>NW_024870761.1:2677500-3277500 GCF_019054845.1 Dipodomys spectabilis
GTGAGGTTGAGGGTGAGGGTTAGGTTTAGGGTGACAGTGAGGGTCAGGATGAGGGTTAGGGTTAGGGTTAGGGTTAGGGATAGGGTGAGGATTAGCATTAGGTTTCAGATTAGTGTGAGGGTTAGGCTGAGGGGTAGGGTTAGGTTTAGGGTGAGGTATAGGTTTAGTGTGAGGGTTAGGTTTAGAATTAATTTTAGGGTGAGGGTTAGGGTTAGGGTTAGTGTTAGAGTTGGGGTTATTGTTAGGATTAGGAGGAGGGGGAGGGGGGGAGGGTGAGGATTACGGTTAGTGTTAGGTATAGAGTGAGGGTGGGAGTGAGGGTTAGGGTTAGGATTAGGATTAGGTTTAGGGTTAAGCTGTGGGTGAGTGGGAAAGAGAGAGGGAGGTTTAGGGTTAGGTGTAGGTTTACAGTTAGGGTTACTTTGAGAGTTAGGGTTAAAGTAATTGTTAGGATGAGGGTTCTGGTGAGGGTTCGGGTGAGGGTTCGGGTGACTGTTAGGGTTAGGGATAGATTTAGGTTGAGGGCTAGGGTGAGTGTGAGGGTTAGTGTTATGGTTATGGTAGGGTGAGAATTAGGGTTAGGTTTAGGGTTAGGTTGAGGATTAGGCTCAGCGGTAGCGTTAGGGTTAGGATCAGGTTTAGGTTTAGTCTGAGAATTACAGTTAGGTTTAGGGTTAAGGTTATGGTTAGGGTTATTATTAGGCTTAGGGTTATTGTGAGGGTTAGGGTGAGGGTTAGGGTTACTGTTAGGGTTAGGGTGAGGGTTAGGGTGAGGATAAGTGTTGGGATGAGAGTTAGGGTGAGGTTGAGGGTTAGGGTAAGTGTTAGGGTAAGGGTGAGGTGTAGGGTGAGATTTAGGGTTAGGGTTAGGGTTAGGGTTACTCTGAGTGTTAGGCTGAGGTTGAGGGTGAGAGTGAGGATGCTTGATAGGATAGGGTTACCCTGAGGGTTAGGGTTAGTGTGAGGGTTAGGGTGAAGCTGAGGTTAACGGTTAGGGTGAGGGATAGGGTGAGGTTGAGTGTTAGGGTTAGGGTAATGGTTAGGCTGAGGGTTCGGGTGACGGTTAGGGTGACGGTTAGGGTTAGGGGGAGGGTTAGTTTTAGTGTGAGGGTTAGGGTCAGGGTTTGGGTTAGGATTAGGGTGAGGGAAAGGGTTAGGGTTAGGGTTAAGGTTAAGGTGAGAGAGAGGTTTAGGGTTAGCGTGAGTGTTAGGGTGAGGTTTAGGATTAGGGTTAGGTTTAGGGTGAGGGTTAGCTTTAGAGTGAGGGTTAGGGTTAGGATGAGGGTGAGAGTGAGGGATAGGGTTAGGATTAGAATTAGAGTTAGAGTTAGGCTCAGGGTGAGGGTTACAGTGAGGGTTAGGATTAGGGTTAGTGTTAGTGTTAGGGTTAGGTTAAGGGTTAGGGTGAGGGATAGGGGTAGGGTTATGTTAAGGATGAGGGTGAGGGTTAGGTTGAGGGTGAGCATGAGGGTGTGGATTAGGGTTACAGTTAGAGTTAGGTTGAGGGCTAGGGGGAGAGTGAGGGTTAGGTTTAGGGTTAGGCATAGAGTGAGAATTAGGGTTAGGGTTAGGGTTATGGTGAGGGTTAGGCTGAGGGGAAAGTTTAGGGATAGGGTGAGGGTTAGGTTTAGTCAGAGGCTTAGGGTTAGGGTTAGGGTTAGGGTTAATGTGTGGGTAAGGGTTAGGGTGAGGGTTAGTTTGAGGGTGAGGTTTAGGTTAGGGTTAGGGTCAGGATGAGGGTGAGGGTTAGGGTTAGGTTTAGGGTGAGGCTTAGGTTTAGGGTGAGGGTTAGTGTGAGGGTTAGGGTTAGGGTTAAGGATAGGGTGAGGGTGAGGTTGAGGCTGAGGTTTAGGGTGAGCGTGAGGCTGAGGATTAGGTTTAGGGTAAGCTTGAGGGTGAGGTTTAGGGTTACGTTTAGGATAAGGGTTAGGGTTAGGGTTCGGCTGAGGGTGAGAATGAGGGTGAGGGTGAGGGTTAGGCTTAGGGTTAGGGTGAGGGTTAGGGTTAATGTGAGTTTTCGGGTGAAGGTGAGGATAAGAGTTAAGATGAGGGTTAGGGTGAGTGGGAGGTTTAGGGTTAGGGTTAGGGTTAGGGTGAGGGTGAGGGTTTGGGTTAGGGTTAGGGTTAGAGTAAGGGTTAGGGTGAGGATTAGTCTGATGTTGAGTGTTAGGGTCAGGGTGAGGGTTAGGGTTAGGGTTAGGGTTAGGTTTAGGGTGAGGGTGAGGGTTAGGGTCAGGGTTAGGGTTAGGATTACGGTTAGGGTTAGGGTTAGGCTGAGGGTGAGGTTGAGGGTGAGCGTGACGGTTAGGGTTAGGGTTAGGGTTAGGGTGTGTGCTAGGGTGAGGGTTAGGGTTAGGGTTAGGGTTAGGGTGAGGGTTACGGTGAGGGTGAGGTTTAGGGTAAGCGTGAGGGTTAGGGAGAGGGTGACGGTTCAGGTGAGGATGACGGTTAGGGTGTGGGGAAGGATTAGCGTTAAGATTAGGGTGAGGGTGAGGATAAGGGTTAGGATGAGGGTTAGGGTGAGTGGGAGGTTTAGGTTTAGGGTTAGGGTTAGGTTGAGGGTTAGGGTTAACGTTAGGTTAGGGGTAGGGTGAGGGTTAGGGTGAGAGTGAAAGTTAGGTTTAGGATTTGTGTTAGGTTTAGGGTTACGCTCTGGATGAGGTTGAGGGTGAGGTTTAGGGTTAGGGATAGGTTTAGGGTTAGTGTGAGGGTTAGGGTTAGGGTAATGTATAGGGTTAGGGTTAGGGTTAGGGTGTAGCTTAGGGTTAGGGTGAGAGTTAGGGTTACGTTTAGGGTTAGGGTGAGGGTTAGGGTTAGGGTTAGGATTAGGCTGTGAGTGAGTGTGAGAGTGAAGTTGAGGGTTAGGTTTAGGGTGAGGCTTACGGTTGGGGTTAGGGTGACGGTTATGTTTATTGTGATGTTTAGCGTGAGGGTGAGGGTCAGGGTGAGAGTGAGGGTTAGGGTGTGGGTGAGGGTTAGGGTTAGGGTGAAGGTAAGGGTGACGGTGAGGGTTAGGGTGAGTGTGAAGATTAGGGTTAGGTTTAGAGTGAGGGTTAGGGTTAGTTTTAGGGTTAGGGTGAGGGTTTGGGTTAGGGTTAGGGTTAGGGTGAGGGTAAGGGTTAAGGTGAAGGTAAGGATTAGGGTGAGAGTTAGGGTTAATGTTAGGGTTAGATTGAGGTTGAGGGTCAGGGTTAGGCTTGGGTGAGGGTTAGAGTTAGAGTGAGGGTTAGGGTTGGATTAGGGTTAGAATTAGGGTGAGGGTGAGGGTTAGGGTTAGGATTAGGGTTAGTGTTAGTGTTAGACTGAGGGTGAGTGTGAGGGTGAGGGTTTGGGATAGGCTGAGGGTTATGGTTAGGGTCAGTGTGAGGCTAAGCGTGAGAGTTAGTGGTAGGGGTAGGATGAGGGTGAGGTTGTGGCGTAGGGTTATGCTTTTGGTGAGGTTTAGGGTTACTGTGAGGGTTCGGGTTAGGAATAAGGTTAGGGTGAGGTAGAGAGTTAGGGTTAGGATTAGGGTTAGTGTTAGGGTTAGACTGAGGGTGAGGGTGAGGGTGAGGTGAAGGTTTGGGATAGGGTGAGGGTTATGGTTAGGGTTAGTGTGAGGCTAAGCGTGAGGGTTAGGGGTAGGGGTAGGATGAGGGTGAGGTTGTGGGGTAGGGTTATGCTTTTGGTGAGGTTTAGGGTTACTGTGAGGGTTTGGGTTAGGAATAAGGTTAGGGTGAGGTAGAGGTTTAGGGTTAGGTTTGGGTGAGGGTTACAGTGAGGGTTAGGCTTAAGGTTAGGTTTACGGTTAGGGTGAGGGTTACTGTGAGGTTTAAGGTTAGTGTTAGGGTTAGGGTTAGGGTGAAGGTGAGAGTTAGGTTTAAGATTAGGTTTAGGGTTAGGGTTAGGCTGAGGGTGAGGGTGAGGTTGAGGGTTAGGGTTAATGTTAAGGTTAGCGTGAGGGCTAGGGTGAGGGTCAGGGTTAGGGTGAGGGTGAGGGTGAGGGTTTCGGTTAGGTAAGGGTTAGTTTTAGGGTTAGGTTGAGGTTTAGGGTGAGGGTGAGATTTAGGGTGAGGGTTAGGGTTATGATGAGGGTTGGGGTTAGGGTTAGGATGATGTTTAGGATGAGGGTTCAGGTTCGGGTTCGGGTTCAGGTTAGGAATAGGGTTAGAATTAGGGTGAAGGCTAGGGTGAGGTTGAGGGTTCAGATTAGGGTTGGGGATAGGGTGAGAATTAGGGTTAGGGTTAGGGTTAGGGTGAGGGTTAGCCTGAGGGGTAGGGTTAGGTTTAGGGTGAGTGTTATGTTTAGTCTGAGGGGTAGGGTATGGTTAGGGTTAGGGTTAGGGTAAGGGTGAGGCTGAGGTTTAGGGTTAGGATTAGTGCTAGGGTTAGGGTTAGTGTGAGGGTGAGCATGAGGGTGAGGGAGAGTGTTAGGGTTAGGGTTCGGGTGAGGGTTAGGCTCAGTGCGAGTCTTAGGGTGAGGGTGAGGGTTAGCGTTAGGTTGACGTTTAGGGTGAGGGGGATGGTTAGGTTTAGGGTTAGGATGAGTGTTATGGTGAAGGTTAGAGTTAATGCTAGGGTTAGGGTTAGGGTAAGGTTTAGGTTGAGGGTTAGGGTTAGGTTGAATGTTAGGGTTAGGGTGAGAGTTAGGGTTTGGATTAGGGTTAAGGTGAGGGCTAGGGTGAGGGTGAGGATTAGGGTTAGGCTTAGGGTGAGGGTAAAGTTTAGGTTTGGGATTAGGGTTAGGGTTAGGTGTGGGGTAGGTTTAGGGATAGTGTGAGGTTTAGGTTGAGTGTGAGTGTTAGGTTTAGGGTTAGGGTTAGTGTTAGTATGAGGGTAAGGGTTAGGGTGAGGGTTAGGGTTAGGGTTAGGTTTAGGGTGAGTGTTAGGTTTAGGGTCAGTGTGAGGGTTAGGGTTAGGGTTAGGGTGAGGATAAAGGTTGGGTAAGGCTTAGTGTTAGGGTGAGGGTGAGGGTAAGGGTTAAGGTCAGGCTTAGGGTTAGTGTTAGGGTTAGACGGAATGTGAGGGTGAAGGTGAGGGTGAGGGTTTAGTTTAGGGTTAGGTTTAGGGTTATTTGTAGGGTTAGGGTTAATCTGAGGGTGAGGGTGACGCTGAGGGTGAGGTTGAGGTTTACCTTTACGGTTAGGTTTATGGTGATGGTGATAGTTAGGGATAGTGTTAGGATTAGGATGAGGGTTAGGGTTAGGGTGAGGATGAGGGAGAGGTTTTGTGTTAGGGTTACTGTGAGGGTTAGGGTTAGAGTTAAGGTTAAGTTTAGGGAGAGGGTAAGGCTTAGGTTAGTGTGAGGGTTAGGGTTAGGGGAGGGTTTGGATGTGGGTTAGGGTTATGGAAAGAGTTAGGTTGAGGGCTAGGGTGAATGTGAGGGTTAGGGTTACAGTTAGGGATAGGGTGAGAATTAGGGTTAAGGTCAGGGTTAAGGTGAGGGTTAGGCTGAGGGGAATGGTTAGGTTTAGGGTGAGGCTTAGGTTTAGTCTGAGGGTTAGGGCTAGGGTTAGGGTTAGGGTTAATGTGAGGTTAAGGGTTAGGGTGAGGGTTTGGGTGAGGATGAGGGTTAGGGTTAGGGTTAGGGTGAGGGTGAGTGTTAGGGTTAGGTTTAGGGTGAGGGTTAGGTTTAGGGTGAGGGTTAGGGTGAGGGTTAGGGTTAGGGTTAAGGTTAGGGTTTGGGTGAGGTTTAGGCTGAGGTTTAGGGTTAGGGTGAGGATTAGGTTTAGGGTAAGGGTGAGGGTGAGGGTTAGGGTTAGAGTTCGGTTTAGGGTTAGGGTTAGGGTTATGCTGAGGGTGAGGGTGAGAGTGAGGGTGACGGTTTGGGTTAGGGTGAGTGTTAGGGTTAGGGTTATCGTGAGGGTAAGCGTGAGGCTTAGGGTTAGGGGTAGGATGAGGGTTAGGTTGAGGGGTAGGGTTATGGTTAGGGTTAGGGTTAGGGTGAGGATTAGGGTGAGGGTTAGGGTTAAGTTTAGGTTAGGGTTAGGGTGAGGATTAGGGTGAGAGTGAGAATTAGCTTTAGGATTAGTGTTAGGTTTAGGGTTAGGCTTAGGGTGAAGGTGAGGGTGAGGTTTAGGGTTAGGGATAGGGTTAGGTTTAGGGTGAAGTTTAGGGTTAGGGTGAGGTTTAGGGTTAGGGTTAGGGTTAGTGTTACGGTTAGTGTTAGGGTGAGGGTTAGGTTTAGGGTGAGGGTTATTGTTAGGCTTAGGCTTAGGCTGTGAGTGAGGTGAGGGTGAGGGTGAGGATTAGGTGTAGGGTGAGGCTTAGGTTTAGTGTTAGGGTGAGGGTTATGCTTAGAGTGATGTTTAGCATGAGGGTGAGGGTCAGGTTTAGAGTGAGTGTTAGGGTGTGGGTGAGGGTTAGGGTTAGGGTGAGGGTTAGGGTGACAGTGAGGGTTAGGGTGAGGGTGAGGATTAGCATTAGGTTTAGGGTGAATGTTAGGGTTATTGTTAGGGTTAGATTGAGATTGAGGGTGAAGGTTAAGGTTAGGGTTAGGGTTAGCGTAAGGATTAGTGTGAGGGTTAGGGTTAGGGTGAGGGTAAGGGTTAGGGTGAGGGGTAGTGTGAGGGTTAGGGTTCGGATTAGGGTTAGGTTTAGGGTTAGACTGAGGGTGAGGGTGAAGGTGAAGGTTTGTTTAGGATGAGGGTTAGGGTTATGGTTAGGGTGAGGATAAGCATGAGGGTTAGGGTTAGGAGTAGGATGAGGGTTAGGTTGAGGGGCAGGGTTATGGTTAGAGTGAGGGTTAGGGTTACTGTGAGGGTTAGGGTTAGGGTTAAGGTTAGGGTTAGGGAGAGGTTAAGGGTTAGGTTAGTGTGAGGGTTAGGGTTAGGGTTAGCTTTAGGGTGAGGTTTAGTGTGAGGGTGAGGGTTAGGCTTAGGGTTAGGGTTAGGATTAATGTGTGGGTGAGGGTGAGGGTGAGGGTTAGCGTGAGGTTTAGGGTTAGAGTTAGGGTTAGGCTGAGGGTGAGGGTGAAGTTGAGGGTTAGGTTTGGGGTTGGGTTAAGGCTAGGGTGACGGCTATTGTGAGGTTGAGGGTTAGGGTTAGGGTGAGGGTGAGGGTTTCGGTTAGGTGAGTGTTATGGTTAGGGTTAGGGTGAGGATTAGGTTGAGGGTGAGGGTTAGTGTGAGGGTGAGGGTTATGGTGAAGGTTAGGGTTAGGTTTAGGGTGAGGCTTAGCTTTAGGGTGAGGGCTAGGGTGAGAGTTAGGGTTAGGGTTAAAGATAGGGTGAGGGTGAGCTTGACGCTGAGATTTATGGTGAAGGTGAGGGTGAGGGTTAGGTTTAGGGTAATCTTGAGGGTGAGGGTTATGGTTCGGTTTAGCATTAGGGTTGGGTTAGGGTTTGGCTGAGGGTGAGAATGAGGGAGAGGGTGAGGGTTAGGCTTAGGGTTAGGGTTAATGTGAGGGTTGGGGTGAGGGTGAGGATAAGGGTTACGATGAGGGTTAGGGTGAGTGGGAGGTTTAGGATTTGGATTAGGGTTAGGGTGAGGGTTAGGGTTAAGGTTAGGTTAGGGTTAGGGTGAGGGTTAGGGTGAGAGTGAGAGTTAGGTTTAGGATTAGTGTTAGGTTTAGGGTTAGGCTTATTGTGAGGGTGAGGGTGAGGTTTAGGGTGAGGGATAGGGTTAGGGTTTAGGTGTGGGTCAAGGTTAGGGTGATGTATAGGGTTAGATTTAGGGTTATGGTGAGGGTTAGGGTTAAGGTGAGGGTTAGGGTTAGGGTTAGGTTAGGGTGAGGTTTAGGGTTAGGGTTAGGCTTAGGCTGTGAGTGAGGCTGAGGTTGAAGATGAGGGTTAGGTTTAGGGTGAGGCTTAGGGTTAGGATTAGGGTGATTGTTATGTTTAGGGTGATGTTTAACGGGAGGGTGAGGGTCAGGGTGAGAGTGAGGGGTAGGGTGTGGGTGAGGGTTAGGGTTAGGGTGAGGGTTAGGGTGACGGTGCGGTTTAGGGTGAGGGTGAGGATTAGGGTTAGGTTTAGGGTGAGAGTTAATGTTAGTTTTAGGGTTAGGGGGAGGGTTAGGTTTAGCGTTAGTGTTAGGATTAGTGTGAAGGTTAGGGTTAGCGTTAGGGTTAGGGTTATTTTGAGGGTAAGGGTTAGGGTGAAGGTAAGGGTTAGGGTGAGAGTTAGGGTTAAGGTTAGGGTTAGATTGAGGTTGAGTGTGAGGGTTAGGGTTGGGTGAGTGTTAGAGTTAGAGTGAGGGTTAGGGTTGGATTAGGGTTAGAGTTAGGGTGAGGGTTAGAGTGAGGGTTAGGGTTAGGATTAGAGTTATGGTTAGATTGAGGTTGAGTGTGAGGTTTAGGGTTGGGTGAGTGTTAGAGTTAGAGTGAGGGTTAGGGTTGGATTAGGGTTAGAGTTAGGGTGAGGGTTAGAGTGAGGGTTAGGGTTAGGATTATTGTTAGGGTTAGGATTAGACTGACGGTGAGGGTGAGGTTGAGGGTGAAGGTTTGGGTTAGGGTGAGGTTTAGGATTAGGGTTAGGGTGAGGGTAAGCGTGAGGGTTAGGGTTAGGGGTAGGTTGAGGGTTAGGTTGAGGGGTAGGTTTATGGTTAGGGTGAGGGTTAGGGTTACTGTGAGGGTTAGGGTTAGTGTTAGGATGAGGGTAAGGATTAGGGTGAGAGTTAGGGTTAGGGTGAGTGTGAGGGTTGGGTAAGGGTTAGTGTTAGGGTGAGGGTGAGGGTGAGGGTTAGGGTGAGGATTAGGGTTAGTGTTAGGGTTATACAGAGGGTGAGGATGAAAGTGAGGGTGAGAGTTGGTTTAGGGTTTGGTTTAGGGTTATTGTTATGGTTAGGGTTAAGCTGAGGGTGAGGGTGACGGTGAGGGTGAGGTTGAGATTTAGGTTTAATGTTAGGTTTATGGTGAGGGTGAGGGTGAGGAATAGTGTTAGGATTAGGATTATGGTTAGGATTAGGCTGAGGCGGGGTGAGGTTTTGGGTTAGGTTTAGGGTTAGGGTGAGGTTTAGGTTTAGTGTGAAGGTTAGGGTTAGGGTTAGGGTGAGGGGTAGGGTTAGTGTTAGGATGAGGGTGAGGTTTAGGCTTATGGTGAGGGTTAGGGTTAGGGTTAGTGTGAGGATAAGTGTTAGGATGCGGGTTAGGTTGAGGGTAACGATTAGGGTGAGGATTAGGTGAGGGTTAGGGTTCAGGTTAGGGTTAGTGTGAGAGCTAGGGTGAGGGTGAGGGTTAGTGTTAGGGCTAGGGTTAGGGTGTGGGCTAGGGTGAGGGTGAGAGTTAGGGTTAGGTTTAGGGTTCGGGTTAGGCATAGTGTTAGGTTGAGGGCTGGGATTTGGGTTAGGTTTAGGTTTAGGGTTAGGGATATTGTTAGGGTTAAGGTTAGGGTGAGGGTGAGGGTTAGGGTTAGGGTTAGCATGATTGTGAGGGTGAGGGTTTAGGATTAGTGTTAGGATTAGGATTAGGCCTAGGGTGAGAGTGAGGGTGAGGTTTAGGTTGTGGGTGAGGGTTAGGGTTAGGGTGAGGGTTAGGGTGAGGGTGAGGCTTAAGGTTAGGATTAGGGTTAGGCTGAGGGTTAGTGTTAGGGTTAGGTTTAGGGTGAGGTTTAGGGTGAGGTTTAGGGTTACGGTTAGGCTTAGGATTAGTTTGAGTGTTAGGGTGAGGGTAAGGGTTAGGGTGAGGGTTAGGGTGAGGATTAGGGTCATGGTTAGGTTTAGTGTGCAGGTTAGGTTCAGGGTTAGGGCTAGGGTTAGGGTGAGGGCTAGGGTGAGGGTGAGAGTTAGGGTTAGGTTTAGGGTTCGGGTTAGGCGTAGTGTTAGGTTGAGGGCTGGGATTTGGGTTAGGTTTAGGTTTAGGGTTAGGGATATTGTTAGGGTTAAGGTTAGGGTGAGGGTGAGGGTTAGGGTTAGGGTTAGCATGATTGTGAGGGTGAGGGTTTAGGATTAGTGTTAGGATTAGGATTAGGCCTAGGGTGAGAGTGAGGGTGAGGTTTAGGTTGTGGGTGAGGGTTAGGGTTAGGGTGAGGGTTAGGGTGAGGGTGAGGCTTAAGGTTAGGATTAGGGTTAGGCTGAGGGTTAGTGTTAGGGTTAGGTTTAGGGTGAGGTTTAGGGTGAGGTTTAGGGTTACGGTTAGGCTTAGGATTAGTTTGAGTGTTAGGGTGAGGGTAAGGGTTAGGGTGAGGGTTAGGGTGAGGATTAGGGTCATGGTTAGGTTTAGTGTGCAGGTTAGGTTCAGGGTTAGGGTGAGGGTTAGGCTGAGGGGTAGGGTAAGGGTTAGGGAGAGGGTTAGATTTCGTGTGAGGGTTAGGGTTAGGGTTAGGGTTAGTGTTAGAGTGGAGGTTAGCATTAGGGTTAGGGTGAGGGTGAGAGTTAGGCTGAGGGATAGGGAAAGGGTTGGGGTGAGGTTTAGGGTTAGGGTTGGGTTAGGGTTATTGTTAGGGTTAGGGTGAGGGTGAGGGTGAGGTTGAGGGTGAGGGTGAGGTTTAGGTTTAGGGTTAGGGTTAGGGTGAGGTTTAGGGTTAGGGTTAGGGTTAGGCTTAGGATTAATGTGAGTGTTAGGGTGAGGGTAAGGTTTAGGGTGAGGGTTAGGGTTATGGTTAGGTTTAGGGTGTATGTTAGTGTCAGGGGCAGGGTGAGGGTTAGGCTGAGGGGTAGGTTAAGGGTTAGGGTGAGGGTTAGATTTAGTGTGAGGGTTAGGGTTAGGGTTAGGGTTAGTGTTAGGGTGAAGCTTAAGGTTAGGGTTAAGGTGAGGGTGAGGGTTAGGCTGAGGGATAGTGAAACTGTTGGGTTGAGGGTTAGAGTTAGGATTAGGGTTATTGTTATTGTTAGGATGAGGGTGAGGTTGAGGTTGAGGGTGAGGTTGAGGTTGAGGGTGTGGGTGAGGTTGAGGGATAGGGTTAGGTTTATTGTGAGGGTGAGATTGAGGGTTAGGTTTAGGATTAGGATTAGGGTTAGGGTTAGGCTGAGGATGAGGGGAGGGTTAGGGGGAGGGTTAGGGTTACAGTTAGGGTTAGGGTAAGGGTTTGGGTAAGGGTTAGGTTTAGGGTTAGTGTTAGGTTTATTGTTAGGGATATGGTAAAGGTTAGGGAGAGGGGAGGGGGAGGTTTAGGGTTAGGGTTTGGTTTAGGGTGACGGTGAGAGTGAAGGTTAGGATTAGGATTAGGGTTAGCATTAGGATGAGGTTGAGGGTGAGGGTGAGGGGGAAGGTTAGTGTTAGGGTTAGAGTTAGGTTTAGGGTGAGGGTGAGGGTTAGGTTAGTGTGAGGATTAGGGTTAGGGTTAGGGTTAGTCTGAGGGTTTGAGTGAGGGTGAGGGTTAGGGTGAGGGTTAGGGTTAGGGTGAGGGTGAGGATTAGGGTGAGGGTGAGGGTTTGGGTGAAAGTTAGGGTTAGGGTGAGGGTTAGGTTCAGGGTTAGGGTGAAGGATAAGCTTAGGGTGATATTTAGGATGAAGGAGATTGTTAGGGTGAGGGTGAGGGTTCGGTGCGTGTTAGGTTTACGGTTAGAGTTAGGGTGAGGGCTAGGTTGAGGCTGAGGGTTAGGGTAGGGTTAGGGATAGGGTGAGAATTAGGGTTAGGGATAGGGTTTGGGTGAGGGTTAGGCTGAGGGGAAGGTTAGGGTTAGGGTGAGGGTTAAGATTAGTCTGAGGGTTAGGGTTAGGGTTAGGGTTAGTGTGAGGTTAAGGGTTAGGGTGAGTTTTAGGGTGAGGGTGAGGGTTAGGGTTAGGGTTAGGGTCAGGGTGAGGGTGAGGGTTAGGGTTAGGGTTAGGGTGAGGGTTAGAGTTAGGGTGAGGGTTAGGGTGAGCGTTAGGGTTAGGGTTAAGAATAGGGTGAGGGTGAGGTTGAGGCTGAGGTTTAGTGTGTGGGTGACGGTGAGCGTTAGGGTTAGGGTAAGAGTGAGGGTGATGGTTAGGGTTAGGATTAGGGTTAGGGGGAGGGTTAGGCTGAGGGTGAGAATGAGGGTGATGGTGAGGGTTAGGCTTAGGGTTAGGGTGAAGGTTAGGGTTAATGTGTGGGTTAGGGTGAGGGTGAGGATAAGGGTTAGGTTGAGGGTTAGGGTGATAGGGAGGTTTAGGGTGAGGGTTAGTTTGAGGGTTAGGGTTAAGGTTAGATTAGGGTTAGTGTGAGGGTTAAGGTTTAATGTTAGGCTGAGGATTAGGGTAAGTGTTAGGGTGAGGGTTATGGTTAGGGTGAGGTTTAGGTTTAGGGTAAGGGTTAGGGTTAGAATGAGGGTTAGGGTTAGGATTATGGTTAGGGTGAGGGATAGAGTGAGAGTGAGGGTTAGGGTTAGGCTTAGGGTTAGGGTGAGGGTTATGGTTAGGTTTAGCGTTAGAGTTAGCGTGAGGGGTAGTTTTAGGGTTAGGGTAAGGGTTAGGTTTAGTGTGAGGGTTAGGGGTAGGGTTAGGGTTAGGTTGAGGGTAAGGTTTAGGCTGAGGGTGAGGTTTAGGGTGAGAGTGAGGGTTAGGGTTAGCGTGAGTGTTAGGTGAGGGTTAGGATGAGGGTTAGTGTTAGGTTTAGGGTTAGGGTTAGGGTTAGGGTGAGGATGAGGGTTAGGGTTAGGGTTAGGGTTATGGTGGAGGTTAGGGTTAGGGTTAGGTTAGGGTGAGGTTTAGGGTTAGGGTTAGGTTCAGCATGAGGGTGAGGGTGAGAGATAGGTTTAGAATTAGGATTATGTTTAGGGTGAGGGTGAGGGTGAGGTTTACTTTAGGGTTAGATTTAGAGTGAGGGTGGGAGTGATGGTTAGGGTTAGGGTTAGCATTAGGATTAGGGTTAGGCTGAGGGTGAGTGGGAAAAGGAGGGGGAGGGCTAGCTTTAGGGGAAGGTTTAGTGTTAGCATTACGGTGATAGTTAGGGTTAAAGTTATTGTTAGGATTAGGGTGAGGTTTTGGGTGAGGATTATGTTTAGGGATAGCGTTAGGGTGAGGGCTAGGGTGAGTGTGAGGGTTAGGGTTATGGTTAGGGATAGGGTGAGAATTAGGGTTAGGGTTAGGGTTAGGGTTAGGCTCAGAGTTAGTGTTAAGATTAGGGTGAGGGTTAGGTTTAGTCTGATAGTTACAGTTAGGATTAGGGTTAGAGTTACAGTTAGGGTGAGGGTAAGGGTTAGGGTGAGGGTTAGGGTGAGGGTGATGTTTAGGTTTAGGTTTACGGTGTGGGTTGGGTGAGGGTTAGGGTTAGGGTGAGGGTGAGGGTGAGGGTTAGGGTTAGGTTTAGAGTGAGGGTTATGTTTAGGGTGAGGGTTAGGCTTAGGGTTATGGTGAGGGTGGGTGATGCGGAGAGTTAGCATGAGGGTTTGGGTGAGGGTGAGTTTGAGGGTTAGGGTGAGGGTGAGGGTGAATGTTAGTGTAAGGATTTGGGTTAGGATTAGGGTTAGGCTGAGGGTGAGCTTGATGGTGAGGGTGAGCTTAGTAGTTAGGGTAAGGATTAGGGTTAGGATTAGGGTTAGGAAGGGATGAGCTTGAGGGTGAGGGTGAGGGTTAGGGTTAAAGTTAGGGTGAGGGTTAGGGTTAGTGTGAGGGTTAGGGTGAGGGTAAGGGTAAGGTTTAGATTGAAGGTTAGGGTGAGCGGGAGTGTTAGGGTTAGGGTTAGGGTGAGGGTTAGAATGAGGGTAAAGTTTAAGGTTAGGGTTAGGGTTAGGGTGAGGGTTAGGGTTAATGTTAGGGCTAGGCTTAGAGTAAGGGTTAGGGTGAGGGTGAAGGTTAAGTTTAGGATTAGTGTTAGGGTTAGGGTTAGTCTTAGGGTGAGGGTTAGGGTGAGGGTGAGGCCTAAGTTTAGGGTGAGTGTTAGGGTGTGGGTGAGGGTTAGGGTTAGGTTGAGAGTTAGGGTGACGGTGAGGGTTAGGGTGAGGGTGAGGGTTAGGATGAGGTTTAGGATGAGGGTTACGGTTAATGTGAGGTTTAGGGTGATGGTGAGGATAAGGGTTAGGTTGATGGTTAGTACGATTGAGAGGTTGAGGTATAGGGTTAGGTTAGGGTGAGGGGTAGGGTGAGGGTTAGGGTTAATATTAGGTTAAAGTTAGTGTGAGGGTTAGGGTTAATGTTAGGGTTAGGGTTAGGGTAAGTGTTAGGGTGAAGATTAGGGTTAGGGTGAGGGTTAGGTTTGCGTGTGGGTTAGGGTTAGAATGAGGGTTAGGGTTAGGGTGAAGTTTAGGCTTAGGATTATGGTTAGGGTGAGGGCTAGGTTGAGGGTCAGGGTTAGGGTTAGGCTTAGGGTGAGGATGAGAGTTAGGGTTAGGTTTAGGTTTAGGGTTAGAGTGAGGGGTAGTTTTAGGGTTAGGGTGAGGGTTAGGCTTAGTGTGAGGGTTAGGTTTAGGGTTAGGGTAAGGGTTAGGGTGAGAGGGTTAAGGTTAGGGTTAGATTGAGTTTGAGTGTGAGGGTTAGGCTTGGGTGAGGGTTAGATTTAGAGTGAGTGTTAGGGTTGGATTAGGGTTAGAGTTAGGATGAGGGTGAGGGTGAGGGTTAGGTTTAGGATTAGGGTTAGGGTTAGGGTTAGACTGAGGGTGAGGGTGAGGGTGAGTTTTAGGGTTAGGATTAGGGTTAGTGTGAAGGTGAGGTTCAGGTTTAGGGTTATGTTTAGGGTTAGGGTGAGGAGTAGGTTTAGGTTAGTGTGAGGTTTAGGTTTAGTGTGAGTGTTAGGTTTAGGGTTAGGGTTAGTGTTAGGATGAGGGTAAGGATTAGGGTGAGGGTTAGGGTTAGAGTTAGGGTGGGATGAGGGTTGGTTAAGGGTTAGTGTTAGGGTGAGTTTGAGGGTGAGGGATAGGGTGAGGATTAGGTTTAGTGTTAAGGTTAGACGGAGGGTGAGGGTGAAGGTGAGGGCGAGGGTTTGGTTTAGGGTTAGGTTTAGGGTTATTGTTAATATTAGGGTTAGGCTGAGGGTGTGGGTGAGGGTGAGGGTGATGTTGAGGTTTAGGTTTAATGTTAGGTTTATGGTGAGGGTGAGGGTGAGGGATAGTGTTAGGATTAGGATTATGGTTAGGTTTAGGCTGGGGAGGAGGGTGAGGTTTTGGGTTGGGGTTAGGGTTAGGGTGAGGTTTAGGTTTAGTGTGAAGGTTAGGGTTAGGGTTATGGTGAGGGGTATGATTAGGGTTAGGGTGAGGGTGAGGGTTAGGCTTATGGTGAGCCTTAGGTTTAGTGTGAGGGTTAGGGTTAGGGTTAGGGTGAGGGTTAGGGTGAGGTTTTGGGTTAGGGTTAGGCTTAGGATTAATGTGAGGGTTAGGGTGAGGGTAATGGTTAGGGTTAGGTTTAGGGTGAGGGTTAGAGTTATGGTTAGGTTTAGAGTGCATGTTAGGGTCAGGGGTAGAGTGAGGGTTAGTCTGAGGGGTAGGTTAAGTGTTAGGGTGATGGTTAGATTTAGTATAAGGGTTAGGGTTATTGTTAGGTTTAATGTTAGGGTGAAGCTTAAGGTTATTGTTAGGGTGAGGGTGAGGGTTAGGCTGAGGGATAGGGAAATGGTTGGGTTGAGGATTAAGGTTAGGATTAGGGTTATTGTTAGTGTGAGGGTGAGGGTGAGGTTGAGTTTGAGGGTGTGGGTGAGGTTGAGGAATAGGGATTGGTTTACGGTGAAGGTGAGATTGAGCGTTAGGTTTAGGATTAGGATTAGGGTTAGGGTTAGGCTGAGGATGAGGGTTAGGGTAAGGGGGAGCGTTAGGGTTGCAGTTAGGGTTAGGGTAAGGGTTAGGGTGAAGGTTGGGGTTAGGGTTAGGGTTAGTTTTATTATTAGTCATTGGGTAAAGGTGAGGGGCAGGGGGAGAGACAGGGTTAGGGTTAGGGTTTGGTTTATGGTGAAGGTGAGAGGGAAGGTTAGGATTAGGATTAGGGTTAGCATTAGGATGAGGGTGAGGGTGAGGGTGAGGGGGAAGGTTAGAGTTAGGGTTAGAGTGAGGATGAGGGTTAGGTTAGTGTGAGGATTAGGGTTAGGGTTAGGGTTAGGGTGAGGATTTGAGGGAGGGTGAGGGTTAGGGTGAGGGTTAGGGTAAGGGTGAGGGTGAGGATTAGGGTGAGGGTGAGGGTTAGGATGAAAGTTAGGGTTAGGGTGAGGGTTAGGGTCAGGATTAGGGCGAGGGATAGGGTTAGGGTGATATTTTGAATGAAGGTGAGGGTTAGGGTGAGGGTGAGGGTTCGGTGCGGATTAGGTTTACGGTTAGAGTTAGGGTGAGGCCTAGGTTGAGGGTAAGGGTTAGGGTAGTGTTAGGGATAGGGTGAGAATTAGGGTTAGGGTTAGGGTTTGGGTGAGGGTTAGGCTGAGGGGAAAGTTAGGGTTAGGGTGAGGGTTAGGGTAGGGTGAGGGTTAGGGTTAGGGTTAGGGTTAAGGTGAGGGTTAGGGTTAGGTTTAGGGTTAGAGTTAGCTTGAGGGGTAGTTTTAGGGTTAGGGTGAGGGTTAGGTTTAGTGTGAGGGTTAGGGTTAGGGTTAGGGTGAGGGTTAGGGTTAGGGTTAAGGATAGGGTGAGGGTGAGGTTGAGGGTGAGGTTTAGGTTGTGGGTGAGGGTGAGGGTGAAGGTTATGGTTAGGGTAAGAGTGAGGGTGAGCGTTAGGGTGAGAATCAGGGTGAGAGTGAGGGTTAGGCTGAGGGTGAGAATGAGGGTGATGGTGAGCGTTACGCTTAGGGTTAGGGTGAGGGTTAGGGTTAATGTGTGGGTTAGGGTGAGGGTGAGGATAAGGGTTAGGTTGAGGGTTAGTGGTAGAAGGAGATTTAGTGCAAGGGTTAGTTTGAGGGTTAGGGTTAAGGTTGGGTTAGGGTTAGTGTGAGGGTTATGTTTAATGTTAGGCTTAGGGTTAGGGTAAGTGTTAGGGTGAGGGTTAGTGTTAGGGTGAGGTTTAGGTTTAGGGTAAGGGTTAGGGTTAGAATGAGGGTTAGGGTTAGGGTGAGGTTTAGGGTTAGGATTATGTTTAGGATGAGGCCTAGGGTGAGGGTGAGGGTTAGGGTTAGGCTTAGAGTTAGGGTGAGGGTTATGGTTAGGTTTAGGGTTAGAGTTAGCTTGAGGGGAATTTTAGGATTTGGGTGAGGGTTAGGTTTAGTGTGAGGGTTAGGTTTAGTGTGAGGGTTAGGGTGAGGGTAAGGGTTAGGCTGAGGGTGAGGTTTAGGTTGAGAGTGAGGGTTAGGGTTAGTGTGAGTGTTAGGTGAGGGTTAGGGTGAGGGTTAGGGTTAGGGTTAGGGTTAGGATAGGGTGAGGGTGAGGGTTAGGTTTAGGGTTAGTGTAAGGTTTCGTGTTAGGGTTAGGTTTAGCAGGAGTGTGAGGGTGAGAGATAGGTTTAGAATTAGGATTATGATTAGGGTGAGGGTGAGGGTGAGGTTACGTTAAGGTTAGATTTAGAGTGAGGGTGGGAGTGACGGTTAGGGTTAGGGTTAGGATTAGGGTTAATGTTAGGCTGACGGTGAGTGGGAAAAGGAGGGGGAGGGCTAGATTTAGGGGAAGGTTTAGTGTTAGCATTACGTTGATAGTTAGGGTTAAAGTTATTGTTAGGTGTAGGGTGAGGGTTAGGGTGAGGATTATGGTTAGGGATAGAGTTAGGGTGAGGGTTAGGGTGAGTGTGAGGGTCAGGGTTATGGTTAGGGATAGGGTGAGAATTAGGGTTAGGGTGAGGGTTAGGCTCAGGGGTAGTGTTAGGATTAGGGTGAGAGTTAGGTTTCTTCTGAGAGTTACAGTTAGGGATAGGGTTAGGGTTAGGGTTACATTGAGGGTAAGGGTTAGGGTGATTGTTAGGGTGAGGGTGATGATTAGGTTTAGGTTTACGGTGAGAGTTGGGTGAGGGTTAGGGTTAGGGTTAGGGTTAGGGTGAGGGTGAGGGTTAGGGTTAGGTTTAGAGTGAGGGTTATGGTTAGGGTGAGGGTTAGGCTTAGGGTTATGGTGAGGGTGAGGCTGAGGTTTAGGGTGAGGGTGAGGGTGAGTTTGAGGGTTAGGGTTAGGATGAGGGTGAGGGTGAGTGTTAGTGTAAGGATTTGGGTTAAGATTAGGGTTAGGCTGAGGTTGAGCTTGATGGTGAGGGTGAGGGTGATGGTTAGGGTAAGGATTAGGGTTAGGATTAGGGTTGGGAAGGGATGAGCTTGAGGGTGAGGGTGAGGTTTAGGGTTAAAGATAGTGTGAGGGTTAGGGTTAGTGTGAGGGTTAGGGTGAGGGTAAGGGTAACGTTTAGATTGAAGGTTAGGGGGAGGGGGAGGGTTAGGGTTAGGGTTAGGGTGAGGGTTAGGATGAGGGTTAAGTTTAAGGTAAGGGTTAGTTTTAGGGTGAGGGTTAGGGTTAAAGTTAGGGTTAGGCTTAGGGAAAGGGAGAGGGTGAGGGTTAAGGTTAGAGTGAGGGTTAGGGTGAGGGTGAGGGTTAGGGTTAGGATTAGGGTTAGGGTTAGGGTTAGGGTTAGGGTTAGGGTTAGGGTTAGGGTTAGGGTTAGGGTTAGGGTTAGGGGTTAGGGTTAGGGTTAGGGTTAGGGTTAGGGTTAGGGTTAGGGTTAGGGTTAGGGTTAGGGTTAGGGTTAGGGTTAGGGTTAGGGTTAGGGTTAGGGTTAGGGTTATGGTTAGGGATAGGGTTAGGGTTAGGGTTAGGGTTAGGGTTAGGGTTAGGGTTAGGGTGAGGGGTAGGGTGAGGGTGAAGGTTAGGGTTAGGCTTAGGGTTATGGTGATGGTTAGGGTTAGGTTGAGAGTTAGAGTTAGGGTGAGGGGTAGGTTTAGGGTTAGGGTGAGGGGTAGGTTTAGTGTGAGGGTTACTGTGAATGTAAGGGTTAGGGTGAGGGTTAGCTTGAGAATGAGGGTTAGGGAAAGAGTAAATGTTAGTGTGAGTGTTAGGGTGAGGGTTAGTGTGAGGGTGAGGGTTAGGCTTGGGATTCGGGTGAGGTTAAGGTTGAGGGTTAGGTTTAGGGTGAGGGTTAGGTTTAGGGTGTGGGTTAGGGTTATGGTTAGGGATAGGCTGAGGGTGAAGGTGTAGGTGAGGGTGAGTTTGAGGTTTAGGTTTAGGTTTAGGGTTAGGGTGAAGGTGAGAATGAGGGATCGGGTTAGGATTAGGATTCGTGTTAGGGTTAGGCTGAGGGTGAGGGTGAGGGTGAGGGTTAGGATTAGGGTTAGTGTTAGTGTTAGGATTAAGGTGAAGTTTAGGTTTAGTGTGAGGGTTAGGGTTAGGGTGAGGGTGAGGGGTAGGGTTAGGGTTAGGATGAGTTTTAGGGTTAGTGTGAGGGTTAGCGTTATGGTTAGGATGAGGGTAAGGGTTAGGGTGAGAGTAAGGGGTAGGGTTAGGGTGAGGGTAAGGCTTAGAGTGGGGGTTAGGTTGAGGGCGAGGGTTAATATTAGGTTAAAGTTAGGGTGAGGGTTAGGGTTAATGTTAGGGTTAGGGTTAGGGTAAGTGTTAGGGTGTGGATTAGGGTTAGGGTGAGGGTTAGGTTTAGGGTGTTGGTTAGGGTTAGAATGAGGGTTAGGTTTTGGGTGAAGTTTAGGGTTAGGATTATGGTTAGGGTGGGGGCTAGGTTGAGGGTCAGGGTTAGGGTTAGGCTTAGGGTTAGGTTTAGGTTTAGGGTTAGCGTGAGGGGTAGTTTTAGGGTTAGGGTGAGGGTTAGTTTTAGTGTGAGGGTTAGGTTTAGGGTTAGGGTGAGGGTGAGGGTAAGGATTAGGGTGAGGGTGAGGGTTACGTTGAGAGTGAGGGTTAGGGTTAGCATGAGAGTTAGGGTGAGGGTTAGGGTAAGGGTTAGTGTTAGGTTTAGGGTTAGGGTTATGGTTAGGGTGAGGGTGATGGTTGATGGTGAGGTTTAGGTTTAGAGTTAGGGTGAAGGTTAGGGTTAGGTTTAGGGTTAGGGTTAGGGTGAGGTTTAGAGTTAGTGTTAGGTTTAGGGTGACGGTAAGGGTGAGGGAGAGTGTTAGAATTAGGATTAGGCTTAGGGTTAGGTGTAGGGTGAGGTTGAGGGTGAGGGTTAGGGTTAGAGTGAGAGTGAGGGTCAGGGTGAGGGTTATTATTAGGGTTAGGTTTAGGGATAGGGTGAGTATTAGCATTAGGGTTCGGTTTAGTGTGAGGGTTAGGCTGATGGGTACGGTTACATTTAGGGTGAGGGTAAGGTTTAATGTGAGGTTTAGGGTTAGTGTTACGGTGAGGGTTAGGGTTATAGTTAGGGTTAAAGTTGGAGGTATTGTTAGGGTTAGTGTGAGGTTGAGGGTGACGGTTAGGGTGAGGTTTAGGGATAGGGTTAGGTTTAGAGTGAGGGTGAGAGTGAGGGT
Source organism: Dipodomys spectabilis (assembly GCF_019054845.1). NCBI lineage: Eukaryota > Metazoa > Chordata > Mammalia > Rodentia > Heteromyidae > Dipodomys > Dipodomys spectabilis. The sequence goes on from NW_024870761.1 coordinate 2,697,597, forward strand.
TAGGGTTAGGGGTAGGTTTAGGTTAGGGTTATGGAGAGAGTGTTAAATTTATTGTTAGGATTAGGGTGAGGGTGAGGGTGAGGGTTAGGTTTAGGGATAGAGTTAGGGTGAGGGCTAGCGTGAGCATGATTGTTAGGGTTATGCTTAGGGATAGGGTGAGAATTAGGGTTAGGGTTAGGGTTAGGTTGAGGGTTAGGCTCTGGGGTAGGGTTAAGGTTAGGCTGAGTGTTAGGTTTAGTCTGAGGGTTATGGTTAGGTTTAGGGTTAGGCTTAGGGTGAGGGTAAGGGTTAGGGTGAGGGTTAGGTTTTGGATGAGGTTTAGGGTTAGGTTTAGGATGAGGTTTAGGGTTAGGTTTAGGGTGAGGGTTGGGTGAGGGTTAGGTTTAGTGTTAGGTTTAGTGTGAGGTGAGGGTTAGGGTTAGGGTTAGGGTGAGGGAGAGAGTGAGGCTGAGGGTTAGGGTGAAGGTGAGGTTGAGGGTGAGTTTGAGGTTTAGTGTTAAGGTCAGGTTAAGGGTGAGGATTAGGGTAAGGATTTGGGTTAGGATTAGGGTTAGGCTGAGGGTGAGTTTGAGGGTGAGGGTGAGGGTTAGAGTTAGGATTAGGTTTAGGGTGAGGGGTAGGGTGAGGGTGAGGGTTAGGGTTAGGAAAGGGTGAGGGTGAGGGTAAAGGTTAGGTTTAGGGTTAGGTGAAGTTTAGGTTTAGGATTATGGTTAGAGTGAGGTTTAGGGTTAGGGCTAGGTTTAGGGTGAAGGTGAGGGTGAGGGATAGTGTTAGAATTATGATTAGGGTTAGGGTTAGGATTAGGGTGAGGTTGAGGGTGAAGGGTTAGTGTTAGGGTGACAGTGATGGTCAGGGTGAGGGTTAGGGATAGGGTTAGTGTTAGGGATAGGGTGAGGATCAGCGTTAGGGTTTGGTTTAGTGTGAGGGTTAGGCTGAGGGGTAGGGTTACTTTTAGAGTGAGGGTAAGGTTTAATGTGAGGATTAGGGTTAGGGTTAGTGTTAGGGTGAGGGTTAGGGTTAGGGTTAGGGTTAGAGGGGGTTATTGTTAGGGTTAGGGTGAGGGTGAGGGTGACGGTGAGGGTGAGGTTTAGAGATATTTTTAGGTTTAGAGTGAGGGTGGGAGTGAGGGTTAGGGTTCGGATTAGGATTAGGGTTAGGGTTAGGCTGAGTTTGAGTGGGAAGGGGAAGGGGAGGGTTAAGGTTAGGGGTAGGTTTTGGGTTAGGGTTACGGTGAGAGTTAGGGTTAAAGTTATCGTTAGGGTGAGGGTGAGGGTGAGGGTGAGGGTGAGGTTTAGGGTTAGGGATAGAGTTAGGGTGACTGCTAGGATGAGTGTGAGGGTAAGGGTTATGGTTAGGGATAGGGAGAGAATTAGGGTTAGGTTTAGGGTTAGGGTGAGGGTTAGGCTTAGGGTGAGGGTAAGGGTTAGGGTGAGGGTTAGGGTGAAGGTGAGGTTTAGGGTTCTGTTTAGGGTGAGGGTTGGGTGAGGGTTAGGGTTAGGGTGAGGGTGAGGGTTAGGGTTAGTGTTGGGGTTAGGGTGAGGGTGAGAGTGAGGCTGAGGGTGTGTGTGAGGTTGAGGGTGAGGGTGCATTTGAGGTTTAGGGTTAAGGTGAAGGTAAGGGTGAGGATTAGGGTAAGGATTTGGGGTAATATTAGGGTTAGGCAGAGGGTGAGTTTGAGGGTGAGGGTGAGAGTGAGGGTTAGTGTAAGGATTAGGGTTAGGCTGAGGATGTGCTTGATGGTGAGGATGAGGGTTAGGGTTAGGGTTAGGGTGAAGGTTCGGGTTAGGGTTAGGTTTAGGGAGAGGGCTGGGGTGAGGGTGAGCTTTAAGGTTATGGTTAGGGTTAGGGTTAAGTTGAGGGTGAGGGTGAGGGTGAAGGTGAGAGTTAGGTTTAGGATTAGTGTTAGGTTTAAGGTTAGGCTTAGGGTGAGGGTGAGGGTGAAGGTGAGGGTTAGGGTGAGGGTAAGGCTGAGGGTTAGGTTTAGCTTGATGTTAAGGGTAATGGTTAGGGTTAGGGTTTGGGTTCGGGTGAGGGTGAGGGTGAGGGTTAGGGTGAGGGTTATAGTGAGGGTGAGGGTGAGTTTTAATTTTAGGATTAGTGTTAGGGTTAGTCTCAGGTTGAGAGTTAGGGTGAGGGTGAAGTTTAGGGTTAGGGTTAGGTTTAGGTTTAGGGTGAGGGTTAGGGTGTGGGTGAGGGTTAGGGTTAGTGTGAGGGTTACGGTGATGGAGAGGGTTAGGGTGAGGGTGAGGGCTAGGGTAAGGATTATAGTTAGGCTGAGGTTAGGGTTAGGGTTAGGATTAGGGTGAGGCTTAGGGTTAGGTTTAGGGTTAGTATTAGAGTTAGGGTTAGGATTAATGTGAGGGTTAGGGTTAGGTTAAGGGTTAGTGAGATGCTAAGGGTTAGGGTGAGGTTTATGGTGAGGGTGAGGGTGAGGGATAGCTTTAGGGTTAGTGTGAGGGTTAGGGTGAGGGTTAGGGTTAGGTTTAGGGCTAAGGTGAGGGTGAAGTTTAGAATTAGGGTTAGCGTGAGGGTTAGGGTTAGGGTGAGGGTTAGGTTTAGGGGTAGGGTTAGGTTGAGTGTGAGTGTGAGCGTTAGCCTTGGGTGAGGGTTAGAGTTAGGGTGAGGGTTAGGGTTGGGAAAGCGTTAGAGTTAGGGTGAGGGTGAGGGTTAGGGTTAGGTTTAGTATTAGGGTTAGGGTTACACTGAGAGTGAGGGTAAGGGTGAGGGTTTGCATTAGGGTTAAGGTTAGGATGAGGGTGAGGGTTAGAGATAGGTTTAGGGTTAGGGTTACGGTTGGGGATAGGGTGAGGGTTAGGGTGAGGATAGTGGTTATGGTGAGGGTTTGGGTTAGGGTTAGGGTGAGAGTTAGGGTGAGAGTTAGGGCTAGGTTTAGGGCGAGGGTTAGGTTCAGGGTGAGTGCTAGGGTTAGGGTGAGTGTTAGGGTTAGTGTGAGGGTTAGGTTTAGGGTTACTGTTAGGGTGAGAGCTAGGGTGAGGGTCAGGTAAGGGTGAAGGTTAGGGATAGGGTGAAGATTAGGTTTAGGGATAGGTTTAGGGTGAGGTTTAGGCTGATGGGTAGGGTTAGGGTTATGTTTAGTGTGAGGATGAGAGTGAGGGTTAGGATTAGGATTAGGATTAGGTTTAAGGTTAGGCTGAAGGTGAGGGTGAGGGTTAGGGTTAGGGTTAGTGTTAGAGTGAGGGTTAGGGTTAGGGTTATTGGTAGAATTAGGGTGAGGGGGAGGGGGAGGGGGAGGTTTAGTGTTAGGGTTAGGTTTAGGGTGAGGGTGAGAGTGAGGTTTAGGGTTAGGATTAGGATTAGGGTTAGGGTAAGGCTGAGGGTGAGGGTGAAGGTGAGGGGGAGGGTTACGGTAACAGTGAGGGTTAGGGTGAGTGGGAGGGTTAGGGTTAGGTTTAGGGTTAGGGTAAGTTGTAGGGTTAGGGTTATGGTTAGGGTTAGGGTGAGGTTTTGGTTTAGTGTGAGGGTTAGCATGAGGGGTAGAGTGAGGGTTAGGATGAGGGTTAGGGTTAGTGTGAGGGTTATGGTTAGGGTTAAGGTGAGGGTAAGGGTTAGGGTGAGGGTGAGAGTGAGGGTGAGGCTTAGGGTTAGGGTGAGGGTAAGGCTTAGGGTGAGGGTTAGGGTGAGGGTTAGAGTTAGGGTTAGGGAGAGGGGTAGGGTGAGGGTGAGGTTTAGGCTGAGGGGTAGGGTTTGGGTTAGTTTTAGAGTGAGGGTTAGGTTTAGGGTGAGGGTTAGGTTTAGGCTGAGGGTTAGGTTTATTGTTAGGGTTAGGGTTATGGTTAGGGTTAAGGATAGGCTGAGGGTGAAGGTGTAGGTGAGGGTGAGTTTGAGGTTTAGGGTTAGCTGTAGGGTTAGGGTGAGGGTGAGAATGAGGTATAGGGTTAGGATTAGGATTAGTGTTAGGGTTAGGCTGAGGCTGAGGATGAGGGTGAGGGTTAGGATGAGGGTTAGTGTTAGTATTAGGGTTAGGGTGAAGTTTAGGTTTAGTGTGAGGGTTAGGGTTAGGGTTAGGGTGAGGGGTAGGGTTAGGGTTAGGATGAGTTTTAGGGTTCGTGTGAGGGTTAGGTTTAGGATGAGGGTAAGTGTTAGGGTGAGGTTTAGGGTGAGGGTGAGGGGTAGGGTTAGGGTGAGGATAAGGGTTAGGGTGAGGGTTAGGGTGAGGGTTTGGGTTAATATTAGGTTAAGATTATGGTGAGGGTTAGGGTTAATGTTAGTGTTAGGGTTAGGGTAAGTGTTAGGGTGAAGGTTAGGTTTAGGGTGTGGGTTAGGGTTAGAATGAGGTTTAGGGTTAGGGTGAAGTTTAGGTTTAGGATTATGGTTAGGGTGAGGGCTAGGTTGAGGGTGAGGTTTAGGGTTAGGCTTAGGGTTAGAGTGAGGGTTAGGGTTAGGTTTAGGGTTAGGGTTAAGGTGAGGGTGAGGGTTAGGTTGAGAGTGAGGGTTAGGGTTAGCGTGAGAGTTAGGGTGAGGGTTAGGTTGTGGGTTAGTGTTAGGTTTAGGGTTAGGTTTATGGTTAGGGTGAGGGTTTATGGTGAGGTTTAGGTTTAGAGTTAGGGTGAAGGTTAGGGTTAGGGTTAGGGTTAGGGTGAGGTGTAGGGTTAGAGTTAGGTTTAGGGTGAGAGTGAGGGTGAGGGAGAGTGTTAGAAGTAGGATTAGGGTTAGGGTTAGGAGTAGGGTGAGGTTGAGGGTGTGGGTTAGGGTTAGAGTGAGAGTGAGGGTCAGCGTGATGGTTAGGGATAGGGTTAGGGATAGGGATAGGGTGAGGATTAGCATTAGGGTTCTGTTTAGTGTGAGGGTTAGGCTGAGGGGTAGGGTTACGTTAGGTCAGGGTTATGGTTAGGGTTAGGGTTAAAGTTGGGGTTATAGTTAGGGTTAGTGTGATGGTGAGGGTGATGGTGAGGGTGAGGTTTAGGGATAGGGTTAGATTTAGATTGAGGGTGGGAGTGAGGGTTAGTGTTAGGATTAGTATTAGAGTTAGGTTTAGGCTGAGGGTGAGTGGGAAGGGGAGGGGAGTGTTAGGGTTAGGGGTAGGTTTAGGTTAGGGTTATGGAGAGAGTTAGTGTTAAATTTATTGTTAGGATTAGGGTGAGGGTGAGGGTGAGGGTTCAGGTGAGGGTTAGGGTTAGGGATAGAGTTAGGGTGAGGGCTAGTGTGAGTGTGAGGGTTAGGGTTATGCTTAGGGATAGGGTGAGAATTAGGGTTAGGGTTAGGGTTAGGTTGAGGTTTAGGCTCTGGGGAAGTGTTAAGGTTAGCCTGAGGGTTAGGTTTAGTCTGAGGGTTACGGTTAGGTTTAGGGTTAGGGTTAGGCTTAGGGTGAGGGTAAGGATTAGGGTGAGGGTTAGGGTTAGGGTGAGGTTTAGGGTTAGGTTTAGGGTGAGGGTTAGGTTTAGTGTTAGGGTTAGTGTGAGGTGAGGGTTAGGGTGAGGGTTAGGGTTAGGGTGAGGGAGAGAGTGAGGCGGAGGGTTAGGGTGAGGGTGAGGTTGAGTGTGAGTTTGAGGTTTAGGGTTAAGGTCAGGGTAAGTGTGAGGATTAGGGTAAGGATTTGGGTTAGGATTAGGGTTAGGCTGAGGGTGAGTTTGAGGGTGAGGGTGAGCGTGAGGCTTAGGGTAAGGATTAGGGTTAGGCTGAGGATGAGCTTGAGAGTGAGGTTGAGGGTTAGATTTAGGGTCAGGGTGAGGGTTAGGGTTAGTGTGAGGGTTAGGGTGAGTGTAAGGATAAGGTTTAGATAAAAGTTAGGGTGAGGGGGAGGGTTAGGATTAGGGTTAGGGTTAGGGATAGGATTAGGGTTAGGGTGAGGGGTAGGGTGAGGATGAGAGTTAGGGTTAGGAAAGGGTGAGGGTGAGGGTGAGGGGTAGGTTTAGGGTTAGGGTGAAGTATAGGGTTAGGATTATGATTAGGGTGAGGTTTAGGGGTAGGGTTAGGTTTAGGGTGAGGCATAGTTTTAGAATTATGATTAGGGTTAGGGTTAGGATTAGGGTGAGGTTGAGGGTGAAGGGTTAGGGTTAGGGTGACAGTGAGGGTCAGGATGAGGGTTAGGGATAGGGTTAGTGTTAGGGATAGGGTGAGGATTAGCGTTAGGGTTCGGTTTAGTGTGAGGTTTAGGCTGAGGGATAGGGTTACGTTTAGAGTGAGGGTAAGGTTTAATGTGATGATTAGGGTTAGGGTTAGAGTTGGGGTTATTGTTAGGGTGAGGGTGAGGGTGATGGTGAGGGTGAGGTTTAGAGATAGGTTTAGGTTTAGAGTGAGGGTGGGAGTGAGGGTTAGGGTTAGGATTAGGATTAGGGTTAGGGTTAGGCTGAGTGGGAAGGGGAGGGGGAGGGTTAGGATTAGGGGTAGGTTTTGGGTTAGGGTTACGGTGAGAGTTAGGGTTAAAGATATCGTTAGGATTAGGGTGAGGGTGAGGGTGAGGGTGAGGTTTAGGGTTAGGGATAGAGTTAGGGTGAGTGCTAGGGTGAGTGTGAGGGTAAGGGTTATGGTTAGGGATAGGGAGAGAATTAGGGTTAGGTTTAGGGTTAGGGTGAGGGTTAGGCTCAGGGCTAGTGTTAGGGTTAGGATGAGGTTTAGGTTTAATCTGAGGGTTACGGTTAGGTTTAGGGTTAGGGTTCGGCTTAGGGTGAGGGTAAGGGTTAGGGTGAGGGTTAGGGTGAAGGTGAGGTTTAGGGTTCTGTTTAGGGTGAGGGTTGGGTGAGGGTTAGGGTTAGGGTTAGGGTGAGGGTGAGGGTTAGGGTTAGTGTTGGGGTTAGGGTGAGGGTGAGAGTGAGGCTGAGGGTGTGTGTGAGGTTGAGGATGAGGGTGTATTTGAGGTTTAGGGTTAAGGTGAAGGTAAGGGTGAGGATTAGGGTGAGGATTTGGGTTAATATCAGGGTTAGGCAGAGGGTGAGTTTGAGGGTGAGGGTGAGAGTGAGGGTTAGTGTAAGGATTAGGGTTACGATTAGGGTTAGGCTGAGGATGTGCTTGAGGGTGAGGATGAGGGTTAGGGTTAGGCTTAGGCTGAGTGTTCGGGTTAGGGTTAGGTTTAGGGAGAGGCCTGGGGTGAGGGTGAGCTTTAGGGTTAGGGTTAGAGTCAGGGTTAGGTTGAGGGTGAGGGTGAGGTTGAAGGTGAGAGTTAAGTTTAGGATTAGTGTTAGGTTTAAGGTTAGGCTTAGGGTGAGGGTGAGGGTGAGGGTGAGGGTTAGGGTGAGGGTAAGGCTGAGGGTTAGGTTTAGCTTGATGTTAAGGGTAAGGTTTAGGGTTAGGGTTTGGGTTCGGGTGAGGGTGAGGGTGAGGGTTCGGGTTAAGGTGAGGGTGAGCGTGAGGATTAGGGTTAGGTTTAGGGTGAGGGTGAGGGTGAGTTTTAATTTTAGGATTGGTGTTAGTGTTAGTCTTAGGTTGAGAGTTAGGGTGAGTGTGAGGGTTAGGGTTAGGGTGAGGTTTAGGGTTAAGGTGAGGGTTAGGGTGTGGGTGAGGGTTAGGGTTAGTGTGAGGGTTACAGTGATGGTGAGGGTTAGGGTGAGGGTGAGGGTTAGGGTAAGGATTAGGATTAGGCTGAGGTTAGGGTTAGGGTTAGGATTAGGGTGAGGCTTAGGGTGAGGTTTAGGGTTAGGATTAGAGTTAGGGTTAGGATTAATGTGAGGGTTAGGGTTAGGTTTAGGGTTAGTGAGATGCTAAGGGTTAGGGTGAGGTTTATGGTGAGGGTGAGGGATAGCTTTACGGTTAGGGTGAGGGTTAGGGTGAGTATTAGGGCAAGGTGAGGGTGAAGTTTAGAATTAGGTTTAGGGTAAGTGTTAGGGTTAGGGTGAGGGTTAGGTTTAGGGGTAGGGTTAGGGTGAGTGTGAGGGTGAGGGTTAGGGTTGAGTGAGGGTTAGAGTTAGGGAGAGGTTTAGGGTTAGGAAAGCGTTAGAGTTAGGGTGAGGGTGAGGGTTAGGGTTAAGTGTAGTATTAGGGTTAAGGTTACACTGAGAGTGAGGGTGAGGGTGAGGGTTTGCATTAGGGTTAAGATTAGGATGAGGGTGAGGGTTAGGGATAGGGTTAGGGTTAGGGTTAGGTTTGGGGATAGGGTGAGGATTAGGGTGAGGATAGGGGTTATGGTGAAGGTTTGAGTTAGGGTTAGGTTGAGAGTTAGGGTGAGGTTTAGGGATAGGTTTAGGGCAAGGGTTAGGTTCAGGGTGAGTGCTAGGGTTAGGGTGAGTGTTAGGGTTAGTGTGAGGGTTAGGTTTAGGGTTACGGTTAGGGTGAGAGCTAGGGTGAGGGTCAGGTTAGGGGGAAGGTTAGGGACAGGGTGAAGATTACGGTTAGGGATAGGGTTAGGGTGAGGTTTAGGCTGATGGGTAGGGTTGGGGTTAGGTTTAGGGTGAGGGTGAGTTTGTGGGTTAGGACTAGGATTAGTATTAGGTTTAGGGTTAGGCTGAAGGTGAGGGTGAGGATTAGAATTAGGGTTAGTGTTAGAGTGAGGGTTAGGGTTAAGGTTATTGGTAGGATTAGGGTGAGGGTGAGGGGGAGGGGGAGGTTTAGGGTTAGGGTTAGGTTTATTGTGAGGGTGAGAATGAGGGTTAGGGTTAGGATTAGGATTAGGGTTAGGGTAAGGCTGAGGGTGAGGGTTAAGGTGAGGGGGAGGGTTAGGGTAAAGGTGAGGGTTAGGGTAAGGAGGAGGGTTAGGGTTAGGGTTAGGTTTAGGGTAAGTTTTAGGGTTAGGGTTATGGTTAGGGTTAGGTTTAGGGTTAGGGTGAGGTTTAGGTTTAGTGTGAGGTTTAGGGTGAGGGGTAGAGTGAGGGTTAGGATGAGGGTAAGGGTTAGTGTGAGGGTTATGGTTAGGGTTAGGGTGAGGGTAAGGGTTAGGGTGAGGGTTAGTGTGAGGGTGAGTGTTACGGTTAGGGTGAGGGTAAGGCTTAAGGTGAGGGTTAGGGTGAGGGTTAGGGTTAGGGTGACAGTGAGGGTGAGGGTTAGGGTTAGGGTTAGTTTTAGGGATAGGGTTAGGTTTAAGGTGAGTGTGAGAATGAGTATTAGGATTAGGATGAGGATTAGGTTTAGGGTTAGACTGAGGGTTAGGGGGAAGGGGAGGGTTAGAGTTAGGGTGAGGGTGAGGGTTAGGGTTAGGGTTAGAGTTGGGGTTATTGTTAGGGTTAGTGTGAGGTTGAGGGTGACTGTGAGGGTGAGGTTTAGGGATAGGTTTAGGTTTAGTTTGAGGGTGGGATTGAGGGTTAGGGTTAGGATTAGGATTAGGGTTAGGGTTATGCTGAGTTTGAGTCGGAAGGGGAGGGGGAGGGTTAGGGTTAGGTGTAGGTTTAGGGTTAGGGTTAGGGTGAGAGTTAGGGTTAAAGTTAACGTTAGGATTAGGTTGAGGGTGAGGGTGAGGGTGAGGGTGAGGTTTAGGTTTTAGGATAGAGTTAGGGTGAGGGCTAGGGTGAGTGTGAGGGTAAGGGTTATGGTTACTGGTAGGGACAGAATTAGGGTTAGGTTAAAGGTTAGGGTGAGGGTTAGGCTCAGGGGTAGGGTTAGGGTTAGGATGAGGGTTAGGTTTAGTCTGAGGATTACGGTTAGGTTTAGGGTTAGGGTGAGGCTTAGGGTGAGGGTAAGGGTTTGGGTGAGGGTTAGGGTGAAGGTGAGGTTTAGGGTTCTGTTTAAGGTGAGGGTTGGGTGAGGGTTAGGGTTAGGTTTAGGGTTACGGTGAGGGTGAGGTTTAGGGTTAGTGTTAGGGTTAGGGTGAGGGTGAGAGTGAGGCTGAGGGTGAGGGTGAGGGTGAGGGTGACGGTGAATTTGAGGGTTAGGGTTAAGGTGATGGTAAGGCTGAGGATTAGGGTAAGGATTTGGGTTAAGATTAGGGTTAGGCAGAGGGTAAGCTTGAGGGTGAGGGTTAGGGTGAGGGTTAGGGTAAGGATTAGGGTTAGGATTAGGGATAGGCTGAGGATGTGCTTGAGGGTGAGAATGAGGGTTAGGGTTAGGGTTACGTGAGGGTTCGGGTTAGGATTAGGTTTAGGGAGAGGTCTAGGGTGAGTGTGAGGTTTAGATTTAGGGTTAGGGTTAGGGTTAGGTTGAGGGTGAGGGTGAGGGTGAAGGTGAGAGTTAGGTTTAGGATTAGTGTTAGGTTTAAGGTTTGGCTTAGGCTGAGGGTGAGGTTTAGGGTGAGGGTTAGGATTATGTTAAGGGTGAGGGTTAGGTTTAGCTTGATATTAAGGGTGAGGTTTAGGATTAGGGTTAGGATTAGTGTGAGGGTTACGGTTAGGGCTTGGGTTAGAGTAAGGGTGAGGGTGAGTGTTAGGGTTAGGGTTAGGCTGAGGGTTAGGGTGAATGTTAGGGTGAGTTAATTTTAGGATTAGTGTTAGGGTTAGGGTTAGTCTTAGGGTGAGAGTTAGGATGAGGGTGAGGGTTAGGGTTAGGGTGAGGTTTAGGGTTAGGGTGAGGGTTAGGGTGTGGGTGAGGGTTAGGGTTAGTGTGAGGGTTACGGTGATGGTGAGGGTTAGGGTGAGGGTGAGGGTTACGGTAAGGATTAGAGTTAGGCTGAGGTTAGGGTTAGGGTTAGGATTAGGGTGAGCCTTAGGGTGAAGTTTAGGGTTAGGATTAGAGTTAGGGTTAGGATTAATGTGAGGGTTAGGATTAGGTTTAGGGTTAGTGTGAGGGTAAGGGTTAGGGTGAGGTTTATGGTGAGGGTGAGGTTGAGGGATAGCTTTAGGGTTAGGGTGAGGGTTAGGGTTAGGTTTAGGGCTAAGGTGAGGGTGAAATTTAGAATTAGGTTTAGGGTGAGTGTTAGGGTTAGGGTGAGTGTTAGGTTTAGGGGTAGGGTTAAGGTGAGTGTGAGGATGAGGGTTAGGGTTGGGTGAGGGTTAGAGTTAGGGTGGGGTTAGGGATAGGTTTAGGGTGAGGGTTTGGTTCAGGGTGAGTGCTAGGGTTAGGGTGAGTGTTAGGGTTAGTGTGAGGGTTGGGTTTAGGGTTACCATTAGGGTGAGAGCTGGAGTGAAAGTCAGGATAGGGTGAAGATTTGGGATAGGGTGAAGATTAGGGTTAGGGACAGGGTTAGGGTGAGATTTAGGCTGTTGGGTAGGGTTAGTGTTAGGTTTAGGGTGAGGGTTAGAGTGAGGGTTAGGATTAGGATTAGGATTAGTTTTAGGGTTAGGCTGAAGGTGAGGGTTAGGGTTAGGGTTAGGTTTCGTGTTAGAGTAAGGGTTAGGGTTAGGGTTATTGGTAGGATTAGGGTGAGGGGCAGGGGGAGGGGGAGGTTTAGGGTTAGGGTTAGGTTTAGGGTGAGGGTGAGAGTGAGGGTTAGGGTTAGGATTAGGATTAGGGTTAGGGTAATGCTGCGGGTGAGGGTTAAGGTGAGGGGGAGGGTTAGGGTAACGGTGAGGGTTAGGGTGAGGGGGAGGGTTAGGGTTAGGGTAAGTTTTAGGGTTAGGGTAGAGTGAGGTTTAGGATGAGTATTAGTTTTAGTGTGACTGTAATGGTTAGGGTTAAGGTGAGGGTAAGGGTTAGGGTGTGGGTTAGAGTGAGGGTGAGGGTTAGGATTAGGGTGAGGGTAAGGCTTAGGGTGAGGGTTAGGGTGAGGGTTACTGTTAGAGTTAGGGAGAGTGCTAGGGTGAGGGTGAGGTTTAGGCTGAGGGGTAGGGTTAGGGATAGGGTGAGAGTGAGAATGAGTATTAGGTTTAGGATGAGGATTAGGGTTAGGGTTAGGCTGAGGGTTAGGGGGAGGGGGAGGGTTAGAGTTAGGGTGAGGTGAGGCTTAGGGTTAGGGTTAGGGTTATTGTTAGGGTTAGTGTGAGGGTGAGGGGGAGGGGGAGGTTTAGAGTTAGGGTTAGGTTTAGGGTGAGGGTGAGAGTGAGGGTTAGGTTTAGGATTAGGATTAGGGATAGATTTAGGCTGAAGGTGAGGGGGAAGGGGAGAAGGAGGGTTAGGATGAGGGTTAGGTTTAGCGTTAGGGTTAGGGTTAGGGTGAGGGTAAGTGTTAGGGTGAGCGTTAGCGTTAGGGTTAGTGTTAGGTTTAGGGTGAGGTTGAGGGTGAGGGTTAGGGTTGGTTGAGAGTTAGAGTGATGTTGAGCATTAGGGTATGGTTATGGTTAGAGTTAGGGTGAGGTGAGGGTGAGGGTTAGGGTTAAGATTAGGGTTAGGGTTAAGGTTAGACTTAGGGGGAGGGGGAGGAGGAGCGTGAGGGTTTGGGTTAGGGTGAGGGTTAGGGTTAGGGTAAGGGTAAGGGTGAGTGTTAGGGTTTGAGTTAGGTTTAGGGTGAATGTGAGGGTGAGGTTTAGGTTTGGGTGAGGGTTAAAGTTAGGGTGAGGGTTAGGGTTGGGTAAGGGTTAGAGTTATGGTGAGGGTGAGGGTGAGGGTTAGGGTTACGATTAGGGTTAGGGTTAGGATTAGACTGAGGGTGAGTTGAGGGTGAGGGTGAAGGTTTGGGTTAGGGTTAGGGTTAGGGTTAGGGTGAGGGTGAGGGTTAGGGTTAGGGTTAGAATTAGGGTGATGGTAGGGTGAGGGTTAGAGTTAGGATTAGGGTTAGGTTTAGGGTTAGGCTGAGGTTGAGGGTGAGGGTGAGGTTTAGGGTAGGGTTCGGGTGAGAGTTAGATTTAGGGTTTAGGGTGAATGTTAGAGTGAGGGTTATGGTTATGGTTAGGGTTAGGGTGAGGGTCAGGATGAGGTTAAGGGTTAACATGAGGTTTAGGGTGAAGTTGAGGGTTAGGGTTAGGGTTAGGGTGAGGAGTACGGTGAGGGTTAGGGTTAAGGTGAGTGTTAGGGTTAGGGGAGGGTTAGGTTTAGGATTATGGTTAGGGTGCAGGCTAGCGTTAGGGTGAGGTTTAGGGTTCGGGTTACCGTTAGGGATAGGGTGAGTATTAGGGTTAGGGTTAGGGTTAGGCTGAGGTGTTGGCTTAGGTTTAGGGTGAGGGTTAGGTTTAGTGTGAGATTTGGTGTTAGGGTGAGGGTTAGTGTTAGGGTGAGGGTTAGGGTTATGGTTAGGGTTAGGGTTAGGGTGAGGGTGAAGTTGAGTGTGAGGGTGAGAGTTAGGGTGAGGGTAAAGTTTAGGTTTAGGGTTAGGTTTAGGGTGAGGGTGAGAGTGAGGGTTTGGGTTAGGATTAGGATTAGGTTTAGGGTTAGGCTGAGGGGGAGAGAGAGGGGGAGGGGGAGGGTTTGGGTTAGGGTGAGGGTTAGGGTTACGGTTAGGGTTAGGGTTATTGTTAGTGTTAGGGTGAGGGGGATGGGGAGTGGTAGGGCGAGATGGAGGGGGATATTTAGGTTTAGGTTTACGTTTACGGTGAAGGTGAGAGTGAGAGTTAGTGTTAGGATTAGGATTAGGTTTAAGGTTAGACTGAGGGGGAGGGTTAGGGTTAGGTTTAGGTTTAGGGTTGGGGTGAGGGTGAGGGTGAGGGTTAGGGTTAGGATTAGGCATAGGGGTAGGGTTAGGTTTGGTTTAGGGTTAGGCTGAGGTTGAGGGTGAGGTTGAGGGTTAAGGTTAGGGTGAGGTTTAAGTTTATGGTGAGGGCTAGTGTGAGGGTGAGGGTTAGGGTGAGGGTGAGGGTGAGTGTGAGGGTTAGGTTTAGGGTGAGGGTTAGGTTTAGGCTAGGGTGAGGGTTGGATTAGGGTGATGTTTCGGGTGAGGGTTAGGGTTAGGGTGAGGGCTATGGTAGGGTTAAGGTGAGGGTTAGGTTAAGTCGGAGGGTTAGGGTTACGGTTAGGGTTAGGTTAAGGGTGAGGGTAAGGGTTAGGGTGACGGTTAGGGTGAGTGTGAGGTTTAGGGTTGGCATTAGGGTTAGGGTGAGTCTTAGGGTGAGGGTGAGGGTGAGGGTGTGGGTTAGGGTTAGGGTGAGGGGTAGGTTTAGGGTTAGTGTGAGGGTTAGGTTTAGTGTGAGGAATAGAGTTAGGGTTAGGGTTAGGGTGAGGAAAAGGGTTAGGGTGAGGTTCATTGTGAGGGTGAGGTTTTGGGATAGCTTTAGGGTTAGGTTGAGGGTTAGGGTGAGTGTTAGGGTTAGTTTTAGGGTTAAGGTGAGCGTGAGGTTTAGGATTAGGTTTAGAGTGTGAGGTAGGGTGAAGGTGAGGGTTGGTTGAGGGTTAGAGTTAGGGTGAGGGTTAGGGTTGGGTAAGGGTTAGTGTTAGGGTGAGGGTGAGGGTGAGGGTTAGGGTTAGGTTTAGTATTACCGTTAGGGTTAGACTGAGGGTGAGGGTGAGGGTGAGGGTTTGCACTAGGGTGAATGTTAGGATGAGCGTGAGGGTTAGGGATAGGGTTAGGGTTAGGGTTAGAGCTGGGGTTAGGGTGAGGGTTAGGGTGACGATAGAGGTCATGGTGAGGGTTTGGGTTAGGGTTACGGTGAGAGTTAGCTTGAGGGTTAGGGATAGGTTTGGGGTGAGGGTTAGGGGCAGGGTGAGTGCTAGGGTTAGGGTGAGTGTTAAGGTAAGGGTGGGGGTTAGGTTTAAGGTTATGGTTAGGGTGAGGGCTAGGGTGAGGGTGAGAGTTATGGTGAGGGTTAGTGATAGGGTGAAGATTAGGGTTAGGGTTAGGGTTAGGGTGAGGTTTATGCTGATGGGTAGGGTTATGATTAGGTTTAGGTTGAGGGTGAGAGTGAGGGTTAGGATTAGTATTAGGATTAAGTTTAGGGTTAGGCTGAGAGTGAGGGTGAGGGTGAGGGTTAGGGTGAGGGTTAGGGTGAGGGTTGGGGTTAGGGTTAGGTTTATTGTTAGGATTAGGGTGAGGGTGAGGGTGAATGGGAGGTTTAGGGTTAGGGTTAGGTTTAGGCTGTCGGTGAGAGAGAGGGTTAGGTTTAGGATTAGGATTAGGGTTATTGTAAGGCTGAGGGGGAGGGGGAAGGGGAGGGGGTGGGTTAGGATGACGTTGAGGGTAAGGGTGAGGGGGAGGGTTAGGGTTAGGTTTAGGGTTAGGGTAAGTTTTAGGGTTAGGTTTAGGGTTAGCATTAGGGTGAGAGTTAGGGTGAGGTTTAGGGTTAGGGTTAGGGTGAGGGGTAGGGTTAGGATTAGGATGAGGGTTAGGGTTAGTTTGAGGGTTAGGGTTAGGGTTAGGGTTAGGGTGACGGTAAGGGTTAGAGTGAAGGTTAGAGTGAGTGTGAGGCTTAGGGTTAGGGTGAGGGTAAGATTTAGGGTGAGGGTTAGGGTGAGGGTTAGGGTTAGGTTTAGGGTTAGCGAGAGGGCTAGGGTCTGGGTGAGGTTTAAGCTGAGGCTGGCGTTAGTGTTAGCTTTAGGGTGAGTGTAAGAATGAGGATTAGGGTTAGGATAAGGATTAGGTTTAGGGTTAGGCTGAGGGTTAGGGGGAGGGGGAGGAGGAGGGTTAGGGTGACCTTGAGGGTTAGGGTGAGGGTGAAGGTTAGAGTTAGGGTGAGGGTTAGGGTTAGGGAAGGGTTAGGGTTAGAGTTAGGGTTAGGATGATGGCTTGGGTGAGGTTGAGGTTTAGGGTAAGGTTTACGGTTAGGGATAGGGTGAGGATTAGGGTTAGGTTGAGGGGTAGGGTTAGGGTTAGGGTGAGGGTTAGGTTTAGTGTAAGAGTTAGGATTAATGTTAGGGTTAGTGTTAGGGTGAGCTTTAGGGTTAGGATTAGGGTTAGGGTTAGGGTGAGGGTGAAGGTGAGGGTGAGGGTGAGAGTGAGGGTGAGTGTGAAGTTTAGGGTCAGGGTTAGGTTTAGGGTGAGGGTGATCGTGAGGGTTAGGTTTAGGATTAGGATTAGGGTGAGGGTTAGGCTGAGGGTGAGAGTGAGGTTGAGATGGAGGGATTCGGTTAGGGTGAAGGTGAGGGTTTGGGTGAGGGTGAGCTTTAATTTTAGGTTTATGGTTAGGGTCAGGGTGAGGGTTAGGGTTAGGATCAGGGTGAGGGTTAGAGTTAGGGTGAAGGTTAGGGTTAGGGGAGGGTTACGTTTAGAGTTAGGTTTAGGGTGATGGCTTGGGTGAGGTTGAGGTTTAGGGTTAGGGTTTCGGTTAGGGATAGGGTGAGGAATAGGGTTAGGGTTAGGGTTAGGGTTAAGTTGAGGGTTAGGATTAGTGTTTGGGTGAGGGTGAGGGTTGGGGTTAGCGTGAGGTTTAGGGTTAGGCTGAGGCTTAGGTTTAGGTTTAGAGTTAGGGTAAGGGTGTGTGTGAGGGTGAGGGTTAGGGTGAGGGTGAGGGTGAGGGTGAGGGTTAGGGTTATGATTAGGGTAGGGTTTAGGGTTAGGCTGAGGGTGAAGGTGGGGGTTAGGGTGAGGGTGAGGGTGAGGGTGAGCGTTTCGGTTGGTAAGGGTTAGGGTTAGGGTTTGTGTGAGGATTAGGATGAGGGTGAGGGTTAGGGTGAGGGTTAGGGTTAGGGTGAGGGTTAGGGTTAGGTTTAGAATGAAAGTTAGCTTTAGGGTGATGTTTAGGGTGAGGGTGAGTGTTAGGGTGAAGGTGAGGGTTCGGATGAGGTTTAGGGTTAGGGTTAGAGTTAGGGTGAGGGATAGGGAGATTGTGAGGGTTAGGGTAAGGGTTAGAGATAGGGTGAGAATTAGGGTTAGCGTTAGGGTTAGGGTGAGGCTAAGGTTTAGGGTGAGGATTAGAGTGAGGGTGAGGGTTAGGGTTAGCATTAGGGTTAGGGTGATGTTTGGGTGAGCGTTAGTGTTAGGGTTAGAGTTAGGGTGAGGATGAGGGTGAGGGTTAGGGTTAGGGTTAGGGATAGGGTGAGAATTTGGGTTAGGTTTACGGTAAGGGTTAGGGTGAGGGTTAGGGTGAGGGTGAGGGTTAGGGTTAGCATTAGGGTTAGGGTGAGAGTTAGGGTGAGGGTTAGTGTTAGTGTTAGGGTTAGGGTGAGTCTGAGGGTTAGGGTTAGGTTTAGGTTGAGGGTTAGGTTTAGGGTGAGGCTTAGGGTTAGGATGATGGTGAGGTTTAGGGTTAGGGTTAGGGTTATTGTTAGGGTAGGGTGAGGGTAAAGGTGAGGGTGAGGTTGAGGGTGAGGTTTAGGATTAGGATTAGGTTTAGTGTGAGGACCAGAGTGAGGGTTAGGGTTAGGATTAACATTAGGGTTAGAGTTAGGCTGAGGGTGAGAGTGTGGGGGAGGGGGAGGGGAAGGGTTAGGGTTAGTGTTAGTGTTAGGGTATGGGTTAGGGTTAGATTTAGGGTGAGTGTTAGGGTAAGTGTTAGGGATAGGGTTAGGTTTAGGGTGAGGGTTAGGGTTAGGATTAGGAGTAGGGTTAGGTTTAGGGTTAGGGTTAGGTTTAGGATGATGGTGAGGGTGAGGTTGAGGGTTAGTGTTAGAGTTAGGTTTAAGTTTAGGGTGAGGGTTAGGGTGAGGGTGAGGGTTAGGGTAAGGGTGAGGGTTAGGTTTAGGCTAGGGTGAGTGTTGGATTAGGGTAATGTTTAGGGTGAGGCTTCGGGATAGGGTGAGGGTTCGGGTTCGGGTGAGGGTTAGGGTTAGGGTTAGCGTTTGGGTGAGGGATAGGGTGAGGGTGAGCGTTAGGGTTAGTGTTAGGGTGAGGGTTACAGTTAATGTGAGGGTTAGGGTGAGGGTAAGGGTAAGCGTTAGGTTGCGGTTTAGTGTGAGGGGGATGATGAGTGTTAGGGTTAGAGTTAGGGGGAGTGGTAGGGTGAGGGTTAGGGTTAAGGTTAGGGTTAGGGTGAAGATTAGGGTTAATGTTAGGCTTAGGTTTAGGGTGAGGGTTAGGGTTAATGTGAGGGTTAGAGTGAGGGTGAAGGTAAGGGTTAGGTTGAAGGTTAGGGTGAGGAGGAGGGTTAGGTTAAGGTGAGGGTTAGGTTTAGGATTAGGGTTAAGGTGAGGGCTATGTTGAGGGTGAGGGCAAGGAGTAGGCTTAGGATTAGGGTAAGAGTGCAGGTTAGGGTTAAGGTTAGGGTTAGGGTGAAGGGTAGGTTTAGCGTTAGGGTGAGGGTTAGGTTGAGTGTGAGGGTTAAGGTTAGGTTTAGGTTTAGGGTGAGGATAAGGGTTAGGGTTAGATTTAGGGTGAGGGTGTGGGTGAGTGTGAGGGTTAAGGTTAGGGTTAAGGTGAGGGTGTGGGTGAGGGTGAGGGTTAGGATTAGGGTTAAGGTGATGGTTAGGGTGAGGGTGAGGTTGAGGTGAGGGTTTCGGTTAGGTAGGGGTTAGGGTTGTGGTTAGTGTGAGGATTAGGTTGAGGGTGAGGGTTAGGGTTAGGGTGATGTTTACGTTTAGGTTTAGGGTGAAGGTTTGAGTTAGGGTGATGTTTAGGATGAGGGTGAGTTTTAGGATGAAGGTGAGGGTTCGGGTGAGGGTTAGGTTTAGGTTTAGGGTTAGGGTGAGGGTGAAGGTGACGGTTAGGGTTAGGATAGGGTTAGGTTTAAGGTTAGGCTGAGGGTGAGGTTGAGGTTGTGGGTTAGGGTTGGTGTTAGGGTTAAGGTTAGGTGAGGGCTAGGGTGAGGGTGAGGGTTAGGGTGAGGGTGAGGGTTTTGCTTAGGTAAGGGTTAGGGTTAGGGTTAGTGTGAGGATTAGGGTGAGGGTTTGGTTTAGGGTGAGGGTTAGGGTTAGGTTTAGGTTTTAAGTTAGGGTTAGGGTGATGTTTAGGGTGAAGGTGAAGGATAGGGTGAAGGTGAGGTTTCGGGTGAGGTTTAGGGCTAGGGTTAGATTTAGGGTGAGGGCTAGTATGATGGTGATGTTTAGGGTTAGGGTTAGGGATAGGGTGAGACTTTGGGTCAGGGTTAGGGTAAGTTTTAGGGTGAGGGTTAGGGTGAGGGTGAGGGTTAGGGTTAGCATTAGGGTTAGGGTGAGGGTTAGGGAGAGGGTGAGGGTTATGGTTAGGGTTAGGTTGAGGGTTAGGTTTAGGTTGAGGGTTTGGGTTAGGGTTAGGGTGATGGTTAGTTTTAGGGTTAGGGTTAGGGTTATTGTTAGGGTTAGGGTGAGGATGAAGGTGAGGGTGAGGATGAGGGTGAGGGTGAGGTTTAGGATTAGGTTTAGGTTTAGCGTGAGGATGAGAGTGAGGATTAGGGTTAGGATTAGGTTTAGGGTTAGGGTTAGGCTGAGGGTGAGGGTTAGGGTTAGGGTTACTGTTAGGGTTAGGGTGAGTGTTAGGGTTAGGGTTAGAGTTAGGGTGAGGCTGTATGTTAGGGTGAGGGATAGGAGTAGGTTTAGGGTTAGGGTGAGGGTGAGGGTGAGGGTTAGGGTTAGGATTAGTGGTAGGTTTAGTGTTAGGGTTAGGGTTAGGTTTAGGGTTAAGTTTAGGCTGAGGGTGAGGGTGAGGTTGAGGGTTAGTGTTAGGGTTAGGTTTAAGTTTAGGCTGAGGGTTAGGGTGAGGGTGAGGGTGAGTTTGAGGGTTAGGGTTAGGGTGAGGGTTAGGTTTAGGCTAGGATGAGGGATGGATTAGGGTGATGTTTAGGGTGAGGGTTGGGATTAGGGTTCGGGTTTGGGTGAGGGTGAGGGTTAGGGTTAGGGTTAGAGTTTGGGTAGGGATAGGGTAAGGGTGAGGGTTAAGGTTAGTGTTGGGGTGAGGGTTAGAGTTAGTGTGAGGGTTAGAGTGAGCGTGAGGGTAAAGATTAGGCTTAGGGTTAGTGTGAGGGTGATGGTTAGGATTAGGTTTAAGGTTAGGGGGAGTGTTAGGGTGAGGGTTAGGATTAAGGTTATGGTTAGGCTGAGGATTATGGTTAATGTTAGGGTTAGGGTTAGGGTGAGGGTTAGGGTTAATGTGAGGGTTAGAGTGAGGGTGAAGGTAAGGTTTAGCTTGAGGGTTAGGGTGAGGAGGAGGATTAGTGTTAAGATGAGTGTGAGGTTTAGGATTAGTGTTAGGGTGAGGGCTATGTTGAGGGTGAGGGCAAGGTTTAGGCATAGGGTTAGGGTAAGGGTTAGGGTTAGGGTTAGGGTAAGGGTGAGGGGTAGGTTTAGAGTTAGGGTGAGGGATAGGTTTAGTGTGAGGGTTAGTGTTTGGTTTAGGGTTAGGGTGAGGGTAAGGGTTAGGGTGTGGGTGAGGGTGAGGGTTAGGGTTACGGTTAAGGTGAGGGTGTGGGTGAGAGTGAGGGTTAGGGTTAGGGTTAAGGTGAGGGTTAGGGTGAGGGTGAGGTGAGGGTTTCGGTTAGGTAAGGGTTAGGGCTATGGTTAGTGTGAGGATTAGGTTGAGGGTGAGGGTTAGGGTTAGGGCGATGTTTAGTTTTAGGTTTAGGCTGAATGTTTCAGTTAGGGTGTTTAGGGTGAGGGTGAGTGTTGGGGTGAAAGTGAGGGTTCAGGTGAGGGTTTGGGTTGGGTAAGGGTTAGAGATAGGGTGAGGGTGAGGGTGAGGATTAGGGTTAGGATTAGCATTAGGGTTATGTTTAGACTGAGGGTGAGTGTGAGGGTTTGGTTTAGGGTTAGCTTTAAGCTGAGGGTGAGCGTTAGAGTTAGGGTTAGGGTTAGGATGAGTGTTAGGGTGAGGGTTAAGGTTAGGGTTAGTTTTAGGGTTAGGGTTATGGTGAGCATTAATATTAGGGTTAGGGTGAGGGTTAGGATGAGGGTAAGGATTAGGGTGAGATTTGGGGTGAGGGTGAGGCTTAGGGTTAGGTTTAGGGTTCAGTTGAAGGGTAGGGTGAGGCTTTGGGTTAGGGTTTGGTTTAGGGTGAGGGTTAGGGATAGGGTTATGGTTATAATCAGAATGAGAGTTAGGGTTAGGGTGAGGGTTAGGGTTAGGGTGAGGATTAGGTTTAGGGTTAGGTTTAGGGTGAGAACTAGGGTGAGGGTGATGGTTAGGGTTAGGGATAGGGTAAAGATTAGGGTAAGGGTTTGGGTTAGGCTGAGGGTTAGGCTGAGGGGTAGGGTTAGGGTTAGGTTGAGACTGAGGGTGAGATTTAGGGTTAGGGTTAGGATTAGGATTACTGTTACGGTTAGGCTGAGGGTGAGGGTGAGGTTGATGGGGAGCGTTAGGGTTAGGGTTAGGGTGAGGGTGAGGGTTAGGGTTAGGGTTAGGGTTATTGTTAGGTTGACGGTGAGGGTGAGGGCGAGGTTTAGGGTTAGGCTTAGGTTTAGGGTGAGGGTGAGTGTGAGGGTGAGTTTTAGGATTAGGATTAGGTTTAGGGATAGGCTGAGGTGACGGTGAGGGTGAGGGTGAGGCTTAGAGTTAGGTTTAGGGTAAGGGTGAGGGTGAGGGTGAGGGTTAGGGTTAGTGTGAGGTTTAGGGTTAGGATTAGGGTAAGGGTGAGGGCAAGGGTTAGGGTGAGGGTTTGTGTGAGGGGGAGGGTTAGGGTTAGGGTTAGCGTTAGGATTAGTGTGTGGGTGAGGCTGAGGGCTGGGTTAGGGTGAGGTTTAGGTTTAGGGTGCTGGTTAGGATTACAGGTAGGGTAAGGGTGAGGGTGTGGTTGAGGGTGAGGTTTAGGGTTAGGACTAGGGTTAGGGTGATGGTGAGGTTGAGGGTTAGAGATAGGGTTAGGCTTAAGGTTATGGTGAGGGCTTGGTTTAGGATTGGGGTTAGGGTTGGAGTTAGGGTGAGGGTGAGGGTGAGGGTGAGGGTAAGTGTTATTGTTAGGGTTAGTGTGAGGGTTAGGGTTAGGGTTAGTGTGAGGGTTAGAGTTAGGATGAGGGTTAGGTTTAGGGTTAGGGTTAGGGTGAGGGTTAGGGTTAGGGTTAGGGTTAGGGTGAAGGTGAGGGTGAGGGTTAAGTTTAGAATTACTGTTAGGTTTCGGGTTAGGCTTAGGGTGAGTGTGAGGACTAGGTGAGGCTTAGGGTTAGGTTTTGGGTGAGGGTTAGTATTAGGGTGATGTTTAGGGTGAGGATGAGGGGAGGTTTCGGGTGAGGGTAAGTTTCAGAGTGTGAGTGAGGGTTAGGGTTAGGGGGAGGGATAGGGTGACGGTGAGGGTTAGGTTGTGGGTGAGGGTGAGGTTTAGGGTTAAGGTTAGGGTTAGGGTTAGGGTGAGGTTTAGGGTGAGGTTTAGTGTTAGTGTTAGGGTTAGGGTTAGGATTAGGTTGAGGGTTAGTTTTAGGGTTAGGTTTAGGGTGAGATATAGGGTGAGGGTGAGGGTTTTGGTTAGCGTGAGAGTTAGGGTGAGGGGTAGGGTTAGGGTTAGGTTGTCGGAGAGGGTTAGAGTTAGGGCGAGGGTTAAGGTTAGGTTTAGGGTGATGGTTAGGGTGAGGGCTATATTTAGGGTTAGGGTGAGTGTTAGGATTAGTGTGACGATTAGGGATAGGGTTAGGGTTAGAGTGAGCGTAAGGGTTAGGGTGAGGTTTATGGTGAGGTTTAGGGTTAGGGTTAGAGTTAGGGTTAGGTTGAGTGTTAGGGTGAGGTTTAGAGTTAGGGTGATGATGAGGGTTAGGGTTAGGTTTAGGGTGAGTGTTTGGTTTGGGGTGAGAGTTAGAGTTAGGGTTAGGGTGAGGATGTGGGTTAGGGTTGGGGTTAGGGTTAGAATTAGGGTGAGGGTGAGGAATAGTGTTAGGATTAGGGATAGGGTTAGGCTGAGGGTGAGGTTAAGTGTTAGGGTTAGGGTTAGGTTTAGGGTGAGTGTTAGGGATCAACTTTGGATTAGGATGAGGGTTAAGGTGAGGGTTAGGGTTAGGGTTAGGGCGAGGGTGAGGGTTAGGGTGAGGGTAAGGGTTAGGGTGAGGGTTAGGATGAGGGTGAGGGTTAGGGTGAGGGGTACAGTTAGGGTGAGGTTTAGTTTTAGGGTTAGGGTTAGGGTGAGGGCTAGGGTGAGTGTGAGGGTTAGGGTGAGGGTGAGGGTGACGGTTAGGGTGTGGGTTAGGGTTAGGTTTAGGGTCAGGGTTACATTTAGGGTGAGTTTTAGGGTTAGGGTTAGGGTGAGGTTGAGGCTGAGGCTGAGGTTTAAGGGGAGGGTGACTGTGAAGGTGAGGGTGAGTGTTAGTGTTAGGCTTAGCGTGAGGGTCGGGTTTATTGGGAGGTTTAGGATGAGGATGTGGGTAAGGGTTAATTTGAGGGTTAGGATGAGGGGGAGGGTTAGGGTTAAGTTTAGGGTTAGGTTTAGAGTTAGGGTTAGCGCTAATGTTAGGGTTAGGTTTAGGGTAAGGGTTAGGGTTAGGGTTAGGTTTAGGGTGAGGGTTACGTTTAGGTTTAGGGTGAGTGTTAGCGTTAGGGTGAGGGTGAGGGTTAGGTTTAGGGTTAGGGTGAGGGTGAGGGTGAGGGTGAGGGGTAGGTTTAGGGTTAGGGTGAGGGTGAGGGTGAAGCTTAGGGTGAGGGTTAGGATTAGGGTGAGGGTTAGGGTTAGGTTTAGGGTTAGGGTGAGGGTGAGTGTTAGGCTTAGTTTAAGGGTTAAGGTGAGGGGTAAGGTGAGGTTTATGGTTAGGGTTTTGTTTAGGGTTAGGGTGAGGAGTAGGTTTAGGGTTAGGGTGAGGATGAGGTTGAGGCTTAGGGTTAGGATTAGGGTTTAGGTTAGGGTTAGGCTGAGGCTGAGGGCGAGGCTTAGGATTAGCGTGAGGGTTAGGGTTAGGGTTAGGTTTAGGATGAGGGTTAGTGTGAGGGGTAGGTTTAGGTTTAGGGTGAGGGAGAGGCTGTGGGTGAGGGTGAGGGTTAGGGTGAGGGTAAGGATTAGGGTAAGGTTTAGGGTAAGTGATAGGTTTAGGTTGAAGGTTAGGGTGAGTGGTAGGGTTAGGGTTAATGTGAGCCTCAGTGTTAGTGTGAGGATTAGGGTTAGGATTACCGTGAGGGTAAGGGTAAGGGTGAGGGTTAGGATGAGGGTGAGGTTTAGGGATAGGTTTTGGGTGAGGGTGAGTGTTAGGGTGAGGCTGAGAGTTAGGGTGAGTTTTAGAGTTAGGTGAGGGTTAGGCTTAGGGTTAGGGTGATGGCTAGGATGAGGGTGAGGGTTAGGGTGAGGGTTAGGTTTAGGGTTAGGGTTTTGGTGAGGGCTAGGGTTAGGGTGAGGGTTAGGGTGAATTTTAGGGTCGGGGTTAGGGTTAGGTTTAGGGTCAGGGTTACATTTAGGGTGAGTTTTAGGGTTAGGGTTAGGGTGATGTTGAGGCTGAGGCTGAGGTTTAAGGTGAGGGTGAGGGTGAGTGTGAAGGTGAGGGTGAGGGTTAGTGTTAGGGTTAGCGTGAGGGTCCGGTTTATTGAGAGGTTTAGGGTGAGGATGAGGGTAAGGGTTAGTTTGACGGTTAGGGTGAGGGGGAGGCTTAGGGTTCAGTATAGGGTTAGGTTTAGAGTTGGGGTTAGGGTTAATGTTAGGGTTAGGATTAGGGTAAGGGTTAGGGTTAGGGTTAGCGTTAGGGGGAGGGTTAAGTTTAGGTTTAGGGTTAGGGTTAGGGTTAGGGTGAGGGTGAGGGTTAGGTTTAGGGTTAGGGTGAGGGTGAGCGTGAGGGTGAGGGGCAGGTTTAGGGTTAGGGTGAGAGTGAGGGTGAGGCTTAGGGTTAGGATTAGGGTTTGGGTTAGGGTTAGGCTGAGGGTGAGAGTGAGGGTTAGGGTTAGCGTGAGGGTTCGGATTAGGGTTAGGTTTAGGTTGAGGGTAAGTGTGAGGGGTAGGTTTAGGGTTAGGGTGAGGGAGAGGCTGAGGGTGAGGGTTAGGGTGAGGGTAAGGATTAGGGTGAGGGTTAGGGTAAGGGTTAGGTTTAGTTTGAGGATTAGGGTGAGGAGAAGGGTCAGGGTTAGTGTGAGCCTCAGTGTTAGTATGAGGGTTAGGGTTAGGGTTACCGTGAGGGTAAGGGTAAGGGTGAGGGTTAGGATGAGGGTGAGGTTAGGGATAGGGCTTGGGTGAGGGTGATTGTTAGGGTGAGGATGAGGGTTAGGGTTAAGGTTAGGGTGAGGGTTAGGATTAGGGTGAGGGTTAGGGTTAGGTTTAGGGTTAGGGTGAGGGTGAGGGTTAGGCTTAGGTTAAGTGTTAAGGTGAGGGGTACGGTGAGGTTTAGGTTTAGGGTTTTGTTTAGGGTTAGGGTGAGGGTGAGGGTTAGGGTTAGGGTGAGTGTGAGGGTGAGGTTTATTGATAGGTTTAGTGTTAGGGTGAGGGTGAGTGTTAGGTTTAGGATTAGGGTTAGAGTTAGGGTTAGGATTAGGGTTAGGGTGAGGGTGAGTGTTAGGGTAAGGGTGAGGGTTAGGGTGCGAGTTAGGTTTAGGGTGATGTTTAGTGTGAGGATGAGGGTTAGGGTGAGGTTGAGGGTGAGGGTGAGGGTTAGGATGAGGTTGAGGGTTAGGGTGAGGTTTAGAGTTAGGGTGAGGGTTAGGGTTAGGGTTAGGGTGAGGGTAAAGTTTAGGTTTAGGGTGAGTGATAGGGTTAGGGTGACGTGAGGGTTAGGTTTAGGGTTAGGGTGAGGGTGAGGGTGAGGGTGAGGGTTAATGTTAGGGTTAGGTTTAGGGTAAGGGTTAGGGATAGGGTTAGGGTTAGAGTGAGGGTTAAGCTTAGGTTTAGGGTGAGTGTTAGGGTTAGGGTGAGGGTGAGGGTTAGGTTTAGGGTTAGGGTGAGGGTGAGGGTGAGGGTGAGGGGCAGGTTTAGTGTGAGGGTGATGGTGAGGGTGAGGCTTTATTGTTAGAATTAGGGTTTGGGTTAGGGTTAGGCTGAGGGTGAGGGTGAGGGTTAGGGTTAGCGTGAGGGTTCGGATTAGGGTTAGGTTTAGTTTGAGGGTTAGTGTGAGGGGTAGGTTTAGGGTTAGGGTGAGGGAGTGTCTGAGGGTGAGGGTTAGGGTGAAGGTAAGGATTAGTGTGAGGGTTAGGGTAAGGGTTAGGTTTAGTTTGAGGGTTAGGGTGAGGGGTAGGGTCAGGGTTAGTGTGAGCCTCAGTGTTAGTGTGAGGGCTAGAGTTAGGGTTACCGTGAGGTTAAGGGTAAGGGTGAGGGTTAAGATGAGGGTGAGGTTTAGGGATAGGGTTTGGGTGAGGGTGATTGTTAAGGTGAGGATGAGGGTTAGGGTTAGGGTTAGGGTGAGGGTTAGGATTAGGGTGAGGGTTAGGGTTAGGTTTAGAGTTAGGGTGAGGGTGAGGGTTAGGCTTAGGTTAAGTGTTAAGGTGAGGGGTACGGTGAGGTTTAGGGTTAGGGTTTTGTTTAGGGTTAGGGTGAGGGTGAGGGTTAGGGTTAGGATTAGTGTTAGAGTTAGGGTTAGGCTTAGGGTTAGGGTGAGGGTGAGTGTTAGGGTTAGGGTGAGGGTTAGGGTGCGAGTTAGGTTTAGGTTGATGTTTAGTCTGAGGGTGAGGGTTAGGGTGAGGGTGAGGTTGAGGGTGAGGGTTAAGATGAGGTTGAGGGTTAGGGTGAGGTTTAGAGTTAGGGTGAGGGTTAGGGTTAGGGTGATGGCTAGGGTGAGCGTGACGGTTAGAGTGAAGATGAGGATGAGGGTGAGGGTTAGGGTGTGGGTTAGGGTTAGAGTTAGGGTCAGGTTTACGGTTAGGGTGAAGGTTAGGTTTAGGTTTAGGGTGAAGGTGAGGGTTAGGCTTAGGTTAAGGCTTAAGTTGAGAGGTAGGGTGAGGTTTAGGGTTAGGATTTTCTTTAGGGTTAGTGTGAGAGTTAGGTTTAGGGTTAGGGTGAGGGTGAGGGTGAGGCTTAGGTTTAGGATTAGGGTTTGGGTTAGGGTTAGGCTGAGGATGAGAGTGAGGGTTAGGGTTAGCGTGAGGGTTAGGGTTAGGGTTCTGTTTAGGTTGAGGGTTAGTGTGAGGGATAGGTTTAGGGTTAGGGTGAGGGAGAGGCTGAAGGTGAGGGTGAGGGTTAGGTTGAGCATAAGGTTTAGGTTGAGGGTTATGGTAAGGGTTAGGTTTAGGTAGAGGGTTAGGATGAGGGCTAGGGTTAGGGTTACTGTGAGCCTCAGTGTTAGTGTGAAAGTTAGGGTTAGGGTTCCCATGAGGGTAAGGGTAAGGGTGAGGGTTTGGATGACGGTGAGGTTTAGGGATAGGGTTTGGGTGAGGGTGAGTGTTAGGGTGAGAATGAGGGTTAGGGTTAGGATTAGGATGAAGGTTAGGATTAGGTTGAGGGTTAGGGTTAGGTTTAGAGTTAGGGTGAGGGTGAGGGTTAGGCTTAGGTTAAGGGTTAAGGTGAGGGGTAGGGTGAGGTTTAGGGTTAGGGTTTTGTTTAGGGTTAGGGTTAGGGTGAGGGTTAGGATTAGGGTTAGGGTGAGTGTGAGGGTGAGGTTTACTGATAGGTTTAGGGTAAGGGTGAGGGTGAGTGTTAGGTTTAGGATTAGTGTTAGGGTTAGGGTTAGGGTGAGGGTGAGTGTTAGGGTGAGGGTGAGGGTTAGGGTGCGAGTTAGGTTAGGGTGATGTTTAGTGTGAGGGTTAGTGTGAGGGTTCGAGTTCGGGTTAGGGTGAGGGTTAGGGTTCGGATAGGGTGAGGGTAAGGTTTAGGGTGAGTGTTATGGGTAGGGTGAGTGTTAGGGTGACGGTGAGTTTGAGGATTAGGTTTAGGGTAAGGGTCACGGTGAGTGTTAGTTTGAGGATGAGGGTTAGGTTTAGGTAAAGGGTTAGTGTTAGGGTTAGAGTTTGGGAGAGTGTTAGGGTTAGGGTTAGGGTTAGGGTAGGGTGAGGGTAAGGTTTAGGGTGAGTGTGAGGGTTAGGCTTAGGGTTAGGATGAGTGTTAAGGTGAGGGGTAGGGTTAGGGTTAGGGTGAGGGTTAGGGTTAGGGTGAGGGTAATAATTAGGGTGAGATTTAGGAGGAGGGTGAGTTTTAGGTTGTGGGTTAGGGTTCGGGTTAGGATCAGGGTTACGAGTTAGTGTTAGGATTAGGGTTAGGGTGAGGTTGAGGCTGAGGCTGAGATTTAAGGTGAGTGTGAGGGTTCGTGTTAGGGTTCCGGTTAGGGTTAGTTTGAGGGTGAGGGTAAGGGTTACTGTTTGGATTAGGGTTAGGGTTACGGTTAGGCTGAGGGTGAGTGTGAGGGTGAGGGTGAAGGTGAGTGTTAGTGTTAGGGTGAGAGTTAGGTTTATGGTGAGGGTTAGGGTGAGGATGAGGGTAAGGGTTAGGTTGAGGGTTAGGGGGAGGGGGAGGGTTAGGGTTAGGGTGAGGATTAGAGTTAAGTTAAGGGTTAGGATTAGGGTGAGAGTTAGGGTTAATGTTAGGGTTAGGGTGAGGGTGAGGGTTAGGGTTAGTGTGAGTTTTAGGGTTAGGGTGAGGGTTAGGGTTAGGATTAGGGTTAGGGTTAGTGTTACGGTTAGGGTGAGGGTGAGGGTGAGGGTTAGGGTTAGGATGGGGGTGAGGGTTAGGGTTAGGGTTTGGGTTAGGCTGAGGGCTAGGTTGAGGGTGAGGGTTAGGGTGAGGGTGAGGGTTAGGGTTAGGATGGGGGTGAGGGTTAGGGTTAGGGTTTGGGTTAGGCTGAGGGCTAGGTTGAGGGTGAGGGTTAGGGTGAGGGTGAGGGTTAGGGTTAGGATGGGGGTGAGGGTTAGGGTTAGGGTTTGGGTTAGGCTGAGGGCTAGGTTGAGGGTGAGGGTTAGGGTGAGGGTGAGGGTTAGGGTTAGGTTTAGGAATAGTGTGAATGTTAGGGTTAGGGTTAGGTTTAGGATGAGGTTTAAGGTGAGGTGTAGGGTTAGGGTTAGGTTGAGGTTGAGGGTGAGGATGAGGTTTAGGGTGAGGGTGAGTGTTAGGGTTAGGGTTAGGGTGAGGGTGAGGCTTAGGTTTAGGTTTAGGATGAGGGTTAGGGTGAGGTGTAGGGTTAGGTTTAGTGTGAGGGTTAGGGTTACCGTAAGGGTTAGGGTTCGGCTTAGGTTTAGGGTGAGGGTGAGGGTTAGGGTGAGGGTGAGGGTGAGGGTGAAGGTTAGGGTGTTGGAGAGAGTTAGGGAAGGGTGAGGGTTAGGGTGACGGTGAGGGTTAGGGTGAGGGTGAGGGTTACTGTTAGGGTTAGGGTGAGGGTTAGGTTTAGTGTTAGGGTGAGGGTGAGGGTTAGGTTTAGGATTAGTTTTAGGGTTAGGGTTAGGCTTAGGGTGAAGGTGAGGGTTTGGGTTATGTTTAGGGTTAGGGTGAGGGTGAGGATTAAGGTGAGGTTTAAGGTTAGTTTTAGTTTTAGGGTTTGGTTGAGTGTTAGGGTTAGTGTGATGTTTAGGGTTAGGGTTAGGGTGATGGTAAGGGTTAGGGTGAGGGTTAGAGTGAGGGTGAGGTTAGGGTAAGGTTTAGGTTTAGGATTAGGGTCAGGGTGAGGGTGAGGGTTAGGGTTAGTGTGAGGATTAGGCTCAGGGGTAGGGTTAGGTTTAGGGTGAGGGTGAGGGTTTCGGTTATGTAAGGCTTAGGTCTAGGGTTAGGGAGAGGATTAGGGTTTAGGTGAGCGTTACGGGGAGATTAGTGTTAGGGTTTGTGTGCGGGTTAGGGTTAGGGTGAAACTGAGGATGAGGGTTTTGTTTAGGTAAGGTTTAGGGTTAGGGTTAGTGCTATGGTTATGTTTAGGGTGAAAGTTAGGGTTAGTTAGAGGGTTAGGTTTAGGGATAGGATTAGCATTAGGGTGAGGGTTAGGATGAGGGTGAGGTTTAGGGTTAGCATTAGGGTTAGTGTGTCCGTTAGGGTGAGGGTTAGGGTTAGGTTTAGGGTGAGGATGAGGGTGACGGTTAGGGTTAGGGTGAGTGTGAGGGTTAGGGTTAGGCTTAAGGTGAGGGTGAGGGGTAGGGTGAGGGTTTGGGTTAGGGTTAGGGTTAGGGTGAGAGTGAGGGTTAGGGTGAGGGTTAGGGTTAGTGTTACGGTGAGGGTTTGGGTGAGTGTTAGGGTGAGGGTGAGGGTTAGGGTTAGGGTTAGGGTTTGGGAAGGGTAAGGGTAAGGGTTAGGGTGAGGGTTAGTGTTAGGCTGAGGGTGAGGGTGAGGGTGAGGTTTAGGGTTAGGTTTAGGTTTAGGGTTAGGGTTAGGGTTAGGGTTAGGGTTAGGGTTAGGGTGAGGGGTAGGTTTAAGGTTAGATTGAGGGTGAGGGTGAGGGTAAGGTATAGGGTAAGTGTGAGAGTTAGATTTAGGGTTAGGGTGAGGGTGAAGGTTAGAGTTAGGTTTAGGATGAGGGTTAGGGTGAGGGGTAGGGTTAGGGATAGTGTGAGGGTTACAATTAGTGTGAGGGTTAGGGTTAGGGTTAGGATTAGGGTTAGGATTACCATTAGGATAATGGTAAGGGTGAGGTTTAGGATGAGGGTGAGTGTTAGGATTAGGGTGAGGGTTAGGGTTAGGTTGAGGGTTAGGATGAGGATGAATGTTAGGTTTAGTGTTAGGGTTAGGGTGAGGGATAGGTTTAGGGTTAGGGTTAGTGTGAGTGTGAGGGTTACTGTGACGGTAAGGTTTAGTGTGTCGGTTAAGTTTAGGATTAGGGTTAGGGTGAGGCAAGGGTTAGGGTGAGGGTTAGGATGAGGGTGATGGTTAGCGTGAGGATTAGGGTTATGGTGAAGGATAGGGTTAGGGTTTGGGTTAGGCTGAGGGCTACAGTGAGGGTGAGGGTGAGGTTGAGTGTGAGCGTTAGGGTGTTGGTGAGCGTTAGTGTAGGGTGAGCGTTAGGGTGCCAGTGAGGGTTAGGGTGAGGGTTCGGGTTCGGGTTCGGGTTAGGGTTATGGTTATGGTTAGGGTCAGGGTGAGGATTAGCGTTATGGTTAGGGTTAAGTTGAGGGTTCGGGTAAGGGGTAGATTTAAGGATAGGGTTAGGGTTAGGGTGAGGGTAGAGGTTAGAGTGAGGGTGAGGGTTAAGGTTAGGTTTAGGGTTAGGGTGAGGGTAATTGTTAGGGTGAGGGTTAGTATGAGGGTGAGTGTTAGGGTTAGGGTGATGGTTAGGTTGATGTTTAAGGTTAAGGTTACGGGTTATGGTTAGGGTCAGGTTGAGAGTTCGGGTGAGGGTAAGTGTTAGGTTGAGGGTGAGGATTAAGGTGAGTTTTAGGGTAAGGGTTAAGGTTAGGTTTAGGGTGTGGACTAGGGTGAGGGTGAGGGTGAGGATGAGGCTTAGGTTTAGGGTATGGGTGAGGGTTAGGGTTAGGGTGAGGGTTAACATGAAAGTGAGTGTTAGGATGAGGGTGAGGGTTAGGGTTA
The DNA here is from genome assembly GCF_019054845.1 of Dipodomys spectabilis. Taxonomy (NCBI): domain Eukaryota; kingdom Metazoa; phylum Chordata; class Mammalia; order Rodentia; family Heteromyidae; genus Dipodomys; species Dipodomys spectabilis. The sequence goes on from NW_024870761.1 coordinate 2,728,307, forward strand.
GTGTTAGGGTTAGGGTGAGGATTAGGTTTAGGCTTATGGTTAGGATTAGGGTTAGGTTGAGTGGTAGGGTTAGGGTTAGGTTGAGGGTTAGGGTTAGTGTGAGGGTTAGGTTTAGGTTTAGAGTTAGGGTGAGGGTAAGGGTTAGGGTGAGGGTTAGGATGAGGGTGAGGGTTAGGGTTACCTCACCCTCACCTAACTTCTCCCTATCCCGAAACCTAACCCTAACCCTCACCCTAACACTCATGCTTACCCTAAACCTTACTCTCACCCTACCCTCATCCTAACCCTTATCCTCACCCTAACCCTAAACCTCACACTCATCCTAACCCTCACCCTAACAATTACCCTCACCGTAACCCTAACCCTAACCCTAACCCTAACCCTCACCCTAACACTTACCCACACCCTAAACCTAAGCCTAACCCTAAAACTACCCTTCACCCTAACACTTATCCTAATCCTAACCGTAACCCTAATCCTCAACAAGACCCTAACCCTAACCATAACCATAACCCTAACCCTCACCCTCACTGTAACACTCCCAGTCCCCCTAACCCTCACCCTAACCTAACACTCACCGACACCCTAACCCTCACCCTCACACTCACCTAACCATCACCCTCAATCTAGCCCTCAGCCAAACCCTAACCATAACCCTACCCCTCACCCTAACCCTAACCCTAAACCTCACACTCACCGTCACCCTCAATATAACCCTAACCCTACCTCTCAACCTAAACCTCATCCTAACACTAACCCTAACCCTAACACTCACACTAATCCTAAACCTAACACTAAACCTCACCCTCTCCCTCACCCTCAGCCTAACACTAACCCTCACCCTAAACCTTAGCCTCACCCTTCCCTAAACCTAACCCTAACCCTCACCCTCACCCTAACACTCACCCAAACCCTAACCCGAACACTAACCCTAAACCTAAACCTAACCCTAACCCTCACCCTAACCCTAACCCTAACCCAAACCCTCACCCTACCCCTCACCCAAAACCCTAAGCCTAACCCTAAACCTAACACTAATCCTAAACCTAATGCTCACCCTCACCCTATTCCTAAATCTAACCCTCACCCTAACTCTAACTCTAACCCTCACCCTCATCCTCACCCTAACCCTAACCTTAAACATCACCCTAACCCCACCCTCACCCTAACCCTCACCCTCATCCTAACCCTCACCCTAACCCTTACCCTCACACTAACTGTAACCCTAAACCTAGCACTCACACTAACCCTAACCCTCACCCATACCCTGAACCTAAGCCTGACCCTCACCCTCACCATAAACCTCACCCTCACACTAGTCCACACCCACACCCTAACCCTAAACCTAACCCTAACCCTCACCATCACCCTAACCCGTACACTAACCCTAACTCTAACCGTAACCCTAACCATACCCCTCACCCTAACCCTCATCCTCACCCTAAACTTAACACAAATTCTCACCTTGACTCTAACCCTAACCCTAAGCCTCACCCTAACCCTCACCCTCATCCTAACCCTCAGCATAAACCTTACCCTCAACCTAACCCTAATCCTAAACCTAACCCTCACACTAACCCTAACCCTCACCGTCGCACTGACCCTAATCCTAAACCTAAACCTTACCCTAAACCTCACCCTCACTCTAACCTTCACCCTAACCCTAAACCTAATCCTGACCCTAACCCTCACAATAACCCTAACACTCACCCTAACCCTAACCCTAAAACTAACCTTAAACCTCACCCTAACCTTCACCCTACCCTAACCATAACCGTAATCCTAACCCTCAGCCTACCCCTCAACCTAACCCTAACCCTAACCCTCACCCTCACCCTCACCCTCACTCTCACCCTACCCTGAAACTCACCGACACCCTAAGCCTCACCCTCAACCTCACCCTCACCCTCACCCTAGCCCTCAGCCTAACACAAACCCTAACCCTAACCCTCACCCTAACCCTAACCCTCACCCTAAACCTCACCCTCATCCTAACCCTCACCCTAACCCTTACCCTCTACATAAACCTAAACCTAAACCTAACCCTCACCCTAACCCTCACCCTCACCCTAACACTCACCCAAACCCTAACCCGAACACTAACCCTAACCCTCACCCTAACCCGCACCCTCACCCTAATCCTAACCCTAACCCAAACCCTCACTCTACCCCTCACCCTCACCCTAAGCCTAACCCTAACCCTAATACTAATCGTAAACCTAATGCTCACCCTCACCCTATCCCTAAACCTAATCCTCACCCTAACACTAACACTCACCCTCACCCTCACCCTAACCCTAATCCTAACCTTAAACATCACCCTAACACTCACCCTAACCCTAAACTTCACCCTTATCCTACCCCTCACCATAACCCTTACCCTCACCCTAACCCTACCCTAAACCTAACCCTCACGCTAACCCTAACCCTACAACTCAACCTAACCCTCATCCTAACCATAACTCTAAACCTAATCCTCACCCTAACCCTAACACTAACCCTAACCCTCACCCTCATCATAACCCTCACATTCACGGTAACCCTCACCCTAACCCTAACCCTCACCCATACCCTAAACCTAAGCCTCACCCTCACACTCACCCTAAACCTCACCCTCACCCTATTCCACACCCTAAATCTAACCCTAACTCTAACCTGAAACCTCACCCTAATCCTCACCCTCAACCTAACCCTTACCTTCATCCTAACCCTCACCCTGAGCCTAACCGTAACCCAACCCCTAACCTTAACCTTAACATCACCCTAACCCTCACCCTAACCCTAACCCTCACCCTCATCCTATCCCTACCCCTTACAATTAACCTCACCCTAACCCTAAAACTTAACCTAAACCTCACCATCACCCTAACCCTTACCCTCACCCTAACCCTAACCCTAATCCTACGCCTACACCTCACCCTAATCCTCATCCTCACCCTAACCTTAACCCTAATCCTCACACTGACCCTAACCCTAACTCTAACCCTACCCTAATCCTAACCCTCACCCTCACCATCAATCTACCCTAACTCTCACCGACACCCTAAGCCTCACCCTCAACCTCACCCTCACCCTAGCCCTCAGCCTAACCCAAACCCTAACCCTAAACCTCACCCTAACCCTCACCCTCATCCTAACCCTCACCATAACCCTTAACCTCAACCTAACCCTAATCCTAAATCTAACCCTCACACTAACCCTTTCCTTCCCCCTAACCCTCACCCTCACCCTTACCCTAATCCTAAAACTCACCCTAACCCTCACCCTCACCCTAAACCTAACCCTAACACTCATTCTCACCCTAACGCTCACCCTAACCCTAACCCTAAACCTCACCCTCATCCTAACCCTCACCCTTACCCTTACCCTCAGGGTAACCCTAACCCTAACCCTAACCCTCACACTAACCCTAACCCTCACACTATCCCTAACCCTACCCCTCACCCTAACCCTCATCCTACACCTAAACCTAATTTTCACCCTCACCCTAACCCTAAACTTAACCCTCACACTTACCCTAAACCTCACCCTCACCCTCATCCTCAACCTAACCCTAAACCTACCCCTCACCCTAACCCTCATCATAACCCTAACCCTAACACTAACACTCACACTAAACCTAAACCTAACCCTAAACCTCACCCTCACCCTCACCTTCAGCCTAAAACTAACCCTCACCCTATACCTTACCCTCACCCTTCCCTAACCCTAACTCTAAACCTAACCCTCACCCTTACCCTAACACTCACCCAAACCCTAAACCTAAAACTAAACCTAAACCTTACGCAACCCTCATACTCACCCTAAACCTTAACCTAACCCAAAACCCCATCCTACCCCTCACCCTCACCCTAAGCCTAACCCCAACCCTAAAACTAATCCTAAACCTAACCCTCACCCTCAACCTAACCCTAAACCTAACCCTCTCCCTAACCCTAACCCTAACCGTCACCCTCACCCTCACCCTAAACCTAACCCTAACCCTCACCATAACCGACACCTTAACCCAAACGCTAACCCTTAACCTCACCCTCATCCTAAACCTCACCCTAACCCTTAACTTCACCCTAACCCTAATCCTATCCCTAAACCTAACCCTCACACTAACCCTTACCCTCACCCTAACCATAACTCTACCCCTCACGCTAACCCTCAACATATCCCTAAACCTAACCATAACTCCTAACCCTAATCCTAACCCTTACCTAAACAAAACCCTCACCCTCAGCTTCACTCTAACCCTAACCCTCACCCAAACCCTAACACTTACCCTCACCCTCACCCTCACCCAAAACCTAATCCTCTCCCTAGCCCTAAACCTAACCTTCACGTAACCGAAACCCTCACCCACACACTCACCCTAACCCTAACCCTACCCCTCAGCCTAACCCTCACACTAACCCTAACCCTCACTGTCACCCTGACAATAATCCTAAACTTAAACCTTACCCTAAACCTCACCCTCACTGTAACCCTCACCCTAGCCCTAAACCTAATCCTAACCCTAACCCTCACACTTACCCTAACACTCACCCTAACCCTAACCCTAAAACTAACCTTAAACCTCACCCTAACCTTCACCCTACCCTAACCATAACCGTAACCCTCAACCTCAGCCTACCCCTCAACCTAACACTAACCCTAACCCTAACCCTCACCCTCATCCTAACCCTCACTCTAAACCTTACCCTCACCCAAACCCTAACCCTAACCCTTACCCTCACCCTAACCCTAACCCTCACCCTAACCCTTAACCTCACCCTAACCCTAACCCTCACCCTAACCCTAACACTCACCCTTACCCTAACCCTAACCCTAATACTGACCCTCAGCCTAAACCTAACCCTAACCCTAATCCTAACCCTATTCCTCACCCTCACCCTCACCGTAATTCTAAGCCTAACACTAACCCTAACCCTAACCCTCACCCTAACCCTAACTCTAACTCTCACCATAACCCTAACCCTCACCCTAACCCTAACCCTAACCCTCACCCTCACCCTAACTCTAAACCTCACCCTAACCCTCAACCTAACCCTAACTCTAACACTAACCCTAGTGTCAGGGTGCGGTTTAGGGTGAGGGTGAGTGTTAGGGTGAGGGTGAGGGTGAGGGTTAGGGTTAGGTTTAGGGTTAGTGTTAGTTTTAGGGTTTGGGTGAGGGTTAGGGTTAGGGTTAGGGTATGGTGATCGTAAGATTTAGGGTGAGGGTTAGGGTTAGGCTGAGGGTGAGGTTGAGTGTGAGGGTTAGGGTTAGGTTTAGGGTTAGGGTGATTGTAAGGGTTAGGGTTAGTGTTAGGATGAGGGTTAGGGTGAGGTGTAGGATTGCGGTTAGGGTAAGGATGAGGGTGAGGGTGAGGTTTAGGGTTAGGTGTAGGATTAGTGTGAGTGTTAGGGTAAGGTTTAGGGTTAGGATGAGGTTTAGGGTGAGGGGTAGGGTTAGGGTTATGGTGAGAGTGAGGGTTAGGGTTAGGTTTAGGATGAGGTTGAGGTGAGGGGTAGGGGTAGGGTTAGGGTTAGGGTTAGGGTTAGGGTTAGTGTTAGGGTTAGGTTAGTGTTAGGGTTAGTTTTATTGTGAGGGTTAGGGTTAGGGTTAGGGTTAGGGTGAGGGTTAGGGTTAGGGTTAGGCTGAGGGTAGGTTGAGGGTGAGGGTTAGGGTGAGGTGAGAGTGAGGGTGAGGCTTAGGGTGTCAGTGAGGGTTAGGGTAGGGTGAGGGTTAGGGTCACGTTGAGGGTTAGGGTTAGGGTTAGTATGAGGGTTAGGTTTAGGGTTAGGGTGAGGGTGAGGGTTAGGTTTAGGATTAGTGTTAGGGTTAGGGTTAGGCTTAGGGTGAGGGTGAGCAGAAGGGTGAGGCTTTGGATAGGGTTAGGTTTAGGGTGAGGGTGAGCGTTAGGGTGAGGTTTAGGTTTAGGGTTACGGTTAGGGTAGGGTGAGGGTTAGGGTGAGGTTTAAGTTTAGGGTTAGTTTGAGTGTTATGATTAGTGTGAGGTTTAGGGTTAGGGTTAGGTTTAGGGTTAGAGTGAGGGTAAGGGTTAGGGTGAGGGTTAGAGTGAGGGTGAGGGTTAGGGTAAGTTTTAGGTTTAGGATTAGGGTCAGGGTGAGGGTGAGGGTTAGGGTTAGGGTTAGGGTGAGGGTTAAGCTGAGGGTTAGGGTTAGAGTTAGGATCAGGGTGAGGGTGGGAGTTTCGGTTATGTAAGGATTAGGTTTAGGGTTAGGGAGTGGATTAGGGTTTGGTTGGGGGTTAGGGTGAGAGTAAATGTTAGGGTTTGGGTGAGGGTTAGGTTTAGGGTGAATCTGAGGGTTAGGGTTTTGTTTAGGTAAGGGTTAGGGTTAGGGTTAGGGTTATGGTTAGGTTTAGGGATAGGTTGAGGGTTAGCGTGAGGGGTAGGGTTAGGGTTAGGGTGAAGTTTAGGGTTAGTGTGAGGGTTACAATGAAGGTGAGGGTTAGGATGAGGTTGAGGTTTAGTGTGAGGGTGAGGATTAGGTTTAGGGTTATGGTTAGGATGAGGGTTAGGCTGAGTGATAGGGTGAGGGTGAGGGTTAGCTTTAGTGTTAGAGTTAGGGTGAGGGTAAGGGTTAGGGAGAGGTTTAGGATGAGGGTGAGGTTTAGGGTTAGGGTGAGAGTTAGGGTGATTTTTAAGGTTAGGGTTAAGGTTGGGGTTTGGGTGAGGGTTAGGGTTAGGGTTAGGGTAAGGGTTAGGTTTAGGGATACGGTGAGGGTGAGCATTAGGTTTAGGATTAGTGTTAGGGTTAGGGTTAGGCTTAAGGTGAGGGTGAGGGGTAGGGTGAGGGTTTGGGTTAGGGTTAGGGTTAGGGTGAGGGTGAGGGTTAGGGTAAGGGTTAGGGTTAGTGTTAGGCTTAGGGTTTGGGTGAGTGTTAGGGTGAGGGTGAGGGTTAGGGTTAGTGTAAGGGTTAGGGAAGGGTGAGGGTAAGGGTTAAGGTGAGGGTTAGTGTTAGGCTGAGGGTGAGGGTGAGCATGAGGTTTATGGTTAGGTTTAGGATTAGTGTGAGTGTTAGGTTTAGGGTTAGGGCTAGGATGAGGGTTAGGGTGAGAGTTAGAGTTAGGGTTAGGGAGAGGGTGAGGTTTAAGGTTAAGGTTAGGGATAGATTTAGGGTGAGGGTGAGGGATAGGGTTAGGATTAGGGTTAGGGTTAGGGTTAGGCTGAGGTTGAGGGTGAGTGTTAGGGTTAGGGATAGGGTTAGGGTGAGTGTTCCGTTTAGGCTTAGGGTTAGGATGAGGGTTAAGGTGAGGGGTAGGGTTAGGGTAAGGGGGAGGGTTAGGGTTAGGGTGAGGGTGAGGTTTAGGCTTACAGTGAGCATGAGGGTGAGCATGAGGGTGAGGTTTAGGGTTAGGATTAGGGTTAGGGTCAGGGTTACGGTTATGCTGAGGGTTAGGGTTATGGTTAGGGTGAGGTTGAGGCTGAGTCTGAGTTTTAAGGTGATGGTGAGGGTGAGTGTGAGGGTGAGGGTTAGGTTTCGGGTTAGGGTTAGGTGAGGGTGAAGGTTAGTGTTTGGATTAGTGTTAGGGTTAGGGTGAAGGTTAGGTTTATTCTAGGGTTAGGGTGAAGTGATGGTAAGGGTTAGGTTGAGGGTTAAGGTGATGGGTAGGGTTAGGGTTAGGGTTAAAGTTAGGGTGAGGCTTAGGGTGAGGTTTAGGTTTAAGTTTAGGGTTACTTTTAGGGTGAGGAATAGGGTTAATGTTAGGGTTAGGTTTAGGGTAGGGGTTAGGGTTAGGGTTAGGGTTAGGGTGAGGTTTAGGGTTAGGTTTAGGGTGTGGGTTAGGGTTAGGGTGAGGGTTAGGGTTAGGTTTAGGACTAGGGTGAGCGTGAGGGTGAGGGTTAGGGTTGGGGTTAGGGTTAGGGTAAGGGTGAGGTTAGGGTTAGGATTAGGGTTTGGGTTAGGGTTAGGCTGAGGGTGAGGGTGAGGTTTAGGTTTAGGTTTAGTTTGAGGGTTAGGGTAAGGGGTAGGTTTAGGGTTAGGGAGAGGTTGAGGGTGAGGGTGAGAGTCAGGGTTTGGGTGGGGGTTAGGGTTAGCTTTTGGTTTAAGTTGAAGGTTAGGGGGAGGGGGAGGGTTAGGGTTAGTGTGAGCCTTAATTTTAGTGTGAGGGTTTGGGTTAGGATTAGGTTTAGGGTTACCGTGAGTGTAAGTGTAAGGGTGAGGGTTAGGATGAGGGTGAGGGACAGGGATAGGGTTAGGGTGAGGGTGAGTGTTAGGGTGAGGATGAGCCTAATCCTAACACTAATCCTAAAGCTAACACTCACCCTCACCCTAACCCTAAACCTATCCCTAAAAAACCCTCACTCTGACCCTAATACTAACCCTAACCCTCACCCTCAGCCTACCCTAACCAAAACCCTAACCCTAACCATCACCCTCACCCTTACCCACACCGTAAACCTAACCCTAACACCAAAACCAACCCCTCACCCTAACACTAACCGTAACTCTAAATCCTCAACCTGACCCTAACCCTAACCCTAACCATAAACCTAACCCTCACCCTCACCCTAACCCTCCCTGTCCCCCTAACCCTCACCCTACCCTAACCCTCACCAACACCCTAAACCTCACCCTCACCCTCACCCTAACCCTCACCCTCACCCTAGCCCTCAGGTTAAGCCTAACAATAACCCTAACTCTCACCCTAACCCTAACCCTAACCCTAAATCTCACCCTCTCCCTAACTCTCAGCCTAACACTAATCCTCACCCTAAACCTTACCCTCACACTTCCGTAAACCTAACCCTAACCTTCACCCTCACCCTAACACTCATCCAAACCCTAACCCAAACACTAACCCTAACCCTCACCCTAACCCTCACCCTCACCCTAATCCTAACCCTAACCGAAACCCTCACCCTACCCCTCACCCTCACCCTAAGCCTAACCCTAACACTAATCCTAAACCTAATGCTCACCCTCACCCTATCCCTAAACCTAACCCTCACCCTAACCCTAACCCTAACCCTACAGTTCAACATCACCCTAACCCTCACCCTAACCCTAACCCCCACACTCATCCTAACCCTCAAGCTAAACCTTACCCTCATCCTCACCCTACCCCTCACCCTAACCCTAACCCTAACCCTAACCCTCACCCTCATCCTAACCCTTGCCGTTACACTTACCCTCACGGTAACTCTAACCCTAACCCTAACCCTCACACTAACCCTACCCCTCACACTAACCCTAACCCTACCCCTCACCCTAACCATCATCCGAAAACTAACACTAACCCTAACACTCACCCTAAACCTAAGCCTACCCCTCACCCTAACCCTAACCGTCACCGTTACCTTCACACTAACTCTAATCCCACATCTCACCCTAAATCTCATCGTAACCCTAACCCTAACCCTTACACTCACACTAACCCTAAACCTAACCCTAACCCTCACACTCACCCTCACCCTCAGCCTAAACCTAACCCTCACACTAAACCTTACCCTCACCCTACCCTAACCCTTACCCTAACCCTCACACTAACTCTAACCATAACCTTAACCCTAAACCTAACCCTCATCCTCACCCTAAACCTTACCCTAACCCTAAACCTCACCCTAAACCTAACCCACCCCCTCATCCTAACCCTCAACCTTACTTTACCCTCATGGTAACCCTAACCCTAAACCTAACCCCAACTCTCACACTAACGCTAACACTCACACTATCCCTAAACCTACCCCTCACCCTAAACCTCATCCTAAACCTAACCCTAACTTTCACCCTCACCCTAACCCTAAACCTAACCCTCACTCTTACCCTAAACCTCAACCTCACCCTCACACTCAACCTAATGCTAAACCTACCCCTCACAATTACCCTCATCATAACCCTAACCCTAACCCTAACACTCACGCTAAACCTAAACCTAACCCTAAACCTCACCCTCACCCTCACCCTCACCCTCAGACTAACACTAACCCTCACCCTAACCCTTACGCTCACCCTTCCCTAACCCTTACCCTCACCCTAACACTCACCCAAAACCTAACCCTAACCCTAACCCTAACGCTCACCCTAACCCTAACCCTAACCCAAACCCTCACCCTACCCCTCACCCTCACCCTTAGCCTAACCCTAACCCTAACACTAACCCTCACCCTAACCCTCATCCTCACCCTAACCCTAACCGTCACCATCACCCTCACCCTAAACTTAACCCTAACCCTCACCCTAACAGACACTCTAACCTAACGCTAACCGTAAACCTCACCCTCATCCTAAGCCTCACCCTTACCCTTACCCTCACCCTATCCCTAATCCTATCCCTAAACCTAGCACTCACACTAACCACAACCCTCACACTAACCCTAACCCTACCCCTCATGCTAACCTACAACCTATCCCTAAACCTTACCATAACCCTAAACCTAAACCTTACCTAAACAAAACCCTCACCCTCAGCTTCACTCTAACCCTAAACCTCACCCAAACCCTAACACTAACCCTCACCCTAACACTCACCGAAACCCTAATCCTCTCCCTAGCCCTAACCCTAACCCAAACCCTCATCTACCCCTCACCCTCAGGCTAACACTAACCCTCACCCTAACCCTCACCCTACCCTAACCCTCACCGACACCCTAACCCTCACCCTCACCCTCTTCCTCACCCTAAACCTAACCCTAACCCAAACCCTCACACTAACACTCAACCAAACCCTAACCCTCAAACTAACGCTAACTCTTACCCTAACACTAACCTTAAGCATAACCCTAACCTTCACCCTACCCTCAGATAACCCTAACCCTAACCCTCACCCTACCCCTCACCCTAACCCTAACCCTAACCTTAACCCTCGCCCTCATCCTAAACCTTGCCATTACAATTACCCTCACCGTAACCCTAACCCTAAAACTAACCCTCACACTAACCCTACCCCTCACACTAACCCTAACCCTACCCCTCACCCTAAACATCATCCTAAACCTAACACTAAACCTAACACTCACCCTAACCCTAAGCCCACCCCTCACCCTAACCCTAACGCTCACCCTCACCCTCACACTAACCCTAATCCCACACCTCACCCTAACCCTCAACCTAACCCTAACCCTAACCCTTACACTCACACTAACCCTAAACCTAACCCAAACCCTAACCCTAAACCTAACCCTCACCCTACCCCTCACCCTAACCCTAACCCTAACCTTCACCCTCATCCTAACCCTTGCCTTTACACTTACCCTCACGGTAACCCTAACCCTAACCCTAACCCTCACACTAACCCTAACACTCACACTAACCCTAAACCTCACACTAAACCTAACCCTACCCCTCACCCTAACCATCATCCTAAACCTAACACTAACCCTAACACTAACCCTAACCCTAAGCCTAACCCTCACCCTCACCCTCACACTAACCCTAATCCCACACCTCACCCTAACCCTCATCCTAACCCTAACACTAACCCTTACATTCACACTAACCCTAAACCTAACCCTAACCCTTACCCTCACCCTCACACTCAGCCTAAACTTAACCCTCACCCTGAACTTTACCCTCACCCTACCCTAACCCGAACCCTAACCCTAACACTCACCCAAACCCTAACCCTAACGCCAACCCTAAACCTAAACCTAACACTCACTCTCACCCTAAAAGGAACCCTAACCCTAACCCTCACCCACACCCTCACCCTCACCCTCAACCGAACCCGAACCCTCACCCTAAAATTCACCCTCACACTAAACATCACCCTAACCCTAAACCGCACTCTAACCCTAGCTCAAACCTTCACCCTAACTCTAACCCTCACCCTCACCCTAAACCTAAGCCTAAGACTAACTTTAACACTAATTCTAAAGCTAACAGTCACCCTCACCCTAACCCTAAACCTATCCAGAAACACCATCACACTCACCCTAACCCTAAGCCTAACCCTCACCCTCACCCTACCCTAACCAAAACCCTAACTGTAACCCTCACCCTACCCCTCACCATAACCCTTAACCTAAACCTAATCCTCACTCTCACCCTAACCCTAAACCTAACACTAAACCTCACCCTAATCCTAACCCTAACCCTATCCCTAAACCTCACCCTCATCCTAACCCTCACCCTTACCCTTACCCTCACGGTTACCTTAACCCTAACCCTAACCCTAACCCTCACAATAAGACGAAGGTTCACACTAAACCTAACCCTACCCCTCACCCTAACCCTCAACCTAAACCTAACCCTAACCCTATCCCTCACCCTAACCCTAACCCTGAACCTAACCCTCATCCTCAACCTCACCCTCACTCTCACCCTAACCCTAAACCTAGCCCTCAACCTAACCCTCAACCTAAACCTAACCCTAACCCTAACCCTCATGCTAACCCTAACCCTCACCCTCACCCTCAGCCTAACCCTCACCCTCACCCTAACCCTAACCCTCACCCTAACTCTCACCCTAACCCTAACCCTAAACCTAACCCTCATCCTCACCCTAACCCTTGCCCTAACCCTAACCCTCAACCTAATCCTAACCCTCACCCTTATCCTAACCCTCACCCTTACCCTTACCCTCACGGTAACCCTAACCCTAAACCTAACTCTAACCCTCACACTAACTCTAACCCTCACACTATCCCTAACCCTACCCCTCACCCTAACCCGCATCCTAAACCTAACCCTAACCTTCACCCTCACCCTAACCCTAAACTTAACCCTCACTCTTACCCTAAATCTCACCCTCACCCTCACACTCAACCTAACGCTAAACCTAACCCTCCCCATAACCCTCATCATAACGCTAAGCCTAACCCTAACACTCTCGCTTAACCTAAACCTAACCCTAAAACTCACCCTCACCCTCATCCTCAGCCTAACACTAACCCTCACCCTAACACTCACCCAAAACCTAACCCTAACACTAACCCTAAGCCTCACCCTAACCCTCACCTTCACCCTAACCCTAACGCTAACCCTAACCCAAACCCTCACCCTACACCTCACCCTCAACCTAAGGCTAACCCTAACCCTAACACTAATCCTAAACCTAACCATCACCCTCACCCTAACCCTAAACCTAACCCTCACCCACACACTAACCCTAACCATCACGGTCACTCTCACCCTAAACCTAACCTTAACCCTCACCATAACTGAACTCCTAACCCTAAAGCTTACCGTAAACCTCAAGCTCATCCTAACACTCACCCTAACCCTTACCCTCACGCTATCCCTAATCCTATCCCTAAACCTAACCCTCACACTAACCCTAAACCTCACCCTAACCCTAACCCTACATCTCATGCTAACCTACAACCTATCCCTAAACCTAACCATAACCCTAACCCTAACCCTAACACTTACCTAAACAAAACCCTCACCCTCAGCTACTCCCTAACCCTAAACCTCACCCAAACCCTAACACTTACCCTCACCCTAACCCTCACCCAAACCCTAATCCTCTCCCTAACCCTAACACTAACCCAAACCCTCACCCTAACCCTCACAGACACCCTAACCCGGACCCTCACCCTCACCCTCACCCTAACCCTCTGCCTCACCCTGAACCTATCCCTAACCCGAACCCTCACACTAACACTCAACCAAACCCTAACCCTAACACTAACCCTAACCCTCACCATAACACTAACCTTAAGCCTAACCCTAACCCTCACCCTAGCCTAAGATAAACCTAAACCTAACCCTCACCCTACCCCTCACCTTAAACCTAACCCTAACACAAATCCTCACCCTCATCCTAACCCTCGCCGTTACACTTACCCTCACAGTAACCCTAACCCTAACCCTACCCCTCACACTAACCCTAACCCTAACCCTCACCCTAACCATCATCCTAAACCTAACACTAACCCTAACACTCATCCTAACTCTAAGACTACCCCTGACCCTAACCCTAACCCTCACCCTCACCCTCACACTAACCCTAATCCCACACTTCACCCTAACCCTCATCCTAACCCTAACCCTAACCCTTACACTCACACTAACCCTAAACCTAACCCTAACCCTCACCCTCAACCTCACACTCAGCCTAAACCTAACCCTCGCCCTAAACCTTACCCTCACCCTACCCTAAACCTAACCCTAACCCTAACGCTCACCCAAACCCTAACCCTAACACCAACCCTAAACCTAACCCTAAAACTCACACTCACCCTAACACTAACCCTAACCCTAACCCTCACCCAAACCCTAACTCTCACCCTCACCCTCACCCTCACCCTCACCCTAAACTTCACCCTCACACTAAACATCACCCTAACCATAAACCGCATACTAACCCTAACCCTAACCCTCATGCTAACTCTAACCCTCACCCTCACCTTAAACCTAAGCCTAAGCCTAACCCTAACACTAATCCTAAACCTAACACTCACCCTCACCCAAAACCTAAACCTATCGCTAAAACACCCTAACACTCACCCTAACAATAACCCTAATCCTCACACTCTCCCTACCCTAACCAAAACCCTATGCGTAACCCTCACCCTACCCCTCACCATAACACTTAACCTAACCCTAATACTCACCCTCACCCTAACCCTAAACCTAACCCTAACCCACACCCTAACCCTCACCCTAACCCTAACACTAACCCTCATCCACAACCTAACACTCACTCTCAACCTAACCCTATCCCTAACCCTCACCCTCATCCTTACACTCACCCTTACGCTTACCCTCATGGTAACCCTAAACCTAACCCTAAACCTAACACTCACCCAAAACCTAACCCTAACACTAACACTAACCCTCACCCTAACCCTCACCCTCATCCTAACCCTAACCCTAACCCAAACCCTCACCCTACCCCTCACCCTCATCCTTAGCCTAACCCTAACCCTAACACTAACCCTCACCCTAACCCTCACCCTCACCCTCACCCTAACCGTCACCATCACCCTCACCCTAAACATAACCCTAACCCTCACCCTAACAGACACCCTAACCTAACGCTATCCATAAACCTTACCCTCATTCTAAGCCTCACCCTTACCCTTATCCTCACCCTATCCCTAATCCTATCCCTAAACCTAACACTCACACTAACCCTAACCCTCACACTAACCCTAACCCTACCCCTCATGCTAACCTACAACCTATCCCTAAACCTAACCATAACCCTAAACCTAACCCTTACCTAAACAAAACCCTCACCCTCAGCTTCACCCTAACCCTAAACCTCACCCAAACCCTAACACTTACCCTCACCCTAACGCTCACCGAAACCCTAATCCTCTCCCTAGCCCTAACCCTAACCCAAACCCTCACCTACCCCTCATACTCAGACTAACCCTAACCCTCACCCTACCCTAACCCTCAACGACACCCTAACCCTCACCCTCACCCTCTTCCTCACCCTAACCCTAACCATAACCCAAACCCTCACACTAACACTCAACCAAACCCTAACCCTAAAAGTAACCTTAACCCTCACCCTAACACTAGCCTTAAGCCTAACCCTAACCCCAACCCTACAGTCAGATAACCCAAACCTTAACCCTCACCCTACTCCTCACCCTAACCCTAACCCTACCCTAACAATCACCCTCATCCTAACCCTCGCCGTTACACTTACCCTCACGGTAACCCTAACCCTAACCCTAACCCTCACACTAACCCTACCCCTCACACTAAACCTAACCCTACCCCTCACCCTAACCATCATCCTAAACCTAACACTAACCCTAACAGTCACCCTAACCCTAAGCCTACCCCTCACCCTAACCCTAACCCTCACCCTCACCCTCACAATAACCCTAATCCGACAACTCAACCTAACCCTCATCATAACCCTAACCCTAACCCTAACCCTAACCCACACCGTACCCCTCACCCTAACCCTAACCCTAACCCTAACCCTCACACTAACCCTACTCCTCACACTAACCCTAACCCTAACCCTCACCCTAACCATCATCCTAAACCTAACACTAACCCTAACACTCATCCTAACCCTAAGCCTACCCCTCACCCTAACCCTAACCCTCACCCTCACCCTCACACTAACCTTAATCCCACACCTCACCCTAACCCTCATCCTAACCCTAACCCTAACCCTTACACTCACACTAAACCTAAACCTAACCCTAACCCTCACCCTCACACTCAGCCTAAACCTAAACCTCACCCTAAACATTACCCTCACCCTACCTTAACCCTAACCCTAACCCTAACACTCACCCAAACCCTAACCCTAACACCAACCCTAAACCTAACCCTAAAACTCACACTCACCCTAACACTAACCCTAACCCTAACCCTCACCCACACCCTAACTCTCACCCTCACCCGAACACGAACCCTCAACCTAAACCTCACCCTCAAACTAAATATCAACCTAACCATAAACCGCACACTAACCCTAACCCTAAACCTCATGCTAACTCTAACCCTCACCCACACCCTAAACCTAAGCCTAAGCCTAACCCTAACACTAATCCTAAACCTAACACTCACCCTCACCCTAACCCTAAATCTATCCCTAAAACACCCTCACACTCACCCTAACCCTAACCCTAATCCAAACACTCACCATACCCTAACCAAAACCCTATGCGTAACCCTCAGCCTACCCATCACCATAACACTTAACCTAACCCTAATACTCACCCTCACCCTAACCCTAAACCTAACACTAACCCTCACCCTACCCCTCACCCTAACACTAACCCTCATCCACACCCTAACACTCACCCTCACCCTAACCCTATCCCTAACCCTCACCCTCATCCTAACCCTCACCCTTACCCTTACCCTCATGGTAACCCTAAACCTAACCCTAACCCTAACCTTAACCCTAAGACTAACACTAAGGCTCACACTAACCCTAACCCTACCCCTCACCCTAACCCTCAACCTAAAAGTAACCCTAACCCTAACTCTCACCCTAAACCTAAATCTCACCCTAACCCTCACCCTCACCCTCACCCTCACCCTAAACATAAACCTAGCCCTAACCCTCATGCTAACCCTAACCCTCACCCTTACCCTCAGCCTAACCCTAACTCAAACCCTAATCCTAACCCTAACCCACACCCTCACTTTCACCCTAACCCAAACCCTAATCCTAACCCTAAGCCTCACCCTCACCCTCACCCTAAACCTAATTCTTACCCTCATCCTCACCCTAACGCTCACAATAAACCTAACTCTCACCCTAACCCTAACACTAACCCTCACCCTCACCCTCATGCTCAAGCTCAGCCTAAACCTAACCCTCACCCTAACCCTCACCCTAACCCTAACCCTAACCCTAACACTAACCCTCACCCTCACCCTAACCCTAACTCTAACTCTCACCCTAACCCTAACCCTCACCCTAACTCTAAACCTTCCCCCTAACCCTCAACCTAAACCTTACCCTCATCCTCACCCTCACCCTCACCCTAACCCTAACACTAACCCTCACCCTCACCCTAACCCTAACTCTAACTCTCACCCTAACCCTAACCCTCACCCTAAACCTCACCCTAACCCTCACCCTAACCCTAACTCTAAACCTTACCCTAACCCTCAACCTAACCCTAACTCTCACCCTAACCCTAAACCTCACCCAAAACCTCACCCTAACCCTTACCCTCACTCTAATTCTAACCCTAACCCTAACCCTCACACTAATCCTAACCCTCACCCTAAACCTAACTATACCCCTCACCCTCATCTTCACCCTAACACTAATATGAACCCTAACCATCACCCTAACCATTACCTTAACCCTCGCCCTCACTCTAACCTTCCCCGTCAATCTAACCCTTACCTTTACCCTAACCCTCACCCACAATCCAACCCTCACCCTCACCCAACCCTCGCCCTATCCCTAAACCTAACCCTAACACTCATCCTAACACTCATGCTAAACCTAAACCATAATCTCACCCTACCCTCATCCAAACCCTTACCCTCACCCTAACCCTATCCCTAACCGTAACCCTCACACTAAACCTAACCCTCAGCATGACCCTAACCCTACCCCTCACAATAACCCTAACCGTAACCTTAATCCGCACACTCAACCTAACCCTAAACCTCACCCTCACCCTAAACTTAACCTTAAATATCACCCTAACCCTAACCCTCATCCTAACTCAAACCATAACCCTAATCCTCAACCTGACCCTAATCCTAAACGTAACCATAACCCTAACCCTCACCCTCACCCTAACCCTCAACGTCGCCCTTACCCTCAACCTACCCTAACCCTCACCCTCACCCTCACCCTCACCCTCACCCTCACCCTAACCCTCACCCTCACACTAACCCTAACCCTCACACTAACCCTAACCCTACCCCTCACCTTAACCCTCATCCTAAACCTAACCCTAACCCTCACCCTCTCCCTAACCCTAAACCTAACCTAACCCTCACACTAACCCTAAACCTCACCCTCACCCTCACCCTCAACCTAACCCTAACCCTACCCCTCACCCTATCCCTCATCCTAACCCTAACCCTACACTCGCACTAATCCTAAACCTAACCCTAAACCTGACCCTCATCCTCACCCTCAGCCTAACACTAACCCTCACCTTAACCCTTACCCTCATCCTCACCATAACCCTAACCCTAACCCAAACCCACACCCTACCCCTCACCCTCACTTTAAGCCTAACCCTAACACTAATCCTAAACCTAATTCTCACCCTCACCCTATCCCTAAACCTAACCCTCACCCAAACCCTAACCCTCACCCTCACCCTCACCCTCACCCTAACCCAAACCCTAAATCTAACCTTAAAAATCACCCTAACCCTCACCATAACCCTAACCTCACCCTCATCCTAACCCTCACTCTAACCATTACCCTCACCCTAACTCTATCCCTAAACCTAACCCTCACCCTAACCCTAACCCAAACCCTCACCCTTCACCTCACCCTCACCCTAAGCCTAATCTAACCCTATTACTAATCCTAAACCTAACCCTCACCCTCACCCTAACCCTAAACCTAACCCTAACCCTCACCCTACCCTAACCCTCACCGACACCCTAACCCTCACCCTCACTCTCACCTCACCCTAACCCTCACCGTCACCTTACGCTCAGCGTAACACTAAACCTAACCCTCACCCTAACCCTAACCCTAACCCGAACCCTCACAATAAACCTAACCCTCACACTAACCCTAACCCTACCCCTCACCCTAACCCTCATCCTAAACCTAACCCTAACCCTCATCCTCACCCTAACCCTAACCTTAACCCTCACCCTAACCCTTAACCTCACCCTCACACTCACCCTCAAACTAACCCTAAACCTACCCCTCACCCTAAAACTCATCCTAACCCTAAACTTATCCCTAACACTCACACTAATCCTATACCTAACCCTAAACCTCACCCACACCCTCACCCTTACCCTAACCCTAATCCTACACCTCACCCAAACCCTCATCCTAACCCTAACCCTAACCCTTACACTCACCCTAACCCTAACCCTAACCCTAAACCTAACACTCACCCAAACCCTAACCCTAACACTAACCCTAAACCTAACCCTAACCATCACCCTCACCCTAACACTCACCCTAACCCTCACCCTCACCTGAACCCTTACCCTCACCGTAAACCTCACCCTCACACTAGGGTTAGTGTTAGAGTTAGGGTTAGGTTGAGGGTTAGGGTGAGGTTTAGAGATAGTTTGAGGGTGAGGGTTAGGGATAGGGTTAGGGTTACGGTGAGAGTTAGATTTAGGGTTAGGGTCAGGGTGAGAGTTAGGGTTAGGGTTAGGCTTAGAATTAGGTCAGGGTGAGGGTTAGGAATAGGGTTAGGATTAGGGTTAGGGTCAGGGTTAGGCTGAGGGTGACGGTGAGTATTAGGTTTAGGGTTAGTGTTAGGGTGAGTGTTAGAGTTAGCCTTAGTGTTCGATGAGGGTTAAGGTGAGGGTTAGCCTTAGGGTTAGGCTGAGGGTTAGGGTTAGGGTGAGGGTGAGTGAGAGGGTGAGGGTTAGGGTTAGGGTTAGGTTTAGGTTGAGGTGAGGGTAAGGGTTAGTGTTTGGATTAGTGTTAGGGTTAGGGTTAGGCTGAGGGTGAGCATGAGGGTGAGGGTGAGGGTTGGTGTTAGGGTTAGGGTGAGGGTAAGGTTTATTGTGAGGGTTATCGTGTTTTTTTGTAATTGATACAGGAGTTTAATACAATTAGTTGGTATTAAGTTAATACAATTAGTTGGTATTAAGTTTCTTAAGGGGTGAATGAACTCAGCAGGTTTAGTGTGAATGTTATGGTTAGGGATAGGGTTAAGGTGAGGGTAATGGTTTGGATTAGGGTAGGGTGCGATTAAGGTTTAGGTTTAGCATGAGTGTTAGGATGAGGGTTTGGGTTAGGTTTAGGGATAGGGCGAGGGTTAGGTGAGGGTGAGGGTTGGATTGTGGGTGAGGGTTAGGGTAAAGGTAAGGGTTAGATTGACGGGGAAGGTTAGAGTGAGGGCGAGGGTTAAGGTAATGGTTAGGGTGATGGTTAGGGTTCATATTAGTGTTAGGGTGAAAATGAGGGTGAGGGGTATAGTTAGGGTTAGGGTGAGGGTTAGGATTAGTGTGAGGGTTAGGGTGAGGGTTAGAGTTAGAGGGAGGGTAAGGGTTAGGGTGAGGTTTTGGGTGAGGTTTAGGGTTAGGGTGAGAGTTAGGGTTAGGTTGAGGGTTAGGGTGAGGTTTAGAGTTAGGGTGAGGGTGAGGCTTAGGGTTAGGTTTAGGGTGAGGGTTAGGGTTAGGGTGAGAGTTAGAGTTAGGGTTAGGGTGAGGGTGAGGGTTAGTGTTAGGGTTAGGGTGAGGGTGAGGGTGAGGATGAGGGTAAGGTTTAGGTTGAGGGTTAGGGGGAAGTTTAGGGTTAGGGTTAGGGTTAGGGTGAGGTTTAGGGTGAGAGTAAGGGTTAGTGTGAGTGTTAGGTTTAGGATTAGGGTTAAGTTGAGGCTAAGTGTTAGGGTGAGGTTTAGGATGAGGGTGAGTTTTAGGGTGAGGGTTAGAGTTAGTGTGATAGTTAGAGTTAGGGTTAGGGTGAGGGTGAGGTTTAATGTTAGTGTTAGGGTGAGGGTTAGGGTGAGGATGAGGGTAAGGTTTAGGTTGAGGGTTAGGGAGAGGGTTAGGGTTAGGGTTAGGGTGAGGGTTAGGGTGAGGGTTAGGGTTAGGCTGAGGGTGAGCTTGAGGGTGAGGGCAATGGTTAGTGTTAGGGTTAGTGTAAGGGTTAGGTTTAATTTGAGGGTTAGGGTGAGGATGAGGGTAAGGATTAGGTTTAGTGTTAGGATAAGGGTGAGGGTGAGGCTTAGGGTTAGGATTACGGTTTGGGTTAGGGTGAGGGTGAGGTTGAGGCTTAGGGTTAGGATTAGGGTTTGAGTTAGGGTTAGGCTGAGGGTGAGGGTGAGGGTTAGGGTTAGCATGAGGGTTAGGGTTAGGGTTAGGTTTAGGTTGAGGGTTAGGGTGAGGGCTAGGTTTAGGATTAGGGTGAGGGTGAGGGTGAGGTTGAGGGTTAGGGTCAGGGTAGGTTTAGGGTGAGCGTTAGGTTTAGGTTGAGGGTTAGGGTGAGGGGTAGGGTTAGGGTTAGTGTGAGCCTTAGTGTTACCTTGAGGGTTAGGGTTAGGTTTCCGGTTAGGGTTACCATGAGGGTAAGGGTAAGGGTGAGGGTTAGGATGAGGGTGAGGGTTAGGGTAGGGTTAGGGTGAGGGTGACTGTTAGGGTGTGGATGAGGGTTAGTGTTAGGGTTAGGGTGAGGATTACGGTGAGGTTTAGGGTTAGTTTTAGGGTTAGGGTGAGGGTGAGGATTAGGGTTAGGTTAAGGGTTATGGTGAGGGGTAGGGTGTGGGTTACGGTTAGGGTTTTGGTTAGGGTAGGGTGAGGGTGAGGGTTATGGTTAGGGTTAGGGTGAGTGTGAGGGTGTTTTAGGGATACCTTTAGGGTTAGCGTGAGGGAGAGTTTTAGGTTTATTATTAGTGTTAGGGTTAGGCTTAGGCTTAGGTTTAGTGTGAGGGTGAGGGTTAGAGTTAGCATGAGGGTTAGGGTTAGGATTAGGGTGCGGTTTAGGGTTAGGGTGATGTTTAGTGTGAGGGTGAGTTTTAGGGTTCGGGTGAGGGTTCGGGTGAGGGTTCGGGTTAGGTTGTAGGTGAGGGTTAGGGTTAGGGTTAGTTTTAGGGTGAGGGTGAGTGTTAGGGTTAGGTTTAGGGTTGGCGTTAGGGTTAGGTTTTGGGTGAGTGTTAAGGTTAGGGTTAGGGTTAGGGTAGGGTGATGGTAAGGTTTAGGCTGAGGGTTAGGTTTAGGCTGAGGATGAGGGTGAGGGTGAGGGTTAGGGTTAGGGTTAGGGTTAGTGTGAGTGTAAGGGTTAGGGTTAGGGTTATGATGATGGTTAGGATGAGGTGTGGGATTAGGGTTAGTGTGAGGGTGATGGTGAGTGTTAGGGTTAGGGTGAGGGGTAGGCTTAGTGTTAGGGTGAGTGCTAGGGTTAGTGTTAGTTTTAGGATGATGGTTAGAGTGAGGGGTATGGTTAGGGTTAGTGTGAGGGGTAGGGTTAGTGTGAGGGGTAGGGTTAGGGTTAGGGTTACTGTGAGGGTAAGTGTAACGGCGAGGGTTAGGATGAGGGTGAGGGTTAGGTTTAGGGTTAGGGTTAGGGTGAGAGGTAGGGTGAGGGTTAGGTTTAGGTTTATCTTAGGATAGGATGAGGGTTAGGGTTAGGCTTAAGGTTAGTGTTAAGGTGATGGTTAGGGTTAGTTTTAGGTTTAGGGTTTGTTTGAGTGTTAGTGTGAGGGTTTGGGTTAGGGTTAGCGTTAGGGTTAGGGTGAGGCAGAGGGTTAGGGTGAGGGTGAGGGTGAGGTTTAGGTTGTCGGTGAGGATTAGGGTAGGGTGAGGGTTAGGATGAGGGTTACTGTTAGGCTGAGGGTGAGGGGTAGGGAGAGGGTTTGGGTTAGGGTTAGGGAGAGGATTAGGGTTTGGGCGAGGGTTAGGGTGAGGGTAAGTGTTAGGATTTAGGTAAGGTTTAGGGTTAGGGTGAAGCTGAGGGTGAGGGTATTGTTTAGGTAAGGGATAGTGTTAGGGTTAGGGTTATGGTTAGGTTTAAGGATAGGTTGTAGGTTTGCGTGAGGGGTAGGGTTAGGGGTAGGGCTAGGGGTAGGGTTAGTGTGAGTGTTAGGTTTAGGGTGTGGATTAGGGATATGGTGAGGGTAAGGGTTAGGGTGAGGGTTAGGATGAGCGTGAGGTTTACGGTTAGCGTTAGGGTTTGGGTGTCGGTTAGGGTGAGGGTTAGGGTTATGTTTAGAGTGAGGGTGATGGTGACGGTTAGGGTTAGGGTGAGGGTGAGGGTTAGGTTTAGGATTAGGGTGAGTGTGAGGGTTAGGTTTAGGTTTAGTGTTAGGGTTAGGGTTAGGCTAAGGGTGAAGGTGAGGGGTAGGGTGAGGGTTTGGGTTAGGGTTAGGGTTATGGTTAGGGTGAGGGTGAGGGTTAGGGTGAGGGTTAGGGTTAGTGTTAGGGATAGGTTTTGGGTGAGTGTTACGATGAGGGTGAGGGTTAAGGTTAGGGTTAGGTAAGGGAAGGGTGAGGGTAAGGGTTAGGGTGAGGGTTAGTGTTAGGCTGAGGGTGAGGGTGAGGGTGAGTTTTGGGGTTAGGTTTAGGTTTAGCGTGAGTGTTAGGGTTAGGGTTAGGGTTATGATGAGGGTAATGGTGGGGGGTAGGTTTAGCTTTAGGTTGAGTGTGAGTGTGAGGCTGAGGTTTAGGGTAAGAGTGAAAGTTGGTTTTCGCGTTAGGGTGAGGGTGAAGGTTAGGGTTAGGTTTAGGATGAGGGTTAGGGTGAGGGGTAGGGTTAGGGGTAGTGTGAGGGTTAGAGTTAGTGTGAGGTTTAGGGTTAGGGTTAGGGTTACCGTGAGGGTAAGGGTAAGGGTGAGGGTTAGGATGAGGGTGAGGGTTAGATTTAGGTTGAGGGTTAGGGTTAGGGTGAGGATGAGGGTTAGGTTTAGGGTTAGGGTTAGGGTGAGAGTTAGGGTGAAGGTTAGGGTTAGGGTTAGGGTGAGGGTGAGGGTTAGGGTGAGGGTAAGGGTTAGAGTGAGGGTTAGGTTTAGGATTACTGTTAGGTTGAGGGTAAGGTTTAGGGTGATGGTTAGGATGAGGGTGAGGTTTAGGGTGAGGGTTAGGGTTAGAGTGAGAGTAAGAGTTAGGGTTAGGGTGAGGATGAGGTTTAGTGTTAGGGTTAGGGTGAGAGTTAGTGTGAGGATGAAGGTAAGCTTTAGGTTGTGGGTTAGGGGGAGGGTTATTGTTAGGGCTAGGTTTAGGTTGAGGGTTAAGGTGAGCGGTAGGGTTAGGTTTAGTGTGAGCCTTAGTGTTAGTGTGAGGGTTAGGGTTAGGGGTAAGGTTAGGGTTACCGTGAGGGTAAGGGTAAGGGTGAGGATTAGGATGAGGGTGAGGGTTAGGGATAGGGTTAGTGTAAGGGTGAGTGTTAGGGAGTGGATGAAGGTTAGTGTTAGGGATAGAGTGAGGGTTAGGGTGAGGGTTAGGGTTAGGTTTAGGGTTAGGTTGAGGGTGAGGATTAGGTTTAGGTTAAGGGTTATGGTGAGGGGTAGGGTGAGGGTTACGGTTAGGGTTTTGGTTAGGGTAGGGTGAGGGTGAGGGTTAGGGTTAGGGTTAGGGTGAGTGTGAGGGTGTTTTAGGGATAGGTTTAGGGTTAGGGTGGGGGTGAGTGTTAGGTTTAGGATTAGTGTTAGGGTTAGGCTTAGGCTTAGGTTTAGGGTGAGGGTGAGGGTTAGAGTTAGCATGAGGGTTAGGGTTAGGGTTAGGGTGCAATTTAGGGTTAGGGTGATGTTTAGTGTGAGGATGAGGTTTAGGGTGAGGGTGAGGTTTCGGTGAGGGTGAGGGTTAGGGTGTGGGTGAGGGTTAGGGTTAGGGTTAGTGATAGGGTGAGGGTGAGTGTTAGGGTTAGGTTTAGGGGTGGTGTTAGGGTTAGGGTTTGGGTGAGTGTTAGGGTTAGGCTTAGGATTAGGTTAGGGTGAGAGTAAGGTTTAGGGTGAGGGTTAGGTTTAGGCTGAGGGTGAGGTTGAGGGTGTGGATTAGGGTTAGGATTATGGTTAACGTGAGTGTAAGGGTTAGTGTTAAGTTTAGGATGCGGGTTAGGGTGAGGTTTGGGATTAGGTTTAGTGTGAGGGTGAGAGTGAGGGTTAGGGTTAGGGTGAGGGGTAGGCTTAGGGATAGGGTGAGTGTTAGGGTTAGTGTTAGGTTTATGATGATGGTTAGGGTGAGGGGTAGGGTTAGGGTTAGTGTGAGGTTTAGGGTTAGAGTGAGGGTTAGGGTTAGGTTTAGGGTTACTGTGAGGGTAAGTGTAACGGTGAGGGTTAGGATGAGTTTGAGGGTTAGGGTTAGGGTTAGGGTTAGGGTTATGGTGAGGGGTATGGTGAGGGTTAGGGTTAGGGTTATCTTAGGTTAGGGTGAGGGTTAGGGTTAGGCTTAAGGTTAGTGTTAGGGTGAGGGTTAGTGTTAGGGTTAGGGTTTGTTTGAGTGTTAGTGTGAGGGTTTGGGTTAGGGTTAGGGTTAGGGTGAGGCAGAAGGTTAGGGTGAGGGTTAGGATTATTGTTAGGGATAGGTTTTGGGTGAGTGTTACGGTGAGGGTGAGGGTGAGTGTTAGTGTTAGGCTTAGGGTGAGGTTGAGGGTGAGTTTTAGGGTTAGGTTTAGGTTTAGCGTAAGTGTTATGGTTAGAGTTAGAGTTATGATGAGCGTTATGGTGAGGGTTTGGTTTAGCTTTTGGTTGAGTGTGTGGGTGAAGGTGAGTTTTAGGGTAAAAATGAGGGTTAGGATTAGGGTTAGGGTGAGAGTGAAGGTTAGGTTTAGGTTTAGGATGAGGGTTAGGGTGAGGGGTAGGGTTAGGGATAGTGTGAGGGTTAGGGTTAGTGTGAGGGTTAGGTTTAGGGTTAGGGTTAACATGAGGGTAAGGTAAGGGTGAGGGTTAGGATGAGTGTGAGGGTTAGGGTTAGGTTGAGGGTTAGGTTTAGGGTGAGGGTTAGGGTGAGGTTGAGGGTTAGGTTTAGGGTTAGGGTTGGGGTGAGAGTTAGGGTGAGGGTTAGGGTTAGGGTTAGGGTTAGGGTGAGAGTTAGAGTTAGGGTTAGGTTGAGGATGAGGGTTAGTGTTAGGGTTAGGGTGAGGGTTAGGGTGAGGATGAGGGTAAGGTTTAGGTTGAGGGTTAGGGGGAGCGTTAGGGTTAGGGTTAGGGTTAGGGTGAGGGTGAGGGTTAGAATTAGGCTGAGGGTGAGTGTGAGGGTGAGGGTGAGGGTTAGTGTTAGGGTTAGGGTGAGGGTTAAGTTTATTGTGAGGGTTAGGTTGAGGATGATGGTAAGGATTAGGTTTAGGGTTAGGGTGAGAGTTAGGGTGAGCATTAGGGTTAGGGTTAGGGTGAGGGTGAAGGTTAGGGTGAGGGTAAGGGTTAGTGTGAGGGTCAGTTTTAGGATTAGGGTTAGGTTGAGGGTAAGGGTTAGGGTGAGTATTAGGATGAGGGTGAGGTTTAGGGTGAGGGTTAGGGTTAGGTTGAGAGTTCGAATTAGGGTTAGAGTGAGGGTGATGGTTAGTGTTAGGGTTAGGGTGAGAGTTAGGTTTATTTTTAGGGTTAGGGTGAGGATGAGGTTTAGGATTAGGTTTAAGGTTATGGTGAGGGTGAGGGTGAGGCTTAGGGTTAGGATTAGGGTTTGAGTTAGGGTTAGGCTGAGGGTGAGGGTGAGGATTAGGGTTAGCATGAGGGTTAGGGTTAGGGTTAGGTTTAGGCTGAGGGTTAGGGTGAGCGCTAGGTTTAGGGTTAGGGTGAGGGTGAGAGTGAGGGTGAGGGTGAGGATTAAGGTGAGGGTTAGGGTTAGGTTTAGGGTTAGGTTGAGGGTGAGGATTAGGTTTAGGTTAAGGGTTATGGTGAGGGGTAGGTTGAGGGTTACGGTTAGGGTTTTGGTTAGGGTAGGGTGAGGGTGAGGGTTAGGGTTAGGGTTAGGGTGAGTGTGAGGGTGTTTTAGGGATAGGTTTAGGGTTAGGGTGAGGGTGATTGTTAGGTTTAGGATTAGTGTTAGGGTTAGGCTTAGGCTTAGGTTTAGGGTGAGGGTGAGGGTTAGAGTTAGCATGAGGGTTAGGGTTAGGGTTAGGGTGCGGTTTAGGGTTAGGGTGATGTTTAGTGTGAGGGTGAGGTTTAGGGTGAGGGTGAGGATTCGGTGAGGGTGAGGGTTAGGGTGTGGGTGAGGGTTAGGTTTAGGGTTAGTGTTAGGGTGAGGGTGAGTGTTAGGGTTAGGTTCAGGGTTGGTGTTAGGGTTAGGGTTTGGGTGAGTGTTAGGGTTAGGCTTAGGGTTAGGGTAGGGTGAGAGTAAGATTTAGGGTGAGGGTTAGCTTTAGGCTGAGGGTGAGGTTGAGGGTGTGGGTTAGGGTTAGGTTTACGGTTAGCGTGAGTGTAAGGGATAGTGTTAAGGTTAGGATGCGGGTTAGGGTGAGGTGTGGGATTAGGGTTAGTGTGAGGTGAGGGTGAGGGTTAGGGTTTTGGTGAGGGGTAGGCTTAGGGTTAGGGTGAGTGTAAGGGTTAGTGTTAGGTTTAGGATGATGGTTAGGGTGAGGGGTAGGGTTAGGGTTAGTGTGAGGTTTAGGGTTAGTGTGAGGGTTAGGGTTAGGGTTAGGGTTACTGTGAGGGTAAGTGTAACGGCGAGGGTTAGGATGAGGGTGAGGGTTAGGGTGAGGTTTATGGTTATGGTGAGGGGGATGGTGAGGGTTAGGGTTAGGGTTATCTTAGGGTAGGGTGAGGGTTAGGGTTAGGGTTAAGGTTAGTGTTAGGGTGAGGGTTAGTGTTAGTGTTAGGGTTAGGGTTTTTTGAGTGTTAGTGTGAGGGTTTGGATTAGGGTTGGGTTTAGGGTGAGGCAGAGTGTTAGGGTGAGGGTGAGGGTGAGGGTGATGGTTAGGGTTTCAGTGAGGGTTAGGGTAGGATGAGGTTTATGCTGAGGGTTAGTGTTAGGCTGAGGGGGAGGGTTAGGGTGAGGGTTTGGTTTAGGGTTAAGGTTAGGGTTAGGGTTAGGGAAGGGTGAGGGTAAGGGTTAGTGTGAGGGTTGGTGTTAGGCTGAGGTTGAGGGTTAGGGTGAGTTTTAGGGTTAGGTTTAGGTTTAGCGTGAGTGTTAGGTTTAGGGTTAGGGTTATGATGAGGGTTATTGTGAGGGGTAGGTTTAGCTTTTGGTTGAGTGTGAGGGTGAGGGTGAGTTTTAGGGTAAGAGTGAGGGTTAGGTTTAGGTTTAGGGTGAGGGTGAAGGTTAGTGTTAGGTTTAGGATGAGGGTTAGGGTGAAGGATAGTGTAAGGGATAGTGTGAGGGATAGAGTTACTGTGAGGGTTAGGGTTAGGATTAGGGTTACCGTGAGGGTAAGGGTGAGGGTTAGGGTGAGTGTGAGGGCTAGGGTTAGGTTGAGGGTTAGGGTTACATTGAGGGTTAGGGTGAGGATGAGGGTTAGGGTTAGGGTTAGGGTTAGGGTGAGAATTAGGGTGAGGGTCAGGGTTAGGGTTAGGGTGAGGGTGAGGTTTAGGGTGAGGGTTAGGGTTAGGTTTTGGGCTAGGCTGAGGGCTAGGGTGAGGGTGAGGGTGAGCGTGAGGTTGAGGGTGAGGGTTAGAGTGTCCATGAGGTTTAGGGTAGGTTGAGGGTTAGGGTTAGGGTTAGGGTCAGTGTGAGGATTAGGGTGAGGGTTAGGGTTAGGGTTAGGGTGAGGGTGAGGGTTAGGGTGAGGGTATGTTTAGTGTGAGGGTTAGGTTTAGGATTAGGGTTAAGTTGAGGGTAAGGGTTAGGTTGAGGTTTAGGATGAGGGTGAGGGTTAGGGTGAGGGTTAGGATGAGGGTGAGGGTTAGGGTTAGGGTTAGGATTAGGGTGAGTGTTAGGGTTAGGTTTTGGGCTAGGCTGAGGGCTAGGGTGAGGGTGAGGGTGAGCGTGAGTTTGAGGGTGAGGGTTAGAGTGTCCATGAGGTTTAGGGTAGGGTGCGGTTTAGGGTTAGAGTTAGGGTCAGGGTGACGATTAGGGTGAGCGTTAGGGTTAGGGTTAGTGTGAGGGTGAGGGTTAAGGTGAGGGTATGTTTAGTGTGAGGGTTAGGTTTAGGATTAGGGTTAGGTTGAGGGTAAGTGTTAGGGTGAGGGTTAGGATGGGAGTGAGGGTTAGGGTGAGGGTTAGGATGAGACTGAGGGTTAGGTTTCAGGTGAGGGTTAGGTTGAGGATGAGATTTAGGGATAGGTTTAGGGTTAGGGTGAGGGTTAGGGTGAGGGTGAGGGTTAGGTTTAGGGTTAGGGTGAAGGTTAGGTTGAGGGTAATGGTAAGTGTAAGGGTTAGGTTTAGGATTAGGGTTAGGTTGAGGGTAAGGGTTAGGGTGAGGGTTAGGATGAGGGTGAAGGTTAGGGTGAGGATTTGGGTTAGGGTGAGTGTTAGGGTTAAGGTTTGTGTTAGGCTGAGGGCTAGGGTGAGGGTTAGGGTTAGGGTGAGGGTTAGGGTTAAGGTTTGGGTTAGGTTGATGGCTAGGGTGAGGGTGAGGGTGAGGGTGAGGTTGAGGGTGAGGGTTAGGGTGTTGGTGAGGGTTAGCGTAGGGTGAGGGTTAGGGTTAGGGTTAGGGTTAGGGTCAGGTTGAGGATTAGGTTATGGTTAGGGATAGGATGAGGGTTAGGTTGAGGGGTAGGTTTAGGGTGAGGGTTAGGGTTAGGGTGAGGCGTAGGGTGAGGGTTAGGGTTAGGGTTAGGGTTAGGGTAGGGTGAGGGTGAGGGTGAGGTTTAAGCTTAGTGCTAGGTTTAGGGTTAGGTTGAATGTTAGGATTAGTGTGAGGTTTAGGGTTAGGGTTAGGTTTAGGGTGAGGGTGAGGGTAAGGGTTAGGGTGAGGGTTAGAGTGAAGGTGAGGGTTAGGGTAAGGTTTAGGTTTAGGATTAGGGTCAGGGTGAGGGTGAGTGTTAGGGTTAGTGTGAGGGTTAGGCTGATGGGTAGGGTTAGGATTAGGGTGAGGGTGAGGGTGAGAGTTTCGGTTTTGTAAGGCTTAGGTTTAGGGTTAGGGAGAGGATTAGCGTTTGCGTGAGGGTTAGGTTGAGGGTAAATGTTAGGGTTTGGGTGCGGGTTAGGGTTAGGTTGAAGCTGAGGGTGAGGGTTTTGTTTAGGTAAGGGTTAGGTTTAGGGTTAGGGTTAGGGTTAGGGTTTGGGATAGGTTGAGGTTGAGTGTGAGGGGTAGGGTTAGGGTGTGGGTGAGGGTTAGGGTTAGTGTGAGGGTTTCCGTGAAGGTGAGGTTTAGGTAGAGGGTGAGGGTTATGGTTAGGGTGAGGATTAGGTTTAGGGTTATGGTTAGGATGAGGGTTAGGTTGAGTGGTAGGGATAGAGTTAGGGTGAGAGTTAGGTTTAGATTTAGAATTGGGGTGAGGGTAAGGTTTAGGGTGAGGGTTAGGATGAGGGTGAGGGTTAGGGTTAGGGTGAGGGTTAGGGTGATGTTTAAGGTTAGGGTTAGGGTTAGGGTGAGGGTGATGATTAGATTTAGGTTTATTGTGAGGGTTCGGTTTAGGGATAGGGTGAGGGTGAGCTTTAGGTTTAGGGTTAGGGTTTAAGCTTAGGCTTAGGGTGAGAGTGAGGTTTGGTGTGAGGGTTAGGGTTATTGTTAGGGTTAGGGTTTGGTTGAGTGTTAGGGTGAGGGTGAGGGTTAGGGTTAGGGTTAGGGTTAGGGAAGGGTGAGGGTAAGGTTTAGGGTGAGGTTTAGTGTTAGGCTGAGGGTGAGGGTGAGGGTGAGGTTTAGGGTTAGGTTTAGGATTAGTGTGAGAGTTAGGGTTAGGGTTAGGGTTAGGATGAGCGTTACGATGAGGGGTAGGGTTAGGGTTAGTTTAAGGTTGAGGGTGAGGGTTAGGTTGTCGGTGAGGGTTAGAGTAGTGTGAGTGTAAGGGCGAGGTGAGATTAGGGTGAGGCTGAAGGTTAGGGTTATGGTTACGGTTAGGGATAGGGTCAGGTTGAGGATTAGGGTAACGGTTAGGATGAGGGTTAGGGTTAGGGGTAGGCTTAGGGTTAGGGTTAGGGTGAGGGTAAGGGTTAGGGTGAAGTTGAGGGTTAGGGTTAGGGTTAGGTTTAGGGTGAGGGTAATTATTAAGGTGAGGGTTAGGATGATTGTGAGGTCTAGGGTTAGGGTGATATTTAAGTTTAAGTTTAGGGTTAGGGTTAGGGTTAGGGTGAGGGTTAGGGTTAGGTTTAGGGTGAGGGTGATGGTGACGGTAAGGGTTAGGGTGAGGGTGAGGGTTAGGTTTAGGGTTAGGGTGAGTGTGAGGGTTAGGTTTAGTTTTAGGGTTAGGGTTAGGCTAAGGGTGACGGTGAGCGTTAGGGTGAGGGTTTGGGTTAGGGTTAGGGTTAGGGTTAGGCTGAGGGTGAGGGTTAGGTTGAGGGTTAGGGTTAGTGTTAGGGATAGGTTCTGGGTGAGTGTTAGGGTGAGGGTGAGGGTGAGGGTTAGTGTTAGGGTAAGGAAGGGTGAACGTAATGGTTAGGGTGAGGGTTAGTGTTAGGCTGAGGGTAAGGGTGAGGTTGAGGGTTAGGGTTAGGGTTAGTGTGAGCCTTAGTGTTAGTGTGAGGGTTAGGGTTAGGGTTAAGGTTACGGTTACCGTGAGGGTAAGGGTAAGGGTGAGGGTTAGGATGAGGGTGAGGTTTAGGGGTAGGGTTAGGGTGAGGGTGAGTGTTAGGGTGTGGATGAGGGTTAGTGTTAGGGTTAGAGTGAGGGTTAGGGTGAGGGTTAGGGTTAGGGTGAGGGTTAGGGTGAGGGTGAGGATTAGGTTTAGGCTAAGGATTATGGTGAGGTGTAGGGTGAGGGTTAAGCTTAGGGTTTTGGTTAGTGTAGGGTGAGGGTGAGGTTTAGGGTTAGGGTTTGGGTTCGGGTGAGTGTGAGGGTGTTTTAGGGATAGGTTTAGGGTTAGGGTGAGGTTGAGTGTTAGGTTTAGGATTAGTGTTAGGTTTAGGCTTAGGCTTAGGTTTAGGGTGAGGGTGAGGGTTAGAGTTAGCAT
This sequence comes from Dipodomys spectabilis, assembly GCF_019054845.1. Lineage (NCBI taxonomy): Eukaryota > Metazoa > Chordata > Mammalia > Rodentia > Heteromyidae > Dipodomys > Dipodomys spectabilis. The sequence continues at coordinate 2,760,210 of NW_024870761.1, forward strand.
GAGGGTTAGGGTTAGGTTTAGGGTGCTGTTTAGGGTTAGGGTGATGTTTAGTGTGAGGGTGAGGATTAGGGTGAGGGTTCGGGTTCGGGTGAGGGTTAGGGTGTGGGTGAGGGTTAGAGTTAGGGTTAGTGTAGGGTGAGGGTGAGTGTTAGGTTTAGGTTTAGGGGTGGTGTTAGGGTTAGGGTTTGGGTGAGTGTTAGTGTTAGGCTTAGGGTTAGGGTATGGTGAGAGTAAGGTTTAGGGCGAGGGTTAGGTTTAGGCTGAGGGTGAGGTTGAGGGTGTGGGTTAGGGTTAGGTTTACGGTAAGTGTGAGTGTAAGGGTTAGTGTTAGAGTTAGGATGAGTGTTAGGGTGAGGTGTGGGATTAGGGTTAGTGGGAGGGTGAGGGTGAGGGTTAGGGTGAGGGGGAGGGGGAGGCTTAGGGTTAGGGTGATTGTTAGGGTTAGTGTTAGGTTTAGGATGATGGTTAGGGTGAGGGGTAGGGTTAGGGTTAGTCTGAGGGGTAGGGTTAGTGTGAGGGTTAGGGTTCGGGTTAGGGTTACTCTGAGGGTAAGTGTAACGGCGAGGGTTAGGATGAGGGTGAGGGTTAGGTTTAGGGTTAGGGTTATGGTGAGGGGTATGGTGAGCGTTAGGGTTAGGTTTATCTTAGGGTAGGGTGAGGGTTAGGGTTAGGCTTAAGGTTAGTGTTAGGGTGAGGGTTAGGGTTAGGTTGAGGGTTAGGGTTAGGGTGAGTGTTAGGGTGAGGATGAGGGTTAGCTTTAGGGTTAGGTTTGGGGTGAGAGTTAGGGTGAGGGTTAGGGTTAAGGTTAGGGTTAGGGTGAGAGTTAGGGTGAAGGCTAGCGTTAGGATTAGGGTGAGGGTGAGGGTTAGGTTGAGGGTAAGGGTTAGGGTGAGGGTTAGGATGAGGGTGAGGGTCATGGTGAGGGTAAGTGTAAGGGTGGGGGTTAGGATGAGGTTGAGGGTTAGGGTTGGGTTGAGGATTAAATTTAGGATGAGGGTTAGTGTGAGGATGAGTGTTAGGTTTAGGGTTAGGGTTAGGGTGAGAGTTAGGGTGAGGGTTAGGGTTAGGGTTAGGGTGAGGGTGAGGGTTAGGGTGAGGGTTAGGTTGAGGGTGAGGGTTAGGGTGAGGGTTAGATTTAGGGTGAGAATTAGTGTTAGGTTTAGGGTGAGGGTGAGGGTTAGTGTTAGGGTTAGTGTAAAGGTTAGGGTGAGGATGACGGTGAGGTTTAGGTTGAAGGTTAGGGGGACGGTTAGTGTTAGGTTTAGGGTTAGGGTGAGGGTTAGGATTAGGCTGAGGGTGAGTGTGAAGGTGAGTGTGAGGATTAGTGTTAGGGTTAGAGTGAGGGTTAGGTTTATTTTGAGCGTTAGGGTGAGGATGAGGGTAAGGTTTAGCTTGAGGGTTAGGGTGAAGGTGAGAGTTAGAGTGAGCGTTAGGGTGATGTTGAAGGTTAGGCTTTGGTTTAGGGTTTGGGTGAGGTGTAGGGTGAGGATTAAGGTTAGGATTATCTTAGGGTAGGGTGAGGGTTAGGTTCAGCCTTAAAGTTAGTGTTAGGGTGAGGGTTTGGGTTAGTGTTATGGTTAGGGTTTGGTTGAGTGTTAGTGTGAGGGTTTGGGTTAGGGTTGGGGTTAGGGTGAATCAGAGTGTTAGGGTAAGGGTGAGGGTTAGGGTTTCGGGGAGGATTTGGGTAGGGTGAGGTTTAGGCTGAGGGTTAGTGTTAGGCTGAGGGGGAGGGTTAGGGTGAGGGTTTGGGTTAGGGTTAAGGTTAGGGTTAGGGTTAGGGAAGGGTAAGGGTAAGGGTTAGGGTGAGGGTTAGTGTTAGGCTGAGGGTGAGGGTTAGGGTGAGTTTTAGGGTTAGGTTTAGGTTTAGCGCAAATGTTAGGGTTAGTGTTAGGGTTATGATGAGGGTTATGGTGAGGGGTAGGTTTAGCTTTTGGTTGAGTGTGAGGATGAGGGTGAGTTTTAGGGTAAGAGTGAGGGTTAGGTTTAGGGTTAGGGTTAGGGTGAAAGTTAGTGTTAGGTTTAGGATGAGGGTTAGGGTGAGGGTTAGGTTTAGGGATAGTGTGAGGGTTAGAGTTAGTGTGAGGGTTAGGGTTAGTGTTAGGTTTAGGGTTACTGTGAGGGTAAGGGTAAGGGCGAGGGTTAGGATGAGTGTGAGGGTTAGGTTTAGGTTGAGGGTTAGGGTTAAATTGAGGGTAAGGGTGAAGATGAGGGTTAGGGTTAGGGTTTGGGTGGGAGTTAGGGTGAGGGTTAGGGTTAGAGTTAGGTGAGGGTGAGGGTTAGGGTGAGGGTAAGGGTTAGTGTGAGGGTTAGGTTTAAGATCAGGGTTAGGTTGAGGGTAAGGGTTAGGGTGAGGGTTAGGATGAGGGTGATTGTTAGGGTTAGGGTGAGGGTTAGGGTTAGGTTTTGGGTTAGGCTGAGGGCTTGGGTGAGGGTGAGGGTAAGCGTGAATTTGAGGGTAAGGGTTAGAGTGTCCGTGAGGTTTAGGGTAGGGTGAGGGTTAGGGTTAGGGTTAGGGTCAGGGTGAGGATTAGGGTTACAGTTAGGGTTAGGATGAGGGTTATGTTGAGGGGTAGGGTTAGCTTTAGGTTTACGTTAGCGTGAGGTTAAGGGTTAGGGTGGGGCTGAGTTTTAGGGTTAGGTTTAGTGTTAATGTGAGGGTAATTGTTAGGGTGAGGGTTAGGATGATGGGGAGGGTTAGGTTTAGGGTGAGGGTTAGGGTGAGGGTTTGGGTGAGGTTGAGGGTTAGGGAGAGAGTAAGGGTTAGTGATAGGGTTAGGTTGTGGGTTAGACTGACGGCTAGGGTAAGTGTGAGGGTTAGGGTGAGGTTGAGTGTGAGGGAGAGGGTTAGGGTTAGTGTGAGGTTTAGGTTTAGGATTAGAGTTAGGGTGAGGGTTAGGCTTAGGGTGAGGGTTAGGTTGATGTTTAAGGTTAGGGTTAGGGTTAGGTTTTGGGTGAGGTTGAGGGTGAGGGTTAGGTTTAGGGTTAGGTTTAGAGATAGGGTGAGGGTGAGCGTTAAGTCTAGGATTAGTGTTAGGGTTATGGTTTGGCCTTGGTTTTGGGTGAGGGGTAGGGTTAAGGTTTGTGTTAGGGTTATGGTTAAGGTGAGTGTGAGGGTTAGGGTGAGTGTTAGGGTAAGTGTTAGGGTTAGGGTTTGGGTGAGTTTTAGGGTGAGGGTGAGGGTTAGGGTTAAAGTTAGGTTTAGGGAAGGGTGAGGGTAAGGGTTAGGGTGAGGGTTAGTTTTAGGGTGAGGGTGAGGGTGAGGGTTAGGTGTAGGGTTAGGTTTAGGTTTAGTGTGAGTGTTAGGGTTAGGGTTAGGGTTAGGGTTATTATGAGGGTTAGGGTAAGGGGTAGGGTTAGGGTTAGGTTGAGGTTGAGGGTGAGGTTGAGTTATAGGGTAAGTGTGAGGGTTAGGTTTAGGGTTAGGGTGAGGGTGAAGGTTAGGTTTAGGTTTAGGATGAGGGTTAGGGTGGGGGTAGGGTTAGGGATAGTGTGAGGGTTAGGGTTAGTGTGAGGGTTAGGGTTAGGGTTACCCTGAGGGTAAGGGTAAGGGTGAGGGTTAGGATGAGTGTGAGGGTTAGGGTTAGGGTTAGGGTTATTATGAGGGTTAGGGTAAGAGGTAGGGTTAGGGTTAGGTTGAGGTTGAGGGTGAGGTTGAGTTATAGGGTAACTGTGAGGGTTAGGTTTAGGGTTAGGGTGAGGGTGAAGGTTAGGTTTAGGTTTAGGATGAGGGGTAGGGTGAGGGGTAGGGTTAGGGATAGTGTGAGGGTTAGGGTTAGTGTGAGGGTTAGGGTTAGGGTTACCCTGAGGGTAAGGGTAAGGGTGAGGGTTAGGATGAGTGTGAGGGTTAGGGTTAGGGTGAGGGTTAGGTTGAGGATGAGTGTTAGGGATAGGTTTAGGGTTAGGGTGAGGGTGAGGGTTAGGTTTAGGATTAGGGTTAGGTTGAGAGTAAGGGTTAGGGTGAGTTTTAGGATGAGGGTGAGGATTAGGGTGAGTATTAGGGTTAGGGTGAGGGTTAGGGTTAAGGTTTGGGATAGGCTGAGGGCTAGGGTGAGGTTGAGGGTGAGGGTGAGGTTGAGGGTGAGGGTTAGGGTGTTGGTGAGTGTTATAGTAGGGTGAGGGTTAGGGTTAGGTTTAGGGATAGGGTCAGGTTGAGGATTAGTTTTAGGGTTAGGGTTAGGATGAGGGTTAGGTTGAGGAATAGGTTTAGGGTTAGGGTTAGAGTTAAGGTGAGGGTAAGGGTTAGGGTGAGGGTGATGGTTAGTGTGAGGGTTAGGGTTAGGGTGAGGCGTAGGGTGAGGGTTAGGGTTAGGGTTATGGCTAGGGTAGGGTGAGGGTTAGGGTGAGGTTTAAGCTTAGTGTTAGGTTTAGGCTTAGGTTGAATGTTAGGATTAGTGTGAGGTTTAGGGTTAGGGTTAGGTTTAGGGTTAGGGTTAGGTTTAGGGTTAGGGTGAGGGTAAGAGTTAGGGTGAGGGTTAGAGTGAGGGTGAGGGTTAGGTTAAAGTTTAGGTTTAGGATTAGGGTCAGGGTGAGGGTGAGTGTTAGGGGTAGTGTCAGGGGTAGGCTGAGGGGTAGGGTTAGGATTAGGGTGAGGGTGAGAGTTTCGGTTATGTAAGGCTTAGGTTTAGGGTTTGGGAGAGGATTAGGGTTTGGGTGAGGGTTAAGTTGAGGGTAAATGTTAAGGTTTGGGTGCGGGTTAAGGTTAGGGTGAAGCTGAGTGTGAGGGGTTTGTTTAGGTAAGGGTTAGGGTTAGGGTTAGGTTTAGGGATAGGTTGAGGTTTAGTGTGAGGGGTAGGGTTAGGGTTAGGGTGAGGGTTAGGGTTAGTGTGAGGGTTACCGTGAAGGTGAGGGTTAGGATGAGGGTGAGGTTTAGGGTTAAGTTGAGGATTAGGTTTAGGGTTATGGTTAGGAAGAGGGTTAGGCTGAGTGGTATGATTAGGGTTAGGGTGAGAGTTAGGTTTAGGGTGAAATTTAGGTTGAGGGACAGGGTGAGGGGTAGGGTTACGGTTAGTGTGAGCCTTAGTGTTAGTGTGAGCGTTAGGGTTAGGTTAAGGGTTAGGGTTACCGTGAGGGTAAGGGTAAGCGTGAAGGTTAGGATGAGGGTGAGGGTTAGGGATAGGGTTAGGGTAAGGGTGAGTGTTAGGGTGAGGATGAGGGTTAGGGTTAGGGTTAGGGTTAGGGTGAGGGTTAGGGTGAAGGTTAGGGTTAGGTTGAGAGTGAGGATTAGGTTTAGGTTGGGTTATGGTGAGGGGTAAGGTGAGGGTTACGGTTAGGGTTTTAGTTAGGGAAGGGTGAGGGTTAGGGTTAGGGTTAGGATGAGTGTGAGGGTGTTTTAGGGATAGGTTTAGGGTTAGGGTGAGGGAGATTGTTAGGTTTAGGATTAGTGTTAGGCTTAGGCTTAGGCTTAGGTTTAGGATGAGGGTGAAGGTTAGAGTTAGCGTGATGGTTAGGGTTAGGGTTAGGGTGATGTTCAGTGTGAAGGAGACTTTTAGGGTGAGGATGAGGGTTCGTGTGAGGGTGAGGGTAAGGGTGTGGGTGAGGATTAGGGTTAGGGTTAGGGTTTGGACGAGTGTTAGGGCTAGGGTTAGAGTTAGGGTTAGGGTAGGTTGAGGGTAAGGTTTAGGGTGAGGATTAGGGTTAGGCTGAGGGTGAGGGTTAGGGTTAGGGTTAAGGTGAGTGTGAGGGTGTTTTATGGATAGGTTTAGGGTTAGCGTGAGGGTGAGGGTTAGGGTGAGGGTTAGGGTTAGGGTTAGGGTTAGGGTGAGGGTTAGGGTTATGATGAGGGTGAGTGTTAGGTTTAGGATTAGTGTTAGGGTTAGGCTCATCCTCATCCTAACACTCACCCTCACCCTAACCCTATCCCTAAACCTCACCCTCATCCTAACACTCACCCTTACCCTTACCCTCAAGGTAACCCTAAACCTAACCCTAACACTAACCCTCACACTAACACTAAGGCTCACCCTAACCCTAACCCTATCCCTCACCCTAATCCTCAATCTAAACCTAACCCTAACCCTAACCCTCACCCTCACCCTCAGCCTAACCCTAACCCAAACCCTCAAACTTCCCCTCACCCTCACGCTAAGCCTAACCCTAACCCTAACACTAATATTAAACCTAACACTCACCCTCACCCTACCCCTAAACCTAACCCCCACCCTAACCCTAATCCTAATCCTCACTGTCACTCTAAACCTCACCCTCACCCTCACCCTCAGCATAACACTAACCCTCACCCTAACCCTTACCCTCACCCTTCCCTAACCCTAAACCTAACCGTAACCTTCACCCTCACCCTAACACTCACCCAAACCCTAACCCTAACATTATCCCTAACCCTCACCCTAACCCTCACCCTCACCCTAACCCTAACCATAACCCAAACACTCAACCTACCTCTCACCCTCACCCTAAGCCTAACCCTAAACCTAGCACTAAACCTAAACCTAATGCTCGCCCTCACCCTATCCCTAAACCTAACCCTCACCCTAACCCTAAACCTAACCCTCACCTTCACCCTCACCCTAACCATAACCATAACCTAAACCTAAACCTAACCCTAAACCTCACCCTCACCCTAACCCTTACCCTCACCCTAACCCACATCCTAACCATAACCCTAACCCTAATCCTCACCCTAACCCTAACTCTCACCCATACCCTAAACCTAAGCCTAACCCTCACTCTCACCCTAACCCTCACCCTAACCCTAGTCCTCACCCTAAACCTAACCCTAAACTTCACATTAATGCTCACCCTCAACCTAAACCGTACCCTCACCCTAACCCTCACCTTGACCCTAACCCTAACCAAACCCCTATCGTTAACCTTAAACGTCACCCTAACCCTCACCCTAACACTAACCCTCACCCTCATCCTAACCCTCACCCTAACAATTACCCTCAACCTAACCCTAAATCTAACCCTAACCCTCAGCGTCACCCTAACCCTTACCCTCACCTAATCCTCACCCTAAACCTACCCCTCACCCTAACCCTAACAGTAACCCTAATCCTCAACCTGACCTTATCCCTAAACCTAACCCTAACCCTAACCCTAACACTAACCCTAAACCTCACCCTCACCCTAACCCTCACTGTCACCCTAAACCTCACCCTACCCTAACCCTCACCGACACCCTAACCCTCACCCTCTTCCTCACCCTCACCCTCATCCTAGCCCTCAGCCTAACCCAAACATTAACGCTAATCCCCACCCTAACCCTAACGCTCAAACTAACCCTCACCCTCATCCTAACCCTCACCCTAACCCTTACACTCAACCTAAGCCTAATCCTAAACCTAACCCTCACACTAAGCCTTACCCTCAGCCTAATCCTCACCCTCACCCTAATCCTAACCCTAACACTCACCCTAACCCTCACCTTAACCCTAAACCTAACCCAAAACCTCATCCTCACCCTAATCCTCACCCTAACCCTAACCCTCACCCTAACCATAAACCTCACCCTCATCCTAACCCTCAACCTTACCCTTACCCTCACGGTAACCTAACCCTAAACCTAACCCTAACCCTCACACTAACCCTAACCCTCACACTATCCCTAACCCTACCCCTCACCCTAACCCTCATCCTAAACCTAACCCTAACCTTCACCCTCACCCTAACCCTAAACCTCACCCTCACACTTACCCTAAACCTCACCTTCACCCTCACACTCAACCTAACCCTGAACCTAACCCTCACCCTAACCCTCATCATAACCCTAACCCTAACCCTAACACTCAAACTAAACTTATACCTAACCCTAAACCGCACCCTCACCCTCACCTTCAGCCTAACACTAACCCTCATCCTAACCCTTACCCTCACCCTCACCCTAACACTCACCCAAACCCTAACCCTAACACTAAACCTAAACCTCACCGTAACCCTCACCCTCACCCTATCCCTAACCCTAACCAAAACCCTTACCCTACACCTCACCCTCACTCTAAGCCTAACCCCAACCCTAACACTAACCCTAACTCTAACCCTAACCCTAACCCTCACACTAACCCTAACCCTAAACCTAACCTTAAACACCACCATAACCCTCACCCTCACCCTAACCCTAACACTGACCCTCATCATAACCCTCACCCTAACTCTTACCCTCACCCTAACCCTAATCCTATCCCTAACTCTAACCCTCACACTAACCCTAACCCTCACCCTAACCCTAACACTACCCCTCACGCTAACCCTCAACCTATACCTAAACCTAACCATAACCATAACCCTAATCCTAACCCTTACCTAAACAAAACCCTCACCCTCAGCTTCACTCCTAAACCTCACCCAAACCCTAACACTTACCCTCACCCCAAACCTAATCTTCTCTCTAACCCTAAACCTAACCCTCACGTAAAGGAAACACTAACCCACACCCTCACCCTAAAAATAACCCTACTCCTCAGCCTAACCCTCACACTAACCGTAACCCTCACCCTCACCCTGACCCTAATCCTAAACCTAAACCTTACCCTAACCCTCACCCTCACTCTAACCCTCACCCTTACCCTTACCCTCACCCTAACCCTAAACCAAATCCTAACCCTAACCCTCACACTAACCCTAACACTCACCCTAACCCTAACCCTATCAGTATCGTTAAACCTCACCCTCACCCTCACCCTACCCCTCACCTTAACCCTAACCCTAACCCTAACCCTCACCCTCATCCTAACCCTCACCATTACACTTACCCTGAACAGTAACCGTAAACTGAACCCTAACCCTCACACTAACCCTACCCTTCAAATTAACCCTAACCCTCCCCCTCGCCCTAACCCTTTTTCTAAACCTAACACTAACGCTAATCCTCACCCTAATCCTAAGCCTAACCCTCACCCTAACCCTAACCCTCACCCTCACCCTTACCCTAATCCTAACCCTAATCCTACCCCTCACCCTAACCCTAACCCTTACACTCACCCTAACCCTAAACTTAATCCTAACCCTCAGCCTCACCCTCACCCTCAGCCTAACCCTAACCCTCACCCTATACCTTACACTCACCCTACCCTAAACCTAACCCTAACCCTAACACTCACCCAAAACCTAGCCCTAAAACTAACCCTAAACCTAACCCTAAACCTCACCCTCAACCTAATACTCACCCTAACTCTTACCCTAAAACTAATCCTCAAACTCAACTTTACCCTAACCCTCACACTAACCCTAAACCTCACCCGCACCCTAACCCGAACCCTCACCCTCACCCTAAAACTCACCCTCACACTAAACATCACACTGAACCAACCCGCACCCTAACCTGAAACCTAACCCTCACCCTAACCCTAATCCTCACCCTCACCCTAACACAAAGCCTAACCCTAAAACTCACACTCACACTCACCCTAACCCTAACCCTAACCCTTACCTTCACCCTAACCCTAACCAAAACCCTAACCCTAACCCTGACCCTACCCCTCACCCTAACCCTTAACCTAACCCTAACCCTCACCCTCACACTAACCCTAAATCTAACCCTAACCCTCACCCTAACCCTAACCCTCAACCTAACCCTAACCCTAACCCTCAACCTCACCCTAACACTCACCCTCACCCTAACCCTATCCCTAACCCTCACCCTCATCCTAACCCTCACCCTTACCCTTACCCTCACGGTAAACCTAACGCTAACCCTAACGCTCAACCTAAACCTAACCCTAACCCTAACCCTCAACCTAACGCTAACCCTCACCCTTACCCTCACCCTCACCCTCACCCTCACCCTAACCCTAAACCTACCCCTCACCCTAACACTAAAACTATACCTAACCATAACCCTAAGCCTCAACCTCACACTCAGCCTGACCCTAAACCAAAACCTAATCCTAACCCTAAGCCACACCCTCACCCGCAACCTAACCCTAACCACAACACTAAGCCTCACCCTCACCCTCACCCTAACCCTAAACCTACCCCTCACCCTAACACTAAAACTATACCTAACCATAACCCTAAGCCTCACCCTCACACTCAGCCTGACCCTAAACCAAAACCTAATCCTAACCCTAAGCCACACCCTCACCCGCAACCTAACCCTAACCACAACACTAAGCCTCAACCTCACCCTAACCCTAAACCTAAACCTAATCCTCACCCTAACCCTAACCCTCACCCTAAACCTAACCATAACCCTCACGCTAACCCTAACCCTAACCCTAACCCTTACCCTAAACCTAACCCTAATATTAACCCAAACCCTCACCCTAAACCTAACCCTAAACTTAACCCTAACCATCACCCTAACCCTCACCCTAACCCAAACCCTAACCCTAACCCTTCCCCTCACCCTAACCCTCAAACTAACCCTTACCCTCATCCTCAACCTAACCCTCACAATAAACCTAACCCTCACATTAACCCTAACACTAACCCTAACCCTCACACTTACCCTCACCCTCACCTTAAACCTCAGCCTCAGCCTAAACCTCACCCGAACCCTAAACCGAACCCTGTCCCTCACCCTCACACTGACCCTCACCCTCATCTTAATCCTCAGCCTCAGCCTCAACCTCAACTTAACCCTAACCCTAACCCTCACACTAACCGTAACCCTGAACCTAACACTAACCCTAAGCCAGACCCTAACCCTCACCCTCACCCTCACCCTAACCCTCATCCTCACCCTAGCCCTCACCCTAACCATAGCCCTAACCCTAACCCTCACCCTAACTCTAACCCTCACCCTAACCCTCACCCTCATCCTAACCCTCACCCTAACCCTTACCCTCACCCTAACCCTAACCCTCACCGTAACTCTAACCCTCAGCCTAACACTAACCCTAACCCTCACTTTAACCCTCATCCTAACACTAAGGCTAATTCTAACACTCACCCTAACCCTAACCCTAACCCTAATACTCAACCTAACCCTCAACCTAACCCTAAACCTAACCCTAACCCTAGATTGAGGGTGAGGTTTAGAGTGAGGGTGAAGTTTCGCGTGAGGGTGAGGGTTAGGGTGTGTGTTAGGTTGAGGGTGAAGGTTAGGGTTAGGTTTAGTGTTCGTGTTAGGGTTAGAGTTTGGGTGAGTGTTAATGTTAGGGTTAGGGTGAGGATGAGGGTAAGTTTTAGGTTGAGAGTTAGGGGGAGGGGGAGGGTTAGGGTGAGGGTTAGTGTTAGGGTAAGGGTTATGGTTAGACTGAGGGTGAGCGTGAGGGTGAGGTTGAGGGTTAGTGTTAAGGTTAGGGTTAGGGTTAGGTTTATTGTGAGGGTTAGGGTGAGGATGAGGGTAAGGATTAGGATGAGGGTTATGGTGAGGGGGAGGATTAGGGTTAGGGTTTGGGTTAGGGTTAGGCTGAGGGTGAGGGTGAAGGTTAGGGTTAGCGTGAGGGTTAGGGTTAGGGTTAAGTTTAGGTTGAGGGTTAGGGCGAGGGCTAGGTTTAGTGTTAGGGTGAGGGTGAGGGTGAGGGTGAGGGATAGGGTGAGGGTTAGGGTTAGGGTGAGGGTTAGGGTTAGGGTTAGGTTTAGGTTGAGGTTTAGGGTTAGGGTTAGGGTTAGGGTGGGAGTTAGAGTGAGGGGTATAGTTAGGCTTAGGTTTAGGGTTAGAATTAGGTTGAGTGTGAGGGTTAGGAATAGGGTTAGGATTAGTGTTAGAGTTAGGGTTAGGCTGAGGGTCAAGGTGAGTTTTAGGGTTAGGTTTAGGATGAGTGTAAGGGTTAGGCTTAGGTTTAGGATGAATGTTCAGGTGAGGGGTAGGGTTAGGGTTAGGGTGAGGATTAGGGTTAGGATGAGGGTAAGGTTTAGGTTGAGGGTTAGGATGAGGGTGAGGTTTAGGGTGAGGGTTAGGGTAAGGGTGAGTGTTAAGTTTAGAGTTAGGATTAGGGTGAGGGCTAGGGTGATGGTGAGGGTTAGCATGAGGGTGAGGGTGAGGGTGAGAGTTAGGGTGTGGGTTAGGGTCAGGGGTAGGGTTAGGGTGAGGGTTAGCATTAGGGTTAGGGTGAGGTTGAGTTTGAGGGTGAGGGTTAGGGTTAGGGTTGGGGTTAGGGATAGGGTTAGGGTTTGCGTGAGGGTTGGGTTGTGGGTGAGGCTTAGGGTAAATGTGAGGGTTAGGTTGACGGGGAGGGTTAAGGTTAGGGTTAGGGTTATGGTTAGGGTTCGTACTATTGTTAGGGTGTGGGTTAGGGTGAGGGGTATAGTTAGGGTTAAGGTGAGGGTTAGGATTAGTGTGAGGGTGAGGGTGAGGCTTTGGTTTAGGATTAGGGTTTGGGTTAGGGTTACGCTGAGGGTGAGGGTGAGGGTTAGGGTTAGCCTGAGGGTTAGGGTTAGGGTTAGGTTTAGGTTGAGGGTTAGGGTGAGGGCTAGGTTTAGTGTTTGGATGAGGGTGAGGGTGAGGGTGAGCGTTAGGATTTGGGTTAGGTTTAGTTTGAGGGTAAGGGTGAGGGGTAGTGTTAGGGTTAGTGTGAGCCCTAGTGTTAGTTTGAGGGTTAGGGTTAGTGTTAGGGTTAGGGTGAGGGGTAGGGTGAGGGTTAGGGTTAGGGTTATGGTTAAGGTAGGGTGAGGATTAGGGTTAGGCTTAAGGTTAGTGTTAGGGTGAGGGTTAGGGTTAGTGTTAGGGTTAGGGTTTGTTTGAGTGTTAGGGTGAGGGTTTGGGTTAGGGTTAGGGTTAGGGTGAGGGTGAGGGTGATGGTGAGTTAGGGTGAGGGTTAGGGTTAGTGTTAGGGTTAGGGTTTGGGTTAGGCTGATGGCTAGGATGAGAGTGAGGGTTAGGGTGATGGTGAGGGTGAGGGTGAGGGTTAGGGTGTCTGTGAGGGTTAGGGTAGGTTGAGGGTTAGGGTGAGGGTTAGTGTTAGGCTGGGGGTGAGGGTGAGGTTTAAGGTTAGGTTTAGGATTAGTGTGGGTGTTAAGGTTAGGGTTAGGTTTAGTATGAGGTTCAGGTTGAGGGGTAGGGGTAAGGTTAGGTTGATGGTGAGGGTGAGGGTGAGGTTTAGGGTTAGGGTGAGGGTTTTGTTTAGGGTTAGGGTGAGGGTGAGGGTGAGGGTGAGGTTTAGGTTGAGGGTTAGGGTGAAGGGTAGGGTTAGGGTTAGTGTGAGGGTTAGGCTTAGTGTGAGGTTTAGGGTTAGGGCTATGGTTAGGGTGAGCGTTAGGTTTAGGGTTAGTGTTAGGCTGAGGGCTAGGGTGAGGATGAGGGTTAGGGTGAGGTTGAGGGTGAGGTTGAGGGTTAGGGTTTCAGTGAGGGTTAGTGTAGGGTGAGGGTTAGGGTGACGGTGAGGGTTAGTGTGAGGGTTAGGGTGAGGTTTAGGGTTAGGTTGAGGGTGGGGGGGGTTAGGGTTAGGGTTATGGTTAGAGTAGGGTGAGGGTTAGGGTGAGGTTTAAGGTTAGTATTAGGGTTAGGGTTAGGCTGAGGGTTAGGTTGAGGTTAAGGTTGAGGTTTAGGGTTAGGTTTAGGCTTAGAATGAGGGTAAGGTTTAGGGTAAAGTTTAGAATGAGGGTGAGGGTTAGAGTTAGTGTGAGGGTTAGGCTGAGGGGTAGGGTTAGGGTGAGGGTGAGGGTGGGGGTTAATGTTAGGGTGAGGATTGCGGTGAGGGTTAGGTTTCGGCTTAGGGTGAGGGTGAGTTTTAGGGTGAGAGTTAGAGTTAGGGTTAGGGTGAGTGGGAGGGTTAAGGTTAGGGTGAGGGTTAGTGTAAGGATGAGGGTAATCTTTAGGTTGAGGGCTAGGATGAGTGGGAGGTTTAGGGTTAGGGTTAGGTATAGGGTGAGGGTTAGGGTTAGGCTGAGGGTGAGCATTAGGGTGAGGGTTAGTGTTAGGGTTATGGTGAGGGTTATGTTTATTGTGAGGGTTAGGGTGAGGATGAGGGTAAGGATTAGGTTGAGGGTTAGGGTGAGGGTGAGGTTTAGGGTTAGGGTGAGGGTTAGGGTGAGGGTTAGGGTTAAGTTTAGGGTTAGGTTTAAGTTAAGGGTTAGGGTTAATGTTAGGGTTAGGTTTAGGGTAAGGGTTAGGGTTAGGGTTAATATTAGGGTTAGGTTTAGGTTTACATTTAGGTTTAGGGTTAGGGTTAGGGTTAGGATGAGGGTTAGGGTTAGGTTTAGGGTTAGGGTGAGGGTGAGGGTGAGGGTGAGGGTTAGGGTGAGGGTTAGGGTTAGGGTGAGGGTAACGGTTAGGGTTAGGTTTAGGTTGAGGGTAAGGGTGAGGGGTAGAGTTAGGGTTAGTGTGAGACTTAGTGTTAGTGTGAGGGTTAGGGTTAGGGTTAGGGTTAGGATTACCGTGAGGGTAAGGGTAAGTGTGAGGGTTAGGATGAGGGTGAGGGTTAGGGATAGGGTTAGGGTGAGGGTTAGGGTTAGGGTTAGTGTGAGAGTTAGGCTTAATGTGAGGTTTAGGGTTAGGGTTACCCTCAGGGCTATGGTGAGGGTGAGGGTTAGGGTGAGGGTGAGGGTGAGGCTGAGGGTTAGGGTGTCGGTGAGGATTAGTGTAGGGTGAGTGTTAGGGTGATGGTGAGGGTTCGTGTGACGGTGAGGGTTAGGGTTAGGGTTAGGGTGAGGATTAGGTTTAGGTTTAGGGGGAAGGGGAGGGTTTGGTTTAGGATTAGTGTTAGGTTTAGGGTTAGGCTTAGGGTGAGGGTGAGGGGTAGGGTGAGGTTTTGGTTTAGTTTTAGGGTTAGGGTGAGTGTGAGGGTTAGGGTTAGGGTGAGGGGTAGGGTGAGGCTTAGGGTTAGGGTTATGGTTATGGTAGGATGAGGGTTAGGGTGAGGTTTAAGGTTAGTGTCAGGGTTAGTGTTAGGCTGAGGTTTAGGGTTAGGTTGAGGTTTAGGTTTAGGGTTAATTTTAGGCTTAGGCTGAAGGTAAGGGTTAGGGTGAGGGTTAGAGTGATGGTTAGGGTTAGAGTTAGTGTTAGGGTTAGGCTGAGGGTTAGGGTTAGGGTTCGGGTGAGGGTGAGTGTTACGGTGAGTTTTAGGGTTAGGGTGAGTGTTAGGGAGAGGGTTAGGTTTAGGGTTAGGGTGAGGGTGGGGGTTAGGGTGAGAGTTAGAGTTAGGGATAGGGTGAGGGTCAGGCTTAGTGTTAGGGGTAGGGTGAGGGTTAGCGTGAGGATGAGGGTAAGGTTTAAGTTGAGGTTTAGGGTGAGGGGAGGTTTAGGGTTAGGGTTAGGTTTAAGGTGAGGGTCAGGGTGAGGGTTAGGGATAGGCTGAAGGTGAGCGTTAGGGTGAGGGTTAGTGTTAGGGTTATGATGAGGGTTAGGTTTATTGTGAGGGTTAGGGTGAGGATGAGGGTAAGGATTAGGTTGAGGGTTAGGGTGAGGGGGAGGGTTAGGGTTAGGGTGAGGGTTAGGGTTAAGTTAGGGTTAGGTTTAGGTTGAGGGTTAGGGTTAATGTTAGGGTTAGTTTAGGGTATGGGTTAGGGTTAGGGTTAATGTTAGGGTTAGGTTTAGGGTTACGGTTAGGTTTAGGGTTAGGTTTAGGGTTACGGTTAGGTTTAGGTTTAGGGTTAGGGTTAGGGTGAGGGTTAGGGTTAGTTTTAGGGTTAGGGTTAGTGTGAGGGTGAGGGTGAGTGTGAGGGTTATGCTGAGAGTTAGGTTTAGGATGAGGGTTAAGTTTAGGGTTAGGTTTAGGTTGAGGGTAAGGGTGAGGGGAAGGGTTAGGGTTAGTGTGATCGTCAGTGTTAGTGTGAGTGTTAGGGTTAGGGTTAATGTTAGGGTTACCGTGAGGGTAAGTGTAAGGGTGAGGGTTAGGATGAGGGTGAGGGTTAGGGATAGGGTTAGGGTGAGGGTGAGTGTTAGGGTCAGGATGAGGTTTAAGGTTAGGGTCAGGGTGAGGGTTAGGTTTAGGGTGAAGGTTAGGTTTAGTTTTAGGGTTAGGGTGAAGGTGAGGGTAAAGGTTAGGTTAAGGGTTATGGTGAGGGGTAGGGTGAGTGTTAGGGTTAGGGTTTTGTTTAGGGTAGGGTGAGGGTGAGTGTTAGTGTTGGGTTAGGGTGAGTGTGAGGGTAATTTTAGGGATAGGTTTAGGGTTAGAGTGAGGGTGAGTGTTAGGTTTAGGATTAGTGTTAGGGTTAGGCTTAGGCTTAGGGTTAGGGTGAGGGTGAGGGTTAGGATTAGCATGAGGGTTAGGGTTAGGTTTAGGGTGCGGGTTAGAGTTAGGGTGATGTTTAGTGTGAGGGTGAGGTTTAGGGTGAGGGTGAGGGTTCGGGAGAGAGTGAGGGTTCGGTGTGAGTGAGGGTTAGGTTTAGGGTGAGTGTTAGGGTGACCGTGAGTTTGAATTTTAGGTTTAGGGTAAGGGTTAGGGTGAGTTTTAGGGTGAGGGTGAGGGTTAAGTTTATGTTTAGGGTTAGTGTTAGAGTTAGGGTGAGGGTTAGGGTTACCATGAGGGTAAGTGCAACTTTGAGGGTTAGTATGAGGGTGAGGGTTACGGTTAGGGTTAGGGTTAGGGTTAAGGTGAGGGGTAGGGTGAGGGTTAGGGTTAGGGTTATGGTTAGGATAGGGTGAGGGTTAGCGTGAGGTTTAAGGTTAGTATTAGGGTTAGGGTTAGGTTGAGTGTAAGGGTTAGTGTGAGGTTTAGGGTTAGGGTTAGGTTTAGGGTGAGGGTGAGGGTAAGGGTAAGGGTGAGGGCAAGGGTTAGGGTGAGGGTTAGAGTGAGGGTGAGGGTTAGGGTGAGGTTTATGTTTAGGATTAGGGTCAGGCTGAGGGTGAGGGTTAGGGTTAGTGTGAGGGTTGGGCTGAGGGTTAGGGTTAGGGTTCCGGAGAGTTTGAGGGTTAGGGTAAGGGTTAGGGTTAGATTGAGTGTTAGGGTTAGGGTTAGGATGAGGGTTAGGTTTAGTTTTAGGGTGAGGGTGAGGGATAGGATTAGGATTAGTGTTAGGGTTAGGGTTAGGCTTAGGGTGATGGTGAGGGGTAGGGTGAGGGTTTGGTTTAGGGTTAGGGTTAGGGTAAGTGTTAGGGTTTGGGTGAGGGTTAGTGTGAGGGTCAAGCTGAGGGTGAGGGTTTTGTTTAGATAATGGTTAAGGTTAGGGTTTGGGTTAGGGTTAGGTTGAGGGTTAGGGTTAATGTGAGGGTTAGGGTTATGTTTAGGGTGAGGGTGAGGGTGATGTTTAGTGTTAGGGTGAGGGTGACGGTTAGGTTTAGAGTTAGGGTGAGGGTGAGGGTTAGGTTTAGGATTAGTGTTAGGGTTAGGGTTAGGCTTAGGGTGAGGGTGAGGGGTAGTGTCAGAGTTTGTTTTAGGGTTAGGTTTAGTGTGAGGGTGAAGGTTAGGGTGAGGGTTAGGGTTAATGTTAGGTTTAGGGTTTGGGTGAATGTTATTGTGAGGGTGAGGGTTAGGGTTAGGGTTGGGTTTAGGGAAGGGTGAGGGTAAGGGTTAGGGTGAGGGCTGGTGTTAGGCTGAAGGTGAGGGTGAGGGTGATGTTTAGGGTTAGGTTTAGGTTAAGTGTGAGTATTAGGGTTAGGGTTAGGGTTATGATGAGGGTTAGGGTGAGGGGTAGGTTTTGTGTTAGGTTGAGGGTGAGGGTGAGTGTAAGTGTGAGGGTTAGGTTTAGGGTTAGGGTGAGGGTGAAGGTTAGGGTTAGGTTTAGGATGAGGTTTAGGGTGAGGGGTAGTGTTAGGGATAGTGTGAGGGTTAGGGTTAGTGTGAGGGTTAGGGTTAAGGTTAGGTTTACCCTGAGGGTAAGGGTAGGATTAGGGTTAGGTTGAGGCCTAGGGTGAGGGTGAGGGTGAGGGTGAGGATGAGGTTTAGGGTGTCAGTGAGGGTTAGGGTAGGGTGAGGTTTAGGGTGGCGGTGAGGGTTAGGGTTAGGGTTAGGGTCAGGTTAAGGATTAGGATTATGGTTAGCGTTAGGATTAGTGTTAGGTTGAGGGTTAGGGTTAGGGTTCGGGTGAGGATAAGAGTTAGGGTGAGGGTTAGGATGAGGGTGAGGTTTAGGGTTAGGATGAGGGTTAGGGTGATGTTTAAGGTTAAGGTTAGGGGTTGGGTTAGGGTTAGGGTCAGGGTGAGGGTTAGGCTGAAGGTAAGGGTTAGGTTGAAGGTGAGGATTAGGGTGAGGTTTAGGATTAGGGTTAGGGTTAGTTTTAGGGTGAGGACTAGGTTAAGGGTGAGGGAGAGGGTGAGGTTGAGGGTGAGGCTTAGGTTTAGGGTATGAGTGAGGGTTAGGGTTAGGGTGAGGGTTACCGTGAAGGTGAGTGTTAAGATGAGGGTGAGGGTTAGGGTTAGTGTTAGGGTTAGGGTGAGGATTAGGGTTAGGGTTATGGTTAGGATGGGGATTAGGATGAGTGATAGGGTTAGGGTTAGGGTGAGGGTTAGGGTTAGTTTCAGGGTTAGGTTTAGGGTTAGAGTTAGGGTGAGGGTTAGGGTTAGGGTGAGGGTTAGGATGAGGGTGAGGGTTAGGGTTAGGGTGAGGCTTAGGGTGATGTTTAAAGTTCGGGTTAGGTTTAGGGTTAGGGTGAGGGTAAGATTTAGGGTGAGGGTGAAGGTTATTGTTAGGTTTAGTGTTACAGTGAGGGTAATGGGTAGGGTGAGGGTTAGGCTGAGGGTGAGTTTTAGGGTTAGGGTGATGTTTAAGGTTAAGTTTAGGGTTAGAGTTAGGACTAGAGTTTTGTTTAGGGTTAGGGTGAGGGTGAGGGTGAGGTTTACTGCTAGGTTTAGGGTTAGGGTGAGGTTGAGTGTTAGTTTTAGGATTAGTGTTGGGTTAGGATTATTCTTAGGATTAGGGTGAGGGTGAGGGTTAGGGTTAGGGTGATGGTTATGGTTAGGGTTAGGGTGCAGGTTAGGGTTAGGGTTATTTTTAGTGTGAGGGTGAGGGTTAGGTTGAGGGTGAGGGTGCGGGTGAGGGTTAGGGTTAGGGTGTGGGTGAGGGTTAGGGTTAGGGTGAGTGTTAGGCTGACAGTGAGTTTGAGGGCTAGGTTTAGGGTAAGGGTTAGGGTTGTGTTAATGTGAGGGGGAGGGTTAGGTTTAGGTTTAGGGTGAGTTTTAGGTTTAGGGTTTGGGAGAGTGTTAGGGTTAGGGTTAGGGTTAGGGTTAGGTTTACCCTGAGGTTAAGGGTAAGGGTGAGGGTTAGGGTGAGGGTTAGGGTTAGGGTTAGGGTGAGGGTGAGGGTTAGGGTGAGGATAAGGGTTAGTGTGAGGGTTAGTTTTAGGATTAGGGTTAGGTTGAGGGTAAGGGTTAGGGTGAGGGTCAGGATGACGGTGAAGCTTAGAGTGAGAGTTAGGGTGAAGGTGAGGGTTAGGGTGAGGGTAAGTGTTAGTGTGAGGTTTAGGTTTAGGATTACAGTTAGGTTGAGGGTAAGGGTTAGGGTGAGGGTTAGGATGAGGGTGAGGGTTAGGGTTAGGGTGAGTGTTACGGTTAGGGTTTTGGTTAGGCTGAGGTCTAGGGTGAGGTTGAGGGTGAGGGTGAGTTGAGGGTTAGGGTGTCGGTGAGGGCTAGGGTAGGGTGAGGGTTAGGGTGACGGTGAGGGTTAAGGTTAGGGTTAGGGTTAGGGTCAGGGTAAGGATTAGGGTTATGGTTAGGGTTAGGGTGAGGGTTAGGGTGAGGGCTGGGTTAGGGTTAGGGTGAGGATAAGGGTTAGGGTAAGGGTGAGGGTTAGGTTTAGGTTTAGGGTTAGAGTGAGGGTAATTGTTAGGGTGAGGGTTGAGATGTGGGTGAGGGTTAGGGTTAGTGTGAGGGTTAGGGTGATATTTAAGGTTAAGGTTAGGGGTTGGTTTATGGTTAGGGTCAGGGTGAGCCTTAGGGTGATGGTAAGGTTTAGGTTGAGGGTGAGGATTAGGGTGAGTTTTACGGTTAGGGTTAGGGTTCGGTTTAGGGTGAGGACGAGGGTGAGCGTGAGGGTTAGGATGAGGGTGAGGGTGAGGCTTAGGTTTAGGGTATGGATGAGGGTTAGGGTTAGGGTGAGGGTTAACGTTAAGGTGAGCATTAGGATGAGAGTGAAGGTTAGGGTTAGTGTTAGGGTTAGGATCAGGATTAGGGTTAGGGTTATAGTTAGGATGAGGGTTAGGTTGAGTGGAAGGGTTAGGGTTAGGGTGAGGTTTAGGGTTAGTGTGAGGATTAGGTTTAGGTTTAGAGCTAGGGTGAGGGTTAGGCTTAGGGTGAGGGGTAGGATAATGGTGAGGGTTAGGGTTAGGTTGAGGGTTAGGGTGATGTTTAATGTTTGGGTTAGGGTTGGGGTGAGGGTGAGGGTGAAGGTGAGGTTTAGGGTTAGGGTTAGGGTGAGGGTTAGTTTTAGGGATAGGGTCAGGGTGAGCTTTAGGTTTAGGATTAGTGTTAGTGTTAGGGTTAGGCTGAGGGCTAGGGTGAGGGTGAGGTTTAGGGTGAGAGTGAGGGTGAGGGTTAGTGTTAGGGTTAGGGTGAGGGTAAGAATTAGGTTGAGGTTTAGGGTGAGGGGGAGGGTTAGGTTTAGGTTTAGGGTAAGGGTGAGGGTTAGGGTTAGGGTTAAGTTTAGGGTTAGTTTTAGGGTGAAGGTTAGGGTTAATGTTAGGGTTAGGTTTAGGGTTAGAGTGAGGGTTATGGTTAGGTTTAGGGTGAGGGTTAGGGTTAGGTTTAGGGTTAGGGTGAGTGTGAGGGTTAGGGTTAGGGTTAGGGTGAGAGTGAGGGTGAGGATTATGGTTAGGATAAGGGTTTGGGTTAGGGTTAGGCTGAGAGTGAGGGTGAGGGTTAGGGTTACCTTGAGGGTTAGGTTTAGGGTTAGTTTTAGCTTGAGGGTTAGGGTGAGGGGTAGGTTTAGGGTTAGGGTGAGGGTGAGGGTGAGGTGAGGGTGAGGTTTAGCGTGAGGGTTAGGGTTAGGGTGAGGGTTAGGGTTAGGTTTAGGTTTAGTTTGAGGGTTAGGGTGAAGGGTAGGGTTAGAGCTAGTGTGAGCCTTAGTGTTAGTGTGAGGGTTAGGGTTAGGTTTAGGGTTAGGGTGAGGGTTAGGGTGAGGGGTGTAGTTAGGGTTAGGGTTAGGTTTAGAATTAGGGTGAGTTAGAGGGTGAGTTATAGGGTTAGGATTAGGGTTAGGGCTAGGCTGAGGGTCAGGGTGAGTGTTAGGGTTAGGGTTAAGGTTAGGGTGAGTGATAGTGTTAGGCTTAGGTTTAGGATGAGACTTAAGGTGAGGGGTAGGGTTAGGGTTAGGGTGAGGCTTAGGGTTAGGGTGAGGGTGAGGGTGAGGATGAGTGTGAGGGTGAGGGTTAGTGTTCAGTTTTGGGTTAGGTTGAGGGTGACGGTGAGGGTTAGTATTTGGATTAGGGTTAGGATTAGGGTTAGGCTGAGGGTGAGCGTGAGGGTGAGGGTGATGGTTATTGTTAGGGTTAGGGTGAGGGTTAGGTTTATTGTGAGGTGTAGGTTGAGGATGTGTGTAAGGGTTAGGTTGAGGGATAGGGTAAGGGGGAATGTTAGGGTTAGGGGTAGGGTTAGGGTGAGGTTTAGGGTTAGTGTTAGTTTTAGGGTAAGTGTGCGGGGTAAGCTTTCGTTTAAGGTGAGGGTTAGGTTTAGTGTGAGTCTTATGGTTAGGGATAGGGTTAGGGTGAGGGTAAGGGTTAGGATGAGGGTAGGGTGAGAGTGAGGATTAGGGTTAGCATGAGTTTTCGGGTGAGGGTTAGGGTTAAGGATTACGTTGCGGGTGAGGGTGAGTGTGAGGGTTAGGATTAGGATCTGTGTTAGGGTTAGGGTGAGGGTTGTTATTAGGGTTAGGGTGAGGTTGAGAGTGAGGGTTAGATTTAGGGTTAGGGAGAGGGTGAGGGTATGGGTGACAGTGAGGGTTGTGTTGTGGGAGAGGGTTAGGGTAAAGATGAGGGTTAGGTTGACAGGGAGGGTTAGAGTGAGGGCGAGGGTCAAGGTTATGGTTAGGGTGATGGTTAGGGTTCGTATTAGTGTTAGGGTGAGTGGTATAGTTAGGGTTAGGGTGAGGGCTAGGAATAGTGTGAGGGTTAGTGTTTGGGTGAGGTTTAGCTTGAAGTTCAGGGTTAGGGTTAGAGTTAGGGTTAGGTTTAGGGTTAAGTTGAGGCTTAGAGTTAATGTGAGGGTGAAGGTTAGGGTTAGGGTTAGGATGAGGGTTAGGGTTAGGGTGAGAGTTAGGGTTAGGATTAGGGTGACGGTTAGGGGTAGGGGTAGGGTTAGGGTTACAATTAGGATGAGGGTGATAGTGAGGAATAGGGTTAGGATTAGGGTTAGGGTTAGGGGTAGGCTGAGGTTGAGGGTGAGTGTTAGGGTTAGGGTTAGGGTTAGGGTGAGTGTTAGGGTTAGGCTTAGGGTTAGGATGAGGGTTAAGGTGAGGGGTAGGATTAGGGTTAGGGTGAGCGTTAGAGTAAGGTTGAGGGTAAGGGTTAGGGTGAGGGTTAGGATGAGGGTGAGGGTTAGGGTGAGGGTTACAGTTAGGGTGAGGTTTAGGGTTAGGTTTAAGGTGAGGGCTAGGGTGAGCGTGAGGTTTATGGTGTGAGTTAGGGTTAGGTTTAGGGTCACGGTTACGGTTAAGGTGAGGGTTAGGGTTAGATTTAGGGTGAGGTTGAGGCTGAAGCTGAGGTTTAAGTTGAGGGTGAGGGTGAGTGTGTGGTTGAGGGTGAGGGTTCGGTTAGCGTTATGTTGAGGGTGAGGGTAATTATTAGTGTTTGGATTAGGGTTAGGATTAGGGTAAGGCTGAGGGTGAACTAGAGGGTGAGGGTGAGGGTTAGTGTTAGGGTTAGGGTGAGGGTTAGGTTTAGGGATAGGGTGAGGGTGAGGGTTAGGTTTAGGATTAGTGTTAGGGTTAGGGTTAGGCTGAGGGTGAGGTGAGGGGTAGGGTGAGGTTTTGGGTTAGGGTTAGGTATAGGGTGAGGGTGAGGGTTAGAGTGAGGATTAGGGTTAGAGTTAGGGTTAGGGTTTGGGTGAGTGTTAGGGTGATGTTGAGGGTGATGGTTAGGGTTAGGGTGAGGGTTAGGGAAGGGTGAGGGTAAGGGTTAGGGTGAGGGTTAGTGTTAGGCTGAGGGTGAGGGTTACGGTGAGGTTTAGGGTTAGGATTACGATTAGTGTGAGTGTTAGGGTTAGGGTTAGGGTTAGGATGAGGTTTAGGGTGAGGGGTAGGGTTAGGTTTAGGTTTTGGGTGAGGGTGAGGATGAGGTTTAGGGTTAGGATGAGGGTTAGTGTTAGGGTTAGGGAGAGGGTCAGGGTTAGGATTAGGTTTAGGATGAGGCTTAGGGTGAGGGCTAGGGTTAGGGTTAGTGTGAGGGTTAGGGTTAGTGTCAGATTTTGGGTTAGGGTTAGGGTTTTGATGAGGGTTAGGTTTAGGTTTACGGTTAGGCTGAGGGCTAGGGTGAGGGTGAGTGTTGGGGTGAGGGTGAGGGTGAGGGTTAGGGTGTTGGTGAGGGTTAGGGTAGGGTGCGGATTAGGGTTACTGTTAGGGTTAGGATGAGGGTTAGGGTGAGGTGTAGGTTTAGAGTTAAGGTGAGGGTTAGGGTGAGGGCAAGGGTTAGGGTGAGGGTGAGGGTTAGGGTTAGGGATAGGCTGAGGTAAATTGTTAGGGTGAGGGTTACAATGAGGGTGAGGGTTAATGTTAGGGTAAGGGTTAGGGTAATGTTCAAGGTTAAGGTTTGGGTTAGGGTGAGGGTTAGGGTGAGGGTAAGTGTGAGGGTTGGGTTGTGGTTGAGGGTTAGGATAAAGTTGAGGGTTAGGTTGACGGGGAGGGTTAGAGTGAGGGCGAGAGTTAAGGTTAGTGTTAGGGTGATGGTTAGGGTTCGTATTAGTGTCAGGGTGAGGTTTAGGTTGAGGGGTATATTTAGGGTTAGGGTGAGGGTTAGGATTAGTGTCAGGGTTAGGGTTAGAGTTAGAGTGAGGGGGTAAGGTTTAGGGTGAGGTTTAGGGTTAGTGTTAGAGTTAGGGTTAGGTTGAGTGTTAGGGTGAGGTTTAGAGTTAGGGTGAGGGTGAGGGTTAGGGATAGGGTTATGGTGAGGGTTAGGGTTAGGGTGAGAGTTAGAGTTAGGGTTAGGGTGAGGTTGAGGCTTAGTGTTAGTGTTAGGGTTAGAATTAGGTTGAAGGTGAGGATTAGGAATAGGGTTAGGATTTGGCTTAAGGTTAGGTTTAGGCTGAGGGTGAGAGTGAGTATTAGGGATAGGGTTAGGGTTAGGGTGAGTGTTAGGGTTAGGCTTAGGGTTAGGATGAGTTTTAAGTTAGGGTTAGGGTTAGGGTTAAGGTTAAGGTCAGGTTAAGTGTTAGGGTGAGGGTTAGGATGAGGGTGAGGGATAGGGTGAAGTTTAGAATTAGGGTGAGGGTTAGGGTTAGGGTGAGAGCCAGGGTGAGTGTGAAGTTTAGGGTTAGAGTTAGGGTTAGGTTGAGGGTTAGGCTGAGCTTTAGAGTTAGGGTGAGGGTTAGGGTTGGGGTTAGGGTGAGGTTGAGGCTGAGGCTGAGGTTTAAGTGAGGGTGAGGGTGAATGTGAGAGTGAGGATTAGGGTTCGGGTTAGGGTTAGCTTGAGGGTGAGGGTGAGGGTTAGTTTTTGGACTATTGTTAGGGTTAGGGTTAGGATGAGGGTGAGCGTGAGGGTGAGGGTGAGGGTTAGTGTTAGGCTTAAGGTGAAGGTTAGGTTTATCGTGAGGGTTAGGGTGAGGGTGAGGGTAACGGTTAGGTTGAGGGTTAGGGTGAGGAGGAGGGTTAGGGTTAGGTTTAGGGTTAGGGTGAGGGTTAGGATGAGAGTTAGTGTTAAGTTTAGGTTTAGGTTTAGGGTGAGGGTTAGGATTAATGTTAGGTTTAGGTTTAGGGTAAGGGTTAGGGTTGGGGTTAGGGTGAGGGTTAGGGTTACGTTTAGGGTTAGGATGAGGGTAAGGGTTAGGGTGAGGGTTAGTATGATTTTGAGGGATAGAGTGAGGATTAGGGTTATGGTGAGGGTTAGGGTTAGAGTTAGGTTTAGGATGAGGGCTAGGATGAGGTTGAGGTTTGAGGTGAGGGTGAGGGTGAGGTTTAGGGTGTGGGTTACGGTTCGGGTTAGGTTTAGGGTTACGGTTAGTTTGAGGGTTAGGGACAGGGTTAGGGTTAGACTGAGGTTGAGGCTGAGGCTGAGGTTTAAGGTGAGGGTGAGGGTGAGGATGAGGGTGATGGTTAGGGTTAGGATTACGGTTAGGGTGAGGGCTAGAGTGAGGGTGAGGCTTAGGATTAGGCTTAGGGTTAGGGTTAGGGTTAGTGTTTGGGTGAGGGTGAGGGTGAGCGTTAGGGTTAGGGTTAGGTTCTGGGTTAGGGTTAGGATGAGGGTTAGGGTTAAGGTTAGGGTGAGGGTGAGGTTGAGGGTAAGGGTTAGGTTTAGGGTTAGGGTTAGGAATAGGGTGAGGTTTTGGGTGAGCGTGAACATTGGGTTGTGGGTGAGGGTTAGGGTAAAGGTGACGGTTATATTGACGGGGAGGGTTAGAGTGAGGGTGTGGGTTAAGGTTAGGGTTAGGGTGATGGTTAGGTTTCGTATTAGTGTTAGGGTGAGGGTTAGGGTGAGGGGTATAATTAGGCTTAAGGTGAAGGTTAGGGTTAGTGTGAGGGTTAGGATTAAGGTTAGGGTTAGAGTGAGGGTTAAGGTTAGGGTGAGGTTTAGGGTGAGGTTTAAGGTTAGTGTTAGAGTTAGGGTTAGGCTGAGGGTTAGGGTGAGGTTTAGAGTTAGGGTGAGGATGAGGGTTAGGGTTAGGTTTAGGGTGAGGGTTAGTGTTAGTGTGAGAGTTAGAGTTAGGGTGAGGGTGAGGGTTAGTGTTAGGGTTAGGGTGAGGTTTAGGGTGAGGATGAGGGTAAGGTTTAGGTTTAGGATTAGGGAGAGGGGGAGGATTAGTGTTAGTGTTAGTGTTAGGGTTAGGGTGACGTTTAGGGTGAGTGTTAGGGTTAGGTTGAGGGTGAGCCTGAGGGTGAGGGTGAGGGTTAGTGTTAGGGTGAGTGTGAGGTTTAAGTTTATTGTGAGGGTTAGGGTGCGAATGAGGGTAAGGATTAGGTTGAGGGTTAGGGGGAGGGGCAGGGTTAGGGTTAGGGAAAGGGTTAAGGTGAGGGATAGCGTGAGGGTTAGGTTTAAGGTTAGGGTTAGGTTTAGGGTGAGGTTTAGGGTTAGGGTTAGGCTGAGGGTCACGGTTAGGTTTAGGGTGAGGGTTACGGTTAGGGAGAGGGTTAGGGTTAGGTTTAGGTTTAGGGTGAGGCTGAGGATGAGGCTTATGGTTAGGATTAGGGCTTGGGTTAGGGTGAGGGTGAGGGTGAGGCTTAGGGTTGGGATTAGGGTTTGAGTTAGGGTTAGGCTGAGCGTGAGGGTGAGGGTTAGGGTTAGTGTGAGGGTTAGGATTAGGGTTAGGTTTAGGTTGAGTGTTAGGCTGAGGGCTAGGTTTAGGGTTAGGGTGAGGGTGACGGTGAGCATGAGGGTGAGGGATAGGGTGAGGGTTAGGGATAGGGTGAGGGTCAGGGTTAGGGTTAGGGTTACCGTGAGGTTAAGTGTAACGGTGAGGGTTAGGATGAGGGTTAGGGTTATGTTTAGGGTTAGGTTTAGGGTATGGTGTAGGGTGAGGGTTAGGGTTATGCTTAAGGTATGTGTTAGGATGAGGGTTAGGGTTAATGTTAGGGTTAGTCTTTGGTTGAGTGTTAGGGTGAGGGTTTGTGTTAGTTAGGGTTAGGGTGAGGGTGAGGGTTAGGGTGAGGGTTAGGGTTAGTGTTAAGATTAGGGTTTGGATTAGGCTGAAGGCTAGGGTGAGGGAAATGGTTAGGGTGAGGGTGAGGGTGAGGATGAGGGTTAGGGTGTCGGTGAGGGTTAGGGTAGGGTGAGGTTTAGGGTGAGGGTTAGTGTTAGGCTGAAGGTGAGGGTGAGGGTGAGGTTTAGGGTTAGGTTTAGGATTAGTGAGAGTGTTAGGGTTATGGTTAGGATGAGATTTATGGTGAGGTGTAGGGTTAGGTTTAGGTTGAGCGTGAGGGTGAGGGTGAGGCTGAGGGTTAGGGTGAGGTTTAGGATTAGGGTGAGGGTGAGGGTTTGGGTTAGGTTTAGGATGAGGGGTAGGGTGAGGGGTAGGGTTAGGGTTAGTGTGAGCGTTAGGGTTAGTGAGAGGGTTAGGGTTAGGGTTAGGTTTAGCGTGAGGGTTGGGGTTAGTGTTAGGCTGAGGGCTAGGGTGAGGGTGATGGTTAGGGTGAGGGTGAGGGTGACGGTGAGGGTTAGGGTGTCTTTGAAGATTAGGGTAGGTTGAGGGTTAGGGTGACGGTGAGGGTTAGAGTGAGGGTGAGGGTTAGAGTGAGGGTGAGGGTTAGAGTGAGGGTGAGGGTTAGGGTTAGGGTTAAGTTTAGGGTGAGGATTAGGGTGAGGGTAAGGGTTAGGTTGAGGGTGGGGATTAGGGTTAGGGTTAGGGTTCGTGTGAGGGGTAGGGTTTTGGTTAGGGTGAGGGTTTGGTTTAGTGTGAGGGTTATGGTTAGGGATAGGGTTAGGTCGAGTGTAAGGGTTTGGATGAGGGTAGGCTGAGAGGGAGGTTTAGGGTTAGCATGAGTGTTAGTTTGAGGGTTAGGGTGAGGGTTAGAGTTAGTTTTAGGGTCATGGTGAGGGTGAGGTTTAGGGTAGGCTTAGTGTCTGGGTTAGGGGTAGTGTGAGGATTAGGCTTAGGGATAGGCTGAGGGTTTGATGAGGGTGAGGTTTGGTTTGTGGGTGAGGGTTAGGGTAAAGTTGAGGGTTTGGTTGATGAGGAGGGTTAGAGTGAGGGCGAGGGTTAAGGTTAGAGTTAGGGTGATGGTTAGGGTTAATATTAGTGTTAGGGTGAGTGTTAGGGTAAGGGGTATAGTTAGGGTTAGGGTGAAGGTTAGGATTAGTGTGAGGATTAGGGTTAGGGTTAGTGTCAGGGTAACGGTTAGGGTGAGTTTTAGGGTTGGGGTTAGGTTGTGGTTGAAGCTGAGGTTGAGGTTCAAGGTGAGGGTGAGGGTGAGTGTGAGGGTGAGGGTTAGGGTGAGGGTAGGGTTAGGTTGAGGGTGAGGGTGAGGGTTAGTGTTTGGATTAGTGTTAGGGTTAGGGGTAGGCTGAGGGTGAGCAGGAGGGTGAGGGTGATGGTTAGTGTTAAGTTTAGGGTGAGGGTTAGGTTTATTGTGAGAGTTAGGGTGAGGATGAGGGTAAGACTTAGGTTGACGTTTAGGGTGAGGGTGATGGTTAGGTTTAGGTTTAGGGTTAAGGTGAATGTTAGGGTGAGGGTTAGTGGTAAGTTTAGAGTTAGTTTTAGGATGAGGGTTAGGTTTAATGTTAGGGTAAGGTTTAGGGTACGGGTTAGGGTTAGGTTTAGGGTTAGAGTGAGGGTTACATTTAGGTTTAGGGAGAGGGTTAGGGTTAGGGTTAGGCTGAGGGCTACGGTGAGGGTGAGGGTTAGAGTTAGGGTGAGGATTAAGGTTAGGTTTAGGGTGAGGGCTAGGTTGAGGGTGAGGTTTAGGGTGTGAGTTAGGGTTAGGGTTATGGTCACGGTTACGGTTAGGGTGAGGGTTAAGGTTAGGGTTAGGGTGAGGTTGAGGCTGAAGCTGAGGTTTAAGTTGAGGGTGAGGGTGAGTGTGTGGGTGAGGGTGAGGGTGAGGGTTAGCGTTATGTTGAGGGTGAAGCTGCAGATTAGTGTTTGGATTAGGGTTAGGATTAGGGTTAGGCTGAGCGTGAACTAGAGGGTGAGGGTGAGGGTTAGTGTTAGGGTTAGGGTTAGAGTTAGGTTTAGGGTTAGGGTGTGGGTTAGGGTGATGTTTAAGTTTAGGGTTAGGGTTAGGGTGAGGGTGAGGGTTAGGGTTAGGCTTAGGGTGAGGATTAGTTTTAGGGATAGGGTGAGGGTGAGGGTTAGGTTTAGGATTAGTGTTAGGGTTAGGGTTAGGCTTAGGGTGAGGTGAGGGGTAGGGTGAGGGTTTGGGTTAGGGTTAGGTATAGGGTGAGGGTGAATGTGAGGGTTAGAATTAGGGTTAGAGTTAGGGTTAGGGAAAGGGTTAGGGTGAGGGTTAAGATGAGAGTGAGGGTTAGGGTTAGGGTGAGGGTGAGGGTTAGGTTTAGGGTGAGGGTGACCGTGAGGTTGAGTGTGTGAGTGAGGGTTAGGGTTAGGTTTAGGATGAGGGTTAGGGTGAGGGTAAGGGATAGGGTGAAGGTTAGGTTGAGGGTGACTGTTAGAATTAGGGTTAGGGTGAGGGGTAGGGTGAGGGTTAGGTTTAGGTTTGGGTTAGGGTAAGTGTTAGTTTGAGGGTTAGGCTTAGGGTGAGGATTAGGGTTAGGGTTAAGGTTAGGGTGAGGGTGAGGATCAGGGTGAAGTTTAGGGTTAGAATTAGGTTTAGGGTTAGGGATAGGCTGAGGGTGAGGGTGAGTGTGAGAGTGAGGGTTAGGGTTAGGTTTAGGGTTAGGCTGAGGGCTATGGTGAGGGTGAGGGTTAGGGTGAGAGTGAGGGTGAGGGTGAGGGTTTGGGTTAGGTAAGGGTTAGGGTTATGTTTAGGGTGAGGATTAGGGTGAGTTTGAGGGTTAGACGGAGGGTTAGGGTTAGGGATAGGGTTAGGGTTAGGGTTAGAGTGAGGGTTAGGGTTAGGGTGATGCTTTGGGTGAGGGTGAGGGTTACCGTGAGGTGAGGGTTCGAGTGAGGGTGAGGGTTAGGGTGAGGATGAGGGTTAGGGTTAGGGTTTGTGTGAGGATTAGGGTGAGGTTAAGGTTTAGGGTGAGGGTTAGGGTTAATGTTAGGTTAGGGTGAGGGTTAGGGTGAGGGTTAGGGTAAGCGTTATGGTTTGGGTGAGGGTGAGGTTTAGGGTTAGGTTTAGGGTGAGAGTTAGGGTTAAGTTTGTGCTTAGCATTAGAGTTAGGGTTAGGTTGAGGGTGAGGTTGAGGGTGAGGGTTACGTTTAGGGTGATGGTTAGGTTTAGGCTGATATTTTGGGTGAGGGTGAGGGTTACCGTGAGGTGAGAGTTCGGGTGAGCATGAGGGTGAGGGTTAGGGTGAAGGTGACCGTGAGGGTGATGGTGAGGGTGAGGGTATTTGTTAGTGTGTGGGTTAGGGTGAAGGTAAGTGTTAGTTTGAGGCTGAGTCTTAGGTTTATGGTGAGGGTGAAGGTGAGGGTTTCGCTTAGGTAAGGTTTAGGGTTCCTGTTACGGTGAGGGCTAGGTTAAGGGTGAGGTTTATGGTGAGAGTGAGGGTGAGGTTGAGGGTTAGGGTTAGGGTGAGGATTAGGGTTAGGGTTAGGTTTAGTGTGAGGATTAGGGTCAGGGTGAGTGTTAGGGTGAGGGGTAAGTTTAGGGTTAGTGTGAGGGTTAGGGTTAGATTTAGGGTTAGGGTGAGGGTAAGCGTTAGGGTGAGGGTTAGGATGAGGGTGAGGTTTAGGGTTAGGTTGAGGGTGAGGGTGAGGGTGAGGGTGAGTGTGAGGGTGAGGGTTAGGGTGATGTTTAGGGTTAGGGTTAGGTTTAGGGTTAGTGTGAGGGTTAGGGTTAGGGTTAGAGTTAGGGTTAGTGTAAGGGTTAAGGTGAGGGTAAGTGTTAGGGTGAAGTTTAGGGTGAGGGTGAGGTTTAGGGTTAGGGTTAGGGTTAGGGTGAGAGTTACAGTTAGGGTTAGCATGAGGGTTGGGGGTTAGGTTTCGTGTTAGAATTAGGGTGAGGGTAAGGGTTAGGTTGAGGGTTAGGATGAGGTGAGGGTTTGGGTTAGAGTGATGTTTAAGTTTAGGATTAGGGTTAGGGTGAGTGTTAAGGTTAGTCTTAGGGTTAGGTTTAGGGTGAGGGTTAGGGTGAGGGTAAGGGTTAGGTTGAAGGTTAGGGTGAGGGTGATGGTTAGGGTTAGGATTAGGGTGAGGGGTAGGGTGAGAGTTAGGTTTAGGGTTAGTGTTAGTGTTAGGGTTAGGTTGAGGGTTAGGGTTAGGGTGAGGGTTAGGGTTAGGGTGAGGGTGAGGGTCAGGGTGAAGTTTAGGGTTAGGATTAGGTTTAGGGTTAGGGATAGTCTGAGGGTGAGTGTGTGTGAAGGTGAAGGTTAGTTTTAGGATTAGGGTAAGGCTGAGGGCTACGGAGAGGGTGAGGGTTAGGGTGAGAGTGAGGGTGAGGGTGAGAACTTGGGTTAGGTAAGGGTTAGGGTTATGTTTAGGGTGAGGTTTAGGGTGAGTTTGAGGGTTAGAGCGAGGGTTAGCGTTAGGGAGAGGGTTAGGGTTAAGGTTAGGGTGAGGGTTAGTGTTAGGGTGATGTTTTAGGTGAGGGTGAGGTTTACAGTGAGGTGAGGGTTCGAATGAGAGTGAGGGTTAGGGTGAGGATGAGCGTTAGGTTTAGAGTTTGTGTGAGAATTAGGGTGAGGTTAAGGTTAGTGTTAGGGTTAGGGTGAGGGTTAGTGTTTGATTTGGGTGAGGGTGAGGTTTAGGGTTAGGGTTAGGTTGAGAGTTAGGGTTAAATTTAGGGTTAGGATGAGAGTTAGGGTTAGGTTGAGGGTGAGGGTGAGGGTGAGGTTTTCGATTATGTAAGGGTTAGGTTTATGGTTAGGGTGAGAATTAGGGTGAGTTTGAGGGTTAGAGGGAGGGTTAGGGTTAGGATGAGATTTAGGGTTAGGGTTAGGGTGATGATTAGTGTTAGGGTGATGTTTTGGGTAAAGGTGAGGGTTACCCTGAGTTGAGGGTTCGGGTGAGGGTGAGGGTTAGGGTGAGGGTAAAGGTTAGGGTGAGGGTGAGGATTAGTTTTAGGGTGAGGGTGTCCGCGAGGGTGAGAGTGAGGGTGAGGGTTAGGCTTAGTGTGAGGGTTAGGGTGAGGGTAAGTGTTAGGTTGACAGTGACGGTTAGGGTTAGGCTGAGGGTGACGGTGACTGTGAGGGTTTCGGTTAGGTAAGGTTTAGTGTTAGGGTTATGGTGAGGGATAGGTTAAGGGTGAGGTTTTGGGTGAGGGTGAGGTTGAGGGTTAGGGTGTGGGTGAGGGTTAGGGTTAGGGTGAGGGTTAGAGTGATGGTGAGGGTTAGGGTGAGGCTGAGGGTTAGGTTTAGAGTTAGGTTTAGGGTGAGGATTAGGGTCAGGATGGGGGTTAGGGTGAGGGGTAGGTTTAGGGTTAGGGTTAGGGTCGGGGTGAGGGTTAGGGTTAGAGTTATTGTTAGGGTTAGGGTGAGGGTGAGGGTAAGAGTGAGGTTTAGGGTTAGCCTTAGGGTTAGGGTGAGGGTGAGAGTGAGTGTTAGGTTTAGGATTAGGATTAGGGTTAGGGTGAGGCTGAGGGTTAGGGTGAGGGGGAGGGGGAGGGTTGGGTGTTGGTGAGGGTTACATTTAGGGTGAGGGTTAGGGTTAGGGTTAGGGTAAGGTTTAGGGTTAGGTTTAGGATGAGGTTTAGAGTGAGGGGGAGGGTTAGGGTTAGGGATAGTATTTGTGTGAGGGTTAGGGTTAGGGTTAGGGCTAGCGTTAGGGTGAAGTTAAAGGTTACGATGAGGTTTAGAGTGAGGGTGAGAGTTAGGGTTTGCCTGAGTGTTAAGGTGAGGATTAGGGTGATGATTAGGCTGAGAGGTAGGGGTAGGTTTAGGGTGAGCTTTAGGTTTCATAGCAGTGTTAAGGTTAGGGTTAAGGTTAGGGTAATGGTGAGGGTAAGGGTTAGGGTGAGGGTTAGGGTCAGGGTTAGCATTAGGGTGAGGCTTAGTGTTAGTGTGAGGATTTGGGTTAGGGTTATGTTTAGGGTTAGGGTGAGGGGTAGGGTTAGGGGTAGAGTGAGGGTTAGGGTGAAGTTTAGTGTTAGGGTTAAGGTTAGGATTAATGTGAGTGTTAGGGTCAGGGTTAGGGTTAGGGTTAGGGTTAGGTTTAGGGTGAGTGTAAGGGTTAGGGTTAGGGTGAGTGTGAGGGTTAGGGTAGGGGTTCGGTGAGGGTTAGAGTTAAGGTGAGGGTTAGGGTTGGGTAAGGGTTAGAGTTAGATGGAGGGTGAGGGTGAGGGTTAGGTTTAGGATTAGTGTTAGGGTTAGGGTTAGGATTAGGGTTAGGGTTAGGATTAGACTGATTTTGAGGGTGAGGGTGAGGGTGATGGTTTGGTTTAGGGTGAGGGTTAGGGTTAGGGTTAGGGTTAGCATGAGGGTTAGGGTTAGAGTTAGATTTTGGATGAGTGTTAGGGTGAGGGTTAGGGTTACGGTTAGGTTGAAGGTTAGGGTTAGTGTGAGGGTTAGGGTGATAGTTAGGGTTAGGGTTAGGGTTAGGGTGAGGATTAGGGTGAGGGTTTGGTTTAGGTTTAGGTTTAGGGTGAGTGTTAGGGTGAAGATAAGTGTAAGGGTGAGGGTTAGTTTGAGGCTGATTGTTAGGTTTAGTTTTAGGGTTAGGGTGAGGGTTAGGGTCAGGGTGAGGGTTAGGGTTAGGGTGAGGTTTAGGGCTAGGGTGAGGGTTAGGGTGAAGGTGAGGGTTAGTGTGAGGTGTAGACTGAGGGGTAGGTTTAAGGTTAGAGTGAGGGTTAGGGTTAGTGTGAGGGTTAGAGTTAGGGTGAGTTGTATGGTTTGGGTGAGGGTGAGGGTTAGGGTTTGGGTTACGTTTACGTTTAGGGTGAGGGTGAGGGAGAGCGTTAGGTTTACTATTAGGTTTAGGGTTAGTGATAGGCTTAGAGTGAGGGCAAGGGTGAGGGTTAGGGTTAGGTGTGGGTTAGGTTTAGTGTTAGGGTTAGGGTTAGGGTGATGTTTACGGTGAGGGTGATTGTTAGGTTTAGGGTGAGGGTTTGGTTTAGAGTTAGGGTGAGGGTTAGGGTGAGGGTGATGTTTAGGGTGAGGGTGAGGTTGTGGGAGATGGTTAGGTTAGGGTGTGGGTGAGGCTTAGGTTTAGGGTGATGGTTAGGGTGACGGTGAGGGTTAGGTTGAGGGTGAGGGTTAGGATGAGGGTTAAGGTAAGGGTTAGGGTTAGGGTTTGGGTTAGTGTGAGGGTTAGGGTTAGGGTTAGTGTTAGTGTTAGCGTTAGTGTGAGGTTTAGGTTTAGGGTGAAGGTTAGTGTTAGGGTTAGAGTTAGGGTGAAGGTGAGTATTAGAGTTAGGTAGGGTTATAGTTAGTGTGAGGGTGAGGGCTAGGTTTAAGATTAGGGTTAGGTTTATGGTGAGGCTGAGAATGAAGGTGAGGATGAGGGTTAAGGTTAGGGTTAGGGTGAGGTTTAGGGTTAGGGTTTGGGTTGGTGTGAGGAATAGGGTGAGGTGTAGGGTTAGGGTTAGGGTGAGGGTTAGGGTTAGTGTGAGGGTTAGAATAGGGTTAGGGTTAGAGTTAGGTTGAGGGTAAGGGTTAGGTTGAGGGTCAGGGGGAGGGTGAGGCTTAGGGTAAGTGTTAGGTTTAGGGTGAGGATTAGGGTGAGGTGTAGGTATAGGTTTAGGGTGAGAGATAGGTTGAGGGGTAGGGTTAAGCTTAGGGTGAGGTTTAGAGTTAGTGTGAGGGTTAGGGTTAGTTTGAGGGTTATTGTTAGTGTGAGGGTTAGGGCTAGGTTTAGGATTAGGTTGAGGGTAACTCTTAGGTTGAGGTTTAGGGAGAGGGTTCGGGTTAGTGTTAGGGTTAGGGTTAGGGTTAGGGTGAGAGTTAGCGTGAGGGTGAGGGTTAGGGTTAGGTGAGGGTTAGGTTTAGTGTTACGGATAGGGTTAGGGTGATGTTTAGGGTGACGGTTTGGTTTAGAGTTAGGGTGAGAGTTATGTTTAGGGTGAGGGTGAGGGTTCAGGTGAGGGTTATGGTAAGGATTAGGGTTAGGGTTAGGGTTATTGTGAGGGTTAGGGTTAGGTTGAGAGAAAGGTTTAGAGTGAGGGTTAGGGTGATGGTGAGGGTCAGGGTTAGCATTAGCGTGAGGCTTAGGTTTAGGGTGAGGGTTTGTCTTAGGGTTAGGTTTAGGGTGAGTGTGAGGGTTAGGGTTAGGGTTAGGGTTAGAGTTAGGTTGAGGGTGAGGGCTAGGTTTAGGATTAGGGTTAGGGTTAGGGTTAGGGTGAGGCTGAGAATGAAGATGAGGGTGAGGGTGAATGTTGGGTTTAGGATGAGGTTTAGAGTTAGTGTTTGGGTTGGGGAGAGGATTAGGGTGAGGTGTAGAGTTAGGGTTAGGGTTAGGGTTAGGCTGAGGGTAAGGGTTAGGTTGAGGTTTAGCATGAGGGTGAGGGTTAGGGTTAGGGTTAGGCTTAGGGAGAGGCTGAGAGTGAGGGTGAGGGTTACCATTAGGGTTAGGTTGAGGTTAAGGGTTAGGTTTAGGGTTAGGGTTAGGTTGAGGTTTAGTGTTAGGGTTAGGGTTAGGATGAAATTTAGGGTTAGGATGAGGGTTAGGGTGAGGGTGAGGATTAGGGTTAGGTTTAGGGTGAGTGTTAGGTTTAGTGTGAGGGTTTGGTTTAGGTTTAGGATGAGTTTGAGGGTCAAGTTTAGGATTAGGGTTAGGGTAAAGGTTAGGGGTAGGGTGAGGGTGAGGGTTAGGTTTAGGATTAGGGTTAGGGTTAGGATCAGGCTTAGGGTGAGTGTTAGGTTTAGAGTGAGAGTTAGGTTTAGGTTTAGGGTGAGGGTTAGGGTGAGGGTGATGTTTACGGTGAGGGTGAGGTTTCAGGAGAGGGTTAGGTTAGGGTGTGGGTGAGGCTTAGGTTTAGGGTGAAGGTTAGGGTGATGGTGAGGGTTAGGTTGAGGGTGAGGCTTAGGGTGAGGGTTAAGGTAACGGTTATGGTTAGGGTTTGGGTTAGTGTGAGGGTTAGGGTTAGAGTTAGGGTTAGGGTTAGCGTTAGCGTGAGGGTTAGGTTTAGGGTGAAGGTTAGTGTTAGGGTTAGGGTTAGGGTGAAGGTGAGGGTAAGGGTTAGGGTTAGGGTTATAGTTAGTGTGAGGGTGAGGGCTAGGTTTAGGATTAGGGTTAGGTTTAGGATGAGGCTGAGAATGAAGGTGAGGGTGAGGGTTAAGGTTAGGGTTAGGGTGAGGTTTAGGGTTAGGGTTTGGGTTAGTGTGAGGAATAGGGTGAGGTGTAGGGTTAGGGTTAGGGTGAGGGTTAGGGTTAGTGTGAGGGTTAAGGTTAGGGTTAGCGTTATGGTTGGGTTGAGGGTAAGTGTTAGGTTGAGGGTTAGGGTTAGGGTTAGGGTTAGGGTTAGCATGAGGGTTAGGGTGAGGGTTAGGTTTAGGGTTACTGTTAGAATGAGAGGTAGGGTGAGGGTAAGGATTAGGGTCAGGGTTAGGGTGAGAGTGAGGGTTAGGATTAGGGTTAGGGTGAGGGGTAGGTTAAGGGCTTGGGTTAGTGTTAGTGTTAGGGTTAGGGTGAGGATTACGGTTAAGGTTAGTGTTAGTGTTAGGTGAGGTTTAGGGCGAGGGTTAGGGTTAGGGTGAGGGTTAGGGTTAGTGTGAGGGTTAGGGTTAGGGTGAGGGTGATGGTAAGGGTGAGTGTAAGGGTGAGGCTGAGGGTTAGGGTGAGGGTGAGGGTTAGGGTTAGCCTTAGGGTTAGTCAGAGGTTTAGGGTGAGAGTTAGGTTTAGGATTAGGGTTACAGGTAGGGTTAGGCTTAGGGTGAGGGTGAGGGTGAAAGTGAGATTTAGGGTGTGGGTAAGGGTTAGGTTTAGAGTGACGGTTAGGGTTAGTGTGAGTTTTAGGGTGAGGGTGAAATTTAGGGTGAGTGTGAGTGTTCGGGTGAGGGTGAGGGTTAGGGTGTGGGTGAGGGTTAGGGTTAGGGTGAGCGTTAGGGTTAGGGTTAGGATTAGGGTGAGGGTGAGGTTAGGGTTATGTTTAGATTTAGGGTTAGTTTGAGAGTCAGGGTTAGGGTGAGGGTTAGAGTGAGGATGAGCGTTAGGGTTAGCGTTAGCGTGAGTGATAGGGTTAGGGTGAGGGTTAGGTTTAGGGTTAGGGTGAGGTTTAGGGTGGAGGGTAGGGTTATTGTTAGGGTGAGGGTTAGGTTAGTGTGAGGGTTAGGGTTCAGGTTAGGGTTACAGTTAGGTTGATGGTGAAGTTGAGAGCTAATGTGAGGATTAAGGTTAGGGTTAGGGTTAGGCTGAAGATGAGGGTGAGGTTGAGGGTGAGTGTTAGGTTAAGGATTAGGGTTAGGGTTCGGTTAGGCTTAGTGTGGAGGTGAGGGTGAGGGTTAGGTTGATTGTTAGGTTTAGGGTTAGGGTTAGTGTGATGTTTATGGTGAGGGTGAGGGTGATGGTTAGGGTGAGAGTCAGGGTTCCGGTGAGGATGTGGGTTAGGGTGTGTGTGAGGGTTAGGGTCAGGGTGATGTTTAGGGTGAAGTTGAGGGTTACGGTTAGGATTAGGTTTAGCATTAGGGTGATGGTTAGGGTTAGGGTAATGAAGATGATTAGGGTTAGGGTTCGAGTTAGGATTAGGGTTAGGGTTAGTGTGAGGATTAGGGTGAGGGTTAGGGTTAGGATTAGGGTTAGAGTGAGGGTGAGGGTTAGGGTTAGGTTTAGCATGAGGGTTAGGGTGAGGGTGAGGGTTAGGGTTAGTGTTAGGATTAGGGTGAGGGTGACGGTGAGGGTTAGGGTTAGGGTTAGGGTTAGGTTAGGGTTAGGGTTAGGGTCAGGGTTAGGGTTAGGGTGAGGGTGAGAGTGAGGGTGAGCGTCAGGGTTAGAGTTAGGCTGAGGGGTAGGGTGAGGTTTAGCGTTAGTGTTAGGGTGAGGGCTAGGGTGAGGGTGAGTTTTAAGGTTAGGGTTAATGATAGGGTGAGGATTAGGGTTATGGTTAAGGTGAGGGTGAGGGTTAGGCTGAGGGGTAGGGTTAGGGTTTGGGTGAGGGTTAGGTTAGTGTGAGGTTTAGGGTTAGGGTTATGGTGAGGGTCAGGGTGAGGATAAGGGTGAGGGTGAGGGTGAGGGTGAGGGTGAGGGTGAGGGTGAAGTTTCGAGTTAGCATTAGGTTTAGGCTTAGGGTTAGAGTGAGAGTTAGGTTTAGGATTATGGTTAAGGTTAGGGTTAGGCTGAGGGTGAGGGTGAGGGTGAGGTTGAGGTTTAGGGTGAGTAAAGGGGTAAGGTTAGGGTGATGGTTAGCGTTAGTGTGATGTTTAGGGTGAGGGTGAGGGTTAGGGTAAGTGTGAGGGTTCGGGTGAGGATGAGGTTTAGGGTGTTTGTGAGGGTTAGGGTTAGGGTGAGTGTTAGGTTTAGGGTGAGGGTTAGGGTGACGGTGAGGGTTAGGGTTATATTTAGGTTTAGGGTTATGGTGAGAGTAAGGGTTAGATTGAGGGTTAGGGTGAGGTTGAGATTTAGGGTTAGCGTTAGCGTGAGGGTTAGTGTAAGCGTGAGGGCTAGGGTTAGGCTTAGTTTTAGGGTTAGGTTTAGTGATAGGGTGAGGATTAGAGTTAGTGTTAGGGTGATGGTGAGGGTTAGGATGAGGGTTAGGGTTAGGGTTAGGGTGAGGGACAGGTTAGTGTGAGGGTTAGGGTTAGGGTTAGGGTGAGGGTGAAGGTGAAGGTAAGGGTGAGGGTGAGGTTTAGGGTGAGGGGGAGGGTTAAGGTTAGCGTTAGGGTTAGGCTGAGTGTTAGGTTGAGGGTTAGGTTCAGGATCAGGGTTAAGGTTAGGGTTAGGCTTAGGGTGAGAGTGAGGATGACGGTGAGGGTTAGGGTGAGGGTAAGGGTTAGGGTTAGGGTGACGTTTAGGGTTATTTTAAAGTTTAGGGTGAAGTTGAGGGTTAGGGTGAGTGTGAGATTTCGGGTGAGGGATGAGCGTTAGGGTGTGGGTGAGTGTTTGGTTTAGGGTGAGGGTTAGGATTAGGGTGAGGGTGAGGTTTAGGGTTATGATTAGGATTAGGGTTAGGGTGAGAGTAAGGGTTAGGGTGAGGGTTAGGGTGAGGGTAAAGGTTAGGTTTAGAGTGAGGGGTAGGTTTAGGGTGAGTTTTATGTTTAGGGTTAGGTTTAGGGTGAGGGTGAGGGTGAGGGTGAGGGTTAGGGTTAGGATTAGGGTTAGGTTTAGGGTTAGGCTGAGGATGAGGGTGAGGATGAGGTTGATTGTTAGGTTTAGGATTAGGTTTAGTGTTAGGGTTAGGCTTAGGGTGATGGTGAGGTTGAGGGTTAGGGTGAGGGTTAGGGTTACGTTTAGGGTGAGGGTTAGGGTTACTTTGATGTTTAGGGTGAGTGTGAGGGTTAGGGTGAGGGTGAGGGTGTGGGTTAGTGTGAGAGTGAAGTTTCGGGTGAGGGTGAGATTTAGGGTGTGTGTGAGGTTTAGGGTTAGTGTGATGGTTAGGGTGAGGTTGAGGGTTAAGTTTAGGGTTAGGTTTAGCCTTAGGGTGATGGTTAGGGTTAGGGTTAGTGTGAGGATTGTGGTTATTGTTAAGATTAGTGTGAGGGTGAGTGTGAGGGTAAGGGTGAGGGTGAGGGTTAGGGTGAGGGTGAGGGTTAGTGTTAGCATTAGGGTTAGGCTGAGGTTTAGGGTGCGGGAAAGTTTTAGGATTAGGGTTACTGTTCGGGTTAAGCTTAGGGTGAAGCTGAGGGTGAGAATGAGGGTTAGTGTGAGGTTAATGGTTAGGGTTAGGGTGACGGTTAGCGTTAGTGTGATGTTTAGGGTGAGGGTGAAGATTAGGATGAGTGTGAGGGTTCGGGTGAGGGTGAGGGTTAGGGTGTGGGTGAGGTTAGGGTTATGGTTAGGTTTAGGGTTAGGTTGAGAGTAAGGGTTAGGGTGAGGGTTAGAGTGAGGGTGAGGGTTAGGGTTAGTGTTAGCGTGAGTGATAGGGTTAGGGTGAGGGTTAGGTTTCGGGTTAGGGTTATGGTGATGGTGAGGGTTAGGTTTAGGGTTAGGGTTACAGTTAGGTTGAGGGTGTAGGTGAGAGCTAAGGTGAGGAATAGGTTTAGGGTTAGGGGTAGGCTGAGGATGAGGGTGAGGGGGAGGGGGAGTGTTATGTTAAGGATTAGGTTTAAGGTTAGGGTTAGGCTTAGGGTTAGGGTGAGAGTGAGGGTTAGGGTGATTTTTAGGGTTAGGGGTAGGGTGAGGGTTAGGGTTAGTGTGATGTTTATGGTGTGGGTGAGGGTTAGGGTGAGGGTGATGTTTAGGTTGAGAGTGAGGGTTCGGGTGAGGGTGAGGGTTAGGGTGTGTGAGGGTTATGGTTAGGGTGATGGTTAGGGTGAAGCTGATTGTTAGGGTTAGGATTATTGTTAGCATTAGGGTGATGGTTATGGTTAGGGTAAGGTTGATGGTTAGGCTTCGGTTTCGGGTTAGGGTTAGTGTGAGGATTAGGGTTAGGGTTAGGGTTAGGGTTAGGGTAGGAGTGAGGGTGAGGTTGAGGGTTAGGGTTAAGATTAAGGTTAGGTTTAGGTTTAGGGTTAGGGTGAGGGTGAGGGTGAGGGTGAGGGTTAGGGTTAGGGTTAGGGTTAGGTGAGGGTTAGGGATAGTGTGAGGGTAAGGGTTAGGGTTAGGGTTAGAGTGAGGTTGAGGGTGAGGGTGAGTGTCAGGTTTAGGGTTAGGGTGAGGGGTAGGGTTAGAGTTAGGGTGAGGGCTAGGGTGAGGGTGAGGACAAGGGTGAGGGTGAGGGTTAGTGTGAGAGTGACCGTTAGGTTTAGCATTAGGGTAAGGCTGAGGGTTAGAGTGAGAGTTAGGTTTAGGATTAGGGTTACTGTTAGGGTTAAGCTTAGGGTGAGTGTGAGGGTGAGGGTCAGGTTTAGGATGAGGGTAAGGAATAAGGTTAGGGTGACAGTTAGGATTAGTGTGATGTTTTGGGTGAGGGTGAGGGTTAAGGGTAAGTGTAAGGGTTCGGGTGAGTTTGAGG
This sequence comes from Dipodomys spectabilis, assembly GCF_019054845.1. Classification (NCBI taxonomy): domain Eukaryota; kingdom Metazoa; phylum Chordata; class Mammalia; order Rodentia; family Heteromyidae; genus Dipodomys; species Dipodomys spectabilis. The sequence goes on from NW_024870761.1 coordinate 2,800,604, forward strand.
TTTAGGGTGTGGGTGAGGGTTAGGGTTAGGGCGAGTGTTAGGTTTAGCTTGAGGTTTAGGGTGACGGTGAGGGTTAGGGTTATGTTTAGGTTTAGGGTTAGGGTGAGAGTAAGGGTTAGGGTGAGGTTGAAGGTTAGGGTTAGCGTTAGTGTGATGGTTAGGGTTAGAATGAGGTTTAGGTTTAGGGTTCGGATTAGGGTGATGTTGAGGGTAAAGGTTAGGTTTAGGGTTAGAGTTAGGATGAGGGTGAGGGTGAGGGCTAGGGTTAGGATTAGGGTTAGGGTTAGGGTTAAGTTGAGGGTGAGGTTGAGGGTGAAGGTGAGTGTTAGGTTTAGGATTAGGGTTAGGCTTAGGTTTAGGTTTAAGGTGAGTTTGAGGGTGAGGGTGAAGGTTAGGGTGAGGGTTAGTGTTAGTGTGATGTTTAGGCTGAGGGTGAGGGTTAGGGTGAGAGTGAGGGTTCAGGTGAGGGTTCAGGTTAGGGTGTGTGTGAGGGTTAGGGTTAGGGTGATGGTTAGGGTAACGGTGAGGGTTAGAGTTAGGGTTAGGTTTAGCGTTATGGTGATGGTTACGGTTAGGGTTAAGGTGATAGTTATGGTCGGGTTAGGGTTAGGGTTAGGGTTAGTGTGAGGATTAGGGTTAGGGTGAGGGTTTGGGTGAGTTTGAGGGTAAGGGTGAGGGTGACGCTTAGGGTGAGCTTAGGTTAGGATTAGCGTTAGGGGTATGCTGAGGCTTAGCGTGAGGGTTAGGTTTAGGATTATGGTTTTGGTTAGGGTTAGCCTTAGGGGGAGGGGGAGGGTGAGGGTGAGGGTTAGGATGAGGGTAAGGGTAAGGGTTTGGGTGACGTTAGGGTTAGTGTGAAGTTTAGGGTGAAGGTAAGGGTTAGGGTGAGTGTGAGGCTACGGGTGAGGATGAGGGTTAGGATGTGGGTGAGGGTTAGGTTTAGGTTGAGTGTTAGGGTTAGGGCGAGGATTAGGGTGAGGGTTAGGGTTATGGTTAGGTTTACGGTTAGGTTGAGAGTAAGGATTAGGTTGAGTTTCAGGGTGAGTGTGAGGGTTAGGGTTAGAGTTCACGTGAGGGTTAGGGTTAGGTTGAGGGCTAAGTTTAGGGTTAGGGTTAGGTTGAGGGTGAGGGTGAGGGCTGGGGTGAAGGTTAGGGTTAGGTTTACGTGTAGGGTTAGTGGAGGGTTAGGGTTAGGGTTAGTTTGAGGGTTAGTGTTAGGGTTAGGGTTAGGGTGAGTGTTAGGATGAGGGTTATCGAGAGGGTTAGGGTTTGCATTAGGGTGAGGGTTAGGGTTAGGGTTAGGGTTAGGGTTAGGTTTAGGGTGAGAGTTAGGGATAGGTTTAGCGTTAGGGTGAGGGGTATGGTTAGGGTTGGGTATAGGGTGAGGGTTAGGGTGAGTTTTAGGGTTAGGGTTAGGAATATTGTTAGTGTGAGGATTAGGGTTAGGTTTAGGGTTAGAGTTACGTTGAGGGTAAGGGTTATGGTGAAGTTTAGGGTGAGAGTGAGTGTTAGGTTTAGCGTTGGGGTTAGGGTGAGGTTTAGGGTGAGGGTGAGGATGAGGGTTAGGGTTAGGGTTAGTGTTCGTGTTAGGGTCAGGGTTAGGTTTAGGTTTAGGGTTAGGATTAGAATAAGGATAAGGGTGAGTGTGAGGGTAAGGTTTAGGTTTAGGGTTAGGTTTAGGGTGAGGGTGAGGGTAAGGGTTAGGGTTAGGTTTAGGTTTAGATTTAGGGTTAGGCTGAGGGTGAGCGTGAGGGTGAGGGGTAGGGTTATGGTTAGGGTTAGAGTGAGGTTAAGGTTTACGGTGAGGTTTCGGGTGAGGGTTAGGTTTGGGGTTGGGGTTAGGGTTAGGGTGAGGGTTAGGGTTAGGGTGAGGGTGAGGTTGAATGTGAATGTTAGGATTAGGGTTAGGGTTAGGTGAGGGTTAGGGTTAGGGTGAGGGTTAGCGTTAAGGTTAGGATGAGGCTGAGGGTTAGGGTGAGGTTAGGGTGAGCGTTAAGATTAAGGTTAGGGTGAGGCGTAGGGTGTGGATTAGGGTTAGTGTTAGGGTTAGGGTTAGGGGGAGGGTTAGGGTGAGGGTTAGGGTTAGGCTTAGACTTACAGAAAAGGTGAGGGTTAGGGTGAGGGTGAGGGTTAGGGTTAGGGTGAGGATTAGGGTTAGGGTGAGGTTTAGGTTTAGGGTTAGTTTTAGGGTTTGGATTAGGATTAGGGTTAGGGTTATGGTGAGGGTTAGGCTGAGGGTTAGGGTTAGGGTTAAGGTGAGGGTTAGGTTATTTTGAGGGTTAGGGTTAGCGTTAGAGTGAGGGTGAGGGTAATTGTTAGGGTGAGGGTTAGGGTGAGTGTGAGGGTGAGGGTTAGGGTTAGGGTTAGGTTTAGAGTTAGGGTGAGGGTGAGCTTGAGGGTGAGGGTTAGGGTGAGGTTAGGGTTAGGGTTAGTGTTAGGGTTAGGTTGAGGTGTAGGGTGAGGTTTAGGGTCAATGTTAAGGTTAGGGTTAGGGGGAGAGTTAGGTTGAGGATTAGGCTTAGCGTTAGAGTTAGGGATAGTGTGAGGGTTAGGGTGAGGTTTAGGTTTAGGATTAAGTTTAGGGTTAGGTTTAGGCTAAGGGTAAGGGTGAAAGTGAGGGTGAGGGTTAGGGTTAGGTTTAGGGTTAGGGTGACGGTTAATGTTAGTGTGATGTTTAGGGTGAGGGTGAGGTTTAGGGTGAGTGTGAGGGTTCTGGTGAGGGTGAGGGCTACTGTGTGGGTGAGGGTTAGGATTATGGTGAGAGGGTGATGGTGAGGGTTAGGGTGAGGGTGAGGGTTAGTGTTTGGTTTATCGTTAGGGTGAGGGGTAGTGTTAGAGTTAGGGTTAGGGTGAGGATTAGGGTGAGGGGTAGGGTTAGGGTTAGGGTTAGTGTGAGGATTAGTGTTAGGGTCAGATTAAGAATTAGGTTGAAGTTAAGGGTTATGGTGAGGTTTAGGGTGAGGGTGAGGGTTAGGGTTAGCGTTAGGGTTAGGGTGAGGGTTAAGATGAGGGTTCGGGTTTGGGTTCGGGTTAAGTTGATGGTTACGGTTAGGGTTAGAGTTAGTGTTAGGGTTAGGGTTAGGGAGAGGGTTAGGGTTAGGTTTAGGTTTAGGGTTAGGGTTAGGCTGTGGGTGAGGTTGAGGGTGAGGGTGAGGGTGAGGGTTAGGTTAGTGTGATGTTTAGGGGGAGGGTGAGTGTTAGGGTGAGAGTAAGGGTTCTGGTGAGGGTGAGGGTTAGGGTGTGGGTGAGGGTTAGGTTTATTTTGAGGGTTAGGGTGAGGGTGAGTGTTAGGGTGATGGTGAGGGTTAGCCTCATGGTGTGGGTTAGGGTGAGGGTGAGGTTTTGGGATATGGTTAGGGTTAGGGTGAGAGTAAGGGTTAGGGTGATGTTTAGGGTTAGGGTGAGGGTGAGGTTGAGGCTGAGGTTTGGGGTTAGCGTTAGCTTGACGGTTAGGGTTAGGGATAGGGTTAGGTTGAAAGTGAGGGTTAGGGTTAGACCTTGGGTGAGGGTGAGGGTGAGGGTGAGGGCTAGGGTTAGGATTAGTGTTAGGGTTAGTTTTAGGCTGAGGGTGAGGGTTAGAGTAAGCGTCTGGGTTATGGTTAGCTTTAGGGTGAGGGTTAGGGTTAGCTTGAGGGTTAGGGTGAGGGTTAGGTTTAGGGTTAGGGTTAGTATGAGCATTAGGGTTAGGGTTAGGGTTAAGGTGAAGGTATGAGTTAGGGTGAGGTTTAGGGTGAGTGTTAGGTTAGCTTTAGGGTCAGAGTGAGGGTTAGTGTGAGGGTTAGGTTTAGTGTTAGGGTTAGGCTCAGAGTGAGGTTTAGGGTTAGGGTTAGGGTAAGGGTTAAGGTTAGTGTGAGGTTTAGGGATAAGCTTAGGTTTAGGGTGAGGGTGAGGGTGAGGGTTAGGATTAGGGTTAGCGTTAGAGTTCGGGTGAGAGTGAGGGTTAGGGTCAGGGTTAGCTTCAGGGTTGCGGTTAATGTTAGGGTGAGGGTACGGGTTAGGGTTAGGATGAGGGTTACGGTGAGGGGAACGTTAGGTTTATGGTGAGCGTTAGGTTTAGGGTGAGGCTTAGGGTGAGGGTTAGTGTTAGGGTTAGGGTTAAAATGAGGGCGAGATTTAGGGTTAGTGTGATATTTAGGGTGAGGTTGAGGGTTAGGGTGAGTGTGAGTGTTCAGGTGAGGGTCAGTGTTAGGGTGTGGGTGAGGGTTAGGGTTATTGTGAGGGTTAGGGTGAGGGTTAAGGTTAGGGTTAGGGCTAGGGTTCGGGTGAGGGTAAGGGTTAGGGTGAGGGCTAGGGTTAGGGTTAGTGTTAGGATGAGGGTTACGGTGAGGGGAAGGTTTAGGTTTATGGTGAGCATTACGGTTAGGGTGAGGCTTAGGGTGAGGGTTAGGGTTAGGGTTAGGAAGAGGGTCAGGTTTAGGGTTAGTGTGATATATAGGGTGAGGGTAAGGGTTAGGGTGAGTGTGAGTGTTCAGGTGAGGGTGAGGTTTAGGGTGTGGGTGAGAGTTAGGGTTAGGTTGAGGGTTAGGGTGAGGGGTATTGTTAGGGTTCGGGTTAAAGTGATGTTTAGGGTTAGGGTTAGGTTTAGTGTGAGGTTTAGGTTTTGGGTTAGTGTTAGAGTTAGGTTGAGGTTAAGGTTTATGGTGAGGTTTGGGGTGAGGGTGAGAGTAAGGGTTAAGGTGAGGGTTAGGGTTTGGGTTATGGTGACGTTTATGTTTAGTGTGACGTTTAGGGAGAGGGTGAGGGTTAGGGTGAGGGTGAGGGTGAGGGTTAGGGTGAGATTGAGGGTTCAGGTGAGGGTTAGGGTGTGTGTGAGGGTTAGGGTTAGGGTGATTGTTGGGGTGACGGTGAGGGTTAGGGTTAGGTTTAGCTTTAGCGTTATGGTGATGGTAACGGTTAGGGTTAAGGTGATGGTTATGTTTCCGGTTAGGGTTAGGGTTAGGGTTAGTGTGAGGATTTGGGTTAGGGTTAGGGTTAGGGTGAGTTCGAGGGTAAGAATGAGGGTGAGGCTTAGGGTGAGCTTATGGTTAGGATTAGCGCTAGGGTTAGGCTGAGGGTTAGGATGAGGGTTAGGTTTAGAATTAGGGTTACGTTTAGGGTTAGCCTTAGGGTGAGGGTGAGGGTTAGGGTTAGGATCAGGGTTTACGGTGACGTTAGGGTTAGTGTGAAGTTTAGGGTGAGGGGAAGGGTTAGGGTGAGTGTGAGGGTTCGGTACGGGTGAGGATTATTGTGTGGGTGAGGGTTAGGTTTAGGTTGAGGGTCAGGGTTAGGGTTAGGATTAGGGTGAGGGTGAGGGTTAGGGTTATGTTTAGGTTTAGGGTTAGGTTGAGAGTAAGGTTTAGGGTAAGGGTAAGTGTGAGGGTGAGGGTTAGTGTTAGCGTTAACGTGAGGGTTAAGGTTAGGGTGAGGGCTAGGTTTAGGATTAGGATGAGGGTGAGGGTGAGGGTTAAGGTGTGGTTTAGGTTGAGGGTTAGGGTTGGTGTTCGTGTTAGGATGAGGGCTAGGGTGAGGATTTGGGTTCGTGTTAGGGTTAGGGTGAGCTTTAGGTATTGGGTTAGGGTTAGGGTGAGGGTGAGGGTTAGGGTTAGGATGAGGGTTAGGCTGAGGGGTAGTTTTAGGGTTAGGGTGAGGGTTAGGGTTACTGTGAGGGTTAGGGTTAGGTTTAGGGTTAGCCTGAGGGTTACGGTTTGTGTGAGGGTTAGGGTTAGGGTTAGGCTTAGGTTGAGGGTGAGGGTGAATGGTAGGATTAGGGTTAGGGTTAGAGTTCGGGTGACCGTGAGGGTGAGAGATAGTGTTAGAATTAGGGTTAGTTTTAGCGTTAGTTTGAGGGGGCGGGTAAGGGTGATGGTGAGGGTTAGGTTTAGGGTGAATGTTAGGGTGAGGATTAGGGTGAGGGTTAGGGTTAGGGTTAGCGTGAGGGTTAGGTTGATGGTGAGGGTTAGGGTTGGATTTAGCGTTAGGGCGAGATTTAAGTTAAGGGTTATGGTAGAGTGAGGGTTAGGTTGAGGGTTAGAGTTAGGTTTTGGCTTAGGGTTAGGCTTAGTGTGAGGATTAGCGTTAGGATTAGGGTTAGGGTGAGGGTAATTTTAGGGTGATGCTTAGGGTGAGGGTTACGGTTGGGGTTAGGTTTAGGGTGAGGTTTAGGGTTTGGATTTGGGTTAGTGTTAGGGTTAGGGTGAGGTTTAGGTATTGGGTTAGGGTTAGGGTGAGGGTGAGTGGTAGGTTTTCGATTAGGATTAGGGTTAGGGTTAGGTTTACAGTGAGGGTGAGGGTGAGGGTGAGGGTTAGGGTGAGGGTTAGGATTAAGGTAAGGGTGAGTGTTAGAGTTAGTGAGATGTTTAGGGTGAGGGTGGTGGTTAGGGTGATAATGGGGCTGGGGGTTAGGGTGAGAGTGAGGGTGAGAGTGAGGATGAGTTTTAGAGTGTGTGTGAGGGTTAGGGTTAGGGTGATGGTTAGGGTGACGGTGAGGTTTAGTGTTAGGTTTAGGGTTAGCATTAGGGTGATGTTTAGGGTTAGGGTGATTGTTAGGGTTTGGGTTAGGGTTAGGGTTAGGGTTAGTGTGAGGATTAGGGTTAGGGTTAGGGTTAGCGTGAGGTTGAGGGTTAGGGTTAGGGTTAGGGTTAGTGTTAGGGTGAGGGTGAGGGAGAGGGTTAGGGTTAGGGTTAGGGTTAGGGTTAGGTGCAGGTTAGGGTTAGGGTGAGGGTTAGGGTTAAGTTTAGGTTGAGGGTGAGGGTTAGTGTGAGGGTTAGGGTGAGCGTTAGGGTTAGGGTTAAGGTGAGGGGTAGGGTGAGGATTAGGGTTAGTGTTAGGGTTAGGGTTAGGGTTAGTGTTAGGGTGATGGCTAGGGTTCCACTGAGGAATAAGGTTAGGGTTAGTGATAGGGTGAGGATTAGGGTTAGGGGGAGGGTTAGTCTGATGGGTAGGGTTAGGGTTAAGGTGAGGTTCAGATTAGTGTGAGTGTTAGGGTTAGAGTAAGGGTGAGGGTAAGGGTTAGGGTGAGGGTTAGCGTGAGGGTGAGTGTGAGGGTTAGGGTTAAGGTTAGGGTTAGAGTTAGAATGAGGGTGAGGGTGACGGTTAGATTTAGGATTAGGATTACAGTTAGGTTTAGGCTGAAGGTGAGGGTGAGGATGAGTGTGAGGGTTAGGATTATGGTGAGGTTTAGGGTTAAGGTGAGGGTTAGGGTTAGTGGAGGGTTAGGGTTAGGATTAGGGTGAGGGTAAGGATTAGGGTGAGGGTTAGAGTTAGAATGATGGTTCGGTTGAGGGTGAGGTTTATGGTTAGGGTTAGGGTTAGCATTACGGTGAGGGTGAGGGGTAGGGTAATGGTTAGGGTTAGGGTTAGGTGTAGGGTTAGTTGAGGGTAAGGGATAGGGTTAGGTTGAGGGTTAGGGTTAGGGTTAGGTTTAGGGTGAGAGTTAGAGTGAGGGTTAGGGTGAGGGTTAGGCTTAGGATTAGGGTGAGGGTTAAGTTGACGGTTAGGGTTAGGGTTAGGGTTAGGGTTAGCGATAGGGGAGGTTTAAGTTTAGGGTTAGGGTAGGGTGAGGGTTAGGTTGACGGTTAGGTTTAGGTTTAGACATAGGGTTAGTGTTAGTGTGAGGATTAGCATTGGGTGAAGGTAAGGGTTAGGGTGAGGTTTATGGTGAGGGTTAAGGTTGGGGGTAGGTTTAGGGTGAGGGTTAGCATGAGGATTTAGGTTAGTGTTAGGGTTAGGTTTAGGTTTAGGTATTGGGTTAGGGTTAGGCTAAGGGTGAGGGTGAGGGTTAGGATTAGGTTAGGTTTAGAGTTAGGGTGAGCATGAGGGTGAGAGATATGGTTAGGATTAGGGTTAGTTTTAGGGTTAATCTGAGGGTGAGGGTAAGGGTGATGGTGAGGGTTAGGGTTAGGGTTATGGTTAGGGTTAGGGTTAGGGTTAGGATGAGGGTTAGGCTGAGGAGTAGTTTTAGGGTTAGGGTGAGGGTTAGGGTTAGTGTGAGTGTTAGGGTTAGGTTTAGGGTGAGGGAAAGGTTTTGGGTGAGGGTTAGGTTGAGGGTGAGGGTTAGGGTTAGGTTTAGGGTTAGCGTGAGGTTTACGGTTTGTGTGAGGGTTAGGGTTAGGGCTAGGGTTAGTGTGAGGGGGACGGGGAAAGGTAGGATTAGGGTTAGGGTTAGAGTTAGGGTGACCGTGAGGGTGAGAGTTAGTGTTAGGATTAGGGTTAGTTTTAGGGTTAGTCTTAGGGTGAGGGTAAGGGTGATGGAGGGTTAGGTTTAGGGTGAGTGTTAGGATGAGGGTTAGTGTGACGGTTAGGGTGATGGTGAGCGTTAGGGTTAGGGTTAGCCTTAGGGTGAGGTTTAAGTTTAGGGTTATGGTAGGGTGAGGGCTAGGTTGAGGTTTAGGGTTAGGTTTGCTTAGGGTTGGGGTTAGTGTGAGGATTAACATTAGGGTTAGGGTTAGGGTGAGGTTAAGGGTTAGGGTGATGCTTAGGGTGAGGGTTACGGTTGGGGTTAGGGTGAGGCTGAGGGTTAGGGTTTGGATTTAAGTAGTGTTAGGGTTAGGGTGAGCTTTAGGTATTGGGTTAAGGTTAGGGTGAGTGTGAGGCTGAGGGGTAGGATTAGGGTTTGGGTTAGTGTTAGGGTTTGCTTGAGGGTGAGGGATAGGGTTAGGATTAGGGTTAGTTTTAGGGTTAATCTGAGGGTGAGGGTAAGGGTGATGTTGAGGGTTAGGGTTAGGGTTAGATTTAGGATGAGAGTTAGGCTGAGGGTTAGGTTCAGGGTTAGGGTGAGTGTTAGGGTTTGTGTGAGGGTTAGGGTTAGGGTTAGGGTGAAGAAAAGGGTGAGTGTGAGGGTTAGGGTGAGAGTGAGGGTTAGGTTTAGGATTAGGTTTAGGATTAGGGTTAGGCTTAGGGTGAGGGTGAGGGTGAGGGTGAGGTTTAGGGTGAGGGTTAGGGATAGGGTTCGGGTGAGGTTTAGGGTTAGTGTGATGTTTAGGGTGAGTGTGAGGGTTAGGGTGACAGTGAGGGTTTGGGTGATGGTGAGGGTTACTGTTTTGGTGAGCGTTAGGGTTAGGGTGACGGTGAGGGTGAGGGCGAGGGTGAGGTTTAGGGTTTGGTTTAGCATTAGGTTGAGGGGTAGGGTTAGGGTTAGGGTTAGCCTGAGGGTTAGGGTGAGGGTGAGGGTTAGGGTTAGTGTTAGTGTGAGGATTAGGGTTAGGGTTAGAGTTAGGTTGAGGGTAAGGGTTATGATGAGGTTTAGGGTGAGGATGAGGATTAGGGTTAGCGTTGGGGTTAAGGTGAGGTTTAAGGTGAGGGTGAGGGTTTGGGTTAGGGTTAGTGTTAGGGTTAGGGAGAGGGTTAGCGTTAGGGTTAGGGTTAGGTTTAGGTTTAGGGTTAAGTTGAGGGTGAGGGTGATGGTGAGTTTGAGGGTTAGGGTTAGTGTTATGTTTAGGTTGAGGGTGAGGGTTAGGGTGAGAGTGAGGTTTTTGGTGAGGGTGAGGTTTAGAGTGTGGGTGAGTGTTAGGGTTATTGTGAGGGTTAGGGTGACGGTGAGTGTTAAGGTGCTGCGGGTTAGGGTGAGGGTGAGGTTTTGGGTTATGGTTAGGGTTAGGGTTAGTTTGAGAGTAAGAGTTAGGGTGATGGTTCGGGTTAGGGTGAGGGGGAGGGGGAGGTATAGGGTTAAGGTTAGGGTGTGGGTTAGCTTTAGCGTGTGGGTTAGGGTTATAGTTAGGGTTAGATTGTGAGGGTTAGGGTTAGACTTAGGGTGAGGGTGAGGGTGAGGGCTATGTTTAGGATTAGGGTTAGTGTTAGGTTTAGGCTGACGGTGAGGGTTAGCTTGAGGGTGGGGGTTAAGGTTAGCGTTGGGTGAGGGTTAGGGTTAGGCTTAGGGTTTGCTTGAGGGATAGAGTGAGGGTTAGGAATAGGGTTAGGGTTAGGGTTAGTGTGAGCATTAGGGTTAGGGTTAGGGTGAGGGTATGGGTTAGGGTGATGTTAAGGGTGAGGGTTAAGTTAGCGTAAGGGTTATGGTGAGGATTAATATGAGGGTTCGGTTTAGTGTTAGGTTTAGGGTGAGAGTGAGGGTTAGGGATAGGGTTAGGATAACGGTTAGGGCTAAGGTGAGATATAGGGATAGGCTTAGGATTAGGGTGAGGTTGATGGTGAGGGTTAGGATTAGGGTTACAGTTAGATTTAGGGTGAGGGTGAGGGTTAGGGTTAGGATTAGGGTGAGAGTAAGGGTTAGGGTGAGGGTTAGGGTTAGGGTGATGGTTTGGGTGATTGTAAGGGTTAGGGTAAGGGGAGGGTTAGGGTTAGTGTTAGGGTTATGGTAAGGGCTAGGGTGAGGTTGAGATTTAGGGTTAGGTTTAGGGTGAGGGATAGCGTGAGGGTGAGGGTTAGGGTGAGTGTTAGGGTGAGGGTCATGGTAACTTTGAGGTTTAGGGTGAGGGTGAGGGTTAGGGTTAGGGTTAGGGATAGGGTGAGGATTAGGTTTATGCTTAGGGTTAGGGTGAGGGTTAGGGTGAGGGGTAGGTTTAGGGTTAGGGTGAGGTTTAGGGTTAGTGTGAGGGTTAGGGTGAGGATGAGTGTTAGAGTGAGGGTGAGGTTTAGGTTTATTATTAGGGTAAGGGTTCACGTTAGAGTTAGGGTGACGGTTAGGTTGAGGGTTAGGGTTAGGGTTAGGGTGAGGATGAGGGTTAGGGTGAGGGTTAGGGTGAGTGTGAGGATTAGAGTGAGGGTGAGAGTTAGGTTTAGGATTAGGGTTAGGGTTTAGGGTTAGGCTTAGGGTGAGGTTGAGGGTGAGGGTGAGGGTTAGGGTGAGGGTTAGGGTTAGGGTTAGAGTGAGAGTAATGGTTAGGGTTAGGGTGAGGTTGAGGGTTAGGGTTAGCGTTAGCGTCAGGGTTAAGGTTAGGGTTTGAGTTAGGGTGAGGGTTAGGGTGAGGTTTATGGTTAGAGTTAGAGTTACGGCGAGGGTTAGTCTGAGGATTAGTGTTAGTGTTAGGATTAGGGTTAGGTTGAGGGATAGGGCTAGGGTTAAAATTAGGGTTAGGGTTAGGGTTAGGCTGAGGGTTCTGGTGAGGGTGAGGGTTAGGATTAGGGTGAGAGTAAGGGTTTGGGTTAGTGTTAGAGTTAGGTTGAGGGTGAGAGTGAGGTTGAGGGTTAGGTTGAGGTTAGGGTGAACGTTAGGGTTAGGGTTAGGGTTAAGGTGAGGTGTAGGCTGAGGGTTAGGGTTAGTGTTAGGGTTAGGGTTAGGGGGAGGGTCAGGTTGAGGATTACGGTTAGGGTTAGAGTTAGGGATACGGTGAGGTTTAGGGTGAGGGTGAGGGTTATGGTTATGGTTACGGTTAGGATTAGGTTAGGGTGAGGGTGAGGTTGAGGGTGAGGGTTAGGGTTAAGTTTAGAGTTAGGGTGAGGGTGAAGGTTTGTGTGAGGGTAAGTGTTGGGGTTAGATTTAGGTTGAGGAAAAGGGTGAAGATTAGAGTTAGGGTTAGGGTTAGGCTTAGGGTGAGGGTGAGGATTCGGGTGAGTGTGAGGGTGAAGGCTAATGTGTGGGTGAGCGTTAGGATTAGTGTGAGAGTTAGGGTGACGGTGAGGGTTAGGGTGAAGGGGAGTGTTAGCGTGATGAGGGTTAGGGTGATGCTGAAGGTTTAGGGTGAGGGTGAGGTTTTGGGTTATGGTTCGGGTTAGGGTTAGTTTGAGAGTATGAGTTAGGGTGATGGTTAGGGTTGGGGTGAGGGTTAGGCTGAGGGTGAGGGTTGGGGTTAGCGTTAGCGTGAGTGTTAGGGTGAGGTTGAGTGTGAGGGTTAGGGTTAGACTTAGGGTGAGGGTCAGGGTGAGGGCTAGGGTTAGGGTGAGGGTGAGGATGAGAGCGAGGGTTTCGGTTAGGTATGAGTTAGGGTTAGGGTTAGGATTAGGATTAGGGTGAGGGTGAGGGTTAGCGTGAGGGGTAGTGTTAGGGTGAGGTTTAATGTTAGTGTTAGGGTGCGGGTTAGGGATAGGGTTAGGGTGAGGTTTAGTGTTAGGGTTAAGGTTTGGGTTAGGGATAGGGTTAGCGTTAGGGTTAGGGTGTGTGTGAGGGGTAGGGTTACGGTGAGGGTTAGGGTTATGGTGAGGTTTAGGGTGATGGTTAGGGTTAGGGTTTGGGTTAGCGTTAGGGTGAAGTTTAAGGTTAGGGTTATGGTGAGGGTCAGGTTGAGGGTTAGGGTTCAGTTTCAGTTAGTGTGAGGATTAAGTTTAGGTTTAGGGTTAGGATTAGGGTATAGGTAAGGGTTAGGGTAAGGTTTAGGGTTTGAGTTAGGGTGAGGGTGAGGGTGAGGTTTAGGGTTAGGATTACGGTGAGGGTTAGGGTTAGGGGATATTTAGGGTGAGTGTGAGGGTTAGAGTGAGTGTGAGGATTAAGGTGTGGGTGAGGGTTAGGGTTACAGTGAGATTTAAGGTGAGGGTGAGGGTTAGGGTTAGGGTTAGGTTGAGGGTTAGGGTTAGGGTGAGGGTGAGGGTGAGGGTGAGAGTGAGGGTGAGGATGAGGGTTAGGGTTAGGGTTAGGTTGAGGGCGAGGGTGATGTTTAGGGTGAGGGTGAGGCTTAGGGTGAGTGTGAGGGTTCTGGTGAGGGTGAGGGTTAGGGTGTGGGTGAGGGTTATGGTGCGGTTTGGGGTTAGGGTTAGGATTATGGTGAGGGTTAGGGTTAGGGGATATTTAGGGTGAGCGTGAGGGTTAGAGTGAGTGTGAGGATTAAGGTGTGGGTGAAGGTTAGGGTTCCAGTGAGATTTAAGGTGAGGATGAGGGTTAGTGTTAGCCTTAGGGTTAGGGTGAGGTTTAGGCTGACTGTTAGGGTTAGGGTTAAGGCTAGTGTGAGGTTGAGGGTTAGGCTTCAGGTTAGGTTGAGGGTTAGGGTTAGGGTGAGGTTTAGGGATAGAGTTAGGGTTAGGGTGAAGTTCAGGGTGAGGTATAGGGTTAGGGTTAGGGTTAGGGTTAGTGTGTGGTTTAGGGTTAGCGTTAGGTTTAGGTTTAGAGTGAAGTTTAGTGTTAGGGTTAGGGTTGCAGTGAGGGTGAAGGTGAGTGTTAGATTTAGTATTAGAGTTAGGGTTAGGATTCGGCTGAGGTTTAGGTTTAGGGTTAGGTTGAGGGTTAGGGTTAGGGTGAGGGTGAGAGTGAGGGTGAGAGTGAGAGTGAGGGTGAGAGTGAGGGTGAGGGTGAGGGTTAGGGTTAGGGTTAGGGTGAGGATAAGGGTCAGAGTTAGGTTTAGGATAATGGTTAGGGCTATGGTTAGGCTGAGGGTGAGGGAGAGGGTGAGGGTTAGCGTTAGGCTGAGGCTTAATGTTAGGGTGAGGTTTAGTGTTAGAGTTAGGGTGAGGGTGAGGGTTAATGTTAGGGTTATGGTTAGGGTTATGGTGAGGGTTAGGCTGTGGGGTAGGGTTAGCGTTAGGTTGAAGGTTAGGATTACTGTGAGGGTTAGTGTTAGTGTTAGGGTTAGGGTTATGGTGAGGATAAGGGTTAGGGTGAGGGTTCGGTTGAAGGTGAGGATTAGGGTTAGCATTAGGGTTAGGGTTATTGTTACCCTGCAGGTTAGGGTTAGGGTTAGTGTTAGGGTGAGGGTTTTGGGTTAGGGTTAGTTTTAGGGTGAGGGTTAGAGTTAGGGTGAGGGTTAGGGTTAGGGTTAGGGTTCGGATGAGGGCGAGGGTCAGAGTTAGTGTTAGGAATACGGTTAGGGTTTCGGTTAGGCTGAGGCTGAGGGTGAGGGTTAGGGTTAGGGTTATGGTGAGGGTGAAGTTTAGGGTGAGGGTGAGTGTTAGGGTTAGATTGAAAGTTAGGGTTAGGATTAGGGTTAGGGTGAGGGCTAGGGTGAAGGTGAGGTTTAGGGTTAGGGTTAGGGTTAGTGTGAGGGTGAGGATTAGGTTTAGTGTGAGTTTTAGGGTTAGTGTTAGAGTGAGCTTAAGGGTTAGGGTGAGGGTTAGGGTGAGATTGAAGTTTAGGGTTAGCGAGAGTGTTAGTGTGAGGGTAAGGTTGAGAGTTAGGGTTAGGGTTAGAGTTAGGGTGAGGGTTAGGGTTAGGGTGAGGGTGAGAGTGAGGATTAGGTTTAGAGTTAGGTTTAATGTTAGGGTTAGAATTAGGCTGAGGATGAGGGTGAGGGTGACGGTTAGGGTTAGCGTTAGGGTTAGGGTGAGGCTTAGGGTTAGTGTGAGTGTTAGGATTAAGTTTAGGGGGAGGGTAAGGGTTAGGGCTTTTGTAAGGGTGAGGGTTAGGTTGAGGATGAGGGTTAGGATTAGTGTTAGGGTTAGGATTAGTGTGAGGGTGAGGGTGAGGTTTAGGGTTAGAGTGAGGTTTAGGTTAAGGGTGAGGTTTAGCGTTAGGATTAGGGTGAGGGTGCCGATGAGGGTTAGGATTAGGGTTAAGGTTATTGTAAGGGTGAGGGTGAGTGTTAGGGTTAGGATTAGGGTTAGGGTTTGGGTTAGGATGAGGGTAAGGGTGAGGATGAGGGCTAGGGTGAGGGTGAGCATTAGGGTGAGGTTGATGGTGAGGGTGAGTGTTTCGGTTAGGTAAGGATTAGGGTTAGAGTTAGGGTGAGGATTAGGGTGAGGGAGAGGGTTAGCGTGACTGTTAGGGTTAGGGTGAGATTTAGTGTTAGGGTTAGGGTGAGGGTTAGGGTTAGGGTGAGGATTAGGGTAAGGGTTAGTGTTAGGGTTAGGGTGAGGATGAGGGTTAGGGTTAGGGTGAGGGTTAGTTTTAGGTTTAGGGTTAGGGTGAGGGTGAGGCTGAGAGCGAAGGTTTCGGTTAGGTATGAGTTAGGGTTAGGGTTAGGGTGAGGATTATGGTGAGGGTGAGTGTTAGCGTGAGGTTTAGTGTTAGGGTGAGGTTTAATGTTAGGGTTTCATTGCGGGTTAGGGATAGGGTTAACGTTAGGGTTAGGGTGTGTGTGAGGGGTAGGGTTAGGGTGAGGGTTAGGGTTATGGTCAGGGTTAGGGTGACGGTTAGGGTTAGGGTTTGGGTTAGCATTAGGGTGAAGTTTAGGGTTAGGGTTGTGGTGAGGGTCAGGTTGAGGGTTAGGGTTAGGTTTCAGTAAGTGTGAGGATTAGGTTTAGGTTTAGGGTTAGGGTTAGGGTGAATGTAAGGATTAGGGTGAGGTTTAGGGTTTGGGTGAAGGTTAGGGTTAGGGTGAGGTTTAGGGTGAGGGTTAGGGTTAGGGTGAGGTTTAGGGTGAGGGTTAGGGTTAGGGTGAGTGTTTGAGTTAGGGCGAGGCTGAGCGTGAGGTTTAGGGTGAGGGTGAGGGTTAGGGTTAGGGTGAGGGTTAGGGTAAGTGTTAGGGTGAGGGTTAGGGTGAGGTGAGGGTGAGGGTGAGGGATAGGGTGAGGGTGAAGGTGAGGGTGAGAGTGAGGGTGAAGGTGAGGGTGAGGGTGAGGTTGAGGGTGAGGGTGAGCGTTAGGATTAGGATTAGGGTAAGGTTTACGGTTAGGGTGATGTTTAGGGTTTGGGGATGTTTAGGGTGAGCGTGAGGGTTAGAGTGAGTGTGAGGATTAAGGTGAGGGTGAGGGTTAGGGTTAACGTTAGGTTTAGGGTGAGTTTTAGGCTGAGTGTTAGGGTTAGGGTTAGAGCTAGTGTGAGGTTGAGGGTTAGGGTTAGGGTTAGGTTGAGGGTTAGGGTTAGGGTGAGGTTTAGGAATAGAGTTAGGGTTAGGGTGAAGTTGAGGGTGAGGTTTAGGGTTATGGTTAGGGTGTGGTTTAGGGTTAGGGTTAGGTTTAGGGTTAGGGTGAGGGTTAGTGTTAGGGTTAAGGTTAGAGAGAGGGTGTGGGTGAGTGTTAGATTTAGTATTAGGGTCAGGGTTAGGATTCGGCTGAGGTTGAGGATTTGGGTGAGGTTGAGGGTTAGGGTTAGGTTTAGGGTTAGGTTTAGGGTAAGGGTTAGGGTAAGGTTGAGGTTTAGGGTGAGATTGAGTTTGAAGTTTGGGCGTTTCGGTTAGGTAAGGGAGAGGGTGAAGATTAGCGTTAGGGTGATGTTTAGGGTGAAGCTGAGGGTTAAGGCGAGGATGAGGTTGAGGGTGAGCCTGAAGGTTAGGATTAGGGTTAGGGTTAGGGTTAGGGTTAGGGTGAGGTTTACGGTTAGGATGAGGGTTTGGGTTAGGGTTAGAGTTAGGATGAAGGTTAGGCTGAGGGGTAAAGTTTAGGGTTAGGCTGAGGTTTAGGGTTAGGGTTAGGGTGAGTGATAGATTTAGGTTTAAGGTTAGGATTAGGGTGAGGTTTAGGGTTAGGTTTAGGGTTAAGGTTAGAGCTAGGTTGAAGGTGAGGGTTAAGGTTAGGGTTAGGTTTAGGGTTAGGGTGAGGTTGAGGGTAAGGGTTACAGTTAGGGTGAGGGTGAGGATAAGGGCTATGGTGAGGGTGAGGGTTAAGGGGACAGTGAGGGTGAGGGTGAGGGTTTCGTTTAGGTAAGAGTTAGGGTTAGGGTTAGGGTGAGGATTATGGTGAGTTAGCATGAGGGTTAGGGTTAGGGTGAGGTTTAGTGTTAGGGTTAGGGTTTGGGTTAGGGATAGGGCTAGCGTTAGGGTTAGGGTGTGGGTGAGGGTTAGGGTTAGGGTGAGGGTTAGGGTTAGGGTGAGGGTTAGGGTTAGGGTTTGGGTTAGCATTAGGTTGAAGTTTAGGGTTAGGGTTAGGGTGAGGGTCAGGTTGAGGGTTAGGGTAAGGTTTCACTTAGTGTGAGGATTAGGTTTAGGTTTAGGTTTAGGGTTAGGTTGAGGGTTAGGTTTAGGGTGGGGGTGAGGGTGAGGGTGAGAGTGAGAGTGAGAGTGAGACTGAGGACGAGGGTGAGGGTTAGTGTTAGGGTTAGGGTGAGGTTGAGTGTCAGATTTAGGTTTAGGATAATGGTTAAGGTTATGTTTAGGCTGAGGGTGAGGGTGATGGTGATTGTTAGCGTTAGGCTGAGGGTTAATGTTAGGTTGAGGGTTAGTGTTAGGGTTAGGGTGAGGGTGGGGGTTAAAGTTAGGGTTAGGGTTATGGTTATGGTGAGGGTTAGGCTGAGGGGTAGGGTTAGGGTTAGGGTGAGGTTTAGGATTACTGTGAGGGTTGGTGTTAGTGTTAGGGTTAGGGTTACGGTAAGGGTAAGGGTTAGGGTGAGGGTTAGGTTGAAGGTGAGGGTTAGGGTTAGCATTAGGGTTACCGTTATTGTTACCCTGCAGGTTAGAGTTAGGGTTAGTGTCAGGGTGAGGGTTTTGGGTTAGGCTTAGTTTTAGGGTGAGGGTTAGCGTTAGGGTGAGGGTTAGGGTTAGGGTTAGGGTGAGGGTGAGGGTGAGGGTGAGTGTCAGGGTGAGAGTGAGGGTGAGGATGAGGGTTAGGGTGAGGGCGAGGGTCAGAGTTAGTGTTAGGAATATGGTTAAGGATTCGGTTAGGCTGAGGGTGAGGGTGAGGGTTAGGGTTAGGGTAAGAGTTAGGGTTAGGATTAGGGTTAGGGTGAGGGCTAGTGTGAAGGTGAGGTTTAAGTTTAGGGTTAGGCTTAGTGTGAGGGTGAGGGCTAGGTTTAGTGTGAGGTTTACGGTTAGTGTTAGGGTGAGCTTAAGGGTTAGGGTGAGGGTTAGTGTGGGATTGAAGTTTAGGGTTAGCGTGAGTGTTAGTGTGAGGGTAAGGTTGAGAGTTAGGTTTAGGGTTAGGGTTAGGGTTAGGTTTAGGGTGAAGTTTAGGTTTAGAGTGAGGGTGAGGGTGAGGATTAGGTTTAGGGTTAGGTTTAGGGTAAGGGTTAGAGGTAGGCTGAGATAGAGGGTGAGGTTGAGGTTTAGGGTTTGCGTTAGGGTTAGAGTGAAGTTTAGGGTTAGTGTGAGGGTTAGGGTTAGTGTTAGGGTGAGGGTAAGTGTTAGGGTTTGGGTAAGGGTGAGGGTTAGGTTGAGGATGAGGGTTAGGATTAGTGCTAGGGTTAGGATTAGGGTGAGGGTGAGGGTGAGGTTTAGGGTTAGAGTGAGGTTAGGTTATGGGTGAGGTTTAGCGTTAGGGTTAGTGTGAGGGTGCCGATGAGGGTTAGGATTAGGGTTAGGGTTACTGTAAGGGTGAGGGTGAGTGTTAGGGTTAGGATTAAGTTTAGGGTTTGGGTTAGTATGATGGTGAGGGTGAGGGTGAGGGCTAGGGTGAGGGTGAGGGTTAGGGTGAGTTTGAGGGTGAGCGTGAGTGTTTCGGTTAGGTAAGGGTTAGGGTGAGGATTAGGGTGAGGGTGAGGGTTAGCGTGAGGGTTAGGATTACAGTGAGGTTTAGTGTCAGGGTTAGGGTGAGGGTTAGGGTTAGGGTTAGCATTAGGGTAGGGTTAGGGTTAGGTTGAGTTTGAAGTTTAGGGTTAGGGTTAGGATGAATGTTAGTTTTAGGTTTAGGGTTAGGGTGAGGGTGAGGATTAGGGTGAGGGTGAGGTTTAGCGGGAGGGTTAGTGTTAGGGTGAGGTTTAATGTTAGTGTTAGGGTGCTGGTTAGGGATAGGGTTATAGTTAGGGTTAGGGTGTGTGGGAGGGTTAGGGTTAGGGTGAAGGTTAGGGTTATGGTGAGTGTTAGGGTTAGGGTTTGGGTTCGGTTTAGGGTGAAGTTTAGGGTTAGGGTTATGGTGAGGGTCAGGATGAGGGTTAGGGTTAAGTTTCAGTTAGTTTGAGGATTAGGTTTAGGTTTAGGGTTAGGTTTAGGGTGAAGGTAAGAGTTAGGGTGAGGTTTAGCATGAGGGTGAAGGTTAGGATTAGGGTGAGGGTTAGGGTGAGAGTTAGGGTTAGAGTTAGGTTTAGGGTAAGGGTTAGGGTTAGGGTTAGGGTTTGAGTTAGGGTGAGGGTGAGGGTGAGGTTTAGGGTGAGGGTGAGGGTTAGGGTTAGGGTGAGGGATAGGGTTATTGTTAGTGTGAGGGTTAGGCTGAGGTGAGGGTGAGGGTCAGTTATAGGGTGAGGGTGAAGGTGAGGGTGAGAGTGAGGGTGAAGGTGAGGGTGAGATGAGGTTGAGGGTGAGGGTGAGGGTTAGGATTAGGGTTAGGGTGAGGTTTAGGGTTAGGGTGATGTTTAGGGTGAGGGTGAGGCTTAGGGTGAGAGTGAGGGTTAAGGTGTGGGTGAGGGTTAGGGTGAGGTTTGGGGTTAGGGTTAGGATTACCGTGAGGGTTAGTGTAAAGGGCTATTTAGGGTGAGCGTGAGGGTTAGAGTGAGTGTGAGGATTAAGGTGTGGGTGAGGGTTAGGGTTACAGTGAGATTTAAGGTGAGGGTGAGGGTTAGGGTTAGCGTTAGGGTTAGGGTGAGGTTTAGGGTGAGTGTTAGTGTTAGGGTTAGGGCTAGTGTGAGGTTGAGGGTTAGGGTTAGTGTTAGGTTAAGGGTTAGGCTTAGGGTGAGGTTTAGGGATAGAGTTAGGGTTAGGGTGAATTTCAGGGTGAGGTTTAGGGTTAGGTTTAGGGTTAGGGTTAGTGTGTGGGTTAGGGTTAGGTTTAAGTTTAGGGTTAGGGTGAGGATTAGTGTTAGGGTTAGGGTTAGGGTGAGGGTGAGGGTGAGTGTTAGATTAAGTATTAGGGTTAGGGTTAGGATTAGCTGAGGTTGAGGGTTTGGGTGAGGTTGAGGGTTAGGAGTACGGTTAGGGTTAGGGTTAGGGTGAGGTTTAGGGATAGAGTTAGGGTTAGGGTGAAGTTGAGGGTGAGGTTTAGGGTTAGGGTTAGGGTTTGGGTTAGTGTGTGGATTAGGGTTAGGTTTAGGGTTAGGGTTAGGGTGAGGGTTAGTGTTAGGGTTAGGTTTAGGTTGAGGGTTAGGGTTAGGGTGAGGTTTAGGGATAGAGTTAGGGTTAGGGTGAAGTTGAGGGTGAGGTTTAGGGTTTGGGTTAGGGTTAGGGTTAGTGTGTGGGTTAGGGTTAGTGTTAGGTTTAGGGTTAGGGTGAGGGTCAGTGTTAGGGTTAGGGTTGGGGTGAGGGTGAGGGTGAGTGTTAGATTTAGTATTAGGGTTAGGGTTAGGATTCGGCTGAGGTTGAGGATTTGGGTGAGGTTAAGGTTTAGGGTTAGGGTTAGGTTTAGGTTTTGGGTGTGGGCTAGGATGAGGTTGAGTGTTAGGCTGAGATTGAGGTTGAAGTTTGGGAGTTTCGGTTAGGTAAGGGAGAGGGTGAAGTTTAGCGTTAGGGTGATGTTTAGGGTGAAGCTGAGGGTTAAGGTGAGGGTGAGGGTGAGGGTGAGGATGAGGGTTAGGGTTAGGGTGACGGTTAGGGTTAGGGTTAGGGTGAGGGTTACGGTTAGGATGAGGGTTTGGGTTAGGGTTAGAGTTAGGATGAATGTTAGGCTGCGGGGTAAAGTTTATGGTTAGGCTGAGGTTTAGGGTTAGGGTTAGGGTGAGTGTTAGATTTAGGTTTAAGGTTAGGATTAGGGTGAGGTTTAGGGTTAGGTTTAGGGTTAAGGTTAGAGCTAGGTTGAAGGTGAGGGTTAAGGTTAGGGTTAGGTTTAGGGTTAGGTTGAGGTTGAGGGTGAGGGTTATGGTTAGGGTGAGGGTGAGGATGAGGGCTATGGTGAGGGTGAGGGTTAAGGGGACAGTGAGGGTGAGGGTGAGGGTTTCGGTTAGGTAAGAGTTAGGGTTAGGGTTAGGGTGAGGATTATGGTGAGTGTGAGGGTTAGCATGAGGGTTAGGGTTAGGGTGAGGTTTAGTGTTAGGGTTAGGGTTTGGGTTAGGGATAGGGCTAGCGTTAGGGTTAGGGTGTGGGTGAGCGTTAGGATTAGGGTGAGGGTTAGGGTTACGGTGAGGGTTAGGGTGAGGGTTAGGGTTAGGGTTTGGGTTAGTATTAGGTTGAAGTTTAGGGTTAGGGTTAGGGTGAGGGTCAGGTTGAGGGTTAGGGTAAGGTTTCACTTAGTGTGAGGATTAAGTTTAGGTTTAGGTTTAGGGTTAGGTTGAGGGTTAGGTTTAGGGTGGGGGTGAGGGTGAGGGTGAGAGTGAGAGTGAGAGTGAGACTGAGGGCGAGGGTGAGGGTTAGTGTTAGGGTTAGGGTGAGGGTGAGTGTCAGATTTAGGGTTAGGATAATGGTTAGGGTTATGTTTAGGCTGAGGGTGAGGGTGATGGTGATTGTTAGCGTTAGGCTGAGGGTTAATGTTAGGTTGAGGGTTAGTGTTAGGGTTAGGGTGAGGGTGGGGGTTAAAGTTAGGGTTAGGGTTAGGGTTATGGTGAGGGTTAGGCTGAGGGGTAGGGTTAGGGTTAGGGTGAGGTTGAGGGTGAGGGTTAGGGTGAGGTTGAGGGTGAGGGTGAGTGTTTCGGTTAGGTAAGGGTTAGGGTGAGGATTAGGGTGAGGGTGATTGTTAGCGTGAGGGTTAGGGTTAGGGTGAGTTTTAGTGTTAGGGTTGGGGTGAGGGTTAGGGTTAGGTTGAGGATTAGGGTGAGGGTTAGGGTTAGGGTGAGGGTGAGCTTTAGGGTTAGGGTTAGGGTGAGATTTAGTTTTAGGTTTAGGGTTAGGGTGAGGGTGAGTCTGAGAGCGAGGGTTTCGGTTAGGTAAGAGTTAGGATTATGGTTAGGGTGAGGATTAGGGTGAGGGTGAGTTTTAGCGTGAGGGTTAGGGTTAGGGTGAGGTTTAATGTTAGGGTTAGTGTGTGGGTTAGGGATAGGGTTAACGTTAGGGTTAGGGTGTGTGTGAGGGGTAGGGTTAGGGTGAGGGTTAGGGTTATGTTGAGGGTTAGGGGGAGGGTTCGGGGTAGGGTTTGGGTTAGATTTAGGGTGAAGTTTAGGGTTAGGGTTATGGTGAGGGTCAGGTTGAGGGTTAGGGTTAGGTTTCAGTTAGTGTGAGGATTAGGTTTAGGTTTAGGGTTAGGGTTAGGGTGAAGGTAAGTGTTAGGGTGAGGTTTAGGGTTCGGGTTACGGTTTGAGTTAGGGTGTGGGTGACGGTGAGGTTTAGGGTGAAGGTGAGGGTTAGGGTTAGGGTGAGGGTTAGGGTTAGTGTTAGGTTGAGGGTGAGCCTGAGGTGAGGGTGAGGGTGAGGAATAGGGTGAGGCTGAAGGTGAGGGTGAGAGTGAGGGTGAAGATGAGTGTGAGGGTGAGGTTGAGGGTGAGGGTGAGGGTTAGGAATAGGGTTAGGGTGAGGTTTACGGTTAGGGTGATGTTTAGGGTGAGGGTGAGGCTTAGGGTGAGTGTGAGGGTTCTGGTGAGGGTGAGGGTTAGAGTGTGGGTGAGGGTTAGGGTGAGGTTTGAGTTTAGGGTTAGGATTATGGTGAGGGTTAGGGTTAGGGGATATTTAGGGTGAGCGTGAGGGTTAGAGTGAGTGTGAGGATTAAGGTGAGGGTGAGGGTTAGGGTTAGCATTAGGGTTAGGGTGAGGTTTAGGGTGAGTGTTAGGGTTAGGGTTAGGGCTAGTGTGAGGTTGAGGGTTAGGCTTAGGGTTAGATTTAGGGTTAGGCTTAGGGTGAGGTTTAGGAATAGAGTTAGGGTTAGGGTGAAGTTCAGGGTGAGGTTTAGGGTTAGGGTTAGGGTTAGTGTGTGGGTTAGGGTTAGGTTTAAGTTTAGGGTTAGGGTGAGGGTTAGTGTTAGGGTTAGGGTTGGGGTGAGGCTGAGGGTGAGTGTTAGATTAAGTATTAGGGTTAGAGTTAGGATTAGCTGAGGTTGAGGATTTGGGTGAGGTTGAGGGTTAGGGTTAGGGTTAGGGTTAGGTTTAGGGTGAGGTTTAGGGATAGAGTAAGGGTTAGCGTGAAGTTGAGGGTGAGGTTTAGGGTTAGTTTTAGGGTTAGGGTTAGTGTGTGGGTTAGGATTAGGGTTAGGTTTAGGGTTAGGGTGAGGGTTAGTGTTAGGGTTAGGGTTGGGGTGAGGGTGAGGGTGAGTGTTAGATTAAGTATTAGGGTTAAAGTTAGGATTAGCTGAGGTTGAGGATTTGGGTGAGGTTGCGGGTTAGTTTTAGGTTTAGGGTGAGGTTTAGGGATAGAGTTAGGGTTAGGGTGAAGTTGATGGTGAGGTTTAGGGTTAGGGTTAGGGTTAGTGTGTGGGTTAGGATTAGTGTTAGGTTTAGGATTAGAGTGAGGGTGAGGGTGAGGTTTAGGGTTAGAGTGAGGTTAGTTTAAGGGTGAGGTTTAGCGTTAGGGTTAGGGTGAGGGTGCCGATGAGTGTTAGGATTAGGGTTAGGGTTACTGTAAGGGTGAGGGTGAGTGTTAGGGTTAGGATTAAGGTTAGGGTTTGGGTTAGTATGATGGTGAGGGTGAGGGTGACGGCTAGGGTGAGGGTGAGGGTTAGGATGAGGTTTAGGGTGAGGGTGAGTGTTTCGGTTAGGTAAGGGTTAGGGTGAGGATTAGGGTGAGGGTGAGGGTTAGCTTGAGGGGTAGGGTTAGGGTGAGGTTTCGTGTTAGGGTTAGGGTTTGGGTTAGGGATAAGGCTAGCGTTAGGGTTAGGGTGTGGGTGAGGGTTAGGGTTAGGGTGAGGGTTAGAGTTACGGTGAGTTTTAGGGTGAGGGTTGGGGTTAGGGTTTGGGTTACCATTAGGTTGAAATTTAGGGTTAGGGTTAAGGTAAGGGTCAGGTTGAGGGTTAGGGTAAGGTTTCAGTTAGTGTGAGGATTAGGTTTAGGTTTAGGTTTAGGGTTAGGTTGAGGGTTAGGATTAGGGTGATTTTGAGGTTGAGGGTGAGGGTGAGGGTTAGGATTAGGGTTAGGGTGAGGTTTACGGTTAGGGTGAGGTTTACGGTTAGGGTGATGTTTAGGGTGAGGGTGAGGCTTAGGGTGAGTGTGAGGGTTCTAGTGAGAGTGAGGTTTAGGGTGTGGGTGAGGGTTAGGGTGAGGTTTGGGGTTAGGGTTAGGATTAGGGATATTTAGGGTGAGCGTGAGGGTTAGAGTGAGTGTGAGGATTAAGGTGTGGGTGAGGGTTAGGGTTACGGTGAGATTTAAGGTGAGGATGAGTGTTGGGGTTAGCGTTAGGGTTAGGATGAGGTTTAGGGTGAGTGTTAGGGTTAGGTTTAGGGCTAGTGTGAGGTTGAGCGTTAGGGTTAGGGTTAGGTTGAGGGTTAGGATTAGGGTGAGGTTTAGGGATAGAGTTAGGGTTAGGGTGAAGTTGAGGGTGAGGTTTAGGGTTAGGTTTAGTGTGTGGTTTAGGGTTAGGGTTAGGTTTAGGGTTAGGGTGAGGGTTAGTGTTAGAGTTAGTGTTGGGGTTAAGGTGAGGGTGAGTGTGAGTGTTAGATTTAGTATTAGGGTTAGGGTTAGGATTCGGCTGAGGTTGAGGATTTGGGTGAGGTTGAGGGTTAGGGTTAGGGTAAGGGCTAGGGTGAGGTTGAGGGTTAGGGTGAGATTGAGGTTGAAGTTTGGGCGTTTCGGTTAGGTAAGGGAGAGGGTGAAGTTTAGCGTTAGGGTGATGTTTAGGGTGAAGCTGAGGGTTAAGGTGATGGTGAGGGTGAGGTTGAGGGTGAGGTTGAGGGTTAGGGTTAGTGTGAGGGTTAGGGTTAGGGTTAGGGTGAGGGTTACGGTTAGGATGAGGGTTTGGGTTAGGGTTAGAGTTAGGATGAAGGTTAAAGTTTAGGTTTAGGCTGAGGTTTAGGGTTAGGGTTAGGGTGAGTGTTAGATTTAGGTTTAAGGTTAGGATTAGGGTGAGTTTTAGGGTTAGGTTTAGTGTTAAGGTTAGAGCTAGGTTGAAGGTGAGGGTTAAGGTTAGGGTTAGGTTAAGGGTTAGGGTGAGGTTGAGGGTGAGGGTTACGGTTAGGGTGAGGGTGAGGATGAGGGCTATGGCGACGGTGAGGGTTAAGGGGACAGTGGGGGTGAGGGTGAGGGTTTCGGTTAGTTAAGAGTTAGGGTTAGGGTTAGGGTGAGGATTAGGGTGAGGGTGAGGGTTAGCATGAGGTTTAGGGTTAGGGTGAGGTTTAGTTTTAGGGTTAGGGTTTGGGTTAGTGATAGGGTTAGCGTTAGGGTTAGGGTGTGGGTGAGGGTTAGGGTTAGGGTGAGGGTTAGGGTTATGGTGAGGGATAGGTTGAGGGTTGGGGTTAGGGTTAGGTTGAGGGTTAGGTTTAGGGTGGGGGTGAGGGTGAGGCTGAGAGTGAGAGTGAGAGTGAGACTGAGGGCGAGGGTGAGGGTTAGTGTTCGGGTTAGGGTGAGGGTGAGGGTCAGAGTTAGGGTTAGGATAATAGGGTTATGTTTAGGCTGAGGGTGAGAGTGATGGTGATAGCGTTAGGCTGAGGGTTAATGTTTGGGTGAGGGTTAGGGTTAGGTTTAGGGTGAGGGTGAGGGTTAAAGTTAGGGTTAGGGTTAGGGTTATGGTGAGGGTTAGGCTGAGGGGTAGGGTTAGGGTTAGGGTGAGGTTTAGGATTACTGTGAGGCTTAGTGTTAGTGTTAGGGTTAGGGTTACGGTGAAGGTAAGGGTTAAGGGTGAGGGTTAGGTTGAAGGTGAGGGTTAAGGTTAGCATGAGGGTAAGGGTTATTGTTACCCTGCAGGTTAAGGTTAGGGTTAGTGTTAGGGTGAGGGTTTTGGGTTAGGGTTAGTTTTCGGGTGAGGGTTAGCGTTAGGGTGAGGGTTAGGGTTAGGTGAGCGTGAGGGTGAGGGTGAGAGTGAGAGTGAGAGTGAGGGTGAGGATGAGGGTTAGGGTTAGGTTTCAGGTAAGGGCGAGGGTCAGAGTTAGGGTTAGGAATATGGTTAAGGATTCAGTTAGGCTGAGGGTGAGGGTGAGGGTTAGGGTTAGGGTTATGGTGAAGGTGAAGTTTAGGGTGAGGATGAGGGTTACGGTTAGGGTGAGAGTTAGGTTTAGGATTAGGGTTAGGGTGAGGGCTAGGGTGAAGGTGAGGTTTAGGGTTAGGGTTAGGCTTAGTGTGAGGGTGAGGGTTAGGTTTAGTGTGAGGTTTAGTGTTAGTGTTAGGGTGAGCTTAAGGGTTAGGGTGAGGGTTAGGGTGAGATTGAAGTTTAGGGTTAGCGTGAGTGTTAGTGTGAGGGTAAGGTTGAGAGTTAGGGTTAGGTTTAGGGTGAGATTTAGGGTTAGGTTGAGGGTGAGGGTGAGGGTGAGGATTAGGTTTAGGGTTAGGTTTAGGGTTAGGGTTAGAGTTAAGCTGAGTTTGAGGGTGAGGTTGAGGGTTAGGGTTTGCGTTAGGGTTAGAGTGAAGTTTAGTGTTAGTGTGAGGGTTAGGGTTAGTGTTAGGGTGAGGGTAAGTGTTAGGGTTTGGGTAAGGGTGAGGGTTAGGTTGAGGATGAGGGTTAGGATTAGTGTTAGTGATAGGATTAGGGTGAGGGTGAGTATGAGGTTTAGGGTTAGAGTGAGGGTTAGGTTAAGGGTGAGGTTTAGCGTTAGGGTTAGGGTGAGGGTGCCGATGAGGTTTAGGATTAGGGTTAGGGTTATTGTAAGGGTGAGGGTGAGTGTTAGGGTTAGGATTAGGGTTAGGGTTTGGGTTAGGATGAGGGTGAGGGTGAGGATGAGGGCTAGGTTGAGGGTGAGGGTTAGGGTGAGTTTGAGGGTGAGCGTGAGTGTTTCGGTTAGGTAAGGGTTAGGGTGAGGATTAGGGTGAGGGTGAGGCTTAGCGTGAGGCTTAGATTTAGGGTGAGGTTTAGTGTTAGGGTTAGGGTGAGGGTTAGGGTTAGGGTTAGCGTTAGGGTTACGGTGAGGGTGAGTGTTTCGGTTAGGTAAGGGTTAGGGTTAGGGTTAGGGTGAGGATTTGGGTGAGGGTGAGGGTTAGCGTGACTGTTAGGGTTAGGGTGAGGTTTAGTGTTAGGGTTAGGGTGAGGGTTAGGGTTAGGTTGAGGATTAGGGTGAGGGTTAGGGTTAGGGTTAGGCTGAGGATGAGCTTTAGGTTTAGGGTTAGGGTGAGGGTTAGTTTTAGGTTTAGGGTCAGGGTGAGGGTGAGGCTGAGAGTGAAGGTTTCAGTTAGGTATGAGTTAGGGTTAGGGTGAGGATTAGGGTGAGGGTGAGGGTTAGCGTGAGGGTTAGGGTTAGGGTGAGGTTTAATGTTAGGGTTAGGGTGCGGGTGAGGGATAGGGTTAACGTTAGGGTTAGGGTGTGTGTGAGGGGTAGGGTTAGGGTGAGGGTTAGGGTTATGTTGAGGTTTAGGGGGAGGGTTCGGGGTATGGTTTGGGTTAGCGTTAGGCTGAATTTTAGGGTTAGGGTTGTGGTGAGGTTCAGGTTAAGGGTTAGGGTTAGGTTTCAGTTAGTGTGAGGATTAGGTTTAGGTTTAGGGTTAGGGTGAATTTAAGTGTTAGGGTGAGGTTTAGGGTGAGGGTTAGGGTTAGAGTTATGTTTAGGGTAAGGGTTAGGGTTCAGGTTAGGGTTTCAGTTAGGGTGAGAGTGACGGTGAGGTTTAGGGTGAGGGTGAGGGTTAGGGTTAGGGTGAGGGTTCGGGTTAGTGTTAGGGTGAGGGTGAGGCTGAGGTGAGTGTGAGGGTGAGGAATAGGGTGAGGCTGAATGTGAGGGTGAGAGTGAGGGTGAAGATGAGTGTGAGGGTGAGGTTGAGGGGGAGGGGGAGGGTTAGGAATAGGGTTAGTGTGAGGTTTACGGTTAGGGTGATGTTTAGGGTGAGGGTGAGGCTTAGGGTGAGTGTGAGGGCTCTGGTGATGGTGAGGGTTAGGTTGTGGGTGAGTGTTAGGGTGAGGTTTGAGGTAAGGGTTAGGATTACGGTGAGGGTTAGGGTTAGGGGATATTTAGGGTGAGCGTGAGGGTTAGAGTGAGTGTGAGGATTAAGGTGTGGGTGAGGGTTAGGGTTACCGTGAGATTTAAGGTGAGGGTGAGGGTTAGGTTTAGCGTTAGGGTTAGGATGAGGTTTAGGGTGAGTGTTAGGTTTAGGGTTAGAGCTATTGTGAGGTTGAGGTTTAGGGTTTGGGTTAGGTTGAGGGTTAGGTTTATGGTGAGGTTTAGGGATAGAGTTAGAGTTAGGGTGAAGTTGAGGGTGAGGTATAAGGTTAGGGTTAGGGTTAATGTTAGTGTTTGGGTTAGGGTTAGTGTTAGGTTTAGGGTTAGCGTGAAGGTTAGTGTTAGGGTTAGGGTTGGGTTGAGGGTGAGGGTGAGTGTTAGATTTAATATTATGGTTAGGGTTAGGATTCATTCGGCTGAGGTTGAGGATTTGGGTGAGGTTGAGGGTTAGGGTTAGGTTTAGGGTGAGGGGTAGGGTGAGGTTGAGGGTTAGGGTGAGATTGAGGTTGAAGGATGGGGGTTTCGGTGAGGTAAGGGAGAGTGTGAAGATTAGCGTTAGGGTGAGGATTTGGGTGAGGGTGAGGGTTAGCGTGACTGTTAGGGTTAGGGTGAGGTTTAGTGTTAGGGTTAGGGTGAGGGTCTGTTTGAGGGTTAGGGTAAGGTTTCAGTTAGTGTGAGGATTAGGTTTAGGTTTATGGTTAGGTTTAGCGTTAGGGTTAGGGTGAGGGTGAGGGTGAGGGTGAGTGTAAGAGTGAGGGTGAGAGTGAGGGTGAGGGTGAGGTTTAGTGTTAGGATTAGGGTGAGGGTGAGGTTCAGAGTTAGGGTTAGGATAATGGTTAGGGTTATGTTTAGGCTGAGGGTGAGGGTGAGGGTGATTGGTAGCGTTAGGCTGAGGGTTAATGTTAGGGTGAGTGTTAGGGTTAGGGTTGGGTTGAGGGTGAGGGTTAAAGTTAGGGTTAGGGTTAGGGTTATGGTGAGGGTTAGGCTGAGGGGTACGGTCTTGGTTAGGGTGAAGGTTAGGATTCCTGTGAGGGTTAGAGTTAGTGTTAGGGTTAGGGTTATGGAAAGGGTAAGGGTTAGGGTGAGGGTTTGGTTGAAGGTGAGGGTTAGGGTTAGCATTAGGGTTAGGGTTATTGTTACCCTGCAGGTTAGGGTTAGGGTTAGTGTTAGGGTGAGGGTTTTGGGTTAGGGTTAGGTTTAGGGTGAGGCTTAGCGTTAGGGTGAGGGTTAGGGTTAGGGTGAGGGTGAGAGTGAGGGTGAGAGTGAGGTTGAGATTGAGGGTGAGGATGAGGTTTAGGGTTAGGGTTCGGGTGAGGGCCAGGGTCAGAGTTAGGGTTACAAATATGGTTAGGGTTTCGGTTAGGCTGAGGGTGAGGGTGAGGGTTAGGTTTAGGGTTAGTGTTATGGTGAGTGTGAAGTTTAGGGTGAGGGTGACGGTTAGGGTTAGGTTGAGGGTTAGGGTTAGGGTGAGAGTTATGGTTAGGATTAGGGTTAGGGTGAGGGCTAGGGTGAAAGTGAGGTTTAGGGTTAGGCTTAGGGTTAGTGTGAGGGTGAGGGTTAGGTTTAGTGTGAGGTTTAGGGTTATTGTTAGGGTGAGCTTAAGGGTTAGGGTGAGGGTTAGGGTGAGATTGAAATTTAGGGTTAGCGTGAGTGTTAGTGTGAGGGTAAGGTTGAGAGTTAGGGTTAGGGTTAGGGTGAGGGTTAGGCTTAGGGTGAAGGTGAGTGTGAGTTTGAGGATTAGGTTTAGGGTT
The DNA here is from genome assembly GCF_019054845.1 of Dipodomys spectabilis. NCBI lineage: Eukaryota > Metazoa > Chordata > Mammalia > Rodentia > Heteromyidae > Dipodomys > Dipodomys spectabilis. The sequence continues at coordinate 2,829,812 of NW_024870761.1, forward strand.
AGGTTTAGGGTTAGGGTTAGAGTTATGCTGAGGGTGAGGGTGAGGGTTAGGGTTAGCGTTAGGGTTAGGATGAAGCTTAGGGTTAGTGTGAGGATTAGGGTTAGGGTGAGGGTGAGGGTAAGGGTTAGGGTTTGGGTAAGGGCGAGGGTTAGGTTGAGGATGAGGGTTAGGATTAGTGTTAGGGTTAGGATTAGGGTGAGGGTGAGGATGAGGTTTAGGGTTAGAGTGAGGGTTAGGTTAAGGGTGAGGTTTAGCGTTAGGGTTAGGGTGAGGGTGCTGATGAGGGTTAGGATTAGGGTTAGGGTTATTGTAAGGGTGAGTGTGAGTGTTAGGGCTAGGATTAGGGTTAGGGTTTGGGTTAGGATGAGTTTGAGGGTGAGGATGAGGGCTAGGGTGAGGGTGAGGGTTAGGGTGAGGTTGAGGGTGGGGGTGAGTGCTTTGGTTAGGTAAGGGTTCGGGTTAGTGTAAGGGTGAGGATTAGGGTGAGGGTGAGGGTTAGCTTGACTGTTAGGGTTAGGGTGAGGGTTAGGGTTAGGGTTAACGTTAGTGTTAGGTTGAGGTTTTGGGTGAGGGTTAGGGTTAGGGTTAGGATGAGGGTGAGGTTTAGGGTTAGGGTTAGGGTGAGGGTTGGGTTTAGGTTTAGGGTTAAGGTGAGGGTGAGGCTGAGAGCGAGGGTTTCGGTTAGGTTCGAGTTAGGGTTAGTGTTAGGGTGAGGATTAGGGTGAGGGTGAGGGTTAGCGTGAGGTTTAGGGTTAGGGTGAGGTTTAACGTTAGGGTTAGGGTGCGGGTTAGGGATAGGATTAACATTAGGGTTAGGGTGTGTGTGAGGGGTAGGGTTATGGTGAATGTTAGGGTTATGGTGAGGGTTAGGGTGAGGGTTAGGGTTAGGGTTTGGTTAGCGTTAGGGTGAAGTTTAGGGTTAGAGTTATGGTGAGGGTCAGGTTGAGGGTTAGCGTTAGGTTTCAGTTAGTGTGAAGATTAGATTTAGGTTTAGGGTTAGAGTTAGGGTGAAGGTAAGTGTTAGGGTGAGGTTTAGGGTGACGGTGAAGGTTAGGGTTAGGGTGAGGGTTAGGGTTAGAGTTAGGTTTAGGGTCAGGGTTAGGGTTAGGGTTAGGGTTTGAGTTAGGGTGAGGGTGAGGGTGAGATTTAGGGTGAGGGTGGGGGTTAGGGTTAGGGTGAGGGTTAGCGTTAGTGTTAGGGTGAGGTTTAGGCTGAGGTGAGGGTGAGGGTGAGGGATAGGGTATGGTTGAATGTGAGGGTAAGATTGAGGGTGAAGGTGAGGGTGAGGGTTAGGTTGAGGGTGAGGGTGACGGTTTGGATTAGGGTTAGGGTGAGGTTTACGTTTAGGTTGATGTTTAGTGTGAGGGTGAGGCTTAGAGTGAGTGTGAGGGTTCTGGTGAGGGTGAGGGTTAGGGTGTGGGTGACGGTTAGGGTGAGGTTTGGGGTGATGGTTAGGATTACGTTGAGAGTTAGGGTTAGGGGATATTTAGGGTGAGCGTGAGGGTTAGAGTGAGTGTGAGGATTAAGGTGTGGGTGAGGGTTAGGGTTACGGTGAGATTTAAGGTGAGGGTGAGGGTTAGGGTTAGCGATAGGGTTAGGGTGAGGTTTAGGGTGAGTGTTAGGGTTAGGGTTAGGGCTAGTGTGAGGTTGAGGGTTAGTGTTAGGGTTAGGTTTTGGGTTAGGGTTAGTGTGAGGTTTAGGGATAGAGTTAGGGTTAGGGTGAATTTGAGGGTGAGGTTTAGTGTTAGGGTTAGTGTGTGGGTTAGGGTTAGGGTTAGGTTTAGGGTTAGGGTGAGGGTTAGTGTTAGGGTTAGGTTTGGGGTGAGGGTGAGTGTGAGTGTTAGATTTAGTATTAGGGTTAGGGTAAGGATTCGGCTGAGGTTGAGGATTTGGGTGAGGTTGAGGGTTAGGGTTAGGGTTAGGATTAGGTTTAGGGCAAGGGCTAGGGTGAGGTTGAAGGTTAGGGTGAGATTGAGGTTGAAGGTTGGGCGTTTCAGTTAGGTAAGGGAGAGGGTGAAGATTAGCGATAGGGTGATGTTTAGGGTGAAGCTGAGGGTTAAGGTGTGGGTGAGTGTGAGGGTGAGGGTGAGTGTGAGGGTGAGGGTGAGGGTTAGGGTGATGGTTAGGGTTAGGATTAGGGTGAGGGTTAGGGTTAGGATGAGGTTTAGGGTTAGGGTTAGGGTGAGTGTTAGATTTAGGGTTAAAGTTAGGATTAGGGCGAGTTTTAGGGTTAGGTTTAGGGTTAAGGTTAGAGCTAGTTTGAAGGTGAGGTTTAAGGTTAGGGTTAGGTTTAGGGTTAGGGTGAGGGTGAGAGTTTGTGTTAGGGTTAGGTTTATTTTTACGGTTAGGGTTAGCGTGAGGCATTGGGTTAGGGTGTGTGTGAGGGTTAGATTTAGGGTGAGGGTTAGGTCTAGGGTTAGAGTTATTGTGAAGGTTAGGGTTAGGGTTAGGGTTAGGTTTGTAGTTAGGATTAGGTTTAGGGTTATGGTTAGGGTTAGGGTGAGGGTGAAATTGTGGGTGAGGTTTAGGTTTAGGGTTATTCTGGGGATGACGTTTAGGCTTAGGGTGAGGGTTAGGGTTAGGGTGAGAGCTAGGGTGAGATGGAGGGTTAGGTTGAGGGTGAAGGATAGGGTGAGGGCGAGTGTGAGGGTGAGTGTGAGGGCGAGGGTGAGGGATAGGATGAGGGTGAGGGTGAGGGTGAGGGATAGGGTGAGGGTTAGGTTTGGGTTACGATTAGGGTGAGGGTGAGGGTGAGCGTTCTGTTTAGTATTATGGTTATGGTTAGGGTTAGGCTTAGGGTGAGGGTGAGGGTTCAGGTGAGGGTGAGGTTTAGGGTGTGGGTGAGGGCTAGGGTCAGGGTGAGGGTTAGGGTGACGGTGAGGGTTAGTGTTAGTGTTAGGGAGAGTGTTAGCGTGAGAGTTAGGTTTAGTGTAAGGGTTAGGGTTAGGGTTAGGTTTAGAGTATTGGTGAGGGTGAGGGTGAGGGTGAGGCTGAGGGTGAGGTTTAGGGTTAGGGTTAGGGTTAGGGTGAGGTTTAGGGTTAGTGTTAGGGTGAGGTTTAGGCTGCGGTTGATGGTGATGCTGACGGTTAGGTTTACGTTTAGGGTTAGGGTTAGGCTGAGGGTGAGGGTTAGGGTTTGGGTAAGGGTTAGTGTTAGGGTTAGGGTTAGATTCAGGGTGAGGATGAGGGTGAGAGTCAGGGTTAGCATTAGGGTTAGGTTTATGGTTAGTCTGAGAGTCAGGTTGAGGGTTAGGGTTAGCGTGAGGGTTATGGTGAGGGTGAGGTGTAGAGTGATTGAGAGGGTTAGGGTTAGGGTGTGATTAGGGTTAGGATTAGGGTTAGGGTGAGGGCTGAGGTGAAGATGAAGTTTTGTGTTAGGGTTAGTGTTAGAGTGTGTGTTAGGGTTAGGTTTAGGGTGAGTGTTAGTTTGAGGGGTAGGGTTAGGGTTAGTGTGAGGGTTAGGTTTAGTGTGAGGGTTAAGGTTAGAGTTAGGGTGAGGGTAAGGGTTAGGTTGAGGGTTAGGCTGAGAGTGAAGAGTAGGGTGAGCGTTAGTGTTAGGGTAGGGTAAGGGTGAGGGTTAGGTTTATGGTGAGGTTGAGGGTTAGGGTTAGGGTTAGGGTTATAGTTAGGGTTAGGGTTAGGATGAGGGTTAGGGTGAGGGTGAGAATGACGGTGAGTGTTAAGGTTAGGTTTAGGGTTAGGCTGAGTTTGAGGGTTAGGGTTAGGGTTAGGCTGTGGGTGAGGGTTAGGGTTAGGGAGAGGATAGGGTTAGGGTGAGGGCTAGGGTGTGGGTGAGGGTTAGATAAAGGTGAATTTGAGGGTGTGGGTGAGGATTAGGGTGACGGTTAGGGTTAGGGTTAGGGTGAGGGTTACGTTTAGGTTGATTTTTAGTGTGAGGGTGAGGGTTAGGGTGAGTGTGAGGGTTGGGGTGAGGGTGAGGGTTAGGGTGTGGGTGAGGTTTAGAGTTAGATTTAGTGTTGGGGGAGGGTTAGGTTTAGGATGAGGGTTCTGGTTAGGGTTAGGTTTAGGATAAAGGTTAGGCTGAGGGGTGTGTTTAGGGTTATGGTGAGGGTGAGGTTGAGGGTGAGGGTTTCGGTTACATAAGGGTTAGGGGTAAGCTTAGGGTGAGGGTTAGGGTTAGGGTGATGTTTAGGATGAGGGTGAGGGTTAGGGTTTTGTTTAGGCTTAGGCTGAGATTTAGGTTTAGGATGAGGGTTGGGGTTAGGGTTAGGGTTAGGATGAAGGTTAAGCTGAGGGTTATGGTTAGGGTTAGGCTGAGGGTTAGGGTTAGGGTTAGGGTGAGTGTTAGACTGAGGGTGAGGGTTAGGGTGAGTGTGAGGGTTAGGATTAGAGTGAGGGTTAGGGTTAGGTTAAGGGTTAGGTTGAGGGTGAGGGTTAGGTTTAGGATTAGGTTTAGGGTTCTTATTAGGGTTAGGGTTAGGTTGAGGGTTAGAGTTCGGGTGAGGGTGAAAGTTAGGGTTACGGTTAGGTTTAGGGTGAGGGTTAGGGTTAGGGTTAGGGTGAGGGTTAGGTTTAGGGTTATGGTTAGGGTTATAGTTAGGGTTAGGGGTAGGGTTATGGTGAGGGTTCGGGTGAGGGTGAGGTTTAGGGTTAGGTTTAGGTTTACCCTGAGGGTGAGGATTAGGGTTAGGGTGAGGGTTATGGGTAGGTTGTGGGCTAATGTGATTGTGAGGGTTAGGGTGAGGGTGAGGGTGAAGTTGAGGGTGAAGGTGAGTGTGAGGGTTAGAGTGATTGTTACCGTTAGGGTTAGGGTGAGGGTTACAGTTAGAGTGATGTTTAGGGTGAGGGTGAGGGTTAGGGTGAGTATGAGGGCTCGGGAGATTGTGAGGGTTAGGGTGTGGGTGTGGGTTAGGTTGAAGGTTAAGGTTAGGGTTAGGGTTAGCGTGTGGGTTAGGGTTAAGGTGATATTTAAGGTGAAGTTGAGGGTTAGGGTTAGCGTTAGGATTATGGTGAGGTTTAGGGTGAGTCTTAGGCTTAGGGTTCAGGTTAGTGTGAGGGTGAGGGTTAGGGTTAGGGTTATGGTGAGGGTTAGGGTTAGGGTGAGGTTTAGGGATAGAGTTAAGGTTAGAGTGAGGATGAGTTTGAGGGTTAGTGTTAAGGTTAGGGTTAGAGTTAGTGTGAGGGTGAGGGTGACGGTTAGGGTGTGGGTGAGGGATAGGGTTACGGTGAGGTTAAGGGTGTGGGTGAGAGTTAGGGTTGGTGTTAGGTTTAGGGTAAGGGTTAGTGTGAGTGTTACGTTGAGGGTGAGGATTAGGGTTAGATTTAGGGTTAGGGTTATTGTTAACCTGCAAGTTAGGGTTAGGGTTAGTGTTAGGGTGAGGGTTTTGGTTTAGGGTTAGGTTTGGGGTGAGAGTTAGCGTTAGGGTGAGGGTTAGGGTTAGGGTGAGGGTGAGAGTGAGGGTGACGGTGAGAGTGAGGGTGAGGTTAGGGTTAGGGTTAGGGTGAGTGCGAGGGTCAGAGTTAGGGTTAGGAATATGGTTAGGGTTTCGCTTAGGCTGCAGGTGAGGTTGAGGGTTAGTGTTAGGGTTATGGTGAGGGTGAAGTTTAGGGTGAGGGTGAGGGTTAGGTTTAGGGTGAGAGGTAGGTTTAGGATTAGGGTTAGGGTGAGGGCTAGGGTGAATGTGAGGTTTAGGGTTAGGGTTCGGGATAGTGTGAGGGTGAGGGTTAGGTATAGTGTGAGGTTTAGTGTTAGTGGTAGGGTGACCTTAAGGGTTAGTGTGAGGGTTAGGGTGAAATTGAAGTTTAGGGTTAACATGAGTGTTAGTGTGAGGGTAAGGATGAGAGTTAGGGTTAGCGTAAAGGTTAGGGTTAGGGTGAGGGTTAGCGTTAGGGTGACTGTTAGTGTTACAGTGATGGTTAGTTAGGTTTAGGTTTAGGGTTAGGGAGAGGGTGAGGGTTAGTGATAGGGTTAGTGTGAGGGTTAATATTAGGTTAAGGGTTAAGGTTAGGGTGAGGGCTAGGGTGAGGGTGAGGGTTAGGGTGAGGGTGAGTGTGAGGGTTTCGTTTAGGTAAGGGTTAGGTTTAAGTTTATGGTGAGGATTAGGGTGAGGGTGAGTGTTAGGTTGAGGATTAGGGTTAGGGTGAGGGTTAGAGTGAGGGTTTGGGTTAGGGTTATGGTTAGGTTTATGGTGAGGGTTAGGGTTAGGCTTAGGGTTAGGCTTAGGGTTAGGCTTAGGGTGAGTGTGAGGTTTAGTGTTAGTGTTAGGGTGGGGGTTAAGGTTAGGGTGAGGTCTAGGGTGAGGGTGAGGGTTATGGTGAGGGTTAGTGTGAGGGGTAGTGTTAGGTTTAGGTTGAGGGTGAGGGTTAGGTTGAGGTTGAGAGTGAGGGTTAGATTGAGGTTGAGGGTGAGGGTGAGGGTTAGGGATAACGTTAGGGTTAGGGTGAGGGTTAGTGTGAGGGTTAGGTTTACATTTAGAGTTAGGATGAGGGTGAAGTTTAAGGTTCGGGTTAGGGATAGGGCTAGGGTTAGGGTGAGATTTAGGGTTAGGGTTAGGGTTAGATTGAAGTTGAGGGTGAGGGTTAGGGTTAGGTTTAGGGTTAGGGTGAGGGTTCGCTTGAGGGTTAGGTTAGGGTTAGGATGAGGGTTAGGTGTAGGATGAGGGCTAGGTTGAGGGTGAGGGTTAGGGTGAGAGTGAGGGTGAGGGTTTTGATAAGGTAAGTGTTAGGGAAAGGTTTAGGTTGAGGATTAAAGTGAGGGTGAGTTTTAGTTTAAGGGTTAGGGTTAGGGTGAGTGTTAGGGTTGGGTTTAGGGTGAGGGTTAGTGTTAGGGTGATGTTTAGTGTGAGGATGAGGGTTAGAGTGAAGGTGAGGTTTCAGGTGAGTGTGAGTGTTCGGGAGAGGGTGAAGGTTAGGGTGTGGGTGAGGATTAGGTTACGGAGTAGTGTTAGGGTGACAGTGAGTGTTAGGGTGAGGGTGAGGGTTAGGGTTAGGGTAAGGTTTAGGGTGAGTGTAAGGGTTAGGGTTAGGGTTAGGGTCAGTGTTAGGGTTAGGGTTAGGGTGAGGTTGAGGGTTCAGGTGAGTGTGAGTGTTCGGGTGAGGGTGAGGGTTAGAGTGTGGGTGAGGGTTAGGTTTCCGGTGAGTGTTAGGGGAATGGTGAGGGATAGGGTTGGGGTTAACGTTAGGGTTAGGGTGAGGGTTACGTTGAGAGTTAGGGTTAGGATGAGTGTTAGGGTTAGGGTGAGGTTTGGGTTGAGGTTGAGTGTTAGGTTGTGGGGGAGAGTTAGGTTTAGGGTGAGGGTGATGGTTACGGTTAGTGTTATTGTTGGGGTGAGGGTTAGGGTTAGGGTGCGGTTTAGGGTGAGGGTTAGGGTTAGGGTGAGAGTGAGGGTGAGGGTGAGGGTTAGGGTTAGGGTTAGAGTTAGGGTAAGGGTGAGACTGAGGCTTAGAATTTGGATTAGAGTTAGGTTTATTATTAGGGTGAGGGTGAGGTTTAGGGTTAGGATTAGAGTTAGGGTGAGAGTGAGGGTGAGGTTCAGTGTTAGGATTAGGGTTAGGGTTAGGGTTAGGGTGAGGATACGGGTGAATGTTAGGGTAAGGGTTAGGGTTAGGGTTACTGTGAGTATAAGGGTTAGGGTGAGGGTTAGGGAGAGGTTGAGGCTTAGGGTTAATGTGAGGGTTACGGTTAGGGTTAGGGTGAGGGTTAGGGTTAGGATGAGGTTTAGGGTGAGGGTTAGGGTTAGGGTTAGGGTTAGAGTGAGGGTTAGGGTGAGGGTTAGGGTTAGGTTTAGGATTAGGTTGAGGGTGAGGTTTAGTGTTAGGGTTAGGGTGAGTGTTAAGGTTAGGATGAAGGCTAGGGTGAGGGTGAGGGTGAGTGTGAGGGCGAGTGTTTCGGTTAGGTAAGGGTTAGGGTTAGGGTTATGATGAGGATTAGGGGGAGGGTGAGGTTTAGGTTGAGGTTTAGGTTGAGGTTGAGAGTTAGGGTTAGGTTTAGGGTGAGGGTTAGGGTTAGGGTGGTGTTTAGGGTGAGGGTGAGGTTTAGTGTGAGTTTTAGGGTTAGGGTTAGGGTTATTTTATGGGTTAGGGTGAGGGTGAGGGTGAGGGTAAGGGTAGGGTTAGCATTAGGGTTGGTGTGAGGGTGGGGGTGATGGGTAGGTTTAGAATTAGGGTTAGCATTAGGGTTAGGCTGAGGGCTAGGGTGAGGTGCCGGGTGAGGGTGAGGGTGAGGGTGAGGGTTTTGGTTAGGTAAGAGTTATGGTTATTGTCAGGGTGAGGATTAGGTTGAGGGTGAGGGTTAATGTGAGGGTTAGTGTTAGGGTAAGTGTTAGGGATCAGGTGAGGTTGAGCGTTAGGGTGTGGGTGAGGGTTAGGGTTAGGCTGATGGTTAGGGTGTCAGTGAGGGTTAGGGTGACTGTGAGGGTCAGGGTTAGATTTAGGGTGAGAGTTAGGTTGAGGATTAAGGTTAGGGTGAGGTTTAGGGTGAGGGGTAGGGTTAGGGTAAGGGAGAGGGCTAGGGTTAGGTTGAGGGTTAGGGTTATGGTTAGGTTTAGGGTGAGGGTAAGGGTTAGGGTGAGGGTTAGGGTGAAGAGAAGGGTTAGGGTTAGCGTTAGGTTTAGTGTGAGGGTTATATTGAGGGTTAGGGTTTGGGTTAGATTTAGGGTTAGGGTGAGGGTTATGGTTAGGGTTAGGGTTAGGCTGAGGGTGAGGGTGAGGGTTAGGGTTAGGTTTAGGGTGTTAGGGTGAAAGTGAGGGTGAGGGTCAGGGTTTCGGTTAGGTAAGGGTTAGGGTCAGGGTGAGGATTAGGTTGAGGGTGAAGGATAGGTTGAGAGTTAGGGTTAGAGTTAGGGTGAGGGTGAGAGTGAGGGTTATTGTTAGTATTAGGGTGAGGGTGAGGGTGAGGGTGAATGTTAGCGTTAGGTTTAGGGTTAGCGTTAGAGTTATTGTAAGGTTAAGTTGAAGGTTAGGGTAAGGGTGAGGTTGAGGGTGAGGGGTAGGGTGAGTTTGAGGGTTAGGGTTAGGGTTAGGTTTACGGTTAGGGTGAGGGTTAGGTTTAGGCTTAGTGTGAGGCTTAGGCTTAGGGTGAGGTTTAGGGTTACTGGGAGTGTTAGGGTGAGGGTTAGGGTTATGGTTAGGGTGAGGGTTAGGGTAAGGGTGAGGGCTAGGGTGAGAGTGAGGGTTAGGGTGAGGCTGAGGGTTAGGGTTTCGATTAGGTAAGGGTTAGGGTTAGGAGTAGGATGAAGATTAGCTTGAGAGGGAGGGTTAGGTTGAGGGTTAGGGTTAGGGTGAGGTTAGGGTAGGGGTTATTATGAGGATTAGGGTTAGGGTGATGTTTAGAGTGAGAGTGAGGGTGAGGGTGAGGGTGAGGGTGAGTGTGAGTATTAGGGTGAGGGTGTAGGTTCAGGTATGGGTGAGGTTTAGGTTTCGGCTGAGTGTTATTGTGACGGTGAGGGTTAGGGTGACGGTGAGTGTTAGAGTTATGGTTAGGGTTTGGGTTAGGTTTAGGGTTAGGGTTAATGTGAGGATAAGGTTGAGGGTTAGGTTTAGGGTGAGGGTTAGGTTTAGCATTAGGGTTAGGGTGAGGTTTAGGGTGAGGATTAGGGTTAGGTTGAGGGTTAGGTTTAGGGTTAGAATTAGGGTTAGGGTTAGGGTGAGGATTAGTGTTATGGTGAGTTTTAGGTTTAGGGTTAGGGTTAGGGTGAGGGTTAGGGTTAGGATTAGGGTTAGGGTTAGGGTTGCGGTTATTGTTAGGTTTAGAGTTAGGGTTAGGGTGAGGGTGAGGTTGAGGGTTAGTGTTAAGGTTATGGTTAGGTTTAGGGTGAGGGTGGGGGTGAGGGGTAGGTTTAGGATTAGTGTTAGGGTTAGGGTTAGGCTGAGGGGGAGGCAGAAGGGGAGGGTGAGGTTTAGGGTTAGGTTTATGGTTAGGGTTAGGGTGAGGGTGAGGGTGAGGCTGAGATTTAGGGTAAGGGTGAGGGTTTCGTTTAGGTAAGGTTTAGGGTTATTGTTATGGTGATGATTAGGTTGAGGTTGAGAGTTAGTGTGAGGGTTTAGGTTAGGGTGAGAGTTAGGGTTAGGGTTTTGGTGAGGGTTAGGGTTAGGTTGAGGTTTAGGGTGAGTGTGAGCGTTTCGGTTAGGTAAGGGTTAGGGTTAGGGTGAGGGTGATGATTTGGGTGAGGGTTATGTTGAGGGTTAGGGTTAGGATGAGGATTAGGGTTAGTGTTAGAGTGAGGATTAAGGTTAGGGTGATGTTTAGGGTGAGGCTGAGGTTTAGGGCTAGGGTTCGGGTGAGGGTGAGAGTTCGGGTGAGGGTGAGGGTTAGAGTGTGGGTTCGGGTTAGGGTTAGGGTGAGAGTTAGGGTGTCCTTGAGGGTTAGAGTGAGGGTGAGGGTTATGGTTAGGGTTAGGGTGAGGTTTAGGGTGAGGGGTAGGGTTAGGGTTAGGGTGAGGTTTAGGGTTAGTGTGAGGGTAGGGTTAGGGTTAGAGTTTGGGTTAGTGTATGGTTAAAATTTAGGGTGAGGGTTAGGGTGAGGTTGAGGGTTAGGGTTATCGTTAGGGTTAGGGTGAGGGTTAGGGTGAGGGTTAGGTTTGGGATGAGCGTTAGGGTTAGGGTTAGGGTGAAGGTTAGGATGATGGTACTGTTTAAGGTGAGGGTGAGGGTTAGGGTGAGAGTGAGGGTTAGGGTTAGGTTTAGGGTGAGGGTTAGGGTTAGGGTGAGGGCTAGGGTGAGGATGACGGTTAGGGTGAGGGTGAGGGTTTCGGTTAGGTAAGGGTTAGTGTTAAGGTTAGGTGAGGATTAGGTTGAGGTTGAGGGTTACATTGAGGGTCAGGGTTAGGGTGAGGGTGAGGGTGAGTATTTCGGTTAAGTAAGGTTTAGGGTTAGGATTAGGGTGAGGATTAGGTTGAGGTTGAGGTTTAGGTTGAGGGTTAGGGTTAGGGTGAGGGTTAGGGTAGGGGTTAGTGTGAGGGTTAGGGTTAGGTTGATGTTTAGGGTGAGGGTTAGGGTGAGGGTGAGGGTAAGGATTATGCTGAGGGTTAGGGTGAGGGTGAGGATTAGAGTTAGGGTGATATTTAGGGTGAGGGTTAGGGTTTGGGTGAGTGTGAGGGTTAGGGTGAGTGTGAGGATTAGGGTTAGGTTTCGGGTGAGGGTTAGGGAGAGTGTAGGGTAAGGGTGAGGGGTGGGGTGAGGGGTAGGTTTAAGGTTAGGGTGAGAGTTAGTGTTAGTGTGAGAGCTAGGGTTTGGGTTAGGTATAGGGTTAGTGTGAGGATAAGGTTTATGGTGAGGGTTAAGGTGAGGGTGAGGGTGAGGGTTAGGGTTAGTGTTAGGGTTAGGGTGAGTGTAAGGATGAGGGTTAGGGTTTGGGATAAGTTTAGGATGAGGGTTAGGGTTAGGGTTAGGGTTAGGGTAAGGTTTAGGGTTAGGGTGAGGGTTAGGGATAGGGTTAGCGTTAGGCTGAGTGTGAGGGTGAGGGTTAGGTTTAGGGATAGGTTGAGGGTGAGTGTTAGCGTTAGGGTTAGAGTTAGGATAAGGGTTAGGGTTAGGGTGAGGTTTAGGTTTAGAGTTAGGGTGAGAGTTAGGGTTAGGATGAGGATTAGGGTTAGGTTTAGGTTTAGGTTTAGGGTGTGGGTGAGGGATAGGGTGAGGTTTAGTGTTAGGGTTAGGGGGAGGGTGTGGGTAAGGATGAAGTTTAGGTTTAGGGTTAGGGTTACGGATAGTGTGAGGTTGAGAGTTAGGGTGAGGGTTAGGATGAAGGTGATGATTAGGGTTAGCGTTAGGTTTAGGGTCAGGGTTAGGGTTAAGGTTAGGGTGAGGGTGAGGGTGAGGGTGAGTGTGAGGGTTAGGTTTAGGGTGAGGGTGGGGTGAGTGTTACAGTTAGGGTGAGGTTTAGGGTTAGGGTGAGGGCTAGGGTGAGGGTGAGGATTAAGGTGAGGGTGAGGATTCGGTTAGGTAAGAGTTAGGGTTAGGGTTATGGTGAGGATTAGGGTGGTGAGGTTTTGGGTTAGGGTTAGTTTTAGGTTGAGGGTGAAGGTGAGGGTTAGGGTTAGGGTGATGTTTAGGGTGAGGGTGAGGGTTAGGGTGAGTGTGAGGGTGAGGGTGAGGGTTAAGCTGAGGGTGAGGGTTCGGGTTAGGGTTAGGGTGAGGGTGAGGTTGAGGCTGAGGTTTAGGGTTAGGATTAGGGTGAGGATTAGGGTTAGTGTGAGGGTTAAGGTTAGGTTTAGGGTGAGAGTTAGTGAGAGGGTTAGTGTTAGGGTTAGGGTTAGGGTGATGGTGAGGGTAGGGTTAAGGTGAGGGTAAGGGTTAGGGCGAGGTTTAGGATGTGGTTGAGGGTTAATGTTTGCATTAGGGTTATGGTGAGGGTGAGGGTTAGGATTAGGTTTAGGGATAGGTTGAGGATTAGGTTAGGGTTATGTTTAAGGTGAGCGTTAGTCTGAGGGTTAAGGTTAGGTTAGACATAGGGTGAGGATTAGGATTAAGGTTATGTTTAGGCTTAGGGTTAGGCTGAGGGTTAGTGTGAGGGTTAGGGTTAGGGTTAAGTTTAGCGTGTGGGTAAGGGTTAGGGTGAGGGTGAGGTTTAGGGTTAGGGTGAGGGTTAGGGTGAGGTTTAGGGTTAGGGTTAGGTTTATAGTTAAGGTGACGGATAGGGTTGGTGTTACGGTTAGGGTTAAGGTGAGGGTGAGGGTGAGAGTTAGGGTTAGGTTGAGGTTTAGGGTTATGGTGAGTGTTATGGTTAGGGCTAGGGATAGGGTGAGAGTGAGGGTTAGGGTGAGGTTGAGGTTGAGGGTGAGGGTTAGATTGAGGTTTAGGGTTATGTTGAAGGTTAGGGTTAGGTTCAGGGTGAGGGTTAAGGTTAGGGTGATGTTTAGGGTGAGGGTGAGCGTTACGGTGAGCATGAGGGTTTGGGTGAGGGTGAGGGTTAGGTTTAGGGTTAGGGTTACGGTTAGTGTGAGGGTGAGGGTTAGGGTGAGGGTTAGGGTGAAGTTGATGATTAGGGTTAGCGTTAGGGTTAGGGTGAGGGTTAGGTTTAGGGTGTGTGTGAGGGTAAGGGTGAGGGTAAGGGTTATTATTTGGGTTTGGGTTATGGTAAGGCTGAGGGTGAAGGTGAGGGTGAGGGTGAAGTTTAGGGTTAGGTTTAGGTTTAGGGTGAGGGTGCGGTTGGGGGTTAGGGTTAGGTTTATGGTTAGGGTTAGGGTTAGGCTGAGGCTGAGGGTGAGGGTGAGGGTGAGGGTGAAGTTTAGGGTTAGGGTGAGGGTTACGGTGAGGGCTAGGTTGAGGGTGAGGGTTAGGGTTGGAGTGAAGGTGAGGGTGAGGGTTTCGGTTAATTAAGTGTTAGTGTTATTGTTAGAGTTAGGATTAAGTTGAGGGTGAGCTATAGTGTAAGGGTTAGGGTTAGGGTGGGGGTTAGGGTTAGAGTTAGCGTGAGGGTTATGGTTAGGGTGATGTTTAGGGTGAGGGTTAGGGTTAGGGTGAGGGTTAGGGTTAGAGTTACGTTGAGGGTTAGCTTTAGGGTGATGTTTAGCGTGAGGGTGAGTTTTTGCGTGAGGGTGAGGGTTTGTGTGAGGTTTAGGGTTATGGTTAGCGTTAGGTTTAGGGTGAGGGTTCCGGTGAGGGTGAGTGTTAGGGTGAGTGTATAGGTTAGGGTTAGGGTGAGGGTTTGGTTTAGGGTGATATTTAGGGTGAGGGTAAGGGTTACAGTAAGGTTTAGGGTGAGGGTGAGGGTTAGGGTTAGGGTGCGGGCTAGGGTTAGGTTTAGGGTGAGGGTAAGGATTACGGTGAGATTTAGGGTGAGTATGAGGGTTAGGGTTAGCAATAGGGTTAGGGTGAGGGTGAGGGTGAGGTTTAGGGTTAGGGTTAGAGTTTTCGAGAGGCTGAGGGTGAGGGTTAGAGTTAGGATTAGGGTTAGGTTTAGGCTGAGGGTTAGGGTTAGTTTTAGTGTGAAGGTTAGTGTTAGGGTTAGCGTTAGGGTTAGGGTGAGGGTAAGGGTTACGGTGAGGGTTAGTGTGAGTTTGAGGGTTAGGGTTAGGGTGAGGGTTATGATGAGGTTTAGGGTTAGGGTTAGGGTTAGGATGAGGTTTAAGGTGAGGTTTAGGGTTAGCGTTAGGGTTAGGTTTCCGTTGTGGTTTAGGGTGAGGGTAATGGTTAGAGTGAGGGTTATGGTGAGGGTGAGGGTTAGGGTTAGGGTGAGGGTTAGGGTGAGGCTGAGTTTTAGCATTAGGGTTAGGTTGATTGTGAGGTTTAGGGTGATGGTTAGGGTTAGCATTATGGATAGGGTGAGGATTAGTGCTAGTGTGAGTTTGATGGTGATTGTTAGTGATAGGATTAGGGTAAGAGTTAGGGGGAGGTTGAGGGTGAGGGTTAGAATTAGGATTAGGTTTAGAATTAGGGTTAGGGTGAGGGTGAGGGTTAGGGTTAGGGTTAGGGTTAGTGTGAGGATCAGGGTTAGGGTGAGGGTTAGGGTGAGGGTGAGGGTGAGGGTTAGGGTGAGCTTGAGGGTTAGGGTTAGGCTGAGGGTGAGGGTGAGGGTTATTGCTAGGTTGAGGGTTAGGGTTATGGTTAGGGTAAGGGTTAGGTTTAAGGTGAGGGTTAGGGTTAGGTTTAGGGTTAGGGTGAGGGTGAGGGTTAGGGTGAGGGTGAAGTTTTCGATTAGGTAAGGTTTAGGTTTAGGGTGAGGATTAGGTGAGGGTGAGCGTTCGGGTTAGCCTGAGGGTTAGGTTTGGGTTTAGGGTGAGTGTAAGGGTTAGGATGATTTTTAGGCTGAGGCTTAGGGTTAGGGTGAGGGTGATGGTTCGGGTGAGCTGAGGGTTCAGGTGAGGGTTAGGGTTAGGGTGTGGGTGAGTGTTAGGGTTCGGGTGAGTTTTAGGGTGATGGTAAGATTTAGGGTGAGGGTGAGGGTTAGGATTAGGGTTAGGGTTAGGATTAAGGTGAGGGTTAGCGTTAGGTTTAGAGTTATGGTGAAGGTTAGGATCAGGGTTAGGGTTAGTTTGAGGGTTAGGGTTATGGTTTGGGTAAGGGTTCTGTTTAAGGTGAGGGTAGGGTTGGGATTAGGGTTAGGGTGAGGTTGAGGGTGAGGGTGAGGGTTTCGATTAGGTAAGGGTTAGGTTATGGTGAGGATTAGGGTGAGGGTAAGGGTTAGGGATAGGGTGAGTGTTAGGTTTGGGATTAGGGTGAGGGTTAGGGTTAGGGTGATGTTTATGCGAAGGGTGAGTGTTAGGGTGAGGGTGATGTTTCGGGTGAGGTGAGGGTGAGGGTGAGGGTGAGGGTTAGGGTGTGGGTGAGGGTTAGGGTTCGGGTGAGTTTTAGGGTGATGGTGAGTGTTAGCGTGAGATTGAGGGATAGGGTTAGGGTGAGGATTAGGGTGAGGGTTAGCATTAGTTTAGGGTTAGGGTGAGGGGTAGGGTGAGGGGTAGGGTTAGAGTGAGACTTATTGTGAGGGTGAGGGTTAGGGTTAGGGTGAGGGTAAGGGTTAGGGTGAGGGTGAGGTTGAGCGTGAGTGTTAGGGTTAGCATCGGTGTTAGGTTGAGGGTTAGGGTTAGTGTGAGGGTTAGGGTTAGTGTTAGGGATAGGGTGAGGATTAGGGTTAGTGTGAGGTTTAGGGTGAGGGTTAGGTTTAGGGTTAGGGTTAGATTTAGGGTGAGGATGAGGGTGAGGGTTAGAATTAGGTTTAGCGTTAGGGTTAGAATTAGGATGAGGGTGAGAGTGAGGGTCAGGGTTAGGAATAGGATTAAGGTTAGGTTTAGGTTGAGGGTTAGGTTGAGGGTTAGGATTAGGTTTAGTGTGAGGTTCAGGGTCAGGGTGAGGGTTAGGATGAGGGTGAGGGTGAGGGTGACGGTTAGGGTGAGTTTTAGGGTTAGGGTTAGGGTGAGGGTTAGGGTGAGCTTTAGGCTTAGGGTGAGGGTTAGGGTTAGGGTGAGGGTTAGGGTGAGGGTTAGGGTTAGGGTTAAGGTGAGGGTTAGGGTTAGGGTGAGGGTTAGGGTTAGGGTTAAGGTGAGGGTTAGGGTTAGGGTGAGGGTTAGGTTTAGGATTTGGTGTAGGGTGAGGGTGAGGGTGAGGGTTAGTGTTAGGGCAAGGGTGAGGGTTAAGTTTAGGGTGAGGGGTAGGGTGAGGGTGAGGGGTAGGGTGATGGTGAGGGTTAGGGCGAGGGTGAGTATGTGGGTTAGGGTTTCGGGTAGGTTAGGGTCAGGGTTAGGGTTAGGGTGAGGATTTTGTTGAGGGTGGGGTTAGGTTGAGGGTTAGGGTTAGGTTGAGAGTTAGGTTTTGGGTTAGGGTGAGCGTTAGTGTTAGGGTGATGTTTAGAGTGAGGTGTCTTTTGAGGGTGAGGGTGAGGTTGAGGGTGAGAGTTAGTGTTAGATTTAGGGTTAGGGTGAGGGTTAGGTTTAGCGTTAGGGTAAGGGTGAGGGTTAGCGTGAGGCGTAGGGTTAGGGTTAGGGTGAGAGTGAGGGTTTGTGTGAGGGTTAGGGTTAGGGTTAGGTTTAGGGTTAGTGTGAGGATACGGGTTAGGGTGAAGATTAGGTGAGGGTGAGGATTAGGGTTAGCTTTAGGGTTAATGTGAGGGTTAGGTTGATGGTTAGGTTTAGGGTGAGGGTTAGGTTTAGGATTAGGGTGAGGGTTAGTGTTAGGATGAGGGTTAGGGTTAGGATTAGGGTTAGGGTGAGTTATAGGGTTATGTTTAAGTTTAGAGTGAGGGTTAGGGTTAGGATTAGGGTTAGGGTTAGGGTTAGGATTATTGTTAGTGTTAGGGTTAGGGTGAGAGTGAGCGTTATCATTAGGGTTAAGGTTAGGGTTAGGGTGTGGGAGGGGGTGAGCGTTAGGTTTAGGATTAGGGTTAGGTTTAATGTTAGGGTTAGAGTTAGGGTGAGGGGGAGGTGGAGGGGGAGGGTTAGGGTGAGGGTTAATGTGAGGGTTAGGATTAGGGTTAGGGTGAGGGTTAGGTTTAGTGTGAATATGAGGGTTAGGGTTAGAGTTAGGGTAAGTGTGAAGTAAAGGTTAGGGTGATTGTTAGATTGACGATTAGGGTGAGGGTTAGGGTGAGGGTGAGGGTTAGGATGAGGGTGAGTGTTAGGGTCTGGGTTAGAGTTAGGTTTAGGGTGAGGGTTAGGGTGACGGTGAGGGTTAGGTTGAGAGTGAGGGTTATGTTTATTGTTAGGGTGAGGATTATGGTTAGGGTTAGTTTCAGGGTGAGGGTTAGGGAGAGGCTTAGGGTTAGTGTGAGGGTTAGGGTTAGGGTTAGAGTTAGGGTTAGTATGAGAGTAAAGTTTAGGGTAAGGGTCAAGGTGAATGTGAGTTTAAGGGTTAGCGTTAGCGTTAGGGTTAGGGTGAGGGTGAGGGTTAGTGTTAGGGTTAGGGTTAGTGTTAGGGTTAGGCTGAGGGAAAGGGTGAGGGTTAGGTTAAGGGTTAGGTTTAGGGTTAGGGTTAGGGTGAGGGCTAGGTTGAGGTTGAGGGTTAGGGTGAGAGTGAGGTGGAGGAGGAGGGTTTCGGTTAGGTAAGGGTTAGGATTATTGTTAGGGTGAGGTTTAAGTTGAGGGTGAGGGTTAGTGTGAGGGTTAGGGTTTGGGTGAGGGTTAGGGTTAGAGTTAGAGTGAGGGTTAGGGTTAAAGTGATGTTTAGGGTGAGGGTGAAGGTGAGGGTTAGGTTGAGAGGTAGGGTTAGGGTTAGGGGGAGGGTTAGGGTTAGGGTTATGGCTAGGTTTAGTGTGAGGATAAGTGTTAGGATTAGGGTTAGCGTTAGCATGAGGGTTAGGGTTAGCGATAGGAATAGGGTGAAGTTTAGGTTGAGGGTTAGGGATAGGGTTAGGGTTAGAGTTGGGGATAGGGTGAGGATTAGGGTTAGTGTGAGCGTTAGGGTTCGGGTGAGGGTTAGGGTTAGTGTGAGGGTAAGGGTTAGGGTTAGGGTTAGTTTGAGGATAAGGGTTAGGGTTAGGGTTAAGTTGAGGGTGAGGGTTAGTGTTAGCATTAGGGTTAGGGTGAGGTTTAGGTTTAGGGTGAGTTTTAGGGTTAGGGTTAGGGTGAGGGTTAGGTTTAGGGTGAGGTTTAGGTTTAGAATTGGTGTTAGGGTGAGTTTTAGCGTTAGGTTTAGGGTTAGGGTGAGGGTTAGGGTTAGGATTAGGTCTAGGGTTAGGGTTAGGGTTATTGTTAGGGTTAGGGTTATGGTTAGGTTTGGGGTGAGGGTGAGGGTTAGCGTTAGGGTTAGGGTCAGGGTTAGGGTTAGGCTGAGGGGGAGTGGGAGGGTGTGGGTGAGGTTTAGGATTAGGGTTAGGGTTAGGGTTAGTGTGAGGGCTAGGATGAGGGTGAGGTTTTGGGTGAGTGTGAGGGTGAGGGTAAGGGTTTCGGTTAGGTAAGGGTTAGGGTTATTGTTAGGGTGAGGATTAGGTTGAGCATGAGGGTTTGTGTGAGGATTAGTGTTAGGTTGAGGGTTAGTGTTACAGTTTTGGTGAGGGTTAGGGTTAGACTGAGGTTTAGAGTATGGTTGAGTGTTAGGGTGAGTGTTAGTGTTCGGGTGATGTTGAGCGATCGGGTGTGGGTGAGGTTTAGGGTAAGGATGAGGGTTAGTGTGAGGGTTAGGGTTAGGGTTAGGGTTAGGTTGAGGGTAAGGGTTAGGGTGAGGGTTAGGGTGAGGGTAAGGTTTAGGGTTAGCTTTAGGTTTAGGGTGAGGGTTAGGTTAACCTTAGGGTTAGGGTGAGGGTTAGTGTGAGGGTTAGGGTTAGGGTTACTGAGAGGGTGAGGGTGACGATTAGGGTTAGGGTTAGGGTAAGGGTGCGGGTGAGGTTTAGGGTGAGACTGAGGGTGAGGGTGAGGGTTTCGGTTAGGTAAGGTTTAGGGTTAGTGTTAGACTGAAGATTAGGGTGAGGTTGAGTTTTGGGCTGAGGGTTAGGGTTAGGGTGAGTGTTAGGGTTAGGGTTAGAGTGAGAGTTAGGTTTAGGGTGATGTTTGGGGTGAGGGTGAGGGTTGGGGTGAGATTGAGTGTTCGGGTTAGGGTGAGGTTTCGGGTGAGGCTGACGGTTAGTTTGTGGGTTAGGGTTAGGGTGAGTTTTAGGGTGACAATGAGCGTTAGGGTGAGTGTGAGGGTTAGGCTTAGGTTGAGGGTGAGGGTTAGGTTTAGGGTGAGGGTTAGGGTTAGGGTGAGGGTGAGGTTTAGGGTTAGGGTTAGGTTTAGGCTGAGGGTTAGGGTGAGGGGTAGGGTTAGGGTTAGGTTGAGGGTTAGGGTTACTGTGAGGGTTAGTGTTAGGGTTAGAGTTAGGGTTAGTGTGAGGATGAAGGTTAGGGATGGGGTTAAGGTGAGGGTGAGGGTAAGTGTTATGGTTAGTGTTAGGGTGAGTTTTAGCGTGAGGGTTAGGGTTACGATGAGGGTTATGGTTAGGGTTAGGGTGAGGGTTACGGTGAGAGTACTGCTTAGGATGAGGTTGAGGTTTAGGGTGAGGTTGAGGTTGAGGGTGAGTGTTAAGGTGACGGTGTGGCTGATGGTGACAGTGAGGGTTAGGTTTAGGGTTAGGGTTAGGGTGAAGTTGAGGGTTAGGGTTAGGATTAGGGTTAGGGTTAGGTTTAGGCTGAGGGTTAAGGTGAGGGTGAGGTTGAGAGTGAGGGTGAGGGTGAGAGTGAGGGTGAGGGTGGGTGTTAGGGTTAGGATTAGGTTTAGCGTGACTTTTAGGGTTAGGTTTAGGGTTAGGTTGAGGGTTAGGGTAAGGATTAAGATTAGGGTTAGGTTTAGGGTTATTGTTAGGGTTAGGGTGAGAGTAAAGTTTAGGGTTAGGGTTAGGGTTAGGGTGAGGGTGAGGGTGAGGGTTAGGGTTAGGGTTAGGGTGAGGGTGAGGGTGAGGGTTAGGGTTAGGATTAGGGTTAGTGTTAGGGTTAGGCTGAGGGTGACGGTGAGGGTGAGGGTGAAGTTTAGGGTTAGTATTAGGTTTAGGGTTAGAGTGAGTGTTAGGGTGAGTGTGAAGGTTAGGATTAGGGTAAGGGTAAGGTTTAGGGTTAGGCTGAGGTTTAGGTTTAGGGTTAGGGTTAGGGTGAGGATGAGGGTGAGTTTTAGGGTTAGGGTTATGGTGAGGTTTAGGTTTAGGGTGAGGGCTATGGTGAGGGTGAGGTTTAGGGTGAGTGTGAATGTGAGAGTGAGGTTTTCGGTTAGGTAAGGATTAGGGTTAGGGTTAGGGTGAGGATTGGGTTGAGGGTGAGGGTTAGTTTGAGGGTTAGGGTTAGGGTGATGGTGAGGGTGAGACTGAGGGTTATGGTGAGGGTTCGGGTTCGGGTGAGGATGAGGGTTTGGGTGAGGGTGAGGGTTAGGGTGTGGGTTAGGGTTAGGTTTAGGGTGATGGTTAGGGTGACGGTGAGGGTTAGGGTGAGGGTGAGGGTTAGGGTTAGGGTTAGGGTGAGGGTTAGGGTTAGGGTTAGGTTTAGGGTGAGGGTTAGGGTGAGGGCTAGGATAAGTTAAGGGAAAGGATGAGGGTTAGTGTGAGGGTTAGGGTTAGGTTTAGATTTAGAGTTAGTATGAGGATAAAGGTTAGGTGAGGTTTATGGTGAGGCTGAGGGTGAGGCTTCGGGTAAAGATGAGGGTTCGGGTTCGGGTTCAGGTTAGGGTGTGGGTTAGGGTTAATGTTAGGGTGAGGGTTAGGGTAATGGTGGGGGTTAGGTTGAGGGTGAGGGTTAGGGTTAGTGTTAGGGTGAGGATGAGGTTTAGTTTGAGGCGTAAGGTTAGGGTTAGGTTGAGGGTTAGGTTTACTGTGAGGGTTAGGTTTAGGGTTAGAGTTAGGTTTAGTGTGAGGTTAAAGGTTAGGTTGAGGTTTAGCGTGAGGTGGATTGTTAGGGTTAGGGTTAGTGTTTGGGTTTGGGTGAGCGTGAGGGTGAGGGTGAGTGTAAGGGTTAGGGTTAGGGTTAGGTTTAGGCTGAGGGTGAGGGTGAGGTTGAGGGTAAGGGTTAGGTTTAGTGTTACGGATAGGGTGAGGGCTAGTTTGAGGCTGAGGGTTAGGGTGAGAGTGAGGGTGAGGGTGAGGTTTTCGGTTAGGTAAGGGTTAGGGTTATTGTTAGGGTGAGGATTAAGTTGAGGGTGAGGGTTAGTGTGAGGGTTAGTGTTAGGGTGACGGTAAGGGTTAGAGTTAGGGTGAGGGGTAGGGTGAGGGTGATGTTTAGGGTAAGGGTAAGGGATAGGGTGAGGGTTAGGGTTCGGTTGAGCGTGAGGGTTAGGGTGTGGGTGTGGGTTAGGGTTAGGGTGAGTTTTAAGGTGACGGTCAGGGTTAGGGTGAGTGTGCGGGTTAGGGTTAGGTTTCCGGTGAGGGTTAGGGTTAGGATTAGGGTGAGGGTGAGTTTTAGGGTGAGAGGTAGGTTTAGGGTTAGGGTGAGGGTTAGGGTTAATGTGAGGGTTAGTGTTAGGGTTATGGTTAGGGTTAGTGTGAGGATAAGTGTTAGGATGAGGGTTAGGGTGAGGGTGAGGTTTAGGGTTAGCTTTAGGGATTGGGTGAGGGTTAGGTTGAGGGTTAGGGTTAGGGTTAGGGTGAGGATTAGTGTTAGGGTTAGGGTTAGGGTGAAGTGAGGGTTAGGGTTATCATTATGGTTAGGGCGAGGGTTAGGTGAGGGTTAGGGATGGGGTGAGGGTTAGAGTTAGGGTTAGGTTAAGGGTAAGGTTTATGGTTAGGGTGAGGATTAGGGTGAGGGTGAGGGTTAGGTTGATGGTTAGGTTTAGCTTAGGTTTAGGGTTAGGGTTAGAGTGAGGGTTAGGGTTAGGGTGATGTTTAAGGTGAAGCTGAGGGTTAGGGTGAGGGTTAGGGTTCGGGTGAGTGTGAGGGTTCGGGTGAGGGTGAGGGTTCGGGTGTGGTTTAGGGTTAGGGTTAGGGTTGGGTTAGGGTAACTGTAAGGGTGAGGGTAAGGGTAAGGGGGAGGGTTAGGGTTAGGGTGAGTGTTAGGGTGAGGGTTAGGGTTAGGGTGAGTGTGAGGGTGAGGGTTAGGGTTAGGGTGAGGGTTAGGTTGAGAGGTAGGTTTAGGGTTAGGTTGAAATTTAGGGTTATTAGGGTTAGGGTTAGCGTTAGGGTGAGTGTGAGGGTGAGGTTTAGCGTTAGGGTTAGGGTTAGGGTGTGGGTGAGTGTGAGTGTTAGGGTTAGGGTCAGGGTGAGGGTTGGGGTGAGGGGTAAGGTTAGTGTTAGGGAGAGGGTTAGGGTTAATGTTAGCGTTAGAGTTAGGTTTAGTATGAGGATAAAGGTTAGGGTGAGGGTTAGGGTTAGTGTTAGGGTTAAGGTTAGGGTTAGGGTGAGCTTTTGGGTTAGTGTTAGTGTTAGGGTGAGGTTTAGGGTGAGTGTTAGGTTTAGGGGTAGGGTGAGGTTTAGGGTAAGGGTTAGATTTAGGGTGAGGGTTAGGTTTAGGTTCAGGGTTAGGTTGAGGGTGCGGGTGAGGGTTAGGTTAAGTGTTAGGTTGAGGGTTAGGGTTAGGGTTAGGGTGAGGGTTAGGATTAGTTTGGGGGTTAGGGTTATGTATAGGGTTACTGTTAGTGTTAGGATAAGGGTTAGGGTGCAGGTGAGTGTTAGGGTTAGCATTAGGGTTAGGGTGAGGTTTACGGTGAGCGTTAGGTTTATTGTTAGGGTTAGGGTTAGTGTTAGGGTGAGTGTGAGGGTGAGGTTTAGCGTTAGGGTTAGGATTAGGGTGAGGGTGAGTGTGAGTGTTAGGGTTAGGGTCAGGGTGAGTGTTGGGGTGAGGGGTAAGGTTAGTGGTAGAGAGAGGTTTAGGATTAGGTTTAGCGTTAGTCAGGATTAGTATGAGGATAAAGGTTAGGGTGAGGGTTAGGGTTAGTGGTAGGGTTAAGGATAGGGTTAGGGTGAGGGTAAGGGTTAGGGTGATGTTTAGGTTGAGGGTGAGTGTTAGGGTGAGGGGTAGATTGAGGATGAGGGTGAGGGTGAGGGTGACGGTGAAGGTTAGGTTTAGGGTGAATGTGAGGGTTAGGGTTAGGATGAGGGTTAGGTTTAGGGTTAGGCTGAAGTTGAGGGTGAGGGTGAGGGTTAGGTTTAGGGTGAGGGTTAGGGTTAGTTTGAAGGTTATGGTGAAGGTGAGTTTGAGGGTGAGGATTAGGGTGAGGGTGATGGTGAGGGTGAGGGTTAGGTTTAGGATTAGGTTTACGGTTAGGGTTAGTGTTAGTTTGAGGGTGAGGGTGAGGGTTAGGGTTAGAGTTAGCGTTAGGGTTAGTGTTGGGGTTAGGGTTAGGGTAAGGATTAGGGTTAGGGTAAGGGTTACGGTTAGGGTTAGGTTGAGGTTTAGGTTTAGAGTTAGGTTTAGGGTGAGAGTTAGGGTTAGGGTTAGGGTGAGGGTGAGGGGTAGGGTGAGGGGTAGGTTTAGAGTTAGTGTAAGGGTTAGGGTTAGGGTGAGGGTTAGGGTTAGGTTTAGGGTTAGGTTGAGGGTGAGGGTGAGGGTTAGGGTTAGGGTTAGGTTTAGGGTGAGGGTTAGAGTGTGGGTGAGGGTTAGGGTTAGGGTGGGGGTTAGGGTGACCCTGAGGTCTAGGGTGAGGGTGAGGATTAGGGTTAGGGTTAGGGTGATTGTTAGGGTTAGGTTTAGGCTTAGAGTGAGTGTTAGGCTGAGGTGTCGGGTTAGAGTTAGGGTGAGGGTTATTGTTGTGTGAGGGTTAGGGTTAGGGTTAGACTTAGGGTTAGTATATGGTTAAAGGTTAGGTTGAGGGTTAGGGTGATGGTGAGTGTTAGGATTATCATTAGGGTTAGGGTGACGATTAGGGTGAGGGTTAGGTTTTGGGTGAGGTTTAGGGTGACGGTACTGTTTAGCGTGAGGGTGAAGGTTAGGGTGTGGGAGAGGGTAAGGGTTAGATTTAGGGTTATGGTTAGGGTTAGGGTGAGGGTTTGGGTTAGGTTTAGGGTCAGGGTGAGGTTGAGGGTTAGATTTAGGGTTAGGTAAGGGTTAGGGTTAGGGTTAGGTTGAGGATTAGGTTGAGGGTGAGGGTTAGGGTGAAATTTAGGGTTAGGGGAATGTTTAGGATGATAGTGAGGGTTTGGGTGAGGGTGAGGGTTAGGTTGTGGGTGAGGGTTAGGTTTCCCCTGAGTGTTAGGGTTACGGTGAGGGTTAGGGTGAGGGTAAGGGTTATGATTAGGGTTATGATTAGGGTTAGGTTCAGGTTTAGGTTTAGGGTGAGGGTGAAGTTGAGGGTTAGGTTTAGGATTAGGCTTAGGTGTTTGGTAGGGCTTAGGGTGAGTGTGAGGGTGAGGGTCAGAGTTAAGTTTAGGGTGAGGGTTAGGGTTATGTTTAGGGTTACATTGAGGGTGAGGGTGAGGGTTAGGTTGAGGGTGATGGTGAGGGTGAGGGTGAGGTTGAGGGTTAGGTTTAGGGTAAGGTTTAGGGTTATGGTGAGAGTTAGAGTGAGTGTGAGGGTGAGGGGTAGGGTGAGGGTTATGGTGAGGGTAAGGGTTAGGGTGAGGGTGAGGGTTAGGATTGGATTAGGGTTAGGGTTAATGTGAGGTTTAGGGATTGGTTTAGGGTTAGGGTGAGGGTTTGTTTAGGGTTAGGTTTAGAGTTAGGGTGAGGGTGAGGGTTAGGGTTTGGATTAGGGTTAGTGTTAGGTTTATGCTGAGGGTGAGGTTGAGGGTGAGTGTGAGGGTTAGGGTTAGGGTGAGGTTTAGGTTTAGGTTTAGGGTTAAGGGTAAGGTGAGGGTTAGGGTTAGGGTTAAGTTTAATATGAGGGTTAGGCTTAGGGTTAGGTTTAGGGCTCGTGTGAGGGTAAGGGTTTGGGTGAGGGTTAGGGTGAGGGTGAGGGTTAGTGTTAGGATTAGGGTTAGAGTGAAGGTTAGGGTGAGGGTAAAGGTTAGGGTGAGGGTTAGTGTTACTGTTAAGGTTAGGGTTAGGGTGATGGTTAGGATGAGGGTAAGGGTTAGGGCAAGGTTTAGGGTGACCGTGAGGGTTAGGGTGAAGGAGAGGTTTAGGGTAAGTGTGAGGGTTAGGTTTAGGGTGAGGGCTAGTGTGAGGGAGAGGGTTAGGGTGAGGGGTAGGGGTAGGGTTAGGGTTAGGGTTAGGGTTAGGCTGAGGGTTAGGGTTAGTGTGAGGGTGAGGGCTAGTTTTAGCATTAGGGTTAGGGTTAGGGTTAAGGTGAGGGTGAGGGTGAGGTTGAGGTTGATGTTAGGGTTATGGTTAGGGTTAGGCTGAGGGTGGGTTGTGGGTGAGGGTGAGGATGAGGGTTAGGGTTAGTTTAGGGGGAGGACTAGGATGAGGGTGAGGGTTAGGGTGACGGTTAGGGTGAGGGTGAGGGTTTCGGTTAGGAAAGGCTTAGGGTTAGGCTTAGGGTGAGGATTAGGGTGAGGGTGAGGTTTAAAGTGAGGGTCAGGGTTAGGGTGAGGATTAGGGTTAGGGTATGGTGAGGGTTAGAATTAGCGTGATGTTTAGGGTGAGGGTGAGAGTTAGGGTGAGGGCGAGTGTGAGGGTTAGGTTGTACGTGAGGGTTAGGGTTAGGGTGAGGGTTAGGGTGAGGGGTTAGGTGACGGGTAGGGTAAGGTTTAGGGTGAAGGTTAGGGTTAATGTGAGGTTTAGGGTTATGTTTAGGTTTAGTGTGAGGATAAGGGTTAGGCTGAGGGTTAGGGTGAGAGTGAGGGTTAGGGTTAGCGTTAGCGTTAGGGTGTGATTTAGGGTGAGGGATAAGGTGAGGGTTAGGGTTAGTATGAGGGTGAGGGTTAGAATTAGTTTTAGGCTGAGGATTAGGATGCGGGTGTGGTTTAGGGTAGGGTTAGTGTCAGGGTGAGGGTTCGGGTGAGGGTGAGTTTTAGGGTGTGGTTGATGGTTAGGATTAGGGTGAGGGTTAAGGTGACTGTGAGGGTTAGGATGAGGGAGAGGGTTAGGGATATGGTGAGAGTTAGGGTGAGGGTTAGGGTTACGATTAGTGTGTGAGGATTAGGGTTAGGGTTAGGGTTATGGTGAGGGTAAGGATTACTGTGAGGTTTAGGTTAGGGTGAGGGTTACGTTTAACGTTAGGTTTAGGGTGAGGGTTAGGGTGAGGGTTAGGGTTAGGGTGAGGGGGAGGGTTAGGGGGAGGGGGAGGGTTTGGGTGAGGGTGAGGGTTAGGGTTAGGTTTAAGGTGAAGGTTAGGATTAGGGTTAGGGTTAGTGTGAGGGTTAGTGTGAGGGGTAGGGTTTGGGTTAGGGTGAGGGTTAGGTTTAGTGTGAGGTTTAGGGTTAGGTTTAAGGTTAGGGCTAGTGTGAGGATAAGGGTTAGGGTGAGGGTTAGGTTGAGGGTGAGGGTTTGGGTTAGCGTTAGTGTTAGTGTGAGGTTTAGGGTGAGTTTTAGGGTTAGGGTGAGTGTTAGGGTTAGGGTGAGGGTGCGGGTGAGGGTTAGGTGTAGTGTTAGGTTTAGGGTTAGGGATAGAGTGAGTGTGAGGGTGAGGTTGAGGGTGAGGTTCAGTGTTAAGGTGTGGTTGTGATTTAGGTTTAGGATGAGGATTAGGGTTATGGTTATAGAGAGCTTTAGAGTTAGAGTGAGGTTTAGGGTGAAGGTGAGGTTTAGGGTTAGCAATAGGGTTAGGGTGAGGATTAGGGTAAGGGTTAGGTTTGGGGATAGGGTGAGGGTGAGGGTTAGGTTTAAGATTAGGGTTAGGGTTAGAGTTTTGGTGACGCTTATGGTGAGGGTTAGGGTTAGGATTAGGGTTAGGGTTAGGGTTACCGTTATTGTTAGGGTTAGGGTTAGGTTTTAATTGAGTGTGAGTGTGAGGGTTATCATTAGGGTTATTGTTAGGATTAGGGTGAGGGTTAGGTTTAAGATTAGGGTTAGGGTGTGGGTTAGGCTGAGGGTGAGGGTGAGGGTTAGGGTTAGGATGAGGGTTAGGGTTAGGGTTAGGATGAGGGTTAGGGTGAGGGGTAGGGTTAGGGTTAGGGTGAGGGTTAGGGTTAGGATGAGGGTTAGGGTTAGGGTTAGGATGAGGGTTAGGGTGAGGGGTAGGGTTAGGGTTAGGGTGAGGGTTAGGGTGAGGGTTAGGGTTAGGGTTAGGGTTAGGGTAAGAGTGAGGTTTAGGGTTAGGTTTAGGGTGAGGTTTAGGTTTAGGGTGAGGGCTACGGTGAGGGTGAGGTTTAGGGTGAGTGTGAGGGTGAGGGTGAGGGTAAGGTTTACGATTTGTGTTAGGGTTATGGTAAGGCTGAGGGTGACGGTGAGGGTGAGGGTGAAGGTGAGGGTTAGGGTTAGGGTGAGGGTGAGGTTGAGTGTTAGGGTTAGGGTTAGTGTTAGGCTGAGGATGGCTGTGAGGGTGATGGTGAAGTTTAGGGTTAGGGTTAGGGTTAGATTTAAGGTGAGGGCTAGGGTGAGGGTCAGGGTTAGGGTGAGAATGAGGGTGAAGTTGAGGGTTTCGGTTAGGTAAGAATTGGGTTATTGTTAGGCTGAGGATTAGGTTGAATGTGAGGGTTAGTGTGGGGGTTAGCGTTAGGGTGAGGTTTAGGGTTAGAGTTAGGGTGAGGGTTAGGGTTAGGTTTAGGGTTAGTGTGAGGGTTATGGTGAGGGTGAGGGTTAGGTTTAGTGTTAGGGTGAGGGTGAGCATTTTGGTGAGGGGTAGGGTTTGGGTTAGGTTGAGGGTTAGGTTTACTGTGAGGGTTGGGGTTAGGGTTAGTGTTAGGGTTAGTGTGAGGTTAAAATTTAGGGTGAGGGTTAGGGTGACGGTGAGGGTTAGGGTTAGGGTTAGGGTTTGGGTTTGGGTGAGCGTGAGGGTGAGGGTGAGTGTTAGCGATAAGGTTAGGCTGAGGGCGATGTTGAGGTTGAGGGTAAGGGTTATGTTTAGGGTTAGGGTTAGGGTGAGGGCTAGGTTGAGGGTGAGGGTTAGGGTGAGAGTGAGGGTGAGGGTGAGGGTTTCGGTTCGGTAAGGTTTAGGGTTATTGTTAGGGTGAGGTTTCAGTTGAGGGTGAGCGTTAGTTTGAGGGTTAGGGTTAGGGTGAGGTTTAGGGTTAGAGTTAGGGTGAGGGCTAGGGTTAGGGTGATGTTTAGGGTAAGGGTTAGGGTGAGCCTTAGGGTTCGGTTGAGAGTGAGGTTTAGGGTGTGGGTGAGGGTTAGGGTTAGGGTGAGTTTTAGGGTGACGGTGAGCGTTAGGATGAGTGTGCAGGTTAGGCTTAGGTTTCGGGTGAGGGTTAGGGTTAGGGTTAGGGTGAGGGTTAGGGTTAGGGTTAGGGTGAGGGTGAGGTTTAGGGTGAGGAGTAGTTTTAGGGTTACGGTGAGGGTTCGGGTTAATGAGAGGGTTAGGGTTAGGGTTATGGTTAGGTTTAGTGTGAGGATAAGCGTTAGAATGAGGGTTAGGAAGAGGGGGAAGGTTAGGGTGATCGTTAGGGGTAAGGTGAAGGTTAGGTTGAGGGTTAGGGTTAGGGTTAGGGTTAGGGTGAGGGTTAGTGTCAGGTTTAGGGTTAGGGTAAGGTTTAGGGATAGGTGTAGGGTTAGGGTTAGGGTTAGAGTTAGTGTGAAGTGAGAGTTAGGTTTAGCGTTAGGGTTAGGGCAACGATTAGGGTGAGGGTTAGGGTTAGAGTGAGGGTTAGAGTTAAGGTTAGGGTTAGGGTAAGGTTTAGGGTTAGGGTGAGGATTAGGTTTAGGGAGACTATTAGGGTGAGGGTGAGGGTTAGGTTGAGGTTTAGGGTTAGGGTTAGGTTTAGGGTTAGTGTTAGAGTGAGGGTGATGTTTAGGGTGAGGCTGAGGTTTAGGGTGAGACTTCAGGTGAGTGTGAGGGTTCGGGTTCGGGTGAGGTTTCGGGTGTGGGTTAGGGTTAAGTTTAGGGTGGGGTTAGTGTAACTGTGAGGGTTAGGGTAAGGGTGAGGGTTAGGGTTAGGGTTAGGGTGAGTGTTTGGGTGAGGGTTAGGGTTAGGGTGAGGTTTAGGTTTAGGGTTAGGGTTAGTGTGAGGTTAACGGTTAGGGTGAGGGTTAGGGTATGGGTGAGGCTTAGGGTTAGGATTTGGGTTAGGTTTGGGGTTAGGCTGATGGTGAGGGTGAGGGTAAGTTTGAGCGTGAGTTTAGGGTTAGGGTCAGGGTTAGTGTGAGGTTTAGAGTGTTAGGTTTAGGAGTAGGGTGAGGGTTAGGGTAAGGGCTAGAGTTAGGGTGAGGGTTAGGTTTAGGTTTAGGGTTAGGTTGAGGGTGCGGGTGAGGGTTAGGTTAAGTGTTAGGGTGAGGGTGAGGGTGAGGGTTTGGTTTAGGATTAGGGTTATGGTTAGGGTTAGGCTGAGGGCAAGGGTGAGGTTGAGGGTAAGGGTTAATTTTAGGTTAGGGTTAGGGTGAGGGCTAGGTTGAGGGTGAGGTTTAGGCTGAGAGTGAGGGTGAGGGTTCAGGTGAGGGTGAGGGTTAGGGTGTGTGTTAGAGTTAGGGTCGGGTTAGGGTGACATTGAGGGTTAGGGTGAGGGTGAAGGTTAGGGTTAGGGTTAGGGTGAATGTTAGGGTGAGGGTTAGTTTGAGGGGTAGGTTTAGGGTTGGGGTGAGAGTTAGGGTTAGTGTGAGGGTTAGTGTTAGGGTAAGGGTTAGGGTTAGTGTGAGGTTAAAGTTTAGGGTGAGGGTTAGTGTGAGGGTGAGTGTTAGGGTGAGGATTAGGGTGTTGGTTAGGGTTAGATTGAGGGTTAGAATTAGGGTTAGGATGAGGGTTAGAGTGAGGGTGAGGTTTAGGGTTAGAATTAGGTTCAGGGTTAGGGTTAGGCTGAGGGTGAGTGTGAGGGTTAATGTTAGCGTTAGGGTTAGGGTTAGGGTGAATTTGGAGTTTAGGGTTAGGATTAGGGTCAGGGTTAGGATTAGGCTGAGGGTGAGGGTTTGGTTGAGGGTGAGCATGAGGGTTAGGTTCAGGTTTAGGATGAGGTTTAGGGTTAGTGTGAGGGTTAAGGTGCGGGTGAGGAAACATTTCTCTTATCTCCAGCCCTAAGCAAGCGGCGCCTGGCTAACCATAAATGTCTCTTACATAAACCACAGGAGGTACTTTTAAGATTAGCACAACGGCCAAAGGAAAAGCATGACCCATCCCTGACCCCGGGACTTCTCACCCTTGCTTCTGCAAAACTTTTTCATTCTTCCCCTTCCCACCACCCCTGCAGGTATAAAAAACCTACCCCGAGCTCAATAAAGCAGACCTTGACGCGACTCAGACTGACTGTCTTTCTTTATGCGCTTGGTCTCGTTTCTCTCTCACCCCCCATTGGTTTTTAGGAGGTGCCTCCTCGAGCCTAACAAAATAACTGGACCTGCTGGACGGGTCAAGTGGCGCCCAACATGGGGCTCGAGGCGCGGTGACCTACCCGATGGCGCTGGAGACGGGGATCCCCAATCATTTAAGGGTAGAAACTCCCACATCGCATCACTCGTGCACCGTGGGAAGTCTTGAGGTAAGTTTGCCGTTCAAAGAACCATGGGAAAAGAGCTGTCTAAAGAGGCTTTATTTATAAAGGAAATAAAGGAAGCTATTAGGGAGAGAGGAATAAGAGTAAAAAGAAAGGATCTTGTAAAATTTTTTTATTTTGTCGGGGAAAATTGTCCTTGTCTAATTCTGAGTGGCCCGGACATTCATCCCCTTACCTGGAGTAAAGTAGGGAAAAATATTAATGATTTAGCGGCCAAAGGAGAAAAAATTCCCGAGGCCTTTTTTAGTTTTTATGGGATTATCAGGGACATTTTAAAAGAGGTAGAAAAGGGAAGAGATGGTGCCCGCTTATTGATTTTAACGGAGGACACTGCTGCCTCATGAATGGAATAAGATTGTACAATTGGTCCTGACCAGAGGCCAATATTTAACCTGGAAGGCTGAATTTATAGATAAGGCAGAGGCTCAGGCTATCATAAACAAAAAACATGTTCAGATGGCCACTCCCATCTGAAGTTGCCTTTTCTGTTTGCAGTCCTTGACTGCCGCGCAGCGCCTGTCTGGTTTCCTCTGTTTCTGTTTAGTGTTAATTGTCTCTGTTGTCTGTCTTGTTGTCCTTAAAGGGAAGGGGCGGCAACTAACAACCCCCTTAAGTCTGACTTTAGATCACTGGAAAAAAGTTACAGCTCGAGCCCAGATTGTCAGGTTTTAGGAACCTGCTTGTTTGTCAATTATGTAATTGCCACTGACCACCTGCGAATGGCCCCAGTTAGATCTCAGCCTTGGGCCTTGGCTCAGGGGGTCTGAGCGTGGGGGAGAACCTGTCAGTCTGAGGGGACGGCCGCTAGGATTTTTCTTTTCCCTTGCTCCAAGATGACTGGGAATTCTCCTCCACCTTGGAAGGCCCCTCGGTCAAGTCTGCAGGAATCTAAGAGAAAAAATCCTCCGGAGGTGAGTAGGGATGTTGAGTCCCCTGGTAAGTGAATGGTAGTGAGATGTCGCCCCATTCACTGAGACCTGATTTTGTCTCTGTGGCCACTTGTTTGTCTTGTTTAGTGTGTGTTCGTTTTATGTTTTCTGAGGTAGGGAAGATTTGGGTGATTGTGACAGGCTCACTCAGCAGACTCTGGATTCAGCTTGCTGAATGAGAACAGCACAGAGATTCAAAAGATTAATTAGTGAATTGCCTTGCTAGATAAGCAAGCTTTGGGAAAATGAAGTCCAACAAAGGTACCTGATTTAAAAGAAATACTGTCTTAAATTTTTGTTTAAAAACTTTAAAAGGTATACGTACAACTGATTTTGATTTTTGCTCGCCTTAAGATCTGTGTGAGTGTTTTGTGTGTGTCTGTGAACGTGTTCAAAGATAAGAATTGTCAGCATGCTGTAACAGTTGGGTAAGTTTAAATTTAAAATTCAAAAGGTTATGAGGTTTGGACATTACCAAAAATTTTAAAAAATCTTCACATTGTTTTAAATGGCTTTTTAAAGTTTCTTTAACTTGCAAATTAGAAAATCTGGTATTTAAAAACTAATATTTTAAAATGCATAAGACTGTTTATACTGTAACCAAGTTATCTGGCTTAACAAAAATGCATTGGCTGTTTGGGATTTAGTTCCCTTGGCTAAAATTTGGGGATAAATATTAAAAATTTAAATGTAAAGGTTAGTTTAACACTGTCAAAGATGCTACCTGTTCTGTCTGTCTAAAAACTGTGTATTTCATTCAAGAACCAAGAGAAGAGACGAGGAAAAACTTAGAAGACAACAGAAGAAGTATCTTTAGGGGTGAGGGGTGAACAAGCACAAGTGCAGTTCAGCTGGTAATGCATGGTGGGACAGGTCCTGGGAGGAGTCCACGCATGTTGAAAGAGGGCCAGCTGACACAAACGCAATTCATCTAACCCTAAAGAGTCGGATTGGGTGTGTGCCCATTCCATAGAAGGGGCTGAGTGGCCCATCTTTGTTCTCTCTCTTCCCTGCAGATAGACACTGAAAACATGATGGTTAAAATGAGTGATGTGATGATCTGATTAGTATTGCTAAAACCTCCCCTTGGATGTGATAACATTAAAATTAGGAAGGCCTTAAAAGAGGACTAAAAAGTTATTTGTATAATGTGGCTTACTTTCAATTATGTTCTACAATTAGGATATTTTTAAAAGTCATAAAGACGCTAAGTCTAGCTTTTTGGTTCAGTTATGATGATTGTTATTTTCGCATTAAGGAAAAATTGTCATTTGAGTTTAAAAATCTTAATGTGTGTCTCTTTTAAAACAAGCAACCAAGAGGCAATGAGTGACACTTGGCCTCAAGATTTCAAGGGATCTTTTCAAAATGCAAATAAAAACTAAAGTATAAAATATTAAAGGTAATTAATAAGAGGTTTTAAAAAAATAGGAATGGATTTTTGGATATAAAGTTTAAATGTAAAATTGTTCTTAACATTGGCCTCAATGTGCACAAAGGAAAAATTAGGATTACCAAAATAATTGCTATTCTAGTTTGCTCTTATAGGTTTATTAAGTTTCCAGCAAGCCCAAAGCAAAGCACAGAGGATTCTTACAAGTTGTCAGATGTAACTTTGACTCTTAATAAGTTTCAGGTAAGTGCATGCTTAAAAGCTACTTCTATGTTGACCACCTTGTTGCTTTTAATTGGAGTAAAGTGGCCTTTTATAAGACTCATTGATCTGAAACTGGTTCAAAGCCAGCTCGGGCACAAAAAGGTTCCTATGAGACTGTCACCTCTATTCAGCCAGCAGAGTACTAGTCCTGGACTGAAGAGTTAGGGGACAGCATTCAAGCCCCGAGTCTGGGACTCAAAGTGGCAGAGTGCTAGCCTTAAGCTGTAGAGCTGAGGGACAGTGCTCAGGCCCCGAGTTCAAGTCCAGCAGCCAGCTAAGGAAAATGTCAATGAGGCATTTATCCAGTGTGAAGAAGACACTCCTGGGACAAAAGCAATGGAGGAGCATCCAGAGGCAGTAAGCCACTGCTTGGATAGCAGAAATGTCAGATCCTAGAGTCATTTGTGCATGGCCCTTCAAAACTGGTCAGAGCCGGGAGGTCATGGAAAGAGTTTGTAAGCATGCCTAATGTCCATGACTATCTACCTTGTAAGGGACAGGAACTTGCCAGTCCTCTGTGATAGTAATAAAAAGCTAATGTTATAAAATGTGGAGGATAGTTTAAATCTCAACCCCTTTATGTGCCAAAAAGCTCTAATTGGCAGCTCTAATTGAGCTGACACTAGTTACATGAAGTTCATCTACTCAGGAAAAAGTTTGTAAACCTGAGAGTGTGTTTCTATTGATATCATCATTGATATCTGTCTAAAGGCCTGCAAAGGTAACTTAGGCATTATTTGGGATCATTAGAGATCACATTCCTAAGCCATCTAGGAAGATGCTTTTACAAACCAGAGTGCTAAACAAGCTACACTGCTATACCTGGAAAAAAGGTCTGTGCAGTTGTCAAAAGTTAAATATTGTTCTTAAAGACATCTAACCCTGATAGCCTCTTTGTAAAATAGGCTAAAGTTATAGGTTCCTGGCTAGGTAAGATCAACACCCCTAAAGTCAGCTTGAAGAAGTTACGGAAGATGGACCTTCGCCCTTCTACCCCCATTTTTAAGATCAAGGGTCCAGAGTCAGAAATTTTGGAAAAATGAGGCAAAATAGAGAAAAAAAGGCATAAAAATAGTGTTAACAGTTGTCAGTGTGCAAGGTGTGGAGACTGCATCTGTACTAAGCCTTCTGAGCCTTCTGTGTTTATTTTACAAAAATATCTGGTTAGTAAAAAAAAAAAAAAGTTGTAATTTTGGTAAATTGTCTTGGGCTATTGTTTAAAGATCTTAAAAACCAGCAGAATCAAAGCCTGCCAAGCCTATGCAATGTATCTTTAACCAGTCTGTGTAGGAATTTACAGCCCAGCATGAGGTGTGACAGTCCCTTGGAGCCACTGAGAGACCCTGCTGTTGCTGCTGCTGCTGCTGCTGCATACCCTAATGGGTAAAGTCCAACGACGGCCTGACAGCCACCTGGAGGAATTCCTGCCTGATTCCATCACCTGAGTCTGCTTCCTGGTTGACTGCTACTAAATCTAAGATCTTGTGGGACATTCTTTTGGGTGATATCCAGCAACCCTCTCTTCCCACAGTGGGTACTGGGGACAAGAATATCACTGGCTTGCTTTCCTTAGACACTTCAGTGCATAGTGACTAAAAATCCACTCTAGGGTCACAGCCTGGTTTGGCTCTGGTATGGTAATAACCTAAGTGTTTTATCAATGAAGGTAATACTCTTAGCCTTAAAATCTAGCAAGCTTGTACCTCACAGTGGTGCCTTAAGGCTGTTCTAAGATAAAGGTTCCGCAAGCCAAAGGAAAATTGGGCAGTTTTAAACTACAGCCACAAAGATGCTCAAAAAATCGTAAAAAAAAGAGGGTAGTAAAGAAAGCCTTGAAAAAAAAAGGGGGCTCTGTTACTGTTACTTTTGTTACAATCGGACCTTGTATACTCAACAGACTGGTGTCTTTTGTAAAAGATAAAGATCAGCATAGTCCATCTATTAGTTCTGAGATCCAAATACCAAGCATTGAGAACAACTGACACCCCACAAGATAATATAGAGACACCCGTACGACTGAGATAAGAACCCCCTAAATTTTAAGATTAAAATTAGCCCAAAGAAAAATGGGGGAATAAAAGATTAAAAAATTAGAGTTACATTTTACAATTGTTAACTGCTGGTTTTGCTTCTGTAAACTTGCTTGCACTAGCACTGACCCTTCCCCTCCCTGGAGATATATAAAAAAGTTTTGGAGTCTAGATGTTGGCCCTGGGACAAGCTCTGTAGTCATAAATAAAGGGCTAACAAGTAAATTCCCCAAATGGCCAAATGGGACCCAAGATAAGAAACAAAGAGTATGTCCTCCGCATTCCTGTGTAAAAATTCCCGATTTAGGGGGCTCAAGATGAGGGCCATTTGATGAGCCCAGCAGACTAGGCCAAGTGTTAATCAATCACAAGCCTGTAACACTGTAGATTCCCTAACCCTTATCTCCCAGAGTGACTACCTCAGTTTGATCATCCGTGCTAATTGTTTTATTGCAAAGAGTGTTATAAACTTCCCCGGGTAGATTGATGTTGGGATGTCCTCCTTTTCCCTGTGCAACAAGGTTATTAATGTTTCTGCCTCCCTATGCTCACAACAGAGCCAGGTTTTTGTTTGTGGCAATAATATGGCCTACACTGTACTTCCCCAAAATTGGACAGGGTTCTGTATTCCAGCTATTTTGCTCCCAGACATTGACTTGATTTCCGGAGATGAGCCAGTACCCATTCCTGCCTTTGATTATTTTGTTCCCCAACATAAAAGGGTGGTACAATTTATTCCCCTACTGATAGGACTTGGAGAGGCTGGTGCTTTAGGCACTGGGACTGCAGGATTAGCCACTGCTGTCTCCTCAGACTCCAAGCTTTCACAACAATTAGCTGATGATATTACTAAAGTTTATCAATCTGTTAAAGATCTTCAGGATCAGTTAAATTCATTAGCTGAGGTGGTTTTACAAAATCGCAGAGGTTTAGATCTTTTAACTGCTGACAGAGGTGGCATTTGCTTAACTTTACAGGAAAAGTGCTGTTTTTATGCCAATAAGTCTGGCATTGTAAGAGATCGAGTTAAAAAACATCAGGAGGAGATTGAAAGATGGCGACATGAGTTTTTTGAGCACCTTATTTGGGCTGCTTGGGGGGGACTTTTACCCTATGTTCTTCCCCTCCTGGGTCCCCTTGTTGGATTACTTTTGCTTATTTCCTTTGGCCCTTGGGCTTTTCAGCGCCTTACGCGCTTTATAAAAAATCAAATAGATTCTGCCCTATCAAAAAATTCGGTCTCGGTGCATTATCAACGCTTAGAGGCTCAGGAGGACCCCACGGGGCACACCGCGGTCACCCCTAAAGAAGGACTGCAATTCCATACACTTCTTCCCTAATGATTCCCAAAAAGCTAGAAAACATCCAATGACGGGAGTATTATGGAGCTTACCCTGGATAGCACTACATACAGAGGCCGTACAGGCTGGCTCAACAAGGCATGTAGCCAGTAGCCTAAGACAGGATGTTTTCTCATAACCTACCTTTGGAAAATTTGTTGATAAAACAGGTGAATGGCTTACCACAACCCAGGGGAAACCTTCCCCCTGAGGATGATGCCTTTTCTCTTACAGATGCAGCTAGAATTCCAGACTTGGACCTTCCTGTTTAAATTTATTAAATAACAGATTAATCTCTGGTCTTCTAAGCCCACACAGGTTCATCACCATCACCTCGATGTGACGGACTAAGGCATTGAGATCGAGGACTTACCCCAGGCATTTAATTAGTGCTTTGCCATGAGCTTGTTCCAGTGGGAAACAGCCCCCCTTTTCTTTTTCTTATTTAGGAAATCTTTCTTCTTATTCGTAACTTCTGACAATTCAACGGGCAAGACCTATTGCCATAAGGGATAGGTTCGCCCCTCCTCCTATAGGCCCCTCTGCTTGGGGGAGGATGCACCTATGGGAGGAATTAGAGAAATGCTCTAATCAAGGGTGCAGGTAAGACTGAAGGGGGATGGATCCGCGAGATCCCAAAACCCAAGACCCCTGAGTGGCAAGCTCTGGTGCATGACGGTTGGCATGCATACCCACGATCCGTCTCCTCAAAAAACATGACAAGGCCTGCAAAACTCCCCTCCCCAAATGAGGACGGTCGCTCGGGAGTGGAGAAAAACCCTGGGCCCTTAGAGGAACAGAGCCTCTGTCACCCCCTTAAAAAGAGCAGCCAACAATTGATGGTCAATTTTCTAAATAAGAAAGGGGGATTTGTTGGGAGCCAAGAAAGTGTATGGAAAGATAAGATTCCTCCAGCCCTAAGCAAACTACATTTGGCTAACCGTAAATATTCCTCCAGCCATAAGCAGACAACATTTGACTAACCATAAACATTTCTCCTATCTCCAGCCCTAAGCAAGCGGCGCCTGGCTAACCATAAATGTCTCTTAGAGAAACCACAGGAGGTACTTTTAAGATTAGCACAACGGCCAAAGGAAAAGCATGACCCATCACTGACCCCGGGACTTCTCACCCTTGCTTCTACAAAATTTTTTCATTCTTCCCCTTCCCACCACCCCCGTGGGTATAAAAACCCTATCCCCGAGCTCAATAAAGCAGACCTTGACGCGACTCAGATTGTCTTTCTTTATGCGCTTGGTCTCGTTTCTCTCTCACCCCCCATTGGTTTTTAGGAGGGGTCTCCTCGAGCCTAACAAAATAACTGGACCTGCTGGACGAGTCAAGGGTTAGGGTGAGGGTGAGGGTAAGGGTTAGGGTTAGTTTTAGGGTGAGGGTGACGGTGAGGGTGAGGGTTAGTTTCAGGGTTAGTGTTAGGGTGAGGATGAGGGTCAGGGTTAGGTTTAGGATTAGGGTTAGGGTTAGGGTAAGGGTGAGGGTTAGGGTGAGGGTGAGGGTTCAGGTGAGGGTGAGAGGTAGGGTGTAGCTGAGGATTAGGGTTAGGGTGAGGGTGGGTGTTAGGGTGATTGTGAGGGTTAGTATTAGGGATAGTGTTACAGTGAGGATGAGGGTGAGGGTTAAGTTTAGGATTAGGGTTAGGGTTAGAGTAAGTGTGAGGGTTAGGGTTAGGGTAAGAGTGAGGCTTAGAGTTAGGGTTAGGATCAGGTTTAGGTTTAGGGTGAGGACTACGGTGAGGGTGAGGTTTAGGGTGAGTGTGAGGGTGAGGGTGAGGGTGAGGGTAAGGGTTATGATTTAGGTTAGGGTTATGGTAAGGCTGAGGGTTATGGTGAGGGTGAGGGTGAAGGTTAGGGTTAGGGTTAGGGTGAGGGTAAGGTTGAGGGTTAGGGTTAGGATTAGGGTTAGGGTTAGGGTTAGGCTGAGGGTGACAGTGAGGGTGAGGGTGAGGGTGAGGGTAAGGGTTATGATTTAGGTTAGGGTTATGGTAAGGCTGAGGGTTATGGTGAGGGTGAGGGTGAAGGTTAGGGTTAGGGTTAGGGTGAGGGTTAGGGTTAGGATTAGGGTTAGGGTTAGGGTTAGGCTGAGGGTGACAGTGAGGGTGAGGGTGAAGGTTAGGCTTAGGGTTAGGGGTAGGGTTAAGGTGAGGGATAGGGTGAGGGTGAGGGTTAGGGTGAGAATGAGGGTGAAGGTGAGGGTTTCGGTTAGGTAAGAGTTAGGGTTATTGTTAGGGTGAGGAATAAGTTGAATGTGAGGGTTAGTGTGAGGGTTAGGGTTAGGGTGTGGGTTAGGGTTAGAGTTAGGGTGAGGGTTAGGTTTAGGGTGAGGGTTAGGGTTAGGGATAGGGTTAATATTAGGTTGAGGGTTAGGATTAGGGTTAGGGTAAGGTGAGGTTGAGGGTAAGGGTTAGAGTTAGGTTTAGGGTCAGGGTTAGGGTGAGGGTGAGGGTTAGTGTTAGGATTAGTGCTAGGGTGAGGATAAAGGTCAGGGTCAGTGTTAGGATAGGGTTAGGGTTAGGGTAATGGTGAGGGTTAGTGTGAGGGTGAGGGTTCAGGTGAGGGTGAGAGGTAGTGTGTAGTTGAGGGTTAGGGTGAGGGTGAGGGTTAGGATGAGGGTGAGGATTAGTATTAGGGTTAGTGTTACAGTGAGGATGAGGGTGAGGGTTAGGTTTAGGATTAGGGTTAGGGTTAGGGTAAGTGTGAGGGTTAGGGTTAGGGTAAGAGTGAGGTTTCGGGTTAGGTCAGGGTGAAGTTTAGGTTTAGGGTGAGGGCTACGGTGAGAGTGAGGATTAGGGTGAGTGTGAGTGTGAGGGTGAGGGAAAGAGTTTTGATTTGGGTTATGGTTATGGTAAAGCTGAAGGTGAAGGTGAGGGTGAGGGTGAAGTTTAGGGTTAGGGTTAGGGTGAGGGTAAGGTTGAGGGTTAGGGTTAGGATTAGGGTTAGGGTTAGGCTGAGGTTGACGGTGAGGGTGAGGGTGAAGGTTAGGGTAAGGGTTAGGGTTATGGTTAAGGTGAGGGCTAGAGTGAGGTTTAGGGTTAGGGTGAGAATTAGGGTGAAGTTGAGGGTTTCGATTAGGTAAGAGATAGGGTTATTGTTAGGGACAGGATTACGTTGATTGTGAGGGTTAGTGTGAGGGTTAGGGTTAGGGTGAGTGTTAGGGTTAGAGTTAGGGTGAGGGTTAGGGTTAGTGTGAGAGTTAGGGTTAGGGTTAGGGTTAGGGTTAGGGTCAGGTTGAGGATAAGGGTTAGGTTGAGTGTTAGGGTGAGGGTGAGGGTTAGGGTTAATGTTAGGGTTAGGGTAAGGATTAGGTGAGTGTTAGGTTTAGGTTTAGGGTTAGGGTGAGGGTGAGGGTTAGGGTGAGGTTTAGGTTTAGGGTTAGGGTTAGGGTGAGGGTGAGGGTGAGGGTGAGGTTTAGGTTTAGAGTTAGGATGAGGTTTAGGTTTAGGGAGGGGGCTATGGTGAGGATGTGGGTTAGGGTGAGTGTGAGGGTAAGGGTGAGGGTTTCAGTTAGGTAAGGATTAGGGTTAGGGTTAGGGTGAGGATTAGGTTGAGGGTGAGGGTTAGTTTGAGGGTTAGGGTTAGGGGGAGTTTTAGGGTTAGGGTTAGATTGAGGTTTAGGGTTAAGGTTATGTTTAGGGTGAGGCTGAGGGTTACGGTTAGGGTGAGGGTTAATGTGTGTTTTAGGGTTAGGTTTATGGGGAGGGTTAGGGTGACGGTGAGGGTTAGGGTGAGGGTGAGGGTTAGGCTTAGAATTAGTGTGAGGGTTAGTGTTAGGGTTAGGATTAGGGTGAGGGTTAGGATGAGGGGTAGGATTAGGGTTAGGGAGAGGGTTAGGGTTAGTATGAAGTTAGGGTGAGGTTTAGGATGAGGGTGAGGGTAAGGTTTATTGTTAGGGTTAGGGTGAGGGTTAGTGTTAGGGTTAGGTTGAGGGTTAGGTTTAGGGTGATGTTTACGGTGAGGGTGAGGGATAGGGTGAGGGTGAGTTTGATGAAAGGGTTATGGTGAGGGTGGTGGTGAGGGTTAGGTTTAGGGTAAGCGTGAGGGTTAGTGTGAGGATTAGGGTTAGGTTTAGGGTTAGTGTGAGGGTGAGGGTGAGGTTGAGGGTTAGGGTTAGGGTTATGGTGAGGGTTAGGGTTATTTTGAGGGTTAGGGTGAAGGAGAGGTTGACGGTGAGGGTTAGGGTGAGGGTGACAGTGAGGGTGTGGATTAGGATTAGAATTAGGGTTAGGGTGAGTGTGAGAGTTAGGGTTAAGTTTAGGGTGAGGCTGAGTTTGAGGGTTAGGGTTAGGGTTAGGGTGAGGGTAAGGGTTCGGGTTAGGGTTAGGGTAAGGGGTAGGTTAAGGCTGATGTTTAGGGTTAGGGTTAGGGTAAGAGTTAGGGTTAGGGTGAGGGTTAGTGTTAGGGTTAGGGTGAGGGTTAGGGTTAGGTTTAGGTTTAGAGTGAGGTTTAGGGTTAGGGTTAGGGTGAGGTTTAGGTTTAGGGTGAGGGCTACTGTGATGGTGAGTGTTAGGGTGAGTGTGAGGGTGAGGGTGAGGTTTACTGTTAGGTAAGAGTTCGGTTAAGGTTAGGGTTCGGTTAGGGTTAGGGTGAGGGTTAGGTTGAGGGTTAGGTTTATTGTGAGGGTTAGGGTGAGGCTAAGGGTTAGGGTTAGGGTGAGGGTTCAGGTGAGGGTGAGGGTGAGGGTGAGGATGAGGGTTGGGGGGATTAGTGTTAGGTTTAGGGTGAGGGTTAGAGTTACGATTAGGGTTAGGGTGAGGGTGAGGGTTAGGTTTAGGGTTAGGGTGAGGTTTAGGGTTAGGTTTAGTGTTAGGGCGAGTGTTAGGGTGAAGGGTAGGGTTAGGCTTAGGGAGAGGGTTAGGGTTAGTGTGAAGGTTAGGGTTAGGTTTAGAATAAGAGTTAGTCTGAAGATAAAGGTTAGGGTGAGGTTTAGTGTTAGGTTTAGGGTTAAGGTTAGGGTTAGGGTGAGGGTTAGGATTATGGTGATGTTTAGAGTGAGGGTGAATGTTAGTGTGAGGGTGAGGTTGAGGGTGAGGGTTAGGTTGAGGGTGAGGGTGAGGGTGACGGTGAGGGTTATGTTTAGGGTGAGGGTGAGTGTTAGGTTTAGGATTAGGTTTAGGTTTAGGGTAGGCTGAGAGTGAAGGTGAGGGTGGGGGTTAGGGTTAGGGTTAGGGTGAGGGTTAGAGTTAGTTTGAGGGTTAGGGGGAAGGTGAGTTTGAGGGTGAGGGTTAGGTTGAGGGTGACGGTGAGGGTGAGTGTTAGGGTTAGGATTAGGGTTAGGGTAGGGTGAGGGTTAGGGTTAGGTTTAGGGTTAGGGTGAGGGTGAGGGTGAGGGTTAGGGTTAGGGTTAGGGTTAGGGTGAGGGTTAGGGTTAGAGTTAGGTTTAGGGTATGGGTTAGGGTGAGGGTTAGGGTTAGGTTTAGGGTTAGGGCGAGGGTTAGGGTTAGGGATAAGTTTACGGTAAGGGTTAGGGCTAGGGTGAGGATTAGGGTTAGGTTAGGTTGAGCATTAAGGTTAGGGTTAGGTTTAAGGTAAGGGTTAGGATTTGGTATAGGGTGCGGGTTAGGGTTAGTATTAGGGTGAGGATTAGGGTTGGGGTTAGGTTTAGGGTGAGGGTTAGGGTTTTGGTTAGGGTGAGGGTGAGGGTTAGGGTGAGGGGTAGGGTTAGGGTTAGGGTAAGAGTTAGGGTTAGGGTGAGTTTTAGGTTCAGGGTTAGGGTTAGGGTGAGGGTGAGGGTGAAGGTAAGGGTTAGTGATAGGGTTAGGCTTAGGTTAAGTGTTAGTGTGAGGGTTAAGGTTAGGGTTAGTGTATGCGTTAGGGTTAGGTTGAGGGTTAGGTTTGAGGTTAGGGTTAGGGTGAAGGTGAGGTTGAGGGTTAGGGTTAGGGTTAGGTTTAGTGTGAGGTTAGGTTTAGTGTTAGGTTTAGGTTGAGGGTTAGGGTTAGAGTTAGGGTAAGGGTTAGGCTGATGGTTAGGGTTAGGGTTAAGGTGAGGGTGAGGGTTAGGGTTAGGTTTAGGGTTAGGATGAGGGTTATAGTCAGGGTTAGGGTTAGTGTAAGGGTTAGGGTTAGGCTGAGGGTTAGGGTTAGGGTGATGTTTAGGGTGACGGTGAGGATTAGGGTGAGGATGAGGTTGAGGGTGAGGGTTAGGCTGACTGTGAGCGTGAGGGTGAGGGTTAGGTTTAGGTTGAGGGTTAGGGTTAGGGTTAGTGTTAGGGTGAGTTTGTGGGTGATGTTAGGGTGAGGGTAAAGGTTAGGGTGATGGTTAGAGTTCAGGTTAAGGTGAGGTTTAGGGAGTGGGAGAGTGTTAGCGTTAGTCTGAGGTTTATGGTGTGGGGTAGGGTTAGGGTGAGGGTGAGGGTTAGGTTTAGGGTTAGTGTGAGGATGAGGGTTAGGGTGAGGGTTAGTGTGAGGTTAAGGTTTAGGGTTAGCGTTAGGGTTACGGTGAGGGTTAGGGTTATGGTTAGCGTGAGGGTTAGTGTGAGGTTTATTGTTAGGGTTAAGGTTAGGGTCAGGGTGAAAGTGAAGGTTAGGGTTAGGGTTAGATTTAGAGTGAGGTTGAGGGTGAGGGTTAGGTTTAGGATTAGGGTTAGGGTTAGGGATAGGCTTAGGGTGAGTGTGAGGGTGAGAGTTAGGTTTAGGATTAGGGTTAGGGTTAGGGTTAGGCTTAGGTGAGAGTGAGGGTGAGGGATAGGTTTAGGATTAGGATTATTGTTAGGGTTAGGCTTAGGGTTAGGGTGAGGATTAGGCTTAAGTTTAGGATGAGGGTTAGGGTTAGGGTGATGTTCAGGTGAGGGTGACGATTAGGGTTAGCTTGTGTGTGAGGGTTAGGCTTAGGGTGAGGTTTAGGGCGATGGTGAGGGTGAGGGTGAGGGGAGGTTTAGGGTTAGGGTTAGCGTTATGGTGAGGGTAAGGGTTAGGGTGAGGGTTAGGGTGAGGTTATGTTTAGAGTTAGGCTGAGGTTTAGGGTTATTGGGAGGGTTAGGGTTAGTGTTATGGTTTGGGTTAGTGTGAGGATAAGGGTTAGGGTGAGGGTTAGGGTGAGGGTTAGCGTGAGGGAGAGGGTTAGGGTTACCGTTAGGTTTAAGGTGAGGTTTAGGGTGAGGGTTAGGGTTAGGGTAAGGGTTAGGGTTAGGGTGAGGTTTAGGGTTAGGGATAGGGTTAGGGTGAGGGTGAGATTGAGGATTACGGTTAGGTTTATGGTGAGGGTTAGGGTGAGGGTGAGAGTTAGTGTTAGGGTTAGTGTTAGGGTGAGGATGAGGGTGAGGGTTAGGTTTAGGATTAGGGTTAGGGTTAGGGTAAGTGTGAGTGTTAGGGTGAGGGTGAGGGTTCAGGTGAGGGTGAGGGTTAGGGTGTGGTTGAGGGTTAGGGTTAGGGTGAGTGTTAGGGTGAGATTTAGGGTGATGGTGATGGTTAGGGTGAGAATGAGGGTTAGGGTTAGGATGAGCATTAGGGTGAGGGTTGGCTTAGGGTTACGGTTTGGGTTAGTGTGAGGATGAGGGTTAGGGTTAGGGGTTGGGATATGGTGAAAGTAAGGGTTAGGGTGAGCTTTAGGGTGACGGTGAGGGTTAGGGTTACCGTTAGAGTTACGATAAGGGTTAGGGTGAGGGTTCGGTTTAGGGTGAGGGTTAGGTTTAGAGTTACGTTTAGGGAAAAGGTTAGGGTGAGGGTTAGGGTTAGGGTTAGGGTTAGGGTAGGGTTTAGGGTAAGGGTTAGGGTTAGGGTGAGAATAAGGGTTAGGGTTAGGTTGAGTATTATGGCTAGGGTTAGGTTTAGGGTGAGGATTAGGTTTTGGTATAGGGTGAGGGTTAGGGTTAGTGTTAGGGTGAGGATTAGTGAGGATTATTTTTAGGGTGAGGGTTAGGGTTTTGGTTAGGGTGAGGGTGAGTGTTAGGGTGAGGGGTAGGGTTAGGGTTAGGGAAAGGGTTAGGGTTAGGGTGAGGGTTAGGTTCAGGGTTAGGGTTAGGGTGAGGGTGAGGGTGAAGGTGAGGGTTAGGGATAGGATTAGTGTTAGGGTGAGGGTTAGGGTTAGGGTTAGTGTAAGCGTTAGGGTTAGGTTGAGGGTTAGGTTTGAGGTTAGGGTTAGGGTGAAGGTGAGGTTGAGGGTTAGGGTTAGGGTTAGTGTGAGGATAAGGGTTAGGGTGAGGGTTAGTGTGAGGGTTAGGGTTAGGGTTAGGATTAGGGTTAGGGTGAGGGTGAGTGTGAGGGTTAGGTTTAGGGTTAGTGTGAGGATAAATGTTAGGGTGAGGTTTAGGGTGAGGGTGAGGGTTAGGGTTAGCATTAGGGTTATGTTGAGGGTTAGGGTGAGGGTTAGGTTTAGGGTTAGGGTTACGGTTAGGATGAGGGTTACGGTCAGGGTTAGGGTTAGTGTAAGAGTCAGGGCTAGTGTGAGGCTGAGGGTTAGGCTTAGGGTTACGGTTTGGGTTAGTGTGAGGATTAGGGTTAGGGGTTGGGATATGGTGAAGATAAGGGTTAGGGTGAGCTTTAGTGTGATGGTGAGGATTAGGGTTACCGTTAGAGTTAGGATAAGGGTTAGGGTGAGGGTTAGGTTTTGGGTTAGGGTTCGGGTGAGGGTGAGGGTTAGGGTTAGGGTTTGGGTGAGTGTTAGGGATAGGGTTAGCGTTAGGGTGAGGGTGAGGGTGAGGGTTAGGGTTAGGTTTAGGGTTAGGGTTTGGCTGGGGTGAGGATGAGGGTGAGGGTGAGGGTGAGGGATAGGGTTAGGGTTAAGGTTATGGTCAGGGCTAGGGTGAGGGTGAGGGTTAGGGTGAGGGTCAGGGTTAGAGTTAGGGTTAAG
Organism: Dipodomys spectabilis; assembly: GCF_019054845.1. Taxonomy (NCBI): domain Eukaryota; kingdom Metazoa; phylum Chordata; class Mammalia; order Rodentia; family Heteromyidae; genus Dipodomys; species Dipodomys spectabilis. The sequence continues at coordinate 2,874,799 of NW_024870761.1, forward strand.
TTTAGGGTGATGTTTAGGGGAGGGTGAGGATTAGGGTGAGGGTGAGGGTTCGCGTGAGGGTTAGTGTTAAGTTATGGGTGAGGTTTCGGCTTAGGTTGAGTGTTAGGGTGATGGTGAGGGTTAGGTTGAGGGTTAGTGTTAGGGTTAGCGTTAGGGTGAGGGTTCGGGTTAGGGTGATGTTTAGGGTGAGGGTGAGTGTTAATTTGAGGGTTAGGGTTAGGGTTAGGGGTAGGGTTAGGGTGAGGGTAAGGTTTTGGATGAGGGTTAGGGTGAGGGTGAGGGTTAGGGTTAGTGTTAGATGAGGGTTTGGGTTAGTGTTAGGGTGAGGGTTAGGGTGAAGTTTAGGGTTAGGGTTAGGGTTTGAGTTAGGGTAAGGGTTAGGATGAGGGTGAGGGATATGTTTATGGTGAGGGTAAGGGTTAGGGTGAGGGTTAGGGTAAGGGTGAAGGTTAGGGTTAGCATTAGGGTTAGAGTGAAAGTTAGAGTTAGGGTTCAGGATCAAGTTAGGGTTAGGGATAGGATGAGGATTAGGGTTAGGGTTAGGGTTAGGGTGAGGGTTAGGCTGAGGTGTAGGGTTAGGGTTAGTGTGAAGGTTAGGTTTACTTTGAGGGTTAGGATTAGGTTTAGGGTTAGTGTTAGGGTGAGGGTAAGGTTTAGGGTGAGGGTTAGGGTTAGGGTGAGGGTGAGGATGAGAGGGAGGGTTAGGGTTAGGGTTACAGTGAGGGTGAGGGCTTGGGTTAGTGACATTGTTAGGGTTTTGGTTAGGTAAGTGTTAGGGTTAGGGTGAGGATTAGGAAGAGGGTGAGGGTGAGGCTTAGGGTGAGGGTTCGGGTTAGGGTGAGGGTGAGGGTTCCTGTGAGGTTGAGGGTGAGAGTGAGGGTGAGGGTTAGGGTGTGGGTGAGCATTCGGGTTAGGGTGAGGGTTAGGGTGACCGGGAGGGTTATGGTGAGGGTGAGGTTTAGGGTTAGGTTTAGGGTGAGGGTTAGTGTTAGTGTTAGGGTTAGGGTTAGTTTGAGGGTTAGGGTTAGGGTGAGGGTTAGGGTGAGGGGTAGGGTTAGGGTTAGGGTGAGGTTTAGGGTTAGGGTGATGGCTAGGGTGAGGGTGAGGGTTAGGGTGAGGGTTAGGGTTAGGGTGAAGTTGAGGATGAGAGGGAGGGTTAGGGTTAGGTTTACGGTGAAGGTGAGGGCTAGGGTTAGGTTGATTGTGAGGGTTTTGGTTAGGTAAGTGTTAGGGTTAGGGTGAGGATAAGGAAGAGGGGGAGGGGGAGGTTGAGGGGGAGGTTTAGGGTTAGGGTGAGGGTTAGGGTTAGGGTTACAAGGGAGTGTTTGGGTTAGGGTGATGTTATTGTGAGGGTTCGGGTTAGGGTGAGGGTGAGGGTTCCGGTGAGGTTGAGGGTGAGAGTGAGGGTGAGGGTTAGGGTGTGGGTGAGCATTAGGGTTAGGGTGAGGTTTAGGGGGACTGGGAGGGTTATGGTGAGGGTGAGGTTTAGGGTTAGGTTTAGGGTGAGGGTTAGTGTTAGAGTTAGGCTTAGGTTTAGTTTGAGGGTTAGGGTTAGGGTGAGGGGCAGGGTTAGGGTTAGGGTGAGGTTTAGGGTGAGGGTGAGGGATAGGATGAGGGTGAGGGTTAGGGTGAGGGTGAGGGTGAGGGTGAGGGTTTCATTTATGAAAGGGTTAGGTTTAGTGATAGGGTGAGGATTAGGGTGGGGATGAGGGTTAGGTTGTGGTTTAGGGTTAGGGTGAGGGTTAGGGTTAGGGTTAGAGTGAGGGTTAGGGTTAGGGTTATGTTTAGGTTGAGGCTGGGGGTAGGGTGGGGGTGAGGGTTCGGATGAGTTTGAGGGTTGGTGTGAAGGTGAGGGTAAGGTTGTGGTTTAGGGTTACCATTAGGGATAGGGTTAGAGTGTGGCTTAGGGTGAAGATGAGGATTAGGGTGAGTGTGAGGGTTATGGTTAGGGTTACGGTGAGTGTTAGGGTTAGGTCTAGGGTGAGGGTTAGGTTGAGGGGTAGGGTTAGGTTTAGGGTGAGGGTTAGGGTTAGTGTGAAGGTTAGGGTTAGTATTAGGGGTAGGGTAATTGTGAGGATAAAAGTTAGGGTGATGGTTAGGATGAGGATGAGGGTCAGGGTTATCGTTAGGGTCAGGGTGAGAGTTAGGGTGAGGGTGAGGGTTACGGTGAGGGTTAGGTTTAGAATTAGGGTGAGGTTTAGGTTTAGGGTGATGATTAGGGTGAGGGTGAGAGTGACGGTGAGTGTTAGGGTTAGGGTCAGGGTGAGGGTTAGAGTTAGGATTAGGGTTAGTGTTAGGGTTAGGCTGAGAGTGAGGGTGAGGGTGAGGGTGAGGGTTAGGGTTAGAGTTAGGGTGAGGGTTAGGGTTAGTGTGAGCGTTAGGGTGAGGGTGAGGGTGAGGGTGACAGTTAGGGTGAGGGTGAACTTGAGGGTGAGTGTTAGGATTAGGATTAGGAATATGGTGAGTTTTAGGGTTAGGGTTAGGGTTAGGGTTAGGGTGAGAGTTAGGTTTAGGATTAGGGTTAGGGTTAGGTTTAGGGTTATTTTTAGGGTTAGGTTTAGGCTTAGGGTGAAGGTGAGGCTGAGGGTGAGGATTAGGGTTAGGGTTAGGTTTTGGATTATTTTTAGGGTTATGGTTAGGGTTAGGGTGAGGGTGAGGGTTAGGGTTAGGATTAGGGTTAGGGTTAGGGTTAGGCTCAGGTTGAGGTTGAGGGTGAGGGTGAGGCTTAGTGTTAGGTTTAGGGTTTGGGTGAGTGCTAGGGTGAGGGTGAGGTTCAGGGTGAGGGTGAGGTTTTCGGTTAGGGAATGGTTATGGCTATTGTTAGGGTGTTGATTAGGTTGAGGGTGAGGGTTAGTGTGAGGTTAGGGTTAAGGTGGAGGTTAGTGTTAGAGTTAGGGTAAGGGTTAGGTTTAGGGTGATGTTTAGGGTGAGGGTGAGGGTTAGGGTAAGTGTTAGCTTTCGGGTGAGGGTGAGGGTTAGGGTGTGAGTGAGGGTTAGAGTGAGGGTTAGGGTTAGGGTTTGGTTTAAGATGAGGTTTAGGGTTAGGATTAGGGTTAGGGTGAGTGGTAGGGTGAGTGGTAATGTTAAAGTTAGTGTGAGGGTTAGGTTAGTGTGAGGGTTAGGGTTAAGATTGGGGTTAGGGTTAGGATAAGTGTTAGGGTGAGGGTTAGGGTGAGGGTGAGGGTTAGGGTGAGGGTTAGGGTTAGGGTTAGGATTAGGTTGAGGGTTAGGGTTAGGGTTAGTGTTAGGGTGAGAGTTAGGGTAAGGGTGATGTTTATTTTGAGGGTGACGGTTAGGTTGAGGGTGAGTGTTCGGAAGAGGGTGATGGTTCGGGTGAGGGTGAAGGTTAGGGTGTGGTTGAGGGTTAGGTTTAGGGTGAGTGTTAGGGTGATGGTGAGGTTTAGGGTGAGGGTGAGGGTTAGGTTTAGGGGTAGGGTTAGGGTGAGTGTTAGGGTTAGGGTTAGGGTTAGGGTGAGAGTTAGGTTGAGATGTCGGGATAGGGTTAGGTTGTGGGTTGGGATAGGGTTAGGGTTAGTGTGAGGATAAGGTATAGGTTGTGGTTTAGGATGAGGGTGAGGGTTAGGGTTAGGGTTAGGGTGAGGGTTAGGGTTAGGTTGATTTATAGGTGAGGTTGAGGGTTAGTGTGAGGGTGGAGTGTGAGGGTGATTGTTAGGTTGAGGGTGCGCGTGAGGGTGAGGTTGAGGGCGAGGTTTAGGGTTAGGTTTAGGGTGAGGGTTAGGGTTAGGTTTAAGATTAGGGTTAGGCTGAGGGTGAGGGTGAATGTGAGGGTGAGGGTTAGGGTTAGGGTGAGGGTTAGGGTTAGTGTGAGGGATCTGGGAGGGTGATAGTTAGGTTGAGGTGTATGGTTAGTGTGAGGGTTAGGGTTATGATTAGGGTGAGGGTTAGCGTTAGAGTGATGTTTAGTATGAGGGTGATGGTTACTGTTAGGTTTAGCGTTAGGAAAAGGGTTAGGCTTAGGGTTAGGTTTAGGGTGAGGGTTAGGGTGACGGGTAGGTTTAGGGTTAGGGTGAGGGTTAAGGTTAGTGTGAGGGTAAGGGTTAGGGTTAGAGTTAGGATTAGTGTGAGGATAAGTGTTAGGGTGAGTATTCGGTTGAGGGTGAGGTTTAGGGTTAGGATTAGGGTTAGGGTTAGGGTTAGGCTGAGGGTGAGGGTGAAAGTGAGGGAGAGGGTTAGGGATAGGATGAGGGTTAGGGTTAGGGTGAGGTTTAGTGTGAAGGTGAGGGTCAGAGTGAGGGTGAGGGTTAGAATGAGGGTGAGGGTGAAGGTGATGTTTAGGGTTAGGATTAGGGTTAGGTTGAGTTTTAGAGTTAGGTTTAGGGTTAGGGTTAGGCTTATTGTTATGGTTAGGGTGAGGGTGAGGGTGAAGGTTAGCATTAGGGTTAGGGTTAGGGTGAGGGTGATGGTTAAGCTGAGGTTAGGTTTAGGGTGAAGGTTAGGGTGAGGGTTAGGGTGAGGGTTAGGGTGAGGGTTAGGGTGAGGTTAAGTGTTAGGGTGAGTGTTAGTGTGAGGGTTAGGGATAGTGTGAGGGTAAGGGTTAGGGTGAGGTTTATGGTGAGGGTGAGCATTAGGGTTAGGGTGAGGGTGAGGTTTAGTTTTAGGTTTAGGGTGAGGGTTAGGGTTACTGTGAGGGTTAGGGTAAGGGTGATGGTAAGGGTTAGGGTGAGAGTTAAGGTGAGGGTGAGAATTAGGGTGAGGTTGAGTGTTAGGGTTAGGGTGAGGTTAAGCTTTACTGTGAGGGTTAGGGTTAGGGTTAGCGTGAGGGTTAGGGTTAGGGTTAGAGTAACGGTGAGGTTTAGGGTTAGGGTTAGGGTGAGGGTGAGTTTTAGGTTTAAGGTGAGGGTGATTATGTGGGTGAGGGTTAGGTTTAGGTTTAGGGTGATCGTGAGGATGAGTTTTAGGGTTAGGATTAGGGTTAGGCTTAGGCTTAGGCTTAGGGTGAGCTTGAGGGTGAGTGTTAGGGTTAGGGTTAGGGTGAAGGTTAGGGTAAGTATGAGGGTTAGGGTTAGGTTTAGTGTTAGGGTGAGGGTGAGGGCTAAGGTGAGGGTGAGGGTTAGGGTTAGGGTTAGGGTTAGGGTTAGGGTTAGGGTTAGGGTGAGTGTTAGGGTGTGGGGTACGGTTAGGGTTAGTGTGAGGGTTAGGTTTAGTGTGAGGGATAAGGTTAGGGTTAGGGTTAGGGTTATTTGTAGGGTTAGGGTTAGGTTTAGGGTGAGGGTGAGGGTGAGGGTTATGTTTACTGTTAGGGTATGGGTTAGGCTGAGGGTGAGGGTGAGTGTGAGGGTTAGGGTTAGTGTTAGGGTGAGGGTTAGGTTTAGGGTGAGGGTTAGGGTTAGTGTTAGGGTGAGGGTTAGGGTGAGGGAGATGTTTAGTGTGAGGGAGAGGGTGAGGGTTACTTTTGGGGTGAGTGTGAGGGTGAGGGTTAGGTTTAGGTTTAGGGTGAGGGTTAGGTTTGTGTGAGTGTTAGGCTCAGGGTTAGGGTTAGGGTGAGGGTTAGGGTTAGGGTGAGGGTTAGGGTGAGGGTGAACGTGAGGCTGAGGGTGAGCCTGAGAGTGAGGGTTAGGGTTAGGGTGTAGGATACGGTTAGTGTTAGGGTTAGTGTGAGGGTGAGTGTATGAGTTAGGGTGAGAGTTAGTGTGAGCGTGAGGTTTAGTGTTAGGCTTATGGTGAAGGTGAGGTTGAGGGTGAGGTTTAGGGTGAGGGTGAGGGTTAGGGTTAGGGTGAAGATTAGGCTTAGGATTTGGGTTAGTGTGAGGGCTAGTGTGAGGGTGAGGGTTAGTGTTAGGATTAGTTTTAGGGTTAGGTTGAGGGTTAGGGTTAGGTTGAGTGTGAGTGTTAGGGTGTCGGTTAGTGTTATGGTAAGGTGAGGGTTAGGTTTAGTGTGAGGGTTAGGGTTAGGGTTATTTTTAGTGTTAGGTTTAGGGTGAGGGTGAGGGTTGGAGTTAGGGATACGTTTGGGTGAGGGTGAGAGTGAGGGTGAGGGTTAGGGTTAGGTTTAGGGTTAGGGTTAAGGTGAGGGTTAGGCTGAGGTTGAGGGTTAGGTTTAGGGTTAGGGTTAGGGTTAGAGTGAAGGCTAGGGTGAGGGTGAGGTTTAGGATGAGGGTGAGGGTGAGGGTGAGTGTTTTAGTTCGGAACATGTTAGGTTTAGGGTTAGAGTGAGGATTTGGGTGAGGGTAAGGTTTAGGGTGAGGGTTAGGGTTAGCCTAGGGTTAGGGTTAGGGGTAGGGTGAGGGTTAGGATTATGGTTAAGGTTAGGGTTAGTGTGAGGGTGATGTTTAGGGTTAGTGTTAGGGTTCGGATAAGGTTTAGGTTGAGGCTAAGGGTGAGGGTGAGGGATAGGGTTAGGAGTAGGGTTAGGGTGATTGTTAGGGATAGGGTTAGGGTGAAATTGAGGGTTAGGGTGAGGTTTCGGTTTAGGGTTAAGGTTAGGATGAGGGTTAGGGTTAGGGATAGTGTGAGCGTGAGGGTTGGCGTAAGCGTTAGGGTTAAGGTTAGGGTCAGGATGAGGGTTAAGGTGAGATTAAGGGTTAGGGTGAGTGTTTGCGTGAGGGTGAGGGTTAGGTTTAGTGTGAGGCTAAGGGTTAGGGTGAGGGTTAGGTTGAGGGTGAGCATTAGGGTTAGGGTGAGGGTGAGGTTTACAGTTAGGGTTAGGGTTAGAGTGAGGGCTAGGGTGAGGGTGAGGGTTAGGGTTAGGGTTAGGGTGAGGGTTAGGATGAGGGTGAGGGTTAGGGTGAGGGTGAGGGTTAGGGTTAGTGTGAGGGTAAGGGTGAGAGTGAGGTTTAGGGTTAGCGTGAGGTTTAGGGTGAGGGTGAGGTTTAGGGTGAGGCTGATGTTTAGGGTCATGGTTAGGCTGAGGATGAGGGTGAGGGTTAGAGTTAGGGTTAGTGTGAAGATTATTGTTAGTGTGAGGGTTAGGGTGAGGGTGAGGGTAATGGTTAGGTTGAGAGTTAAAGTGAGGGTGAGGGTTACGGTTAAGGTTAGGGTAACGTTGAGGTTGAAGGTTAGGGTTAGGATTAAGGTTAGGGTTAGGTTGAGGTCTAGGTTGATGATGAGGGTTAGGGTGAGAGTGAGGGTTAGGTAAGGGTTTATTTAGGTAAGTGTTAGGGTTAGGATTAGGGTTAGGGTTATGGTGAGAGTTTTGGTTAGGTTTATGTTTAGGCTTAAAGTGAGGGATAGGTTTAGTGTGATGGTTAGTGTGACGGTTGAGGTTAGGGTGAGGGTGAGGTTAAGGGTTAGGGTTAGTGTTAGGGTGAGGGTGAGGGTAAGAGTGAGGGGTAGGTTTAGGGTTAGGGTGAGCATTAGCGTTAGGGTTAGCGTGAGTTTTAGGGTGAGTGTTAGGGTGAGGATTAAGTTTAGGGTTAGGGGGAGGGCTAGGGGGAGTGTGAAGGTTAGGGTTAGGGTAAGGGTTAGGGTTAGGGTGAGGGTAAAGGTTAAGGTGAGTTTCAGTGTGAGGGTGAGTTTCAAGGTGAGGGTTAGGGTCGGGTTCAGGATTAGGGTGAGGGTGAAGATTAATTTGAGAGGTAGGGTTGGGGTGAGGGTGAGGCTGAGGGTTATGGTTAGGATTAGGTTGAGGGTTAGGTTTAGGGTTGGGGTGAGGCTGAATGTTATGGTTAGGATTAGGTTGAGGGTTAGGTTTAGGGTGAGTGTTAGTGTTAGGGTTAGGGTTAGGGTGAAGGTGAAAGTGAGGGTTAGGTTGAGGGTGAGGTTGAGGGTGAGGGTGAGGTTGAGTGTGAGGTTGAGGGTTAGGGTTAGGTTTAGGTTTAGGGTGAGAATGAGAGTGAGGGTTAGGGTTAGGATTATGGTTAGGTTTAGTGTTAGGCTGAGGGTGAGGGTGAGGGTTAGGCTGAGGGTTATGCTTAGTGTTAGGGTGTAGGTTAGGGTTAGTGGGATGGTTTAGGTGAGGGTGAGTGTAAGGTTTAGGATGAGAGTTAGTGTGAGAGTGAGGTTTATGGTTAGGGTTAGGGTGAGGGTTAGGTGGAGGGTGAGGATTAGGGTGAGGGCTAGGGTGAGTGTGAGTTGAGGGTTAGGGTAAGGGTTAGGGTTAGGGTTAGAGTGAGGGTTACCTTTAGGGTGAGTGCGTGTGTTAGTGTTTGGGTTAGGTTTCAGGTTTGGGTGAGGGTTAGGTTTAGTGTGAGGGTTAGGGTTAGGGTTATTTTTAGGGTTAGGTTGAGGTAGAGGGTGAGTGTGAGGGTTAGAGTTAGGGTTAGGTTAGGGTGAGGTTGAGGGTGAGGGTGAGGGTAAGGGTGAGTGTTTTAGTTAGGAAAGTGTTAGGGTTAGGGTAAGTGTGAGGATTAGGTTGAGGGTGAGGGTTAGGGTGAGGGTTAGGGTTTGGATGAGGGTTAGGGTGAGAGTTAGGTTTAGGATTAGGGTTAGGGTTAGGGTGAAGATGAGGGTTAGGGTTAGGGTTAGGGTTAGTGTGAGTGTGAGGGTTAGGGTTAGGGCTAGGTTTGGGGTGAGGGTGAGGGTGAGGTTTAGGGTTAGGGTGAGGATTAGGGTGAGGGTGAGAGTAAGGACTAGGGTTAGGGTTAGGGTTAGGGTTAGTGTGAGTGTGAGGGTTAGGGTTAGGGCTAGGTTTGGGGAGAGGGTGAGGGTGAGGTTTAGGGTTAGGGTGAGGATTAGGGTGAGGGTGAGAGTTAAGGTGAGGGTAAGGGTTAGGGTTAGGGTTAGGCTTAGGGTGAGGGTGAGGGTTAGAGTTAGGGTTAGGGTGAGAGTTAGGGTTAGTGTGAGGGTTAGTGTGAGGGTGAGGGTTAGGGTGAGGGTTAGATTAAGGGTTAGGGTTAGGGTTAGAGTTTGGGCTAGGTTGATGGTGTCGGTTAGGGTGCGGGTGAGGTTGAGGGTGAGGGTTTTGGTTAGGTAAGGTTTAGGGTTAGGATTAGGGTTAGGGTTAGGGTTAAGGTGAGGGTTAGGGTGAGGAGTAGATTGAGGGTTAGGGTTAGGGTTAGTATGAGAGTTAGGTTTAGTGGGAGGGTTAGGGTGAGGGTTAAGGTTAGGTTGAGGTTGTGGGTAAGGGTTACGGTGAGGGTTAGCGTGAGGGTGAGGATTAGGTTGAGGGGTAGGTTTATGGTTAGGGTGAGCGTTAGGGTTAGGGAGAGGGTTAGGGTTGGGGATAGGGTTAGTGTGAGGGTGAGGGTGAGGTTTAGGATTAGGGTGAGGGTTAAGGAAGGGTGAGGGTTAGGGTTAGGTTTAGGGTTAGGGTAATGGTTAGGGTGAGGGTTAGGTTTAGGTTTAGGATTAGCATGTGGATTAGGGTGAGGGTTAGGGTTATGGTGCTGGTTAAGCTTAGGGTGAGGGTGAGGGTTAGGTTTAGGTTGAGGGGAGGCTGAGTGTTAGGGTTAGGTTTTGGGTGAGGTTTAGAGTTAGGTGAGGGTTAGGGTTAGGTTTAGGGTTAGGGTGAGGGTGAGGTTGAGGGTTAGGGTTGGGGTTAGGGTAAGGGTGAAGGTGAGGTTGAGGGTGAGATTTAGGTTTAGCATTATGGTTTGGATTAGGGTTAGGTTGAGCGTGAGGGTGAGGTTTAGGTTTAGCGTGAGGGTTAGGGTTAGGGTTAGGGTTAGGGTGAGGGTTAGGTTTAGGTTTACTTTGAGGGTTAGGCTGAGGGTGATTGTGAGGGTGAGGGCGAGGTTTAGGGTATGGTTAGGGTGAGGTTTAGGGTTAATGTGAGGGTTAGGGTGAGGGTGAGGGTAAGGGTTAGGGTGAGCTTTAGGGTGAGGGTTAGGGTTAGGGTTAAGGTTAGGGTGAGGGTTAGATTTAGATTGAGGGTTAGGGTGAGGGTTAAGGATAGTGTGAGGGTGAGGGTAAGGGTTAGGGGGAGGGTTAGAGTGAGAGAGAGGTTTAGGGTGAGGGGTGGGTTTAGTGTAAGTGTGAGTGTTAGGGTTAGTGTGAGGGTTAGAGTTAGGATTAGGGTTCGGATTAGTGTGAGGTTGATGTTTAGGGTTAGGATTAGGGTGAGGGTAAGGGTTAGGGTGAGGGTTAGGTTGAGGGTTAGGCTTAGGTTTAGGATGAAGTTTAGGGTGAGGTTGAGGGTAAGGGTTAGGGTGAGGGTGAGGGTTAGGGTTAAGGTGAGGGTTAGGGTTAAGGTTAGGGTGAGGGTTTGGGTTAGGATTAGGGTTAGGGTTAGGGTTAAGGATAGGTTTAGGGTGAGGGTTAGGTTTAGGATTAGGGTGAGGGTGAGAGTTAGGGTTGGGGTTATGGTGAGGGTAAGTCATAGGGTTAGGATTAGTGTTTGGGTAAGGTTTAGGCTGAGGTTGAGGATGAGGGTTAGGGTTAGGCTTAGGGTGAGGTTGAGGGTGAGGGTGAGGCATAGGGTTAGGGTTAGAGTTTGGGTTAGGTTTAGGCTGAGGGTGAGGGTGAAGGTTAGTGTTAACGTGAGGGTGAGTGTTAGGGTAAGGGTTAGGGTTAGCTTGAGGGTTAGAGTGAAGGTTAGGGTTAGGGTCAGGGTGAGGGTTCGGTTTAGTGTGAGGTTTAGGGTTTGGGTTAGGGTTAGGATTCGGGTGAATGTAAGGGTTAGGGTGAAGGTTAGGGTGAGAGTGAGGGATAGGCTTAGCGAGAGCTTTAGCGTGAGGGTTTGGGTAAGGGTTAGGGTTAGGGTTAGGGTGAGGGTAAGTGTTAGGGTGAGCATAGGGTGAGGGTGAGGGTTAGGGTTAGGGTTAGGGTTAGGATTTGGTTGAGGGTGAGGGTGAGGGTTAGTTTTTGGGTGAGTCTTAGTGTTAGGGTGAGGGTGAGGGTTAGGTTTCGGGTTAGGGTTAGGGTGAGGGGAAGTTAACCGTGAAGTTTAGGGTGAGGGTGAAGTTTCCTCTGAGGGTGAGGATTAGGCTGTGGGTGAAGGTTAGGTTTAGAGTGAGGCTTAGGGTGACGGTGAGGGTTAGGGTGAGTTGAGGGTTAGGGTTATGGTTAGGGTTAGGGTGAGGGTTAGGGTGAGTGTTAGGGTTAAGGTTAGTGTTAGGGTGAGGGTGAGGGTGAGGGTGAGTGTTAGATTTAGGCTTAGGGTGAGGGTTAGTTTTAGTGTGTTAGTTAGGGTGAGGGTGAGGGTAAGTGTTAGGGTGAGAGTTAAGGTGAGCATGAGGGTTAGGGTTAGGATAATGGCATGGGTAACAGTTAGGGTTAGGATTAGGGTTAGAGTTAGGGTGAGGGCTAGGTTCAGGGTTAGGGTTAGGGTTAGGGTGAAGGTGAGGGTGAGGGTTTTGGTTAGGTAAGAGTTAGGGTTAGGATTGGTGTTAGGTTTAGGGTGAGTGTGAGGGTTAGAGTGAGGGGTCGGTTGAGGGTTAGGGTTAGGGTTCACATTAGGGTTAGGGTGAGGGTTAGGGTGAGTGTGAGGGTTAGGGTTAGGCGAGGGCAAGGTTTAGGGTGAGGGTTAGGGTTAAGAGTGAGTGTTAGGGTTAGCGTGAGTGTTAGGGTGAGGTTTAGGGTGAGGGTTAGGTTGAGGGTGAGGGTGAGTGTGAGGTTGAGTGTTAGGGTTAGGATTAGGGTTAGGGTGAGGGTGAGGGTGAGGATTAGTGTTAGTATTAGTGTTAGGGTTAGGGTTGGGCTGAGGGTGAGGGTGAGGGTTAAGGTTAGGGTTAGGGTGAGTATTAGGGTTACTGTGAGGGTTAGGGTGAAGGTGAATGCTAGGGTTAGGGCTAGGGTTACAGTGAGTGTGAGGGTGAGAGTGAGGGTTAGGGTGAGTGTGAGGGTGAGGGCTAGGGTGAGGATTAGTGTTAGGATTAGGGATAGGTTGAGGGCTAAGGTGAGGGTGAGGGTTAGGGTTAGGGTTAGGGTTAGGATGAGGATTAGGGTTAGGGTGAGGGAGAGGGTTAGTGTGAGGGGTAGGGTTAGCGTTAGTGTGAGAGTTAGGTTTAGTGTGAGGGTTAGAGTTAGCATTAGGGTTAGGGTTAGGGTTAATTGTATGGTTAGGGTTAGGCTTAGGGTGAGTGTTAGGGTGAGGTTTAGATTTAGTGTTAGGGTTAGGTTTAGGTTGAGAGTGAGGGTGAGTGTGAGCGTTTGGTTTAAGTTTAGGGTTAGGGTTTGTGTTAGACTGAGGGTGAGGGTGAGGGTTAGGGTTAGTGCTAGGGTGAGGGTTAGAGTTAGGGTGAGGGTTAGGTTTAGGGTTAGGATGAGGGTTAGGGTGAGGGGTAGCATTATTGGTAGGGTGAGAGTTAGGGTTACGGTGAGGGTTAGGGTGAGGGTTAGGGTTAGGGTGAGGATGACGGTTAGGATTAGTGTTAGGGTGAGGGTAAGGGTTAGGGTGAGGGTAAGGGTTAGGGTGAGGGTTAGGGTTAGGGTGAGAATAATGATTAGAATGAGGGTTAGTGTTAGGGTGAGGGTTAGGGTTAGCATTAGGGTTAGCGTGAGGGGTAGGGTGAGTGTGAGGGTTAGGGTTAGGTGAGGCTAAGTGTTAGGGTTAAGGTTACAGCGAGGACTAGGTTTAGGGTGAGGGTTATTGTTAGGGTTAAGTATAGGGCGAGGATTAGGGTTATTGTTAGGTTGAGGGTTAGACTGAGGGGTAGGGTAAGGGTTAGGGTGAGGATTAGGTTTCGAGTGAGGGTCAGGGTTGGGTTAGGATTAGGGTTTGGGTGAGGGTAAGGGTTAGGTTGAGGGTTAGTTTGAGGGTGAGGGTTAGGGGTAGCATTAGGGTTAGGGATAGGGTGAGGGTTAGGGTTAGGTTTAGGTTTAGGGTGAGGGTGAGGGTGAAGGTTAGGGTAAGGGTGAGTGTTAGGTTTAGTGTGAGGGTTAGGGTTAGGGTTAGAGTTAGGGTGAGGGTAAGGTTTAGGGTGAGGGTTATGGTGAGGGTGAGGGTTAAGGTTAGCATTAGGATTAGGGTTAGGCTTAGGTTGAGGGTTAGGGTTAGGGTAAGGGTGAGGGTGAGGGTGAGGGTTAGATTAAGGATGAGGGTTAGGTTTAGTGTGAGGGTTAGCGTTAGGGTTAGATTTAGGGTGAGCGTAAGGGTTAGGGTGAGCATTAGGGTGAAAGTGTGGGTTATGGTTAGCGTGAGTTTTAGGGTGAGTTTTAGGGTGAGGGTTACGCTTAAGGTTAGGTTTAAGTTTTGTGTTAGGGGGAAGGCTAGGGGGAGTGTGAAGGTTAGGGTTAGGGTTAGGGTTAGGGTGAGGGTAAAGGTTAAGGTGAGTTTTAGTTTGAGGTTGAGTTTCAGGGTGAGGGTTAGGTTCGGGTTCACCATTAGGGTGAGGGTGAGGATTAAGTTGAGAGGTAGGGTTGGGGTGAGGGTGAGGCTGAGGGTTATGGTTAGGATTAGGTTGAGGGTTAGGTTTAGGGTGAGTGTTAGGGTTAGGGTTAGGGTTAGGGTGAGGGTGAGGGTGAAATTGAGGGTTAGGGTGAGGGTGAGGTTGAGGGTGAGGGTGAGGTTGAGGGTGAGGTTGAGGGTTAGGGTTAGGTTTAGGGTTAGGGTGAGAGTGAGGTTTAGGGTTAGGATTAGGGTTAGGGTTAGTGTTAGGCTGAGGGTGACGGTTAGGGTTAGGCTGAGGGTTAAGCTTAGGGTTAGGGTGTAGGTTAGGGTTAGTGGGATGGTTTGGGTGAGGGTGAGTGTAAGGTTTAGGGTGAGAGTTAGTGTGAGCATGAGGTATATGGTTAGGGTTAGGGTGAGGGTTAGGTGGAGGGTGAGGATTAGGGTGAGGGTTAGGGTGAGTGTGAGTTGAGGGTTAGGGTAAGGGTTAGGGTTAGGGTTAGAGTGAGGGTTAGCTTTAGGGTGAGGGTGTGTGTTAGTGTTTGGGTTAGTTTCAGGTTTGGGTGAGGGTTAGGTTTAGTGTGAGGGTTAGGGTTAGGGTTATTTTTAGGGTTAGGTTTAGATTGAGGGTGAGTGTGAGGGTAAGAGTTAGGGTTAGGTTAGGGTGAAGTTGAGGGTGAGGGTGAGGATAAGGGTGAGTGTTTTAGTTAGGAAAGTGTTAGGGTTAGGGTAAGTGTGAGGATTAGGTTGAGGGTGAGGGTTAGGGTGAGGGTTAGGGTTTGGGTGAGGGTTAGGGTGAGAGTTAGGTTTAGGATTAAGGTTAGGGTTAGGGTGAGGGTGAGGGTTAGGGTTAGGGTTAGCGTGAGATTGACGGTTAGTGTTAGGGTTAGGGCGAGGGTTAGGCTTAGGTTTAGAGTTAGGGTTAGGGTGAGTGTGAGGGTGAGGGTGAGGGTTAGGTTTAGGTTTAGGGTTAGGGTTAGGGTGATGGTGAGGGTTAGATTTAGGATTAGGAGTAGGGTTAAGTTTAGGGAGGGTAAGGTTTAGGGTGCGGGTGAGGGCTAGGGTTAGGGTGAGGGTTAGGGTGAGGGTTAGGTGAGAAATAGGCTTAGGGTTATGGTGAGGGTTAGGGTTAGTTTAGGGTTAGGATTAGGGTTAAGGTTAGTGTAAGGGTGAGGATAAGATTTAGGGTGAGGGTTATTGTGAGGGTGAGGATTAGGGTTAGAGTTAGGGTTAGGGTAAGGGTTAGGTTGAGGGTGAGGTTTAGGGTTAGGAGTATGGGTAGGGTGAGGGTTAGTGTTAGCGTTAGGGTAAGGATGAGGTTTAGGGTGAGGGGTAAGTTTAGGGTTAGGGTTAGGGTTCCGATGAGGGTTAGGGTTAGGGCTAGAGAGAGAGAGTGAGGGTTAGGGTTAGGGTTAGGGTGAGGGTTAGGGTGAAGTTAAGGTTTAGGATGAGTGTTAGGATGAGGGTGAGCGTTAGGGTTATTGTGAGGGTTAGGGTTAGGGTGAGGGCTAGGTTTAGGGTTAGGGTGAGGGTTAGGATTAGTGTGAGAGTTAGATTGAGGGTGATGGTAAGGGTTAGGTTGAGGGGTAGGATTAGTGTGAGAGTTAGATTGAGGGTGAGGGTAAGGGTTAGGGTGAGGGCTAGGGTGAGAGTGAGGGTTATGGTTAGGGTTAGGGAGATGGTAAGGGTGAGGGTGAGGGTTAGGGTTAGGCTTGGGGTGAGGGTTATGATTAGTGTGAGGGTTAGATTGAGGGTGAGGCTTAGGATTAGGTTTAGAGTTAGGGTTAGGGTGAGGGTTAGGGTTAGGGTTATTGCGAGGGTTAGGGTGAGGATGAGGTTTAGGGTTAGGGTTAAGGTGAGGGTTAGGATGACGGTGAACGTTAGGGTGAGGGTGAGATTAGGGTGAGGGTGAGGGTTAGATTTAGGATTAGGGTTAGGGTTAAGGTTAGGCTGGGGGTGAGGGTAAGTGTGATGGTGAGGGTTAGGGTTAGGATTAGGGTTAGGTTTAGGGTTAGGATTAGGCTGAGGTTGATGGTAAGTGTGAGGGTGAGGGTTAGGATGAGGGTTAGGGTGAGGGCTACTGTCAGGGTGAGGGTTAGGATTAGGGTTAGGGAGACGGTTAGGGTTTGGGTGAGGGTTAGGGTTAGGGTTAGTGTGAGCATTAGGTTGAGGGTGAGGGTAAGGGTTAGGGTGAGAGTTAAGGTGAGGGTGAGAGTTAGGGTTAGGGTTACGGTAAAGTTGAGGTTGACCACTAGGTTTAGGATAAGGGTTACGGTTAGTGTGAGGGCTAGGTTGAGGGTCAGGTTTAGGGTGAGGGTGAGGGTTTTGTTTACGTAAGGGTTAGGATTAGGATTAGGGTTAGGTTTAGGGTTAGGGTGAGGGTTAGGGTTAGGGTGAGGGTGAGGGTTAGGTTTAGTGTGAGGGTTAGGGTGAGAGTTAAGGTTAGGGTGAGGGTGAGGGTAAGGGTTAGGGTGAGGGTTAGTGTGAAGTTGAGTGTTAGGGTGAGGGGTAGGTTTAGGGTTAGGGTGAGCGTTTGGGTTAGGGTGAGGGTTAGGGTGAGGGTGAGCCTTAGGGTTAGATTTAGTGTGAGGGTGAGGGTTAGGGTTAGGATTAGGGTGAGGGTAAGGGTTAGGGTGAGGTTTTGGGTGAGGGTTAGGGTTACGGTTAGGAAAGGGTTAGGGTGAGGGTGAGGGGAACCTTTAGGTTTAGTGTGAGGGTTAGTTTGAGGGTTAGGGTTAGGGTTATGGTTAGTGTGAGGGTTAGGTTTTAGGGTTAAGATTAGGGTTAGGTTGAGGTTAAGGGTTAGGGTGATGGTTAGGTTGAAGGTGAGGGTTGGGGTTAGCCTTAGGGTTAGGGTAAGTGTTAGGTGAGGGTAAGGTTGTGGGTGAGGGTTAAGGTTAGGGGTAGGGTTAGTTTGAGGGTTGGGATTAGTGTGTGGGTTAGGGTGATGGTGAGTTTAAGGGTTAGGGTGTGGGTTAGGGTGAGTTTGAGGGTTAGGGTAAGGGTTAGGGCGAAGGTTAGGTTTACGTGCGGTATAGGGTTAGGGTTAGGATGAGGTTGAGGATGAGGGTGAGTGTTAGGGTTAGGGTGAGGATGAGGTTTAGGGTGAGGATTAGTGTTAGGGTTAGGGTGAGGGTTAGGGTGAGGTTAAGGGTTAGGGTGAGGGTGAGGGTGAGGTTTAGGTTTACTGTTAGGGTAAGGGTTAGGGTGAGGGTTAGGGTGAGGGTGAGCATTAGTGTTAGGATGAGGGTGAGGTTTATGTTTAGGGTTAGGGTTAGGGTGAGCATTAGGGTTAGGGTGAGGGTGAGGGTTAAGGTTAGGGTTAGGGAGATGGTTAGGGTGAGGGTGAGGTTTAGGGTTAGGGTTAGCGTGAGGGTTAGGTTGAGGGTGAGGGTTAGGGTGAGGGTGAGTGTAAGGGTTAGGGTGAGAGTTAAGGTGAGGGTGAGGGTTTGGGTGAGGATGAGGGTTAGGGTTAGGGTGAGTGTTAGGGTTTGGGTGAGGGTTAGGGTGAGGTTTAGGTTTAGGGTTAGGTTTAGGATGAGGGTTAGGGTGAGGGTTTGGGTTAGGATGAAGTTTAGGATTAGGGTGAGGTTGAGGGTTAGTGTGAGGGTGAGGGTTAGGTTTAGGGTGAGGATTAAGGTTAAGATTAGGGTTAGGGTGAGGGCTAAGGTGAGCGTGAGGTTTAGGGTTAGGGTTAGGCTGAGGGTTAGGTTTAGGGTGAGGGTAAGGTTTAGGGTGAAGGGTACGTTTAGATTTAGTGTGAGGGTTAGGTTTAGTGTGAAGGTTAGGGATAGGGTTAGGGTTATGGTTATTTTTAGGGTTAGGGTTAGGTTTAGGGTGAGGTTCAGTGTGAGGGTGAGGGTTAGGTATAGTGTTAGTGTTAGGGTTAGGGTGAGGGTGAAGGTGAGGTTTAGGGTTAAGTTTAGGGTTAGTTTTACGATTAGGCTGAGGGTGACCGTGATGGTGAGGTTTTTGGTTAGGTAAGGATTAGGGTTAGGGTTAGTGTTAGGATTAGGGTGAGGGTGAGGGTTAGGGTTAGTGTGAGTTTTAGGGTGAGGGTTAGGTGAGGGTGAGGGTGAGGGATAGGGTTAGGGTTAGGGTGAGGGTTATTGTTAGGGTTCGGGTGAGGGTTAGGGTTTGGGTGAGTGTTATGGTTAGGGTTAGGGTTAGTGTGACGGTGAGAGTGAGGTTTAGAGTGAGGGTGAGTGTGAGGGTGAGGGTGAGGTTGAGGTTTAGGGTTAGGTTAGGGCTTAGGGTGAGGGTGAGGTTTAGAGTTAGGATTAGAATTAGGATTAGTGTTATGCTGAGGTTGAGGCTGAGGGTGCAGGTGAGTGTTAGGGTTAGAGTTAGGGTGTAGGTTTGGGTTACTGTGAGGGTTAGGGTGAGGGTGAGTGTAAGGTTTAGGATGAGAGTTAGTGTGAGCGTGAGGTTTACGGTTAGGGTTAGGGTGAGGGTTAGGGTGAGGTGAGGGTTAGGGTCAGGGTGAGTGTTAGGGTTATGGTGAGGGTTAGTTAGTTAGTCTGATTCGTGGCTGGCAACTAACAGAAGTCAAGCCAATATAAAAGAGACTCACACACTAGAATATCTAATGTCATTCTAGTGCAGCAGTCTCCCAAATGACAGGACTTAAACTCATTAGAGGTCTAAAACTCTGCCTACTCTTCTCTGTACCTCTTTTAGGTTTTCTAGCATCCCTACTTCCATTCTTATTCTGGCACAAATGGAAACGTTAGTAAGTAACAGGATTTAATAATAGTCCCATTCATTTTGTCCTCTGTCCCAGCAATTTGTCCCAACTTAATTCCAAGTTTCCAAAAGAAACAATCTCCCTGAACTTGCTCAAATGATGTGATTTGGGTTTGTCTGAATAAATAAACCTGCTAAATTTGGTACAAGACCTAATATGAGAATTTAGATGCCATATTTGGCATCTCGTAATTTTCTTTCTTATTATCTTTGCTGGGACCAAAATAGGCAAACCTTTGGCAGGGATAGCCATTATAATTCTAACTTGCATGTTTATTCTAACATGGAAATGCAATCCTATGTGATGTGATGTATAGGTGATTAAAAATCCAAAGAAATACTCTTAATGCTCATTTTATAAATAGCTAAAAGTGACTCTAGATAGATAATTTGTTTATCATTTTGGTGACAGTTAGACCTAGAATAATACGTAATCAATAATATCCATAGTCCATAGTGGGATGACAGGTAGGAATTGATCTTGTCATTATTCTTTATTTCTGCCTAGATTTTGATTGTGGGGGTCCAATCTTTTGGAAAGACTTATTGGAGTCCTTGCTTTCAACCAAATTAAGATCAGCCTATGGTACATTCAGTATTCAACGTGCTATTACAAATGAAATGAATGTATTCAGCTTGAATCTGGATGTGAGAGGCAAAATGGCTTCATGCAGGCTGCCTGAACAATTGTGGAGAATAAACTCGGTGGACTCAGAGCATTTGTAGCCTCAGGCTATTGCAGGAAGCACCAAACATTACCTCCTTTAGAAACCACAAAACAGTTTAAAATACCATTGTGGGAGTAGAGGACAAAACGTGCTTAGAAGTATTTGATTTCTAATATTTCTGAATACACAAAAGATAAAAAGGTATTGAAATGCAACATTACCCTACCTGGGGTCTGTTTTTTTTTTCAAAATCTCTTTGGGTTTTTATAAGGGAAACAGTAGTGGAAATATCAAGGGATAAGAACATCACTTCTTCCCCCCCGCACCCCAAATTGGAAGGTTCTCAGAATTTACAGCTAAATGTATCTTCATTTAATTCAGAGACCGATAGAGGGACTAAGAGTGTCTACTGGCTTGCTTTCAAATTTAATGGCATAGTTAATAAAAATCACAACTAGTAAAACAGGCTATGAAGTCTGTTTATGTTTGTATGTCTCATTAATCTGTAAGGCTTTGTTGTGTGATTTTTTAAGAGTTTGTTTGTGGCTTTAGTTTTTTCAGCTAGTGCTAGAAACATAGGCTCTGTCACCCACAAAGCTTACATCAAATGGTTCCTGTTTAATGGACCTCTGATGGATGTCTCTGACTGACAATGGTTGAAATTAAATGTAGTGCTTCTTAGCAACAAAGATACAACACTTTAAAATTAGAGCCTCAGGTCTTTTCAGTACTCAGGGATCTTGTACATCATATCGACTCACAAGCAATGAGGACCAGGCAATGAACTATTCAAATAATCTTCAAATATCTCTTTTCTGTAAGCTAAGTTACAGTTCAACAATAACACCAACCAGAGTAATATCTAAACCCGAAACCCTGAAGTCTTTGTTTTGATATTCAAATTGTTAAGCAAACTTGAACCTACCAAGGCAGAAAAGTTAATATTTGCTTATGCTTAACTGAGTAAACTATGTTATCAATTCCAGTGTAGAGGAAGAAAAATGTTATGAAGATGAGAGTGAGAGATGTTAAAGTCATCTGCATGCTTATTGAAGCATTATTTACCATAGGTAAGAAATGGAACCAACCCAGATGCCCCTCAGTAGATGAATGGACCAATCAAACGTGGTATATATACACAATGGAATTCTATGCCTCCATCAGAAAGAATGACATTGCCCCATTTGTTAGGAAATGGAAAGACTTGGACAAAATTATATTGAGTGAAGTAAGCCAAGCCCAAAGAAATATAGGTCTCATGGTTTCCCTTATTTGCAATAACTAGTGTATGTCTGAGACAAGCAGAAATGGTCAGATAAGTTGATGTTAGGGGAAATGAACCCCAACATAAACACTCAAATGGTTTTACTTTCTTACTATTGTGTCTAACATATTCATAAGATATTTCTTTGTTGATTTGTATGTGATTTCCCCATATTTGACGTTGGTATAATTTGAGGAGAGGAAGGGCAAAACAAATTGTTTAAATAGGGATACAGGTGGACCCATTGCAACAATGAGATGTATAAGATATTAAGTTGAAAAATGAACTTTACAACTTTGGCGGGGGGAGAGGGGAGAAGGGACTGGGCTGGGGAAGGGGAGTGTCGAAGCAGGGATGGTAAGGGGAAACAAAGGACAAGGCAACAATGCATGATAAAAAATGTACTCATTACCTTGATCATGTAATTGTAACCCTTCTGTACGGTATTTTCACAAAAAAAAAAAACATCAATTAAAAAAATATCCAGCAACATTGATGTCTACTTCGGTCTATTTTGAATTTCTTAGAGGTAGACATGACAGGTATAGCAAATAAATCTTAACATTATCAAGTTAAGTGACCCTGTTTGACAGGAAAATTACATTTCGTTTTTACCTATGTTACCTCCTTATTTTTACTGTTATTATAAAGGTGATATACATAAGGGTTACAGTTACATAAGTCTGGTAAAGAGTATATTTCTTTTTGGACAATTTCATTTCTTCCATGTATGTATTTTTATTTTTGTTAAGTAATTGTAAAAGGGGGTTACCATTCAACAAATAATTAAGTACAATGCATCTTGATTAATAACATTTTTCATTCTTTGTGTGTTTCCATACAACCTTGACCTTCCCTAAGTAAATATAGCAGCTTAATTGGTATGTTATTTACAGACAATAGCATTTATTTATCTATCTGAAGTGGTTTTAGAAATTCTGAAATGTCACCACATTTGAAAAAATATCTAATTTTATATTCTTTCAACAACTCTAAAGTGGTAGATAACCTATGGCTGTTTATAGTACTTCTTCATTCTCATTATCTGTAAATTTCCCTTTTCTCATTAATTCATAGAAATAAGATCACACTCTACTCTTCTAAGATTGACTTCCTTCATGAAGCACAAGCTCTGAGTTGTTCTCAATGCATTATTTTTTAAATTCTGTTTACCACAAAGTCTTTAGACATGGACAAAATTTGGACAAATTTTCCCCCTTTATAAGAAGAATTGCCTTCTTTCCAGTTTCCATTATTTTATTTTTAATTTCCACCAGCGGCTCACTAGAGCTACCTTTATTTTCCACATTTCTACCATTATTTAGAACATACTACTTCACTAACCTCTCTGAAGTTTTAGACGTTCTATACAGATTTCTCCTTCTTAAACTTTACCTGCCTTATCATTCTTGATTATATTGGCATTTCCTAGCCTCCTCCAAAGTTCTTATGCTTCTTCTCATCAGCTATCTTAGACATTCTTCTAAAGGTTCAATTATTTGTTACACCACTGCTCTACTTTTACATTCCAGTTTCTGTCGTAACCATTTGTGCTATTGTAAATGAGTAGTTAGTTTAGAGAAGATAACTTATAATTAGAAAGACATAATGGCTCACAGTTATACACTGTAGGCAGCCAAATATCAAAGTATGGGCAACTGTTAAGGGCATCATCTGTTGGTGAAATACATCATGTGACAGGAGAGTAAGAGAGAGGACAAGAACTTGTGCACTTACTCCAGTAACCATAGCATTAGTCTATGCAGGAGTGTGTGATGCTTATTATTTGTTTATTTGGTTTTTATGACATAAATATACCACAATACCCTCATTTTCTAATTCCAACCTAACAGTAATGCATTTCTGTTGATATTTTGAGAAGCGATACACATTCAAATTCTTGTAACATCCCAAAATAAACAGGATTAGTAGAAAAGAAGATGTATTCATCATTAAAAGAAATTAGAAATTCTGAGAGAGAGTCTCATTGCAAGAAAGCAGGACAGAACTCATATTAACTAAATGAGATTTACAAAGACTTAACTGCTGTCTTCCATAGTATAATAAGAGAAAGAGGAGGAAAAAAATCACAGTTGGCAAAGGGTTAATAGGAACTGAAATAATAGGAATTGAAGTAACTCCAACATTATAAAAATAATTTTTATATCATGACAAGAGAACAGATTCAACTATAAAACACTTCTATAAGACTGGGAAACTCTAATTATTCTCCAGGAGGGGGCCAGTATTAAATGAGATAAAGTAGATTTTACTGGTATAAGGGATATGTGTAACACCTACACAGTTGTTAGGAATTCACCTTAGCTGGGAAGATCTCAATTGTTACAGATTGAAATTATTTATTAAAAGAGTGATCTCTGAACCAGATAAAGTCTTAAGTTCTTACACCATTAGTACAGAAAAGAGTGTAAAAAAGGAGAAAATATTAATCTGACTTTTCCAGTTGGACCTTTAGCAATACAAAGGCTTTTCCTGATGAAAAGTCTGTCTTTCCTTCAAAGCTGAAAAATCAAGGCCAGGATGTGTTAGTTATGTGAGAAGATAAAATGATCTGGATTTTGTCTTTAGACCAATAGAGACTCTCAAGTTCATGTAGGATTGTGTTGTTATTGGCAACATGAAGATTAGTGCTTCTCATCTTATATCTTAACAAACTTATATTGCACTTCTCTACCATATTTAAAAATAATTCAGAATGAGTCATTAACTTAGGTCAATTTTCTACCTTCATTCATTTAGTAGATACTAAAGAAACACAACTTGTGGGTTCTACCATGCAAAGCTGCTAAAGGCTGGGCTACAATACAGGGGCCTCTGATGCTCTTACCCCTTGCGAACACTAGAAAAGGTATCACAAAAGAGGATGTACTTATAAACCCAAGATAATTTTCCAAACAAAATATTATAGAGAAGTAAAGTCAGGAAAATAGAAAATATTATTCAGTGGTATTGTATATGTAGGACTAGAATATATTTTCCTCATGTGTAAAATAAAGGTCATGAGTGAAAATGAGATACTGACATCAGCTTACTCTGCCCAGACACAATCACACAATCACTATGGATTGTCTGGATTAACACATGAAATACATCTGGAAAGCTATCCATTCTTTCCATTCTTCAATATGATTATTTCCATGGGGTGTGTCTTACTAAAGTGTGTGTTTTATTCAAATGTGAAACTGTGCAGTACATATCTATTTATAGATATTTAATTATGAGTAGCCATAAGGCTTACAATGAGATCCACTCTCAAAATGGGAATCAGAATCTGGTGCCTTAGTTTTCTTATAAGGAAGAAATAAATTTCTGATTGGTGAGTCACAACTCATTGTTATTCTCAGATTGTTGCTATTCAAGAATGATATATTTGGTGGGGGGAGGGATTATGGGTTTGGGTGCTCATATTGCCAGCATGCATTATCCCCTTTCCAGGTCGTACATCTCCTCTCTCCCAGATATATTGTCAAAATAATGGGGTTATGGAAATGTGTAGTGGATATCCTAATGTTTAAAACCCAGAGCTGACACATCAGCTCTACATGTGTCAGAGAGAAGAAATGTGGATAGAATGATGTGGGCATGATAAAAGTCTTCCAGCTTACCCATCCAAATTCAAAAGTCTGTTCTAATGATGTGCTTAAAGTTTTAGGTCAATGAAAATATTTTGGGTTTATTCAGCTGTGGACTAAAGTCCTTAAAATTGTATTTAATGACTAACTCATCTTTACATACTAGTAAGACATGCAAGAAAAATTTCAGCAATTACTCCCCAGGTTGGGAGGTAATAAACCATCACAATGGCACTCTACTTTTGATACTTCAGACGCTTCTTCCCAAAAAACACATGTTCACATGGATCAAAACATTTTTTACAGTAAAAGTTACTTTCATATGAAATAACAGGCCATGGATTATATATAACATTTCCTTTTAAACTGTAATTATCTTTGGCTTCTCAATTAACTTCCTTAACCATTTCACCAGTGACTCTTCATTGTTTTCTCTGTTAATTGTTCTATAAAGATGGAAAATTTCTTCATGTTTTTGTGGGGGTCGGGTCGTGGGGTCTGAACTCTGGGCCTGGGCACTATCCCTCAGCTCTTCAGCTCAAGGTGAGTGCTCTACCACTTGAGCCACAGCGCCACTTCCAGCCTTTTTGGTTCTGCTTATGTGGTGCTGAGGAATCGAACCCAGGGCCTCATTCATGCAAGGAAAGTGCTCTACCACTGAGCCACCTTCCCAGCCCTCTTCATTTTTTTTAATCCTGTAACTCTCTACTAATGATTTTTTATTCCTCCTCTGCTCTCCTTTATCCTCTTCCATCACATCATTGCAGCATCTCACATCTTTATTATTTTCCAGAGTAACATAGAAACTTCAAAATCTTCTTGAGTGACCCTTTAGAGCTCCTTAAATTGATCAGTATAGGGAGATATCTACTTACTGTTGATCTGCATTTTGCCCTTATCTCAGAATATTCCCTATTAAGTCTGGATTTTGTTTCTTGTCCTATAACTTTGCTTTTTCAGTTGCTTCGTTGTTAACAGGGATTGAACTCAGGATCTTACACTTGCTAGGCAGGTGCTGTACTGATCAGCAGTGCTATCAGTTCCCATCCCATCTCTGTTAGCAGAAAAGTTTCTCAGAGTCTTAGCTATGGTATGTGGTAACAGTGCAAAGCATTCTGAATGGTATGATTTCCTTCCTTTTCTTTACTATACTTTGCTTTGTTTCTCCTGTCTTTTGGTGATAGTAAATTCCCTCTTATTTTCATTAGTGCTGGATTGTAGGAAACTATCTATCAGAATGCTTCAGCTTATCTATACATTGTGAACAGTAAAGTAAGTAAGTAAGTAAAAAAACATACAATCAGGGCTCATTTCTGCCAATCCTAACCCTTCTCACTTAATCCTTCCATTCACCAGCCTTATAGTCTAGTTTCTACCTATTTGTCTCCTACTCAACCCACTGTCCTGGATCCTCCAGCCACATTCTATCTATGCAGGGTATAGTTTCTGATATTGATCAAATTTTACAAAGTAGTATTTATAATATCCTGAATGGAAAGCATAAAATCTGTAAGCCAGGCACAAAGAAACATAGGTCCCATGGTTTCCATTATTTGCAATTACTAGGATATGTCTGAGACAAGCAGAAATGGTCAGGTAAGTTGATGTTAGACGAAATGAACCCCAGATAAGGACTCAAATATTTTTCCTTTCTTGCTTTTTTTTCTAACATATTTATAAGATATTTCTTTGTTGCTTTGTATGCCCATCCCCCATGGTTTAACCCCTGTTTTCACTGTATTGGATGTTGGTATAATTTGTAGAGGGGGAGGGAAAAAAACAAATCGTTTACAGATGGACCCATTGCAACAATGAGATGTACAGGACGTTATGTCAAAAAACAAACTTTACCACTTTGGCAGGGGCAGGTTGGGGGGCGGGCTGATGGGAAGGGGAAACAAAGGAGGAGGCAACAATGCTTGATAAGAAATGTACTCATGATATGGAACCAACACAGATGCCCCTCAGTAGATGAATGGATCAAGAAAATGTGGTATATATACACAATGGAATTCTATGCCTCCATCAGAAAGAATGACATTGCCCCATTTGTTAGGAAATGGAAAAACTTGGAAAAAATTATATTAAGTGAAGTAAGCCAGGCCCAAAGAAACGTAGGTCCCATGGTTTCCCTTATTTGTAATATCTAGTATATGTATGAGTCAAGCGGAAAAGGTCAGATAATGTGATGTCAGGAAAATGAACCCTTAGATGTGTATTTTAATGTTTTTTTTCTTTCATGCATGTGTTTCTAACACATTTATAAGATTATCTCTTTGTTGCTTTGTATGTCCCTCCCCCCCAGTATAACCCCTGCTTTCACTATATTTGATGTCAGTATAACTTGTGGAGGAGATGGGGAAAAACCAGTTGTTTAAGGATACAGGTGGACCTGTTGCAACAATGAGAAGTACAAGTTGTCATGTCCAAAACGAGCTTTACAACGTTGGTGCGGGGGGGGGGGCCGGGGGGGGGGGAAGGAGAAGGATTGGGATTGGGGGGGAGGGGGGAGGCTGGGAAGGGATGTGAAGGGTAAACAAAGGAGGAGGCTGCAATGCTTGGTAAGAAATGTACACATTATCCTGCCCATGTAACTGTAACTCCTCTGTACAGTATGTTCACAAATAAAATAAAATTAAATTAAAAAAAAAAAGAAATGTACGCATTATCCTGCCCATGTAACTGTAACTCCTCTGTACAGTATGTTCACAAATAAAATTAAATTAAATTAAAAAAAAAGAGAAAAAAAAAAAAAAGAAATGTACTCATTACCTTGCTGATGTAATTGTAACCCCTCCGTAAGGTATCTTCACAATTTAAAAAAAATCTGTGGCAGTCTTATTCTCTTGAGTTGATGCCTTAGGGAAATTGTTAAAGGAAGTCAGCTGTGAATCTTAGTGTAGTTCACTGCATGATGTAAGCTGATTTTTTCTTATTAGTTTCAGGCATTTTGTCTGTTTTTTGGCTTTCAGTAGTTTGTTATATCTGCTAGTAAAATGTATGGATATTTATATATATTTTATGAGGTCTTTGTAGACCATCTTAGAGATTAACACTATAGTTTTCAATGTTTGTTTCTTCAAATCTTTTTCATGTTCTCTCTTCTTTTTTTATCTTCTTATCTTACCCACAGGTTGCTCAAGAATAATCTACTCTCATTTTACCCTCTTTTTCAGATCAGTCTCAGCCATATTTTAAATTTGCTAATTATTTCTTCTGTCAAGAAGCCCATTGAGCCCTGGAAGTGATTTTTCCTTCTAGTTCTGGTCCAATTCGACTTCTAGATTTTTCACCTGATTCCTTTTTATATAATTGCTATTCATTTTATGACTCATGTCACCAAAATTTCATTTAAATCATCAGTGTGGTTTTCTTTTACTTTGGAAATATTGAAAACGGCTGCTTTGAAAACTTTTCTTCTAAGTTCTATCTTTTGGGCTCTCTGGGAAATATCTCAACAATAAAGAAACAAGCAATCATGTAGATTAGAGAGTGGCTTTGGAGATAAGTAAGTAATCATAACACCATCCATACTAGTGTTAAATGTAAGTGTACTGTGTTTGTGGAGAAACTTTTGTAAAACATATAAGTAATTTCTAAGATTAAAAAATCAACTCAAAACTTTTTCCTGTGACTCCCTTTACACATTTTCTATACTACTTTTCAAGTAGTCCTATAATCAAATATTATACGTTTCAGAGATGTCTTATTTTGGATCAGTCAGACCTACAAAGAGTTGGGGAGGTGGGGAGGAAAATGATGGCAAGGGAAAAATAAAGGAGGGGGTAACAATGCTCCATAGGAAATGTACTCATTACCTTACTCATGTAACTGTAACTCCTCCCTAATTGAAACAGCTTTCCAGGTATTGTGGCTTGTGCCTATAATGCAAGCTACTTAGGTGATCAAGATTTGAAGGATCATGATTTTAGATCATGAGAAAAAATGATTTTAACACCCTTCTCAACCAGTAGTTAGGAATAGTAGTGTGCCTGCCTTCTCAGTTACATCAATAAATGTGAAAAAGAATAATTACAATATAGGCACATGCTGGGCAGAAGGCTAACCCTCATCACTAAATAAGCAATGCAACATTTTTTTTTAAAAAAGCTGAATATGTGGTTTTGAGTTAGAGCATCTATTTAGCAAGTGCAAAACACAGCCTCATTGCTTCCCCAAAAAGGGGAAAAAAGCCTGAAAAGGTACAAAATGTATGATATAACAGACATCAAGCACAAGCTACCACTAACAATTTTTCTAGGCTGGACTTGAGTATTAATTTTCATATCTCTGCTTTTGAAGTAGCTGGGATTACAGAAATGAGCAAACTTGTCCAGCCAATGTAAACACATTTTGATACATCCTTTACCTCAAATTTGTGATTGTGTAATGGCTACAGAATATTGACCTAGGGCAGGAGAGAGATGGGGGAAATTTATGGACATTGTAGATTTATTTACTAACTGCTCTGAGAGCTTAATATTCCTGTTTGTTTCTATTTAAAAATTAACATAAAAACCCTAGATTCTCTTATTTTCTTTACTTTTTTGAAGACATTTCTTCTCTCATGATGTTTATATTTTTGTGTATGTCTGTTTTAAGATATGTAAACATAAAGTGTATACATAATTATGGAAGTAGATTTAACTTTATGGAATTGTAAATTAGTTTACATACACAGAGGTAATTCTTTCTATTTTCATTATTTTACTTAACATTGTTACCCTCAAGCTTCTTTTTTACTTCCTATTTAGTCATACATACATGGAGTACTTTAGCTAAACATTCATTTTTGTTTAATATTAGTGTCTTCTCTCCAGAATTTTCAGCTTTTTAAGTTCTGGTAAACAGCCTTGAATGCACAACTCAGCTTCTACTCCTGATCATTTCCAGCAATGGAGTCAGGGAAACAGTACTTGAGAATGTGACCAAAATTAATTGTTGAAGGTTGAGTAAAGGCTACCAGCAGCATTTTGTAGTTCTAGCCAAAGATTATTTGAAAACGCTCTCCTGCCGGCCTTGTTTTCCTAACATGTTTGGTTTTATATAATGAAAAAAAAAAAAGGCAGTAAAACAGATTGACTTACTACACACTTGAATTAACTCTGCTTTCTCAAATCCGTGTTTTACTCCCCAAAGAAAGGATGAATTCTAGAGGTAAAAACTAAGAAAACTTAGACTAGTAATATTGCTTTCACCAAAAAGGCATTTAAATTCTCTGCTATTTGTATTTAGATTAGAAAACATCCCTCTAAAATGTCAGTGAGCATGTCTTTTAATTGCATTTACTGAAGCATCCTTAGCAATATTAAACATATCTCATCATAATATTTTATATTTATTATAAATATTCTAGATGAATTAGAACATACTAAATCATGTACTTGTAATCCGATATTGGAAACTATATGGCCAGATAGCTACTGATTTATTGAGGCATGTCAGCCACAAAAATATCAAGTAATAATTTATGCAAGTAAATTCTAATCGTATTTCTTAAAAGATTCTGATGGGACATGAACAACTAATGACAAACTAATCTCTTTAACTAGAAGAGTCTCTGATGTTTTGAAACTAAGGAAATATTATATAAGACCTTCAACAAGGAAATATATAATTTAAATATTGAGGTTCCATGGTCCAAGTAAAATAAAAGAGTAGTTAAGTACATAGAGTAAAATTATTTTAATTATCATTTTATCTACTTGTTTCCATTTTAAGAATCATGGCGAGATTTTTCAAAAACACAGTTCAAAAATTTATTGATTTATAATCTAAATATATGTTTGTGATATCACTTTTATTTTGTGATAGAAAGATAAAATTAAAGAAGCAATTTCTTATTGTATATTCATTTGTTTTAATTAATTCATAAAATACATGTTAATATAAATTACTAATATGTTATTATTATATAACCTATCCAATATGTAATATACATTTTCACAGTTGAATATTGCATTAATTTTATTAGAATATATATGTAAATGAATGTAATTTTAAAACTGCAAAAAGTGATTTAGAATCCTGTACACATTAACTAAAGACAAACTGTATTACGTCTCATAATAATATCTAATTTTAAATTCTTATTTTATAATTTTTGCATTTTAATGAAATTGTTAATAAAATATGCTTAAGTATATAGAGCTGAGCAAATTCCAAATTAATATACTTCTTAGAAAGTGCACATTGGTTACTGGGAAAGCAAAAATGTAAGTATTACAAAATAAAATACAAATCCTTATCTTCTATTTCTTTTTTTTTCTTTGTTTTTTTTTTTTTTTTTTTGTCAGTCTTGGGGCTTGAACTCTGGGCTTGGGCGCTGTCCCTGTGCTCTTCAGCTCAAGGCGAGCGCACTACCACTTGAACCACAGCGCTACTTCCAGTTTTCTAGTGATTTATTGAAGAGAAGAGTCTCACGGACATTCCTGCTTTACCGCGATCCTCAGATCTCAGCCTCCTCAGTAGCTAGGATTATAGGCGTGAGCCACAGGCGCCCAGCTACTTATATTTCTTAATTAACAAATGGCAAAATGAAGCAATAAAGGGTAGAGATATAATAACATACTCTACTTTCTTCAGCAAAAGATTTATGTAGTTTAGAACGTGAGCAAAATGAATTCACAATATTTACAAAAAACATATTAAAATGATTTCAAATAAGACTTTGTACTTTTAAATTGAGATAATACACTTCAGATAATGCTCATCTCTGTTTTATAACCATTGTTTCCTATGATATCGAGGTTCATGTAGCATTTATAGGAGAATGTGTACATTATTGTAAGGATTATAAATTTGTCATTCATAAAGCCATCAATTTCTTTTCTCACTCATACCTCACTCTTATGCCATATAATTAATTGTGCAAATAGAGAAGATTGAGTATGAATTAACCATAAGCAGAGCAGTTTTGTTACACAGACAAGAAATCAGTCTTTAGTACCAGTTTCCAAAAGAAAACAAAAGCATGGATTCATGAATTTGGCATCAAGCTTAC
Source organism: Dipodomys spectabilis (assembly GCF_019054845.1). Taxonomy (NCBI): domain Eukaryota; kingdom Metazoa; phylum Chordata; class Mammalia; order Rodentia; family Heteromyidae; genus Dipodomys; species Dipodomys spectabilis. Next base: position 2,905,238 of record NW_024870761.1, read on the forward strand.
TAAGCATAACTATAATATTTTTAGGACACTTAATTGTATTATGTTCTGTACATCTTAAAGCAATTGTTTTATACTAATATTGAGTATAAACAATATAAATATAAATAAATCGTACGATGTTAAAATGGGGTCCTCATTTTAAACTTTAAATCATTTTAAATAAAAATATTAATTAATTTTTAAATCATAGATTTCCTAGGTTCTTAAAATTCTGTGAAGTTAGATCAAAATTTATCACTTGAAAGTATGAAATAGATACATTTATTAAATTAGGTAAGATGAGGCTATTCAATTCTGTAGAAAACCTCTAACATGTAACATTAGACCCTGACATTAGGAATTTACAGGACATTTAGAAGATACTTCTTTATGAAATGTGTTGTTTTCATGACAGATGCCTGGCAATATAACATGAATTTTATATGAGGTTCAAGGGAAAATGTAACTGAGATATATGAACTTTTTAAAATAATAACGATAACCACATTTTGAATTATGAATTATTTTGGTTGACATAGGGTGGTTTCAGGTGTGAGCTCTGAGAGTAAGAATGAGGCACTTGATTTGGGCAGAATGAATGGTGATGTTCAAGAGTAATGATAAAGGAAAAGACTGAAGTTCTGCACTTTTGAAACTAAAATCTAGTTTTGCACATGAAAAGGAGGGAGGGGAGTGGTTTGGAACTTAGGGATATAGAGTGTTAGGGAAAAAAACCAATATAGGTTAATAAGCACATACCTGAGCAAAATTGTATTTATTATATACACTACATATACACCTGACAGGTAGTCAGCCAATGAACTACATTCAAAAAGCGTAGATTTTAACCAAGAGCTGGTGGCTCACTTCTGTAATCCTGACTACACAGGAGGCCGGGATGTGAGGATCATTGTTCCAAACCAGACCTAACAAATCTGTGAGATTCCTATCTCCAGTTAACAAGAAAAAAGCCACAAGTGAAGGTCTGGTTCAAGTGGCAGAATGCTAACTATCCCTGAGCATAGAGGCCAAGTGAGATCATGAGATCTAGAGTTCAAGCCCCAGTAGAAGCACCAGAAAACAAGCAAGCAAGGAAATCTTGAGAAAGAAGAAAAACATGGAAGCATCAGATTTTCAAGTTTTATGAAAGATTCATATATTAAAATACATCATCAATAGTTCAAGGTGTATGAAGATGAAAAAAACAGAGAAACTTAATTGCAATGAGATCATTATGACAAGTGAAGTTTGTACTGAGAAATGCCAACCCTATGGAAGAAAAAATATTAAATTAAAATTTAGTTTTACATGTTTATGACCTAGAAAATTAGAAAAAATTAATATCAGTGAGAGAGAAAGAGAGAGAGAAAAGAGAGAGAGAGGAGACTTTGGATAAATTCAGAAATGAGACACATTGAAACAAACTTACTGAAAATTGAAAGGATCATAAGACACTAGTGTGAACAATGGTTTGCCAACAATGTGGATAACTCAGAAGAAATTAATATATTCTTAGCACCATACAATCTACAAAAACGAAATCAGAAAATGTAGATTGCCTGAACAAACACATAAAAAAAGTTCAGAAAGAATCATAAATCAAAAACTTTGAAACAAAAAGCCCAAACCAGATTGTTTTAACTCTGCCATATATTTTAGGAGCAATCAACACCAATATTATTCCAAATTCCCTGAAACAAACCTTATTTTACATCAAATCAAGCAAATTAACTGAAGAAGAATTAAAAATTAAAATATTAGACTTCAAACTAAAAAAAAATCCCAGGAGAAAAAAAATGGAGTTAAAATATTTTGACTTTATTTTTGTTTTGCTATTATTTTATTTATATGATGTCCCCCCTACACACAAATGTAAGAAAACAGAATTTGAAGAGTGAGATTGCATCAAGTGACTAAGGCTGGAAACATTAAAGGAATGACCACAAAATAAAAAGGCAATATACAGAATAAGAAGTTATTTTTCATTTAATTTTCTACACTTTTGAGAAAAGAATAATTTTTCTAAACTTTAAATGGTCATACAAAGAGGTTACAGTCAAATATGTCTGCCAATATATCCAAGTGGTTTTATTTTTTTTTGTTTTTGTTTTATTTTTGTGTGCTGGAGATTGAACCAGGATGTTGCACTTGCTGAGCAAGTGCTTTGCCTCTGAGCTACATCCCAGCCTTTTCCAGTGCTTCCTCATCACTTACCTCTGCTACCATTCTCGACAATCCCACATGTAACCACTCATTTCCCATTTCCCATTTGCTTTACTGCATATGTACATTGAGTATTCTGACTGTATTTGTCCTCTGTTTCCTTTATTATTAAACCATCTCTCCCTCCACAAACCCCTCACCTAAACCCCAAATGTCTCTCTCTCTCTCTCTCTCTCTCTCTCACACACACACACACACACACACACAACCATTAGGTAAGAACATAATTATGTCTTTTGCAGGGAAAAGATATCTGGAAAATATACTGAGTGAAATAATTCAGGACCAATGATATTTTCTCTCACATGTGGATTTTTTTTGGGGGGGTCCAGTCGTGGGGCCTGAACTCTGGTCCTGGGCACTGTCCCTCAGCTCTTTAGCTCAAGGCTAGTGCTCTACCAATTGAGCCACAGCACCACTTCTGGCTTTTTTCTTTTTGCTTATGTGGTGCTGAGGAATTGAACCCAGGGGCTCATGCATGCAAGGCAAGCACTCTACCGCTGAGCTATGTTCCCAGTCCATCACATGTGGATTTTTGTGTGTTTGTGAATGCATAATACAAACTCCCATATCAACACATACATGGGGGTATATGTATATGTACAGAATCAAGCTGACTGAAGAATTGTATATGCAGGAGTGTAATTGGTGGAGTAAATTCTTCAAAAGGAGTCATATTTAAGCTAAACTTTTTGTATCAGAATAACGGCCCTATTTCTGATTTAAGATATATATTACAAGCTACTATAACCAAGCCAATATAATTTCATAAAAGGACATACAAATCTATTATGATAGACCAGAAATAAATCCATGTAACATAAATGAATCTCAAAGCAGTTGTTTAGGAAAAGAAGCTGGATCACATAAAACATACCTTAAAATTTCCATTATGTTATGATCAAATTAGGAAAATCCAAAGTACGTCTAATGATTGTATAAATTCTGTGGCTTGGGACAACAGCTTGCTGGTGCAACCCCAGCTACCTTAGAGGTGTCAGTAGGAGGCTAATCATCAGATGTCTGCTAAGGTAAAAAGCACATGACACTCTAAAAAAATGACAAAATTATGACAAAAGGAAACAAAGTATGGTTCAAGTGGCAGAGAACCTATCCATCAAGTGTGTGGTGCTGACTTCCAATTCCAGTATTGCCCCCAAATAAAGAAGTAACAATGCTTGATAGGAAATGTACTAATTACCTTGCTCATGTAACTGGAACCCCTCTGTACATTTTTTTACAATAAAGAATGTATTAAAAGGCCAAAGATTTATATGATCTGAAGAGAAACTGTATGTCCCTCCCTTATGATATAAACCCCTGTTTTCACTGTATTTGATGTTGGTATACTTTGTGGAGGGGAAGGAAAAAAACAAATTGTTTAAATAGGCATACAGGTAGACCCATTGCAACAAAGAGATGTAAAAGATGTTATGTCGAAAAACAAACTTTACAACTTTGGCCAGGGAGGGGAAGGGGGTAGAAGGGAACAGGGGTGGGATGGGGGAGGGGAGATGGGAAGGGATGGGAAGGGGAAACAAAGGAAAAAGCAACAATGCTTGATAAGAAATGTACTCATTACCTTGCCCATGTAATTGTAACCCCTCTGTATGGTATTTTCACAATAAAAAAATGTATTAAAAAAAGAAGTCTTATTTCAAAGATAAAACAATAAAGAAATGCATTGAAATTCTCTGATAACAATCATAACTGTTATGACTCCTTGGGAGGAAAGAAGTTGGAGTATCTTCATAGATGTTGATGGAAGGAAGAAGAACGCACCACCTTCCCCCAAATATGCTGCTTTGGTGGGTTTTAGGATTGTTGTCAGAAAAGCTACATGCAATAGCAGATAAAAGTGATCCCCTTACCCAACACCCTTCTTCCAAAGCCAGGAGATTAAAAACTCCCATGAAAAAATGGAATTCTATGCCTCCATCAGAAAGAATGACATTGCCCCATTTGTTAGGAAATGGAAAAACTTGGAAAAAATTATATTAAATGAAGTAAGCCCAGGCCCAAAGAAACATAGGTCCCATGGTTTCCCTTATTTGCAATATCTAGTATATGTATGAGTCAAGCGGAAAAGGTCAGATAATGTGATGTCAGGAAAATGAACCCTTTGATATGTATTTTAATGTTTTTTTTCTTTCATGCATGTGTTTCTAACGCATTTATAAGATTATTTCTTTGCTGCTTTGTATGTCCCTCCCCCACAGTATAACCCCTGCTTTCACTATATTTGATGTCAGTATAACTTGTGGAGGAGATGGGGAAAAACCAGTTGTTTAAGGATACAGGTGGACCTGTTGCAACAATGAGAAGTACAAGTTGTCATGTCCAAAACGAGCTTTACAACGTCAGTGCGGGGGGAGGGAAGGGGGGAAGGAGAAGGATTGGGATTGGGGGGGAGGGGGGAGGCTAGGAAGGGATGTGAAGGGTAAACCAAAGGAGGAGGCTGCAATGCTTGGTAAGAAATGTACGCATTATCCTGTCCATGTAATTGTAACCCCTCTGTACAGTATGTTCACAAATAAAATGAAATTAAATTTAAAAAAAAGACAAAAATAATTGCAATCCCAGAATAGAAAAATAAAATAAAATAACTAAAAGCAAACTCTTAGACCTGGAGTGACGGAAATGAGAATTCTGGGGTGGGGGGAATTTGTTAAAACTACTTTGGGGGATGAGAAGGTGGCTTAGTGGTAGAGGCTTGTCTAGCATGTATGAAGCTCTGGGTTCGATTTCTCAGTACCACATCAACAGAAAAAGCCAGAGGTGGTGCTTTGGCTTAAGTGCTAGCCTTAAGCAAAAGGAGCTCCAGTGACAGTGCTCAGGCCCTGACTTCAACCCCAGGACTGGCAAAAACAACAACAACAACAACAACCAAACTACTATCTTCTCTTTACTGACCATATCATTCATATATTTTCATTTTATATAACTTCTTCTCTTCACTTCATATGAAAGCATGTGTGCTCTTTTACTTCATTTTTTTATCCAGGTCACATAGCATTTAAATTTGTTTGCATTTGTCCTACTAATCTATCAATTTTGTCAGTTTAATTAAGCCCTACGGGGCATCGTAAGAGAGCACAGGTCCAGTGTTACCATTCCTACACTGTCATCATTCTTCTTTGTTTGGCTGGGGATGGTGGAGATGTTGCAATATCCTTATTTGCTTGGAAATATGGACAGTACTTGCATTACTTTCTTTGTGTGTCTGTCCACATTTTTCTGTGACTTTAATTCTTTCTAATTCTGTTTTTCAATAAAATCTAGTCTAATCAAATTTGGAAATTGAGACAAATGGCTAAGGATAAAAAAAAATGTGAACATCACATGACTACTCACTTTTGTGGATCCAATCAGGAAACTGATAGAGTGACTTAGAGAACATTTTAAGTTGCAGTAAATTTACAGAATTGCTTACAACCTTCTACCTTTGTGCTGCATGTTACATTTTTTCCCACTCCTGGGGCTTGAACATACCGCTTGGATGCTGTCCTTGAGCTTCTAGCATTCTACATGAGCCGCAGCTTTATTTATGGCTTTTGTGGTAGTTTATAGGAGACAGTCCCCTGATTTTTCCTGACCAGGCTGGCTACCAACTGCAACCTAAGATCTCAGCTTCTTGAGCAGCTAGGTTTTCAGAAATGAGCCACCAGATCCTTTGGCTTGCATGTTGTAATTTTTTATGCTATTCTGGCTTTTTATCCTAGCAAGCTGTAACCCCAGTGGTTATACAAATTGCTATTAAATTCTATATTAATACCATGTGGCTCCTGATAGCTTGAAGAGATTTTGACTGATTAGGTCTTTATCAATCTTTGTTTTATCTATTTATATTTATCATATGCATTGCTCTCTAAAAATGTATAGAATAGTGAGAATGTTTACCTCCAAAACATAGGGTGAAACCAAAACCTCTTTGTGAAAGTAAAAGGAGGCTGAATTTGGGGAAAAGTGATTAAATTATGAGGATTCCAGCTTCATGAATGGAGTTTGTGCTTTAAATAAAGGAAGGAGGTGGTGCACCTCTTTTTACATGGGAAGGAAGATACAGCATTGACCCATTTCCCACATGAGGATGAATGAAGAGGCATCGTCTAAGAAAGAAACAAGGAGCCTGCCCCCAGAGGCCAGATCAGCATTTGATAGCAACTGAGCTATTCGAAACTCTATAATCATAAAAAATACACCTATATTGCTCATAAATAGTCCACATATCTTTTAATTATGGTAACATACAGGAGCTAAGATGAAGAGGTTTAGTTATGATAGTGAAATGTTGAAATATTTGTAGTATGTTATCTATTTAGAAACCTTGAAAAATTACTGACTAACGTAAAGAAAATATGTTTCATGTTTCCATGATCCTCACGTACAGGCCGTTTTTTTTGGCTAATATCTTAATGTTCTTAAGTATATATGAAAGCATATGTGCATATATTTTTATTGATTTTTAGACTGAATCTGAAATTCATTATACTATTGTATTTGTACTTGTACTATCTTCTCTACTTAATCCAAAGATGAGAGCCCTGAATTGGTGGATCTCATCTATAATCCTCACTACTCAGGAGGCTGAGATTTGAAGAATGGTAGTTCAAAACCAGCCACACAGGAAAGTCTATGAGACTTCATTTAGAAAAAATTAAAAAGAGAATAAATTGGTAGAACATCATCCATAAGCAAGGAAGGCCATGTGTGAGCACAGGCCCTGAGTTTAAGCCCAGATACAGATACAGGCAAGGGAAGAAAGAAGAAAAAAAGGAGAGAAAGGAAAGAAGGAAGGAAGGAAGGAAGGAAGGAAGGAAGGAAGGAAGGAAGGAAGGAAGGAAGGAAGGAAGGAAGGAAGGAAGGAAGGAGGGAGGGAGGGAGGGGAGGGAGGGAGGGAGGGAGGGAGAGATACAGAGAAAAAAGATACAGAGAGAGAGAGAGAGAGAGAGAGAGAGAGAGAGAGAGAGAGAGAGAGAGAGAGAGAACACTGAAGCTATTCCTATAGCCAAAGAAGCAAGAAGCCCTGAGAAAAGAATGGCACTTGTAACAGGAATCACAGAATTCTTACAGTGTCAGGACCTAGATGTTCTTTCTACGGCATTTGTGTGATGCAATAGCCATCATTATCTTCCTGTTATTTGAAAAGGATCCATTTGAAATTGAGGCACAAATCAGAAACTTGGGGATAGAAGATCGCCAATGAGTAGTTGCTTTGTCAGTAAGCCAGTGCAGAAAACAGAGCTGGAGAGGCCTAGTGTACTGATCTCTAGTGAAATCATCACGGAGACCAGGATCGGAAACACTGTCATGGGTGTGTTTTGCCCCATGAACCAGCAGAAGAAGCACTAGAAATCTCTAAATCTTTGAATTGTACAGTGGACTTAAAGAAAATAATAAAAAAAGAGAAATAACCATGATGACATCTAAAATAATGACATCTGTGTTTGATTTCAGAGTAAAAGTATGTGATTTAAACTAAATAATAGAAGACTTGGAAAGAAAATTAACCATTTCAATAATTAAAAAAGTAGAAACAAACTCAACACCAGGTTAATGAAAAGGAGAAAAATCTAACATTAAGCAATATATTTACTTTGTTTACTAGAGTTTTTTTTTAATATCCCAAGGATAAATTAGGATATATGTGAAATATATAATATATATTTATACCTCAATTGTATCATTTTAGTGTGCTATGAATTTTCATTGTAGAACTTATAGATAATATGTGAATTCATTCATGTATACATATACACAAACCAACATACATTTCAAAGATTCTTCTACATCGGATAAATAGCTCAGAAAAAGAACTCTTCATTGTATTGTTTTAGATGTTTGAATCACTGGTGAATACTGATACAACTCAGAATACATACCTGGTGTAGTCTCAAAGTTTTAGATGTAACTAAAAGGTCAACATTTTAGCTCCCAAAAATGGAAGTGTATTTCTTAGTCCTTTCCAAAGTATACGATTAGAAGAAATGCTGAGAGGCTTAGATTACTGAGAAACTCATTCATTTAAGCTTCGCATGAAATTGTTGCTGCCATATTCATTCTGTACACTTAAAATTGAAATATCATAGAAAATCATCTCAAAAGCAAGCTATATTATATAGAAGAACAAAACTGCAAGACATTAATACATATTAACACATTATTTTTCAGACTCATTTTGCTTATGTCATTATGATGTTGGTTCTGATTAATAAACTATAAAATGGTCTGGATTATTTCTAAATGAGAGCAGAGTTCAGGGAAGCCCTTAGCCACCAAGAAAGAAAGAACGAAGTAAAACTAAACTATCACTGACATTAGTTTTGCCTAGAACTGATTCTATGTAATCAATGCCTTAGGTGTATCATTACCTCAGCATGTATTCATAGACTCATAGATTGGGTATAATAACCTCATAATATTCCAAGATATCTAGATTTGCTGGCAGCCACAGTGATCTGCTTATTTACTTATGAAATCACAAATTATACTGGTTTCAGTGTAGTTTTAGAGAGGTATTGAGTGGGATTGTAGACACATACATACCATCTCTCAGTATTAATATCTTGGTGTGTTCATGTCTTGATTAGGCAAAATAAAGAGTCAAGTAAAATTAAATTTAAAAACCAATGGAATGTACAACACTGAGAGTGAATTCTAATTTAAACTATAGATTTTGATTAACAATGATATGTCAATGCAGATTCAACAAGTTCATTGAATACACCACCCAAATGCACAATAGAAAATATTCTTATGAAAAAATTTTCATGAAGAGTATGCTCTGTACCTCTTGTAAACATATTTTTCTTGTGTGATTATGTAATTTGAAGACATTCTCTTTAGAGGTCTATGATAATTTGTGTGCTTTTAAGTTAGATATTTTAAAATATAATTTAATTGCCATTATTAATCAGGTAATGAGTACATTACTTTTTTGGAAATGTCACCCCTTCCTTCTATTTTCTAAGTTTCTCCCTCCTATCCCTGCAGAGAATTTACATAATGCATTTTCCACATAGTGTATACTGAAGAGTGGTTGCATTTGTTCACGTTTCTTTTCCCGATTTCTGCACCCTCCCATTGCCCCCAATAAAAAGAAAAAAAATCACAACCAACAACAACAAAAACAATAACCCATGTTTCCACTTCTTGTTTGTATGTGAATACCTAGAGTCTTGCAATTTACTTGATAATAAAGTTTACCAGTATATAAATACATAATATACACACAGTTATATATAATATAAATGAATATATTATTAACATACATATTTTTGTGTATTTTATCTATTGTGTATTGATAGAAACACATTTGAACTATATGTTTATAAATAATACTGATACACATTGTATACAATTAAATATACATGTTTCCTGTCTTATGATGGTGCACATTGTATTGTTGAAGTTTACAAAAGTTTGAAAGGGGCACACCTTGAGGAGTAATTTTACTTCAGTTGTTGAATTTTGATATGTTTCTGACTAGACACATATGGTAGATGACTCTGTTACAAACTGGGCAGCTGTGCTGATCCTCAAACACATGCAGCCCTGTAATCCCAACATAAACAGCTGACTTCTGGATGATGTGTTGCAGGTATGTTTTTTATATATGTGTGCAATAAGTGACAGGAGGTATTCAATAATTTATTATAAGATTGTCTTTGTGTTGGATGATTTCACCTACTAAAACACTAATTTATGTATTGTGTGAGCACTTGGGGTTATTCAAGCTAAGTTTTTCATTGAATAATTTAATTTGTGTGTGTGAAAATTACAAAAATCTATACTAATTCCTTATTAGGAAGAAAGCAAGATAAAAAAGAGAAAATATCTGTCATTATTTAAAAGTTGTATTTCTATTATCTGATATCTGTAGTGCAACTGTATTGGATGAACTATCCGATTCTGATGCCATTTTCCTTCATGAAGTCATCTGAATTATATTTTGAGTTGCTTTCATTACTTCAATTCCTATATTTCTCTTAACTTTCTCACTTGAGGAAACCACAAAAACAACAGAAGCCTCTAGTATATACTTATGGGATGACTGGAGCTTCTCTTTCTTTTGAAATGTATTTTTCATGGGTTTTACAAAGACTTGTGATGTGCCTTTTATTAAACTAAGATTATTTTCTTTATCTTTTGGTACTGGTGCCTGGAGAAACAACTTTAAAATAGTACTAAAAATACTAAAAGATTCTTTCAAAGTTTCAGTATTTTTAAATATCCCCAAATCTCATAAGGCTACAGATTGTAATGTGAAAAAAAAATCTCTCTCTTCTCCTCAAATTATCCTGAACTATTGGAATATAGAATGCAAATTAATAATTCTGTTTTGTCAAATCGTTTCAATAGGGATACAGGTGGACCCATTGCAACAATGAGATTTGTCGAAAGCGAACTTTACAACTCTGATGGGAGGGGGCGGGGGGAGCAGGGAGGTTTGGGGGGCAGGGGGAGGATGGGACGGGATGGGAAGGGGAAACAAAGGAAGAGGCTACAATGCTTGATAAATAATGTACTCATTGTCTTGCCCAGGTAATTGTAACCCCTCTGTACAGTATTTTCACAATAAAAAAAAGAAAAAAGTTATGTTTTGTTACAGAATAGGTTCATTAATTTGGGTGGTGTATGCCATATTTTTGTGTCGTTATAGAGTAGCAGCCAGTGCTTGATGTAGTTAGGAGAGGGTGTGGTTAAGAATAAATTTTATTTTATTGAAAAATTGTGTACTTGATCACCATTGGTTAATATGAAGAACAAGCTATGCTCAAATGATGAAATAATAGCAATATTTTGCCTTGCTCTGCTGTAACTTTTACCTATAATTGATGCATTTAAAATTTGGCCAGTTGATCAACTGGAAAATTAGTGATCAAATATTTTATCAACAATCATTTAAAATATGTGTAACCATGACTTAATTTCTTTAAGGTGTAGTTATATACAATTCAGATGCAAAAGTACTCACAATGAGAACTATGTTATGTAAACATGTTCTATGAGCTCTGTTGTTCCCTATCCTTATGGTTTGCCCTCCATCTCTATGTAAAAAATCGCTATTTCTTCTATAGTGCTTGCAATGGAGAATAGATGGACTATTTCTCTTAGAAATGACAATGCTGGTTTAAGTGATGTCACAGAGATGATTGCCTCTTTTTTCATACCTTTCTCAGTGTAGAAAATCTACATTATGATTGATCTGAAGTAAGAGAATGTAAGAACTTAGCTTTTCATTTGGTTGTTATTATTTTTTTCCAATTCTACCAAATTTTCCCTGAAAGGTGTGATTGTGTAGAAGAAAAAGAGTCCTCAACTTTCATCTACAATTGTCTGGAATTTAGTCTCTGTAAGAGCTGAACCTTTCCCCAATTTCTTGACAATGGAGAGAGAGAAAATGACTGGAAGCCTGACTCTATTAAAGAAGGAAAAATAATTCACAAAACCTGTTAATAATAATGTTAGATAGTTGTGAGCTGCTGCAATATTATTTTGCACCCTAGGACATAGATATCTTGTTTATGTAGAAATGAGTTTTTTGTCTTTTTTTCATGCTGGTCTTTGGGCTTGAACTCAGAGACTAGGTCCTCTCCGAAAGCATTTCCTTTTTGATTTTGGGACTTGAACTCAGGGCTTGGACACAATCTCTTAGCTTCTTTTTCTCAAGGCTAGCCTTCTACCACTTGAGTCAGAGCATCACCTCCAGCCTTTTCTGTTTATGTTGTACTGAGGAATCGAAACCAGGTCTTCATGCATGGTAGGCGAGCATTCTACCACTAAGCCACATTCTCAGCGCCTACCAAAACATTTTTGCTCAAGGCCAATGCTCTAGCACTTGAACCGCAGCACCAGTTCCAGGTTTATTTGTTTTGTTTTGCTTTGTTTTGTGTGTATTTGATTTATTTCCTGCCTAGGCTTTCTTCTAACTATGATCCACAGACTTCAGGCTAGTGAGTATCTGGTATTCAGTTCATGTAGAGTTTTTAACAGAAGCTAAATGATAAGAAAACTAAAGCATTTGTTAAGGAGAAAACTGTAACACGAAGTGATCTCCAGTTTTGCCATCTACCCACTGGAACAAATGTAGGGTGTTTCAAATACATTTCTAGACTCTTCCCTCTGTTTGGGAATGTGTGGGGAATTTGCTGATGGCAGATTTCCTTCAGTCATTCCTCTAGGTAAGGCAGTATTCTGGGCTGCATTCTGTTGCCCTGGGCTAAATTTGATCCTCAAATTCTTAAAAAGAAATAATAGTTCGTATACAATGCAGCCTGGCCAGTTCACAAACTGCCAAGTTAAAAACAAAAGATCATTGAAGATTTGTTGTTGGGGGATTAAATTTTTTGAGTTCCAGTTACATTTTAGATATGAAACCCTTGTCCGTTGTATGGCTAGTAAAGATCTTCTCCCATTCCGTGGGCTTTCTATTGATCTTGCTAGCTATGTCCTTTGCTGTGCAAAAGCTCTGCAACTTCATGCAATCCCATTTGTCCAACATCCCATTTGTTGTGTTTCTGGGTCTCTATTAAGAAAATTTCAGCCTGTGCCAAGGAGACCTAGGGTTTCTCCTAATGAATCCTGTAATGTTTTCAGAGTGTCTGCTTTGACTCCGAGGTCTTTGGTCCATTTGGAGTTGATTCTGGTGCAGGGTGATATATAAGGATCTAGTTTTAGTTTTTTGCAAGTAGTTAACCAATTTTGCCAGTACCATTTACGGAAGAGGCTGTCTTTCTTCCATTCTATGTTTTTAGCTCCCTTATCGAAGATTAGATGGCTATAGGTCTGTAGGTTCTTTTCTGGGTTTTCAATTCTATTCCATTGTCCTGAGGTCTGTTCTATGGCTTTGTAGTAGAGTTTGAAATTTGGTATTAATATTCCTCCAGCAGTGTTCTTTCTGTTGAGGATCGTTTTTGCTATTCGGGGTCTTTTATTGTTCCATATGAATTTTTGAATTGCCTCTTTTATTTCCTTGAAGAATGAGATTGGAATTTTGATAGGTATCGCATTGAATTTGTAGATAGCCTTGGGAAGTATTGCCATTTTCATGATGTTGGTCTTTCCAATCCAGGAGCATGGGAGTTTTTGCCACTTTCTAAGTTCAGATTGATTTCATTTTTCAAGTTTTTCAAGTTTTTATCATAGAGGTGCTTCATTTCTTTGGATAAGTTTATTCCTAGGTTTTTTTGTGGGGCTATTATGAATGGAGTTGCTTTCCTAATTTCAGCCACACTTTTCTCATTGTTGCCATACAGAAAAGCCAACAAATAAGTGGGCTAAGACTTAAAGAGAAACTTCTCTGAAGAGGAAAGAAGGATGGCCAATACACACATGAAGAAATGCTCAACCTCCCTAGCCATAAAAGAAATGCAAATCAAAACGACATTGAGATATCACCTCACTCCAGTTAGAATGGCTAAAATCAAGAACTCTAAAAACAACAGAAGCTGGAGAGGATGTGGACAGAAGGGAATCTTACTGCATTGTTGGTGGGAGTGTAAACTTGTCCAACCACTTTGGAAAGTAGTATGGAGGTTCCTCAAAAGACTTCACATAGACCTGCCCTATGACCCAGCAATCCCACTTTTGGGCATTTACCCAAATGTTCACAAACAAGACCACACTAAAGCTACCAGCACGACTATGTTTACTGCAGCACTATTTACTATAGCTAAGATCTGGAACCAACCCAGATGCCCCTCAGTAGATGAATGGATCAAGAAAATGTGGTATATATACACAATGGAATTCTATGCCTCCATCAGAAAGAATGATATTGCCTCATTTGTTAGGAAATGGAAAGACTTGGAAAAAATTATATTAAGTGAAGTAAGCCAGGCCCAAAGAAACATAGGTCCCATGGTTTCCATTATTTCCAATATCTAGTGTATGTCTGAGTCAAGCAGAAAAGTTCAGATAAGGTGATGTTAGGGAAATGAGCCCTAAGATATGTATTCAAATGTTTTTTTTTTCTTTCATGAGATTGTTTCTAACACATTTACAAGATTATTTCTTTGTAGCTTTGTATGTCCCTCCCCCACAGTATAACCCCTGCTTTCACTGTATTTGATTTCGGTATGATTTGTGAACGGCAAGGGGAAAAACAAATCATTTAAATAGGGATAGAGGTGTACTCAATGCAACAATGAGATGTACAGGTCGTTATATCGAAAAATGAACTTTACAACTTTGATGCGATGAGGGGGTAGTGGGAAGGATTGGATGGGGGGTCGGGGGGGAGGACGGGAAGGGATGGGAAAGGGAAACAAAGGAGGAGGCTACAATGATTGATAAGAAATATACTCATTATCTTGACCATGTAATTGTAACCCCTCTGTACACTATTTTCACAATAAAAAGATAAAATAAAATAAAATAAATAAAAAATAAAAACAAAAGTTCAGGCTTCAAATTGGCACTCTTAACCGTAAAACCATATTGCAACTGGACCTGATTTGCTGTACCCTTCTAAGTGTCCTGAGTCTCTTTGTGTCTGGGTCTGTATATCTCTCTCAAAATTGTGACCTTAGGAGGATGACAAATATAGGTGGCTTTCATCATGTTGTTTTTAGGTCTTGCGATATTTGGACTGAAAATAAACATAAGGATTAATCTCGTTAACCTTACCTCAAAGCTTTACATGTTTAATCCCAATTCTTTTTCTTTTTATAGCAAATCATTTCTACACACATACAATTTAATATTATTAAACTGAATTAAATATATCCGGTAATGAATTAGCACCAATCCAGTTATTACTATCAATAAGTCCATCATGCAAACTGTTACTCAGCAAGTCTATAGAATGCTAATTTTCAGAACCGCATCTATCATTAGAAGATGTGTATATGCAATGGAAGATTTATTAAGTACAGACATCACTTCTATGACATTTGGCATGCTGTTGTGTGTTAAAAATAAGAACATTGTCCTTAGAGTCTCTTGTGAAACACTGAATTTGAGTATTTGTAAATGTGGCATCTTTCTAAGTTATTTACATGTCAAACTTCTGTTCACCATCATCCATGTCTCCTTTTCAAATTAAGTAGATAAACTTTATTATCATTAGAACACCTTTGTTTTTCCAAGAGGAAGGATTAGGTGAAGTCTCCTTGTAAGTGTAATTATGATTCCACCATGGTCATTATCCTTAATAATCTTTTACACATGCATGCATGTTTGTTTTCTCATTCTGACAAACTGATATCCCCGGAGGATTAATTTATGAAAGGTTAGAGCATGTTTAGTCAATACATTTCTCTCAGGGACAATTTGTTCTTAGTTAAGAGAAGAATAATAAAGCTAAAAATCTATTTTTGGTTTATTTTTTGGAATGTTTGTAAAAAATGTCTCTATAGTTGACTGATGTTTGTTGTAGCTCTATTTTTTTCTGTCAGATTGGAAAATCTAATTAGTCATTTGAATTTTACATAATTGTCTTCTGGCAACTCAGTACATGTCTGTCCTTGTCTTCAACGTTGATATCAGCATATTATGTTCTGATATCCTTAATTAGTCTACCTATATAGATTTAAATGTTTAGCTTACTATCAACAAAAGCTCTATTCATACAATATTTTTGAAGTAGTAGAAAATTTTTCTATTTTAATGATAATTGTCTTAAATATTTACTGACTATAGTTCCAAAGGGCTATGCTTCAAACTGATTAATTAGATATTTTTTCATGTAATGCTTCACAGCTCAGCTTGCTTTTTTAAATAATTTCTCTTTGTAGTAGTTACTCAAATAAATTAATTCGTAGTGTCTCATATATGGGAAGCACTTTTAATGTATGCTTTAAAAAACATGGCTACTATATAAACTGAAATATTTGAAGAAATAGGACTGTCACAACATGAAAATAAGGACATTGACATTGCAAGTATAAGAAAGAAAAGAAAATAGAATTCCATTATGTATATATACAACATTTTCTTGATCCATTCATCTACTGAAGGGCATCTCGGTTGGTTCCATATCTTAGCTATGGTAAATAAAGCTGCAATAAACATAGTTATGCTGGTAACTTTAGTGTGGTCTTGTTTATGATTATTTGGGTAAATGCCCAAAAGTGGGATTGCTGGCTTATAGGGGAGCTCTATGTGGAGTCTATTGAGGACTCCCCATACTGCTTTCCGAAGTGGTTGAACAAGTTTACACTCCCACCAACAATGCAGTAAGGTTCCCTTCTGTCCACATCTCCTCCAGCATCTGTTGTTATTAGAGTTCTTGATTATAGCCATCCTACATGAGATGAGGTGGTATCTCAATGTTGTTTTGATTTCCATTTCTTTTATGGCTAGAGAGGTTGAACATTTCTTCATGTGTCTATTGGCCACCTGTCTTTCCTCTTCAGAGAAGTTTCTTTTTAACTCTTTAGCCCACTTTTTTATTGGGAAGTTGTTTCTTTGAAGATTTGTTTTGGGGGGATTTAATTTTTTAAGTTCCAGGTATATTTTAGATCTGAGACCCTTGTCTGTTGTATGGCTAGTGAAGATGTTCTCCCAATTTCTTAGGAAATGGAAAGACTTGGAAAAAATTATATTAAGTGAAGTAAGCCAGGCCCAAAGAAACATAGGTCCCATGGTTTCCCTTATTTGCAATAACTAGTATATGTCTGAGTCTAGCAGAAAAGGTCAGATAAGTTGATTTTAGGGAAATGAACCCCAAGATAAGATTCAAATGAATTTTGTTTTTTTTTCTTTCATGCAATTGTTTCTAACATATTTATAAGATGATTTCTATGTTACTTTGTATATCCCTCCTCCCGTTATAATCCATGCTTTCACTGTATTTGATGTTGGTATAATTTGTGGAGGGGAAGGGAAAAAACAAATCGCTTAACTAGGGATGTAGGTAGACCCATTGCAACAATGAGATATACACGTCGTTATGTGTAAAAACAAACTTTACAACTTTGATGGAGGATGAGGGGAGGATCAGGTGGAGGTGGAAGGGGAGTATGGGAAGGGATGGGAAGGGGAAACAAAGAGGAGGCAACAATGCTTGATGTGAAATGTACTCATTATCTTGCCCATGTAATTGTAACTCCTCTGTACGGTATTCTCACAATAAAAAAGAAAAGAAAACAGAATTACAGCTTGTAAGAGAAAGCTTTTGATTTATTGGAAAGTCAATACTTAAAGAAGTAAGGACAGTGTCATGTTTGAAAAATTCCTAGACATGATTACATGGCTCACTCACTAAGAAAAATAGCATAGAATACACTTAGCTTTGATATAGAATGATACAGCAATTAATATTCTATAAGCAACTAGTATTCTGTAAGCAATTGAATCTGGTCTGAAGGAAGATGCTATTACTTAAAATAATATGCTTAGTTGGGTCAACAACACAAAACGTGGACTAAGTCTTTAGAGTAGAGTTTAAAATTTGGTATTGATATTCCACCAGCAGTGTTCTTTCCGTTGAGGAGCGTTTTTGCTATTCAGGGTCTTTTATTGTTCCATATGAATTTTTGGATTGCCTCTTCCATTTCCTTGAAGAATGAGGTTGGAATTTGCTTGGTACTTGCATAAGAACAGACCTCAGGACCAATGGAATAGAATTGAAAACCCAGAAATGAAATTACAGACCTAATGTCAACTAATCTTCGATAAGGGAGCTAAAATAGTAGAATGGAAGAAAGACAGCCTCTTCAGTAAATGGTGCTGGCAAAATTGGTTAACTACTTGTAGAAAACTAAAGCTAGATCCTTATATATCACCCTGCACCAGAATCAACTCCAAATGGATCAAAGACCTCAGAGTCAAAGCAGACAATCTGAAAACATTACAGGATGGAATTGGAGAAACCCTAGGTCTCCTTGGCTCAGGCCGAAATTTTCTGAATAGAGACACGGAAACACAACAAATCAAAGAAAGGTTGGACAAATGGGATTGCATGAAGTTGCAGAGCTTCTGCATGGCAAAGAACATAGCTAGCAAGATCAATAGAAAGCCCACAGATTGGGAGAAGATCTTCACTAGCCATAAAACGGACAAGGGTCTCATATTTAAAATATACTTGGAACTCAAAAAGTTAAATCCCCCAACAACAAATCCTCAAAAAACAACTGCCAAATAAATAAGTGGGCTAAAGACTTGAAGAGAAACTTCTCTGAAGAGGAATGAAGGATGGCCAATAGACACATGAAGAAATGCTCAACCTCCCTAGCCATAAAAGAAATGCAAATCAAAACAACATTGAGATACCACCTCACCACAATTAGAATGGCTGTAATCAAGAATTCTAACAACAACAGATGCTGGAGGGGATGTGGACAGAAGGGAACCTTACTTCATTGTTGGTGGGAGTGTAAACTTGTTCAACCACTTTGGAAATCAGTATGGAGGTTCCTGAAAAGACTTCACATAGACCTGCCCTTATGACCCAGCAATCCCACTTTTGGGCATTTACCCAAATGTTTACAAACAAGACCACACTAAAGCTATCAGCACAACTATGTTTATTGCAGCATTATTTACCATAACTAAGATGGATCCAACCCAGATGCCCCTCAGTAGATGAATAGACCAAGAAAATGTGGTATATATATATACACAATGGAATTCTATGCCTCCATCAGAAAGAATGACATTGCCCCATTTGTTAGGAAATGGAAAAACTTGGAAAAAATTATATTAAGTGAAGTAAGCCAAGCCTAAAGAAACATAGGTCCCATGGTTTCCCTTATTTGCAATATTTAGTATATGTATGAGTCAAGCAGAAAAGGTCAGATAATGTGATGTTAAGAAAATGAACCCTTAGATATGTATTTAAATGTTTTTTTCTTTCATGCATTTGTTTCTAACTCATTTATAAGATTATTTCTTTGTTGCTTTGTATGTCCCTCCCCCACAGTATAACCCCTGCTTTCACTATATTTGATGTCGGTATAATTTGTGGAGGAGATGGGGAAAAACAATTCGTCAAGGATACAGGTGGACCCGTTGCAACAATTCGAAGTACAAGTTGTCATATCGAAAACGAACTTTACAACTTTGGTGGGGATGGGAGGGGGGGATTGGGTAGGGGAGGGGGGGGAGCCTGGGAAGAGATGTGAAGGGTAAACAAAGGAGGAGGCTGCAATGCTTGATAAGAAATGTACTCAATATCTTGCCTATGTAGTTGTAACCCTTCTGTACAGTATGTTCACAAAAACTAAAAATTAAAATTAAAAAAAAACTTGGACTAACTGAATCAGTGGAAAATAAGTCATCACGTAAGAACTATAGGAGAGATGCAGCATACAGAAGCAGTTCATTTAGAATAGCCAGAAGAGGGACACACACAGAGAGAGCTGATCTAAGACGGAGTCTCTGAAGAGATCCTTACGATGAACATTTTGTTTTCATAGTGAGATAGTGGTTTTAGATCCCAAATTCTACATGTCAGTCTTTTCTACAAATAGTACATAGAGGAAGTTAGAATGAATATGGCAATACTTTGATTCAGGAGAGAGGTATTACCCACTGAGCAAAACCATGTGAAGCATGATTGTATCCTGCAGAGACCAGGGGTGGATAAACGGAAGTTAAGAAATTCACATCACATTTCCTTGCCCAATTTAGGCTACAAATCTCAGTTAATGGATGGATATTATATTTATCTTTGTTTCTTCAAGTATGTATCAGTTAGGGTTCTCTAGCTAACAACAGCTAGTAGGAGATTATCTATACATAGATGGTCCTTGATATCCAGGGGATATTGGTTCCAGGAAACCCTCTGGATATTAAAATCAATTGCATTATACAACACAGTGATGTATTCCCATATTACTTGTGAACACAGCCCTGCATACTGTAAATAATCTCCATGTTATTTATAATATCTAATAAAGTGCAAATTGTATTCATTGTTATTCTCTATTACTTAGAGATTATTGATAATAATCATGCTTAGTAAAAAAATAATTTATTTTATAATTATATTCTATCTGCTCTCAGTTGAATCCATAGATGTAGAACCTATAGAAAAGAGGACTAATTCTATGACTAGTGTGTGAGTGTGTATCTACTTTTTTTTAGTTCTTAAAGTCATATATATGAATGTACATAATCAGCTGATATAAATTGTGCAGTTTGGCCAGTCTTCAATCTGTAGTGCAAGCTGTTTCAAGGCAGAAATTCCTGGCCAGGCACTGATGTTTCATTCTTGACCATAATTCCCTAGGGAAATTTCAGTTTTATAATTAAGACCTACCAACTAAATGGATAAGGTCAGGTTTAAGGACGGTAATCTACTTTACTTAAAGTCAATTGATTGTATGTGTTATACACATCTTTAAAAAAATGCCTTCACATCAGCACCAAGATTAGTAGTGCTTAATTGGACAGTAAGGTAATATTGCTTATGCAAATGGACACATAAAACTCATGCCACTGTTCTTTTCTTACCAAATTGACACCTATACATATATCACCCATACATATCAATGTGATCTGTTTTAGCTTCCTGTCTGCTTGTTTTGGACATAAGCAAATTAATTCAGGTAGATTTATTTTTCTCATGTTTTCACAAGCTTCAGTTCATCATTGAAGGAAGAATGAGGAAGAACAGAGCAGCTTTCATGATATAGGCCTGGAAGCACAGAAAAAGTACATAATATGGAGCCAGGGCAAGATGTACATAGCCCTGAGAACATGCAGTAGTGAGCCACTTCTAATGGTCCAACATCCAACTCAGCACGGCTTCCCAACAGTTTCATCAGGCTACAAACCCATCAAAGCAGTCCTTAGGTGAGAGCCTTTGTCATGTAATTGTCTTTGAATGTGTCTACCCCAAACCACCCAGAATTATTTATCAATCTCCTAGGTGTTCCTCAATCCAATAAATTTGAAAATTAAGACTTCCCACCATACTATCCAAATAAAGGTAATAGGAAAGTCCTACTTATGCCTGTCATACCTATAACTGAAAACTTCTTAACTCTTTTCTTCATGTCTTTTATGAAAGTCATATTTCTTGATAGTTCCATAACTGAAATCACATGGAACAAAATAATCTATTCTAATACCATTTTTGGTTATAAAGTGTTAAGAATGGAAATAAAATAAAATATCAGAATTTCTCTCTCATAATATGTACATAATCTAAATATATTAAGAAAAATCACTATAACAATTCCAGATATGTATTCATCAAAACTCACAACTATCCACCTGGCTTTAATTACTATTTAGAATTACTTCTTTATTCTTCTAATCATTTCATATTCACCTTGTCCTCACAAGAACCTCTGATGGTGTACTAGATTTTTTTCTAGTAATGTAATAAAATTCCTAACTAATATGATTAAATTAAGATGAAAAGGTTTTTTAGCACAGAGTTTTGGCTACCTTGTAACATTTCTTGTACATTGTGAAAGCAGTACATGACAGAGCAAGCACACGTCTCTGAATATTAAGAAGCAAAAGAGAGCAAGGAATGGACAAGACAAAATCCTAATGACTGAGAACTTCCCAGTAGGTCCCATTTCTCTAAGATCCCTACAACTGGCAATAGCATCAAAACCTGGAGACCATGTTTTAATACATCAGCCTTCTATTCACTTTTAAAATCCAAAATGTGAAAGCTAGTCATGCTTTCTTTGTTTTGGGGATGATCTTCAATACTGACACATCCGGGTTTATAGTAATGCCCATAATTATCTTGTCATGTCTTTGATTAAGTAGTCATAATTTTTCCACTGCCTCTAATTACAAGACACTGTGGTATTAAGCAATACCATACTCGATATTCATTGTCACTTTTATGTAGCAATGGTCCAATTTTCTTTTAGTATCAAGGATAACCAAAACCAGTATCATAACTTTGTTCTTCACCAGCTGTAGAGGTAGGTGGTGTTCACATTACACAGAGAAAGGTTTGATTTCTGGTTGAATAGTATTTGTGTCTATTTGGAAATAGAATAAGAGCAGAGCTTAAGGAGGCAACACAGGAAATAAAAATATTATTACTGGAATTAGCTATGATTAACCATGAACAATGCTACTTCCTTTGATCATTGGACCATGGAATCTTGGCTATGAGATAAAGGGCCATACATATGGAATCATTGCAACTTTGAATGGTTTAACATGAGGAAGTCCAAGTTCTCAACTGGGCAGTGCCATGTAGTTGGTTAAGAGGAATCTTAAGTCACCAACTCAATCTAGGACATTCTGAAGGACAATATTGATACAATCTAGATCATACAAGTAAGACACTTGGATAAAATCGAGTAATTCTCTAAAACTGCATTCTGAAACCAGTTATCTGCTGTGATTACTTCAGTAATTTTCTAAATTTAGTCATTTATATTTTTCTTAGTTTTTACTGAATGTAATCACAGAATCTTTGTATCAGGGTTGTTACTAAGATTGTCCATTGATAGATGGAACATAATTTAGAACAATGCCAGGGAAATAGAAAGTACTCTTAAGTATCACCATCATGGATGTTAGATCATAAGTTAAGCTCTTTAAATGGCAGAGATGGAAAAATGTTTGTGGTATGGTAGAATCAGAATGCTCTAAAGAGTGAGATGTTTCTTCCTGCCTCTGTTTGTGTGTGTGTGTGTGTGTGTGCATATATATGTATATATGTGCCAGTTCTGGGCTTAAATTGAGGGTCTAGGCACTATCCCAGAGCATTTCGCCTAAGACTTGAAAAAAAAGACATTTTTGCTCAAGACGTTAACTCTATGAGCTTCAGCTCAACTTTTGGCTTTCTAGTGCTTGCTTAGAGGTAAGAATCTCGTGGGTTTTGCTACTTGTAATGGCTTAGTCCTTAATCCGCATATTTGAATTTCACAAGTAGTTAGGATTATAGATATCAACAACCAGAGCACCACCCATTTTTTCTTCTTTTGTATAGACCTTAATACTTCTCTTTAAGGATCTTAGACAAATAATCACATAAAAGCAAAAAAAAACATTTAAATACATATCTTAGGGTTCATTTCCCTAACATCAACTTATCTGACCTTTTCTGCTTGACTCAGACATATACTAGATATTGCAAATAAGGGAAACCATAGGACGTATGTTTCTTTGGGCCTGGCTTACTTCACTTAATATAATTTTTTCCAAGCCTTTCCATTTACTAACAAATGGGGCAATGTCACCTCCCCCACAATATAATCCCTGCTTTCACTCTATTTGATGTCGGTATAATTTGTGGAAGGGAAGGGAGAAACAAATCATTTAAATAGGGATACAGGTGGACCCATTGCTACAATGAGATGTACAAGTCGTTATGTCGAAAATGAACTTTACAACGTTGATGGGGGGGAGGATTGTGTGGGAGGGTGGGGAGGGAGGATGGGAAGGGATGGGTAGGGGAAAAAAAGTAGGAGGCTACAATGCTTGATAAGAAATGCACTCATTATCTTGCCCATGTAAATGTAACCCCTCTGTAATGTATTTTCACAATAAAAAATAGAAAAAGAAAAAAAAAGGAATCTTAGACAAGTGTTTAAAGTCTTCCAAAGTTATTTTTATCATCTGCAAAACAATGTTAGAAATACTCATATACATTATAAACATAGATATACATGTATACACATACATTTATAAATGCAAGAACCAGTGTATCTGAATCTTAAAATTTGTCATAATAGCATTCTAGTATAAAATTATTACACAAAGCCTATTTACTCCATTAACTACCAACAGCATCTATAGCCTGTTGCATTATTCTTTAGAAAAGTAATTACTTTAAGTATACATTGCAACCATGAGTAGTGTAACTTAATTGTCCGATAGTTTCATTAATTCAAAATTTAGCTCATTCATGAATAAAATATTCTCAGGGAAAATGTCAATATACACATGTATATGAAAGTAATACAATGAACTCTAGAATTGCCATTCTACTATAATAAGCCAATCTTGTTAAACTGATATGCTTCTTCTCATGAATAAGAACTAGATATTTTCACTTAGGCTGGAGGGTCATATTCAACTTGACAAATTGCTTTGAGAAAATTCCCCTATCAAAGTTATCATGTAAAAATCTTCTTTTTGGAAAGTGGATTAACATGGCTTTCTTCTCAAGTGTGTGTGATGAGGCTATCAATTTACATTCAGTTTTGAAAGAGAGATTGTAGAGGATCTATTTTCTATGTAGTGAATGGTATAGAAATATACATATTAATTTATGATGCCATCTAGAATACTATATGAATGTGCCTAAAATAGTAATGAGATTTTTGTTACCTCTGTCTATTCTAATGGTATGAAGAATATTGTTACTAGATATTCAGAAATACCACTACACATTGTATTCTAATTTCAGCTACTCAATGAATATTTAAAATTGTATCATTTATCTTGTTGTTGAAAGCATAGTGGACTAAGGCCGTGATTTTTGGATCATTGGTCTGGCTTTAAAAAATCATGTTCTGGAGAGAAATTGAGATAACTATCCATTTATGTACATGGGTTATTTCCTGTTATTGACTTATTGTTATGGTAACAATAGAGTATAGAAACAGTTGATTCTATCAAACAGTTGTCAAGTCAGTAATTTTCATATGTCACTACTCCTAAGAAAACTATACTTTTTTCTCCTCTCTGTCTCTCTGTATCTATTTAAGTCTCTGTCTCTCTCTTGGGTCTCAATACTGGGGGTTGGACTCAGGAAGTGACATTGTCCTTGAGCTATTTTTGGTAGTAAACTGCAGAAAAGAGTCTCATAAATTTTCTTGCCTCGGCTGTTTTCAAACAGTGATCCTAAATCTTAGATTCCTGAATAGCTACAATTGCATATGCGGGTCACCAGCACTCAGCTTCTTCAGTATAATAATAATTATTATAATACAGTTATAATAATTGTAACACATATATACTATGATATAATATACCATATGATGTATAATAATAGAATTATAATATAGTATAACTATATTATAATATATAATATAATGTATATTATATATTGCACATTATATAACATTACATATTGTGTATGATATATAACACATTATATATAACTATACATCATATAATATTATGTATAACAAATGATATCTATTATATATCATACATTATATACAATAGCTAATATTAACATGTACTGTTATAGTATATATTATAATATATGCAATATACAATATTATATACAAACATAATATCTTACATACATCATATTATCATTACATAATATATACATTATATAATGTATATAATATACATCATATAAAATGATAATATAATATTTTTTATATATCATTATTATTATGCATGAATTCTTACTAAAAATTGTTAGTGCTGCTACTTGGGCTTGACGTCAGGGCCTTGTACTTTTGCTGGGCTTTTTAGCTTAATATTGGTACTTCATAATTATCATTTGATCCACTGGGGCTGGCTGCAAACTGAGAACTCCGGGATTCTCAGATCTCAGCCTCCTAGTATCTAAACCTACAGTGATTTGTCAGTAGCATCTAGTTTTTTTATTTTTTTTCCTTTCTCATTTCATATTCAGACAATAAAAAGGTTTTCTATAAACTTCTATGTCTTTCGTCTCTTGGACCTTTAGTCATGCCTTCAATGTATTCCTTGTGCAACATTTAACTCTGCAGTAATGATTCCATTTTCTTTTATTGTATCATAGAAAATTATGAAGTAGTCCTATAAATGCTCCCAGTCACACATATGTACGTGTTTTATGAAATTAAATCATACCAATTACTCATCATTGTAAATTATTTTAGGAAAATGTTTGCCGAAACTAACCACATAATGTTATCATTAGCCAACAAAAATGTCCCCTCCTAATTCAAATAGAAAGGAAAAAAAACCTGGTCATATTAATTTTCTGATTAAATCCACTATTTTTTCTATATATCCTTTTGGAAGAGTTATACATTTGATATTTACCTAGATACCTTGTACAGTCCTAAGGACAGAAAAATAATGGGTTATGTTAAATGTTTCTCATAGTAATTACCACTCATGAAGAGATTATGGGTAAACAGAAGGATAGGGGATACCATTTGTTGCTAAACTACAGCAACATAACACTTTTGAGATTTGGGTTAGAGAAAATAAAAAATGAAGCCACTGGAACTTATAGAAATTGTTAGGATTATGGCAGCCACTAGCAAAAACTGAAAATCAGAGGAAACATTGATAGTATTTATGACGAGCAGTTTCTTGCAATAATTTAGAAGGTCTAGGCTTGCACATAAATTCTTGGGTGCTTCTTAAAGTATGATGAGCCACGTAGCATATTGTTTCTCTTTTATCCAAGAGTTAGATTTAAAGTCATAGAGTGCTGCTACCAGTGAGGGATTTCAATGTACACTTCCACTCAAACAATAAGTATATAGAATAATCACTGTGCATTGGATGATATATATATATATATATATATATATATATAATCAGTTTTTCCCAAAGGGAAGACAAAATAGAATGAATACAAATTTATATATTGGAATGTAGGACATATTATATTTTTTATGATTTTTTTTTATATGGATACAACTAGGACCTAACCAGTTTTATGAAAGTCATATCTTTTATAAGTTATTTAATTATTTTCAAATATTATTTGTTTATAGAATACATCAACCATATCGATGAGTGAGGAAAAATATATTTGTTATAAAAGTATGTTACCTTATTTGTTATAACATTATTCATAATAT
Organism: Dipodomys spectabilis; assembly: GCF_019054845.1. Classification (NCBI taxonomy): domain Eukaryota; kingdom Metazoa; phylum Chordata; class Mammalia; order Rodentia; family Heteromyidae; genus Dipodomys; species Dipodomys spectabilis. The sequence goes on from NW_024870761.1 coordinate 2,932,081, forward strand.
TTTTGTGATAAAACATATTATGGAAAAACTATATTAAACAAATATAAATAGATTTATAATATTGATATTGAATCCTAGAAACTATAGAAAGATGAATTAATAATGGGCATGTATACATAAACTATGATGATAGACAATTGCTCATTTCATAGGCTTTATTATATTCTAAAAGTCTTAATTTTTTAGTAAATGAAGACATATACTTTTAACACATCCATTTGAAATAACTTCAAAACCACTAAGAGCAGGATGTTTTTTTTGTCAACTCTATGAGATTAGTTATAGATGCTTCAGATGCTTTATTAAATAAGTTATGGTAATTATTTTATTGCATGGTTTTTGTAGTATTGCAGTTTTTCTACTAAAACTATGTATTATGATGAATTACATATAAAAATACCAGTTAATTTTAATAGATATGTGCAGTAAGCTGTGACTTCTCATAATCAAGGATGGAGAACACTTACAAACTTGTTCGGTGCCCTTTTAAATCCCATAGAAATTAGTACCTCTTTCAAAAGACCCCTAGGAAACAATTCATTAAATAATAGTAAACACAAGTTTTGACTTATAATCTGTGCTATATTGTATCCATAGTTTTTCAAGACAGAGTTATGACTCATATTTATAAATGTTCCTCTTCACTGAATCACAACGATTCTAGCAGATGGTTTTGAATTTCTGTTTGTGTGTGTGTGTGTGTGTGTGTGTGAGTATGTATGCATGTGTGTTTGTACATGTGTGGAATGTGTGTGTTAGTGCTGGGTATGTACTTAGGTCCTCATTCTCTCCTTTCAATATTTTTGCTGGAAGATGGACCTCTACCACTTGAGCCACAGCTACATTTAGAGAATTTTCCTTATTAATTGGAGATAAGGCTTTCCTGGTATTTGTCTGACTAGACTGGCTTCAAATCTCAGGCCCTTGAGTAACTAGGATAAGAGGAGTGAGCCACTGCTGCCTGGCTAGGAGGTTGTGTTTGTTTGGGTTATTTGTTGGATTCTAGGATTTTTTGAATTTCCCTCTTTATTTAATATTGAACAAATCATCTTTTATCAGATTGTGTTTAGTTCTTTTATGTCGTCTCCTTGCAATTCTCTCAGCTGACAGAATAAGGAGGTATATTGCTGCATCCTAAGGAGTATCTATGAACTTATATATCCATTCTGTATTTGCATTAAGCTAAGCAGGAGATTATAACATCTCTGATACCAATCCTCTAGTCTTATATTTCTAGCCATCGCACCTTGTCTGAAAGTTTATATCCAAAAAATGAGAAACAGTTCCCTCTATTCCATTGTCCATTTCTACTTATTCCACATACTGCTATCAGAATGGCTGACCAGAAACTTACTGTATTGATCACCATCCGCTTTATAGTGTCTCTTCAGTTTCCATGTTAATTAACTCTGTGCCTATTTTTTTTTGTTTTCTTTGTTTGTTTGTTTGTTTGTTTGGTCTGTCATGGAGGCTGAACTCTGGGCTTGGGCGTTGTCCCTCAGTTCTTCAGCTCAAGTATAGTGCCCTACTACTTGAGCTACAGCGCCACTTCCAGCTTTTTTCTGCTTATGCGGTGCTGAGGAATCGAACCCTGGGCCTCATGCATGAGAGGCAAGCACTCTACCACTTAGCCAACTTCCCAGTACCCCTATTTTCAATGTTTTTATAAATATGCTAATTCCATACACTTACCACGTAAATGTTTTACAAGTACTTACTCCCAGTATTTGCCTTAGCTTTTCAAATTCTTTTAATTTTATTTTATTGTAAAGATGCTGTACAGAGGGGTTACAGTTACATGAGTAAGTCAATGAGTATATTTCTTGTCGAGCCTTGTTACCCCTTCCCTTGTTGTTCTCCCACTATCCATTCCCTCCCCAACCCCTCTCACTCCTCCTCCCACTGCAGTTGTAAAGTTCATTTCCAATATACTGTCTTGTGGGTATCATTGTTGCAATGGGTCATCCTGTTTCCTTGTTTGGGAAGCAATTTTTACACTTATTATTTTCAGCTTCAAATATTATATTATGATCTTTTTTGTTATATGTATTATTTTGACTAAAATGTAAAAATAAATATGTAAGAATATTTTCTTAGATATTTTAGTATATATTATTTTCTTATTTTTTTCTATACCTTTCATGGGAATTATTTCAATAAAGTGCAAACTATAAGGTTTTTTGGTGGCAGAAATATAAGAAAATTTATAAAGAACAAAAGCATCTGAGACCATTCATTTCTTTTGTAAATCAGAAGGTAAGACTACATCTTGAATTTTTATATTCTTACTATAGGCACATTCAAAGTATATACTAATATTAATTTTAAAATGCTTAAAATGTAAGTGTGTATTAATTTTTCTAATTGAGTCAATAAAGTAAACTACTAACTTTAACTGGTATTCAACTAGTTTGAAATACTAATTTTTAACTAGTTTTATATGTTAATACTAATTCACTTTATTGAATCAATTGCATTTGTCAGTGACAATTTCATTTAGAGCTACTTATGATGTCAATTGAGTAATCATACTATTAATTTTGGCATGAATGGTCTCAGAAAATAAATAAATACTTTAAAATTACACACCAAAAGATTTCTTTAACACTGAATAACTGTGTTGCACCTTAACATGTTCATTCTGTCGTTTTTATTCCAGAGTTGTAATCATTTATGTAGAAAACCTCATTATCTTAGTACCTTTAAAATCAGTTCCTAGAACAATCTGCAAGGATTACTGTACCTCACTTTGACTATGTCAGACACCTCTGCGTGTTCCTTCTGCTAGCACAGTGACACACCTTTTATTCTAGAACTGTTCATGTTATAATTTTCCACTTTGTGTATGATTAAGTTTCATGAGCAAGAGAGGAGAGAAACTTCGAGTAAGTCGAGACTTCGACTCGAGACTTCGAGTACAGTGCTTGACAAGCCTGGAAGAGCTCTGAAGTGTAACAGTCCTGTAACCTTGAGCAGTACTTCTGACATCACAAATGCTCCCCAGGAGACCTTAAGACAGGGGGTGAGTGGCTATCCCATCCACGAATTGCAGGAAGCAATTGAAGGCTATCCTGAATCTAACACTGGAGAGGTAACTGGCTTCCAGAGTGATTTTTCGTTATGCTTCAATGTTATACATTTCAATTATTCTTGCTCCCTAATACCAACTTCTTCACTCTGTTAAACACACATTTAATAACTGTCCTTTCCTTCTTAACAAGCAATAGAGAGAAAAGAGGTAAAATATTTTCTCAGACGCCACAGAAGCTAAGAGGAATGCAAGAGGACTTAGAAAGTATATTTAGGGAAGTAATTTAAATCAATCGCAAGCTCATAGTCATATTCAATAGGTAACATTGCTTATGTGAAAATTAGAAGGTGATTTTATCTGGTGGGAATTGACAAATATATATCCAATATTAATCATCCTTTACAAACATTCTTAGAGAAATCCACAATGACGGGCTAAAATATACTTTTAAGTCTTTACTAAAATTATCATTTATTTCCAGGTTTCTTGCCTTTATTATTTTAATTGTAAGGTAATATCTAATGTATGGGAACTGTGCAATGTTGTTGTTCATATCATATCCAAAAAGTGTTCTCTAACAATTATTTCTTAACAGTGTTTATGCAATCACATGAATTCACTTGGGGAGTTTTAAGTAAGGCTAGCTGATTCCTAAACTTCACATTGCCTAAATCAGTAATGGGGACTAATGTTATTGGAGTAGGGCTCATTATTATTGTAAATTAATATATTATCATTAAAATTATTACACTACTGTTAGAAGTTAATGTAAAATACTACTTGAAAACTAGTCCCCTAAAAATTGTGCATTGACAGCCTATTGCTGTTTTACCTAGTTAGAAAATAGCAATGTTACATATTGGATAATTCATCTTGTTTATTTCAAAAAATAAACTCTGACTTAAAAGTAAAATGATTTCTTTAGTTAATATTTCTTAGTGTGAGAGATACTCTGTATGTGCTGAATTTACAACTTTGATATTTGTTCATAAGCTTTCTTATAATACTTTAATTTATATCAGCATAGTGAAACAAAATTGATATTTACATATAACATTTCTAGCCATGAAAGGTAATTAAGCATAACTTGTACCAGTATTGCCTGTTTCTGCAATGTTTTTATGTTATAATATCCAATTTAAACTCTTAATCCCAAAAGAATAAACTATTTATTGGTAGTTAAAAAAAACACTTTAATTTATGCTAATTACAATGTCTAGAATCCGAGAGGTAGCAGCAGGAAAGTAACTCATATTTGTAGGAAAGTATCCATTCTAGAATGAAGAATGATAGTACAACTGAACAAATTGGCCCAAGAGGATCAAGTTAAGCCATAATTGGTAATGCTAAAAGTAAAATTACAGAGCTGTAAATAAAACATCATAAACTGTACTAAGTTAATACCCCAAAACGACAGATACAAAAATGACAAGAGAAGAAGAAAACAATTAATCAATATTTTTAAGTCCTTAATAATACCTAAATTTAAGAATAATCATGTTGGAAAAAGAATTATATTCCAATAGATTTCAATTTTTTTTAAATTATATCTAGGGTCAGAAGGATAAACCGATATAGCTATTAATAAGGCCTAAAAGATGGGGTCCTGACTATGTGTATCACTTCTCTCATTTCATGACCTACTCAGGTCCTAACCCTCTCTGCTCCACCAAACGTGGCCTCCCTACTACACATGCTTTTGACATATTACACATGAATTTACCTAGTTTGTGGCAAGCTTTTGTTTGTTCTTGCTTCTCAGATTTCTAGCTTCCAAAACAGGTATTTGATTTACTTCTTTCACTTTTTAGTTTTTTTTTTAAGTAAACACTCACTTGCTGATGTTATTGATTGATTGCTTGATGGATGGATGGATGGATAGATGAATGGGTAGATGGATGTATGCCTGTACATGGGCTTGAACTCAGGACCTCACTCTCTCCCTTGTACCCCTTCCCTACACACACACATTCAAGACTGGTTCCCTACCACTTGAGTCCTGGATCCACTTCTGACTTCTTGGTGGTTAATTGGAAATGTGGCTTCAAACCTTGATCCTCAGAGCTCAGTCTCCTGAGTAGCTAGGATTATAAGCATGAACCACCACCACCCAGGTCATATTGACATTATTTGTGTGTTTGTTTTCCCCAAGCACACAAAAGGAATAAAGTAAAATATTACACAACCGTTTAATTTGTTACTCACTAGGGCAAAATTAGAACTCTTTCCTCCAAAAGACTTATAACAAACTGCTACATATTTATATCTAGGATTGGAAGAACTTAGCATTTTCTTGTCCTGGTGAGATTTCACTGAAAACTGCATTACTATTTTCTCATTCACATAATTACTGCGGCCATCTTGGTAAGCTTGCTGAATGTGCACATGTGCACATGAATGTGGATTCTTATCATTTGTTTGAACTATATTCTATACATTTACCATGCACTCCAAATTGCTTAATACTAATGATTACTTCCCAGAACAGAACTTGAGTTTGTGAATGTACTTATCAATTAGATTAATTAATTAATCAATTATTAATTCCCAATTAATTAATAATTCTCAATAGTTCAACCTGACAGTTTCTTTAGTCTGTTTTCACAAACGCAAGATCAAGGGTCAGAAGTGTTAGGAAACCTGCCGATGGCCATACATCTAACATGATTTGGGATTACAATGCAGTTTTTCTGGACAAGTAAGGTAGCATGGAATAGAGCTTGAACCTCCATTTGAGGCCCAGGAAAAATGTTATTTAAAACTTCTCATTAATGTAATTTAATTAATCATAATGCAAGAACATAAATTCATTAATTATAAGACATTCACAGCATTTATATAATATACAAATGGAAGAACTAGGTGAAGAGAGTGGAACTATTTGTGTTAGCTTTCCAAGCTTTCTACAAATATGAAGAATGTTCTATAAGGGAGAAATATAGAAAAGGTGACATTGATTCAGATCCATTGTATTCATAAGCTGGCTTGTGGAATTAAATTCCTTTGTAAAATTCATTAACAAAAAAAACCACTTTAAAAATGCTCTAGTAAAAGAAGTATATTAAAACTGTATATAAATTGGTCACTGGTGGCCCAAGGCTATAATCCGGATACTCTGGTACCTGAGATCTAAGGATATCTGTAGCCAGTCTAGGCTTATATATGGGAGAGAATCTTACCTTCAACTAGACAGCCAAATGCCAGGAATGGAGTTGTGGCTCAAGTGGTAGAATGACAGCCTTGAACAGATGAACTAAGCATGAGTATGAGATCATATTTTCAAGCTTCAGTAAGCAGTGCTTAAAATGAACAAGCAAACAACAATATTATGATTTGGTTGGCTTCAAACCATGATAATTTGGTATCTACCTCCTGTGCATGTTGACTACCATGTGTGAGTAACTGAGTCTTGGCTCATATTTGCTATGTCTTCTAGCCGTCTTAATTCAATTTGCCAGAAGTAAATATATTTTGATAAATTTACAAATAAGAAAAAAGGTAAAAATGAGAGATTAAAGAATTATATGGGACTGCTGAGTTTTGTATTTTACAATGAGGAAGAAAGTTTCAAAATAATAGAGAATAAAGGCTCCAAAATTTTAACAGTTTTCAAATTGTAAATATTCATAGATGAACTAGTTCAACTATGCTTGTTTTTTGTTTTTTGTTTTGGTTAGGGAGCAAAAGGAGAAAAGTTGTTGCTCTTTAGTTTGCTTTTGTTTTTTAAGATAGGGAGTGGCACTATTCTCTAGCTGTCCACAAACCATGCTACCTCAGCTTTCCAAGTAGCTGGAATTGCAAAATGAGTTTATATTTGTGTACCCCTATGAATGATTTACATTTTGCATTCCTACCAGTCATTGGTAGCTCATACCTGTAATCATACCTACTCAGGAGACTGAGAATCATGGTTCAAAGTCTGTCCAGGCAGTAAAGTGCATGAGACTCATCTTCAATTAACTACCAGAAAACCAGAAATAGCACGGTGGCTCAAAGCAGTAAGGTCTAGCCTTGAGTAAAAAAAGCAAATTAAATTCATAATGCAAAGAAAAAGTATTGGTTTAGGGTATTTTACTTTCAGATAAAATACTTTTGCTTGAATGTGTCTTGATGCACACATATAACTATGGACATATATAAAAAGAAAGTCTGTGGAGAAAGTGGTATGGTTTAAATAGGGATACAGGTGGACCAATTGCAACAATGAGATGTACACATCGTTATGTCGAAAAATGAACTTTACAACTTTGGTGCGGGGGGTTAGCGGGGAGGATTGGGTGGGGGGCGGGGGGCGAATGGGATTGGATGGGAAGGAGAAACAAAGGAGGAGACTACAATGCTTGATAAAAAATGTACTCATTATCTTGCCCATGTAATTGTAACCCCTCTGTACAGTATTTTCACAATAAAAAAATAAAATAAAATAAAGAAATCAAAAGAAAATAATATGTGTAGCAAAAAAAGGTGTGATCCACTCTATAAAATCTGTTGCTCATCTTTTTTGAGCATTGAGAATTTGCCAAAAGGGAAACACAGTCATTTCTGGAAATCTCAACAAAGTGTCACTTTGTGGAAATGGAAGTGTGTTGAAAAGGAAATAGGAGGTGAGAAAGTAGAAAGTAAATATAGCCAACTCTTTCTGAAATTAGAATTGAAAAGTGAGCTTTGAATATTCCAAAAAGTAAGATTTGACATGAGGGTGAATTTTTCTAAGTAGTTAAAAAATAGTATTGAATGTTTGATGGTAGAACAGTCCCCAGGAGAAAAGCTGCAAGAGAGAAGTGAAAAGCCGCAAGAAAGCATGAAAAATAATTATATGACAAAAAAATGAGGATGAATGAATGAAAGGACAAATAATTTGTGATTACAGTCAATTTATTGAAGGATGTATGGATTTTGTGATGTATTTATTACCAAAAGCCTTGGAATAAGTATTTGTGAACAACTGGGAAAATATATAACAATACATTTGTTTATTACACTTCTAGGTATAATAACAAAATTAGTGTAATATTAAACTCTTGAATTGTTCTAAGGTTTCCATTTTGACCTAATAATGGTGATTGAATTTAAACTCTGACATACAACAAATTATGTCATATGTGCCACTAGCATGAAAGTAGACGTTCCTTGCATTCTTTCCAAAATCCTGAGTGGAATCTTAATGAAAAAAGATTATTCTATGAAGTTAGTCAAATACAATCAATCTAAATGGCTTTGGAGATAACAAATTTGAAAGGTGAATAACAGCATGCTTATATGTTGTGAATAGAGAAGAACATAGATTTTGAAAGATAAAGTTCCTTTTCATATCAAATAGGCAAAAAGGTAGAAAATGTTATGAGTCTTACAGGGAACAATGTTGAATTTTATTCTATTTTGTTATGTTTATTTTTTGTGAACATACTGTACAGAGGGGTTAGAATTACATGGGCAAGATAATGAGTACATTATTTATCAAGCATTGAAGCCTCCTCCCTTGTTTACCCTTCACATCCTTTCCCAGCCGCCCCCGCCTCCCCACCCAATCCTCGCACCCCCCCGCCCCCGCCTGCACCAAAGTAATAAAGTTCGTTTTTGACAGGACACCTTGTACTTATTGTTGCAACGGGTCCACCTGTATCCTTAAACGACTGGTTTTTCCCCATCTCCTCCACAAATTAAACCGACATCAAATATATTGAAAGCAGGGGTTATACTGTGGGGGAGGGACATACAAAGCAACAAAGAAGTAATGTTATAAAAGCTTTAGAAAGAAATTCATGAAAGAAAAAAACACTTAAATACATATCTAAGGGTTCATTTTCCTAACATCACATTATCGGACTTTTTCTGTTTGATTCATACATATACTAGATATTGCAAATAAGGGAAACCATGGGACCTATATTTATTTCAGCTTGGCTTACTTCATATAATATAATTTTTTCCAAGTCTTTCCATTTCCTAACAAATGGGGCAATGTCATTCTTTCTGATGGAGGCATAGAATTCCATTGTGTATATATACCACATTTTCTTGATCCATTCATCTACTGAGGGGCATCTGGGTTGGTTACATATCTTAGCTATAGTAAATAATGCTGCAATAAACATAGTTGTGCTGGTAGCTTTAGTGTGGTATTGTTTGTAAACATTTGGGTAAATGCCCAAAAGTGGGATTGCTGGGTCATAGGGGAGCTCTATGTGGAGTCTTCTGAGGAACCTCCATACTGATTTCCAAAGTGGTAAAACAAGTATACACTCCCACCAACAATGAAGTAAGGTTCCCTTCTGTCCACATCCCCTCCAGCATCTGTTGTTATTACAGTTCTTGATTTTTGCCATTCTAACTGGGGTGAGGTGGTATCTCAATGTTATTTTGATTTGCATTTCTTTTATGGCTAGGGAGGTTGAGCATTTCTTCATGTGTCTATTGGCCATCCTTCTTTCTTCTTCAGAGAAGTTTCTCTTCAAGTCTTTAGCCCACTTATTTATTGGGCAGTTGTTTCTTTGAGGATTTGTTGTTGGGGGATTTAATTTTTTGAATTCCAAGTATATTTTAGATATGAGACCCTTGTCCGTTGTATGGCTAGTGAAGGTATTCTCCCAATCCCTGGGCTTTCTATTGATCTTGCTAGCTATGTCCTTTGCCATGCAGAAGCTCTGCAACTTCATGCAATCCCATTTGTCCAACCATTCTTTGATTTGTTGTGTTTTCGGGTCTCTATTTAAAAAATTTCGGCCTGAGCCAAGGAGACCTAGGGTTTCTCCTACTTCATCCTGTAATATTTTCAGAGTGTCTGCTTTGACTCCGAGGTCTTTGATCCATTTGGAGTTTACTCTGGTGCAGGGTGAAATATAAGGATCTAGCTTTAGTTTTCTACAACTAGTTAACCAATTTTGCCAGCACTATTTACTGAAGACGCTGTCTTTCTTCCATTCTATGTTTTTAGCTCCCTTATCGAAGATTACATGGCTATAGGTCTCTAGGTTCATTTCTGGGTTTTCAATACTATTCCATTGGTCCTGAGGTCTGTTCTTATGCCAGTACCAAGTTGTTTTGATTACTATGGCTTTATAGGAGAGTTTGAAATTTGGTATTGATATTCATCCAGCAGTGTTCATTCCGTTGAGGAGCGTTTTTGCTATTCGGGGTATTTTATTGTTCCATATGAATTTTTGGATTGCCTCCTCTATTTCCTTGAAGAATGAGGTTGGAATTTTGATAGGTATTGCATTGAATTTGTAGATAGCCTTGGGAAGTATTGCCATTTTCAGGATGTTAATCTTTCCAATCCAGGAGCTTGGGAGTTTTTGCCTTTCTTTAAGTTCTGTTTTTAATTCCTATTTCAAGATTTTAAAGTTTTCATCATAGAAGTCCTTCACGTCTTTGGTGAAGTTAATTCCTAGGTATTTTATTTTTTGTGTGGCTATTACAAATGGAGTTGCTTTCCTAATTTCAGCCACACTTTTCTCATTGTTGGAAGACAGAAAAACCATTGATTTTGGGGGGTTAATTTTATACCCTGCTACTTTGCCAAAGTTTTGAATCAGCTTGAGTAATTTGGGAGTGGAGTCTACGAGATTCTTCAAGTACAAGATCATGTCATCTTCAAAGAGGGAGAGTTTTATTTCTTCTTTCCCTAATTGTATCCCCTTTATGTCTGGATCTTGTCTTATTGCTGTAGCTAGGCATTCTAATAATAGACTGAAGAGAAGTGGAGAGAGTGGACATCCTTGCCTTGTTCCTGAGTTAAGAGGAAATGGTTTTAGTTTTTCCCCATTAAGTATAACGCTGGCTGTAGGGTTGCCATATACAGCCTTTATTTTATTGAAGAATGTTCCATGGATTCCTAATTTTTCCAAATCCTTCATCATAAAGGGGTGTTAGATCTTGTCGAATGCTTTTTCTTTATCTATTGAGATAACCATGTAGTTCTTATCCTTGCTCCTATTGATGTGATGAATAATATTGATTGATTTGCGTAAGTTGAACCAGCTTTGTATCCCTGAAATGTATCCTGTTTGATTGTGATGTGTGACTTTTTGGCTGAATTGTTGAAGTGGATTGGCCAAAATTTTGTTGAGAACTTTTGCATCAATGCTCATCAAAGAAATGGGTCTATAGTTCTCTTTCTTTGATGAGTCCCTGCCTGGTTTTGGGATGAGGGTTATGATGGCTTAATAGAATATGTTCGGTAGTGAACTTTCTCTTTCAATTTCATTGAAGAGTTGGAGGAGTATTGGTGTGAGCTCTGCTTTGAAGGCCTTGTAGAATTCGTCTGTAAAACCATCTGGTCCTGGACTTTTCTTAGCTGGGATGTCTCTTATTGCTGTTTCTATTTCAATGCTTGAGATGGGCCTGTTAAGATGATTTAACTCATCTTGGTTTAGTTTTGGTATGTCAATATTTGCTAGGAAAAGGTCCATTTCTGTCAAGTTCTCAAACTTATTAGCATAAAGTTTTGAGACGTATTCCCTTATAATGTTCTGAATCTTGGTTGTTTCCGTAGTGATGTTTCCATTCTCATCTCTGAGTTTATTTATTTGGTTGTGTTCTCTTCTTTTTCTGATAAGATTTGCTAAGGGTCTGTCAATTTTGTTAATTTTTTCGAAGAACCAACTCTTTGTTTTATTGATTCTTTCTGTAGTGTTTTTTGGATTCTAATTCATTTAATTCTGATTTAATTTTAATTATTTCTTCCTGTCTACTGTATTGGGGTTTATCTTGCTGCTCTTTTTCAAGGAGGTTTAGATGTGTCATTATATTGTTGGTTTCATATCTCTCCAATTTGTTGATGTAGGAGATCAGAGCTATAGACTTGCCTCTGAGTACTGCCTTTGCTGTGTCTCAAAGGAGCTGGTAATTTGTGTGCTCATTTTTGTTGAATAGCATGAACATTTGAATTTCCTTTCTAATCTCTTCCATGACCCACTCATGATTCAGCAGTGTGTTGGTCAACATTCATGTGTTACTGGACTTTGTTTGGTGGCTTTTGGTGTTGAGTTCTAATTTTATTCCCTTGTGGTCAGAGAGAATGCAAGGTCTAACTTCAATGTTTCTGAATTTGGACAAGTTTTCTTTTTGGTCTAAAATGTGGTCTATTTTAGAAAATATTCCATGTGATGCTGAGAAAAACGTGTATTCTGATGCTGCTGGGTGAAATATTCAGTAGATGTCTGTTAAATATAGTTGTTCTATGCAGCTGTTTAGATCTGTGGTTTCTCTGTTGAGTTTTTGCCGAGTTGATCTATCTAGTGGGGAGAGTGGTGTGTTAAAATCCCAAACAATTAATGTCTTTGCATCTATGTGGGATTTGAGGGAAAGTAGTGTTTCTTGGATAAATGTGGGTGCTCCATTGTTTGGTGAATGGATATTTAGAACTGTAATATCTTCCTGAAGGAGAGATCCCTTAATTAGTATGTAGGGACCTTCTTTTCTCTTCTCACGAATTTTAATTTGAAGTCTATTTTATCTGATATTGGGATTGCAAATCCCGCCTGTTTATGGAGGCCGTTTGCTTGGTAGATTTTGTTCCAGCATTTAACATTGAAAATGTGTTTGTTATTACGAGTAAGATGTGACTCCTGAAGACAGCAGATAGAAGAATCTTGTTTTATAATCCAACTAGATAGTCTATGTCGCTTAATTGGAGATTTAAGTCCGTTAATGTTAAGAGATAGGACTGAGAGCTATTTGGGAGTTCCTGCCATCTTATCCACCTTCTTGGGGGCTGCAAAAACTGGGTTCTTTCTATGGTTCTTGGATTCTCAGTTTGGGTGCAGTTTCTTGGCTTTTATTGTGGTCTTGTTGGTTTTCTATGTGTAGGACATCTTTAAGAAACTTTTGTAGGGCTGGTTTGGTATAGATGTATTGTTTCAATTTTTCTTTGCCATGGAAGGTTTTTATTTGGCCTTCAGTTATGAAGGAGAGTTTAGCTGGTTACAGTATTCTTGGTTAATAGTTGTTTGTTTTTAGCGCTTGGCATACATCTTTCCAGGCTGTTCTTGCTTTGATTGTCTCTGCTGAGAAATCTGAGGCGATTCTAATTGGTTTCCCTTTATATGTGATTAATCTTTTCTCCTTCACAGCTTTAAGGATCTTTTCTTTGGTCTGAGTTAGTCCTGTGTGGATTATAATGCGATGGTGGAATGTCCTATTCTGGTCTGGTCTATTTGGAGTTCTAAAAGCTTCTTGTATCTCAATAGGCCTATCTTTTTGCATTTTGGGGAAGTTCTCTACTAGGATCCAGTTAAACAAATTTGCTAGACCATTAACTTCTGTTTCTAGGTGCTCCTCTGCACCCATTATCCTTAGATTAGGCCTTCTGATGGTGTCTTCCAAGTGTTGGATATACCTATCAAATTTCTTGGACTTGTCTTGGATGGTTGTATGTTCTTTCTCTATAATAATAATAATAATTGGTCAGCTTTGATGGTTTCAAATGCTTTGTTGAAGCTTTGATTTAGGTCTTGTACTTCTTTACTTCCTTAATTTGGTGTTCAGTGTTTATTCTCTACTCACTTGGTTGATTGGTTATGGTTTCCTTGGACTCCCATTCCTTCAGTTGGGTTCCATTCAGCATTCCCTTTGTGGTCTCACTGACTTCCTTCAGCTCTTTATTAATGGATCCCATGAATGCCTTTAGTGATCTTTGTGTATTATCATCCTGCTCTCTCAATTCCTGTATTAATCTTTGATTATTTTCCTCCCGCTCCCTTTCATGCCATTCCTGTAGTTCTCTTTGAGTGTTCTCAGCCTGTTCACACCATTCCTGACTTTCTCTTTGAGTATTCTCAAGCTGCTCATGCAATTCCTGTATCAGTTTTTGAGTAGCTTCCTCACGCTCATGATACTCTGGTTTAAACCTTTGGATTGTCTCCTCTCTCTCCCTATCATGCTCATACACGGTCCTTTGTATGTTTTCAATCTTTTCATTCATCATGTTTGCCAACAGTGTTTGTAGATCTATTTGTGAACTCTCCTCTGGATTATTCATTATCTGTTCTGTCCCCTGATTATCATGAGTGGGAGTTGAGATACCCGGACTTGCCATTTTTCTTGTGTTTTTCCGGCTTACTCTGCCCATTTGGGATGAAAATAACACCAGTTTTGTGCTAGAACACTCTCTTAAGGCAAGCATCAACCAAAGTCTGAATTTGCACAGTCAATATTCTGCAGATACAATCTAGTTCAACAGATACATCTATTCAACATCAAGCACCTATATATTAATGGGCTACGAAACACAAAGAAGAATTTGGAAAACCACAAATTATTAGGGCTTGGGAGAGATGTGGATAAAAAAAAGGAATAGAGTGATGTGGGAAGATACAGGGAGAGTTAACTTAACTAAGTCCTAATCTCAAAGCAGGAAGTAGGTTGGGTGGGATGATAGTAGAGAAAGAAAAAAAGAAGAAAGGGAAAGGGAAAAGAAAAGAGACCAGAAAAAATAGAAAAGTAAAAATTAATAATATTCTGCAGAAATGAGAACAAACTATTCAGAGAAGAACGTGAATATAATGAGAGAAGGGAAGGGACATAAAGGAGATGTGAAAAAATTAAAAACAAAAATACTTAAAATATTATATAGGTATAAAGAGGTAGTACTGCTATTGAGGAATTTAAGTCTCAGAGGTTTGGAGTTGAGTAATAAATTTGTGGATTTAGTGTGTGTACACAATGTGGGATAAGGTCTAATATTCAACTAGGCTTTTATCTGAGGATGTGCAGGACAACAATTAAGTCACATAAAGAAGAATGAAAGAGGAGAAAAGGTGAAAAGGATAAGAAAGGAAGAAAAAAGTTCAGAAGTTCAGTAGATCTAAACAAAAAACAAAAAAATTTAAAAAAAGAAAGAGAAACGCACACACATGCTTCCCTAAAATAAAATTATAAGAGGAAAAAAAGTTACTAGAAAACAATTTTTTTCAAAAAAGTTAAAAATTAAAAAATTAAAAAAGTTTTAGAAAAGAGAAAAAAAATTTTATAAAAGGTACCAAAAGAAGAAGAAGAAGGAGGAGGAGGAGGAGGAGGAGGAGGAGGAGGAGGAGGAGGAGGAGGAGGAGGAGGAGGAGGAGGAGGAGGAGGAGGAGGAGGAGGAGGAGGAGGAGGAGGAGGAGGAGGAGGAGGAGGAGGAGGAAGAAGAAGAAGAAGAAGAAGAAGAAGAAGAAGAAGAAGAAGAAGAAGAAGAAGAAGAAGAAGAAGAAGAAGAAGAAGAAGAAGAAGAAGAAGAAGAAGAAGAAGAAGAAGAAGAAGAAGAAGAAGAAGAAGAAGAAGAAGAAAGGTCTTTGATTTTTTTGGGAGGGGTGGGAAAAATCCTGTTTTTTCCCTTGTGTCAGTAACCAGCCTCTTGTTGGAGTCTCTCGTCTGTTTGTGGTCCTGTGGCTTGGTTGGTTTCTTAAGTCAGTTTGTTCGAACAGGCAGAAAAATGCTCTGCTTTACCCAGGATTTTGCGATCCTCCTCCCAGCTTAGTTCAATGCGAGGGAGATCTGCTTTGAGTATCACAAAAGAGGGAGATGGCTTTTTCCTCAAGTTTGGAGATGCTGTGATGAGGCTAGGTTCTGGTTAGAGTTGAGCTCTTTCAGCAAACAGTAGCTTTTCCTGAGGGCTAGTTTGTGAGAAACTCACAGAGCCCAGCCTGAAGCCATTCTCAGGATTTCTGTTTACTGAATTTCAATTGATTGACAAGGCTGCTAAAGGGAGGGGCAGCCTCTGGATCTGATTATCCAGTTAAGAAAGCCACTCCTGGGGCTGGCGCCTGAGCTGGGTGACTTTTCCCTGGGTGTAGCTGAGTCTGGCAGGTCAGGTTAGGCTCCTGTGACCTGCTAAATGACTCTAGTTTTATTCCAAGGCCTTAGTTGGAGCTAGCAGCTCTGCCTAGCTTAGTCAGCATTCAAGATTGAGATCTCTGGTACTGGGGGGAGGAGGGGTGGCCTTCCCTCCTCTGATCCCTGAGAAGGAGTGAGGACGTCAGGATTCTACTCACGCCGAGTTTTGGTTCCTGGGCTGTCTCTGGTCTGCGAACTGCAGGATGAAGATGTCCGCTCCTTGTCAATTCTTGCTGTTGTTGAGTAGAATCTGCTCGTCTGCTGCGTCTGGCTCCTTTGTCCTGGACTCTCTGTGATTCAGGTATGGCTGCGAACATCGCCGCCACTGCTGCCGATGCGGCGGTGGTGATTGCTGGCAAGAGCTCAGATCTGTCTCCTTGCCTGGATTTTCCCTCTCTGGCCTAACTCTCTGTCCTGTGATGGCACACTTGGTGTGAATCTCTGGCTTAGGACTGTTCACTGGAACCCTAAAACTGCTTTCTATGCGAGAGCTTGTTTAGCCTCTAGTTTCTCTTCCACCATCTTCTGGAACTCTTATTCTATTTTTCATGTACATCTACCATTATTGGGGATTCAATTCAGGATAATACCATTTTGCTTGGCTTTTTCATCAAATCTCCTGTCCTACCACTTGAGGCATACTCTACTTCTAATTTTATGCCATTTATTTTGAAATAAGAATCTCTCAGCTTTGTCTGCACATGAGGCTCCAAACACCAATTTTAGGTCTCAGCCTATTGAATAACTAGGATTATAGGCATGAGCTATTGAGATCAGACTTAATTTTATTCATTTATTTGATTCACATCAATAAGGAAAAAACCTGAATGACAGACCTTAAAAGAACTTTTATATAAACTCAGTCATCAACACAAAAAATTTTGAATATTTGAGTTTATTATCTTTTTAAGATTTTTAGAACATTGATTAAAGTACCACTGTAGAACAGAAAAGTAGGGAGAAAATTTGATCTTTAATATATTTTTCTGATTATGTAAATTAGTTTATTTGTAAAGAAGAAAAGCAAATTCAATATGTAATCTATGCATTCCAGTCGAATATATGTATCCCATACATTTCCACTAAATAAAGATTTCACCTTTAAGGACTTTTTTGTTTTCTTTTTCTTTTTTAAACATCAACTTTATTTTGGGAAATTGTATTTGCATTATTCTTATGAACTGATTTGGATAATAATATTTTAGGTATGTAATTTTGCACTTATTATAATAATAATTTTGTCAGTCGTGGGGCTTGAACTCTGGGCTAGGTGCTGTCCCTGAGCTCTTCAGCTCAAGGCTAGCATTCCAACACTTGAGCCACAGTGCCACTTCCATCTTACTCTACTTATGTGGTGCTGAGGAATTGAACCTAGTGCCTCAATGCAAGCATTCTACCACTGAGCCACCTTCTCAGCCCAGAGGGTTTTTTTTTTAATGTATATTTCTGACTTTTTGCTAACAATCCTAGTAGAAGGATTTCAGATCTTCTAGGAGCACTTTCTTTAGTTTAGTTCAGTTTTGTAACGTTCATATCTCCAATAAACAAAAGAGGAGGTAACAATGTTTGATAGGAAATGTACTCATTAACTTACTCATGTAACTGTAACCTCTCTATACAGTAACTTTAAAATAAACAAATGTATTTTTAAAAACATTATAAAAAATTTTTAATGGAGAGTCTTCTTACTAGTTATAAAAAAAACAAATATTCCAGTGTAAAAACTACACAAAATCTTACCTATAGCTAAGTGTCATAAGATAGTGTTTTACACTCATGGACTTTGTGGGTCAAGAATTTGACTTAGTTATGACTTGTCTGTGCTCTACGATCTGTAGGACCTTAAGCAAAGGCTTTGGGTAAAGTTGTCTAAAACCCCCCTCACCTTTATAGAGAATAAACCTTGGCTGTTGATTAGAACTACTCTAGTGGTTGAAAGAGAGGAAACAGAGTCAGAGAGACAGAGTCTACATAATCTTTTACTACCTACACTGAGAAGTCCTGTAGTAATTTTTTACATTGAATTTATAATAGTCAGTAACAAAATGCCACAAGGTTCTTTTGTTGTTGTTGCTGTTTGGTCCAGGACCAGGAATTGAACTCAGTACCTCATGGTTTCACTATTACCTAGTGTTCTACCAACTGAGCCACTCCACTAACCCCACCACATGGTTCTAGGAAAGGTTTTATTACCCATCTCCTATCAGACCTTGTTTTAAATAATAACTGAATTCACACAGAAACGTTAGAGAGTATTTTTCCTTTCTATTTTGTAAGTAGGAAAACTGAGAAACATAAGAGGAAAGTGAATTGCCAACTCTTACACATCTAATATTTGGCACAATCAGGATTTCAATGCTGGGAGAGGAGCTCTAGAAAACATGATCAAAGACACAACACTTAACTATCTTTCCTTTCAGATTTGATGGGAAAAAGTTCTATGACTTTGTAAATTGTAAAAGACTGAATATCAACTTTTCTCAAGAGAAAAGAGAATAATGTTCAAGGGCATCATTGAACTATGTTCATCATGGCTGAACATAATAGAAATAATCTTGTGATGATTCAGAAACAGTTTATGAGAAGAATACGTTCAAATGCCCTCAGCCTCTGAAGCTGTCATTGTTCCACAACACAGATGGGCAAAGTAGTTCAATACTTAATGTGTCATTGGTTTTATCTTAGAAGAGCCTGCATGAGATTCAAGTAGAAAGAACTATATATAAGGTAGAATTCTCCAACAGAATGACCAAGCCTGTCCCACACTGCCCTTTACAGACTTAATCAATAAATAAGGTAGTCTTCAAAGCAACTATTTTCTCTAACAAGAAACATGTCAAAGGCAAATTGAAATCTGGGAGATGTGTATACCTAGGCCTAATTCTTACCCCTTGAGGTCTCTGGGACTTCAAGAAGGCAAACATCTCTCCAGCTAAAGGGAGCTCCCTGAATTGAGCAGCCAAACAAGGAATGAAATTAGCCTTCAGACCATCTAGACATGACTATAACCAGAAATTTTTAAAAAAGTAAAATAAATTATAATAAAAGAGGAAATATTAAGAAATATATTTGGTATGAGAAGTTTGCAAACAGACGTTTGTAGTTTGATGGTGTTGAATGCCAATATGAGTCAGATGTTTCTGAAATTAAAGAGACTAGTGAATCATGTTTTACGATGTTCTTAGCTGAAATGTAGTTTTTTGAGAGCAGAGTGTGGGCTTACCTAAACTTCAGAGTTTTGTCATTTCTGTATGATTAATTAATGAGTGTCAAAAGTACTAATAGTGTTTGTGAAAGGTTTCATCATGGAATATAATATTTATAAGCAAGAAAGAGAAAGATGAAGGCAATAATGAATAATGAAAAATGTATAGTTTGGTATTATTAGTTTGCCATAAATCTCTTTGGGTACCTTTTCCTTCCTAAAACTTCACAAAACTTTTCTAAGTGACTATTTATGATTGTTTTCTGTGAATAGTTCTGACTTATAAGGGCTTTTAAAGCATTTATCTTTGGTTACCATTACATTCTAGTGACTTTGCTATGATGTTAATTCATGTGTTGTTAATGGCTCATCTTCATGATGATCTCCCTTGAAAAAGCATTCTAAAATTTAGAGTTAAATCTTGGTGTCTTCTTCTCTCAGTATGTTCATTCTTCCTGGAGGCTTTATTTTCCTAAGAAAATACGTTTCCATTTTAGCTGAATTAGCTGATGGATTAAACAATACTATTAAAATATTTAATATTAAAATATTTAAAAGTATGACACAAGGTAATCTGAAGATTATAAAATGAGACGCATATTAAATACAACATTTGAATAATTACATATTGGTGAGGGTCAGGAGAACTCATTCTGTTTATAATCTTTATGCCCACCTAAGAAAACGACTTCTTTTGCAGGTACTATGTGGAGGAGGTAAGAGACATATTTGTGATGATAGCATTCAAATTTTCAAATTAGTTGCATGGGTGAAATTAGAAATGCAGTTTCTAGCTTAGCAACTCAGTTCACGCTCTTGTGGATGTTGAGGCAGTGCCTGCCTTTATGTCCTCCATTTGATGTCAGCCATAGTACTAAATTTAAAATAAAGCCAGAGAGATGTGTGTCTGACAAGGTAAGAAGAGTAAGAACCAGTTTCACCTCTGGAATCATCCTAGTGAAGTGCTTATTCTGGGCTTTGAGCAGAGCTGTTCACCTCTGCTTCGAGCAGTTCCTTGCAGGATGACCTTCCTGCCAGAATTTCAGGGGTGTTGAGAGCATCAGTCTGCTACTATAATCATTAAATTCTTCCTCAGGATTGCACTTCATATGAAGGATATTCAAGTGTAGGACAGACTTTTTATTCCTAATGACTTTGAAATTGCAGCTTTATGTTCTCAGATAAGATAAAAACAGAGTAGAAATAAACAATAGTTTATTATGCAGAAAAGGCCTAAGTTTGTTCAACACCATTTTCTACTGTAAGAGATAGAACTAATGACCACAAATCTATAGTATATAATAAGAAGATAGGACTATTAAAAAATATGCATCCCCTCTTATCATTTGACTGGGCAGGAACTAAAAGATTCCATGGGTTAAAAGTAAGGTGGAATGAATGCTAACTGACCACTTGCCTTTTATATATACATAGGAAGTATTATCTATTGTAAAAGGCAATCAAGACTATTGGTTACGTGGAATGTATAGCACAATCCCCTAATAATCTCCATAAAGTACAACTAAATCTTATTTTAAGCCTTTTCTCTAACCTTCACTTCTTTTCCCTGCTTTCTTCTTTCCTCCCTCTCATTCCTTCTTCTCTATTTCTGTTTTTTCTCATTATCCCTCTTTCCTTCCATTTCTCCCTTCCTTTTCTCCTTCCTTTCTCTCTTATTCTTCTCTCTTTATAAGACAGTGTATCCTAGGGTGGTCTGCTCCTCATAATACTTGACTCTTTGGATGCTGAAATTACAGGGGTGCAGTACATTCTGGGTATTCATCTGTTTCTTAATAGACTCTGCAATAGCCAAACTGATTAGAGATATTACCAGATATTACCACCCTGAACACCTTGTTCCTTTGTGTTCTGTTTGCTTTGTGTTAGGGGGAATTTTTACTCTACTCATTTTATCTCTTTAAATCCTTAAAAGAGAAAATGTAAGGTTTTATTCAAAGACTAAAATAACAATTGAACCAAACAATCCTTAATCCTTGCTATGATATATTTATTATATTTGTAATATACAAAATAACCTTGCATGTTAGGTGTTATTAATACCCTACTAAAATAAAAACTTTGGAAAGATACTGGAAGGGCTTAAATTTGGGGGTGGAAAATCTATTTTATCTCTAAGTTATCTGGCCAAAGCACAGAAACACCAAGTTGCAATTGGGTGTGCTTCACCAGAACTATATCCTGAGTGAGCAGTTACTGGAAAACCCTCTAACATTCTATTTGAAGATTTGCTTCTAAGAATTATATTATTATTTCTGCTTCACAAATCAAGGAATCAGAATAGTAAGGAGTTTTTACACATGATGAAATCAAGATTTGTATGCAGAGCATTCTGATTTCAAAATCAAAGAGTATGTATTGTATCTCAGAGTACAAACTGTAGGGATAAAATACTCTGTAGCATTCAATCACTTCAAGTGGTTTATATCGTATCTCAGCCGGATATTTCATTTGCTAAAGAGAAATTGGGGGAACCCATAGTGCAAGGGTAACTTACATGGACTACAAAATAATTCTTTGGAACTCTTTCCATGATTTAATGATCAAATCTGATCAACAAAAGGGTTGTTCACACTGATAATGATATTAGGGTTGTTATGACAGAGAAATGATATTAAATAGGAAAATTAATTTGGCAGCAGCTCCGATGTAATCTGCGGCTTTTCCAATCATATGTAAAGCACATTTTCCTTACATTTAGGGAGATTTCTCTGACAATGATCTGTGTTCTCATGTGGTCTGAGTGAAAGCCATTTCCTTCTGTGCCATGATGAAAATTTCCTTAGTGACCAATTGGTGGTTGTTCCCTGATGCTCAGGCAGGATATGGCAGTAATGTGCAGGGTCTCATTCCAGAGTTGAGGTAACAAAACTGTATATTGTGGGGAAAACAGCGAAGTCATGATTTGTGGAAGAGAAATGTCTTTCAGATATGCTATCCTCATTCTTCCTATTAACTAGTTTTTCTTTTACATGACATTAAAATCTTTGAATAATACCAGATGTTAGTGGCCAAATGTATTCCATTTTAATTGGCATAATTTCTGAAAACTGCCAATGTAAAAGTTCATTAACTTTAATGACCTGATTTTGTACAAACTACTGGCTCTGTATTTTCAAATATATTTCTGAGAAACTACATATTACCTGATATCCTGTCAGCCAGAAAGCTTAGCTAATTGGCAAGAATGCAATTGTAGTTCATTGTATATTACTTCAAAGCATCACAAAATAGTTTAAAATAAATAAAGTGCAGGCACGGGATAAAGTTGGAATGCATTCGTCAAAGTGGATTTAAAAGTAAAAATGTGTTTTATACAGATGAAGCATTAAATTCTTACCTTGTATTATTTTCTGAATGTGGAAGCTAATTTTGTTTTCTTACGGAATTACCCTTTCTCAAACATCACAAATAACTACAGAGTTTGGAGTTGATGGAATTCTAGATCTCTTTATGTTTGAAGTATTGGGCACTAAACTTAAGGCTTTCTCATGTTGGACAAGTGCTGCACCATGCAAACTCTGTCCCAAACCCTGTATTCATTCCTTTAAATCTCTAGAAGAGGGCTAGGAAGGTGGCTCAGTGGTAGAGCACTTGCCTTGCATAACTGAGGAGCTGGGTTTGATACCTCAGCACCACATAAGATAAAAGAAAAAAGCAGGAAGTGGCGCTGTGGCTGAAATGGTAGAGTGCTAGCTTTGAGCTGAAGAGCTGAGGGACAGTGCCCAGCCCCAGGGTTCATGCCCCACAACTGGACCCCCCCAAAAGAAAATCTCTAGGAGAACCAAGCAAAACCCACATAAACCTTACTTATAAACAACAAATATTACTAACCTCTGTCCTTTATTTAAACAGCTTGCTAAGTTGAGTTACAGACTTAGATTATGCTCCTTTCTTTTATTTTATTTTTCAGAAGCATCTCCTTTGGTTCTATGAAACACAGAGGTAATTCAGTGGCCTATTGCAAATTTCAGAATAACAGAATTTTGTTTATTTAGGATAGTTCAGTTCACAGAACACTTGGGTTATGAAACTCAGAACTTTACTTGTCCTGAACTAGACATTTAAAGACACTTCTATTTTGATTCACAATTACTTATATTCTTAGACTTGACCAAATATCTTGATCATACATTAAATGATCTATTGCAAATCTGGCTTCAGACCATCTGCTAGTGGCTCATGCATCTAATTCTGGCTAGTCAGGAGGCTGAGGCAGAGGATCATGGCTGTAGGGAGGACAGATGGTTTCAGTAAAAGGCAAAAGAGACAATAGTGACACATCATCATAGAGGCAGTTTCTCATTATTTTACAGCCCAGGCAACAAAGTCCACTAAACTTTATTTCTAAAATGCTCAGCAAGAAAAGCAAGACTGGAGACATGGTCCAAGTGAAAGAACACCAGATGAACAGGTACAAGATACTGAGTTGAAATAGAGATGGGGGAAGAAAAAAATAAAGAAAAATAGACTCTCTCTTTAAATACTTTCATATTTGACAAATATGAGTAATCTCAGTAACTTCATAATTTTTATTTCTTTAAAAAATTCTGCATATGGATAATACCATGTAAATTCTTAATTCTTCCTCAGGCACAAAGCTTAAAATAAGTATCTCTGTATTGTCTATATATTTCTTCAAATTAACTGTCTGATTATTTGTCACTCTTTTCTGTTTTGCCTGCTTCTATAGTCACACTATATTCCCTAAAAATGGCTTCTTCAATCACGTGAAAGTTTCTTCAATACACTCTTGTATTTCTCTACATAGAGAACTTGTTTTCAGGCTGAGAAGGTGGCTCAGTTGTAGAGCACTTGCCTTGCATGACTGAGGCCCTGGGTTCGATTCCTCAGCACCACATAAGCAAAAAGAAAAAAAGCTGGAAGTGGTACTTTGGCTCAAGTGGTAGAGCGCTAGCCTTGAGCTGAAGAGCTGAGGGACAGCGCCCAGGCACAGAGTTCAGGCCCCACAACGGGAACCCTTCCCCCCGCAAAAAAAGAAAACTTATTTTCAACATAACCATTTACTATTTCCCATTCTACTCTGGAAAAGCTCTTTCTTGGAGTGAGTTGTTACTCTATTTATTAGTGCATGACCTTTAATAATCACATAACATTTCTGATTAGTTCCACTTCCCTTAATCAGGTATTGTGATGTTACTTAATAAACACACAGAAGTTAAATGTAACCATATGTTAAACTACAAAGCTTCATTCTTTGGTATATTGTAGGCAACCAATAAATACATCTAGTTGTATCATCTTGGATTGTATTTGTCAGTGTGATAGAAATTTAGCACTAAGTTTCAGAAACTGTGCTGAGTATGATATTAAAAAGAAATAATATTTTTATTAGTTAGCGTGTTTTTGGTTTTTGTTGGTCGTGGGGCCTGAACTCTGGGCCTGGGCAGTGTCCCTCAGCTCTTCAGCTCAAGGCTACCATTCTACCACTTGAGCCACAGTACCACTTCCAGCTTTTTCTGCTTATATGGTGCTGAGGAATCAAACACAGGGCCTCATGTATGCAAGGCTAGCACTCTACCACTGAGCCAACTTAACAGCCCTTAATTAGGGTGGTTTAAGTGAGATGAATCATTGCATAATCATTAATTATTCATTAATGTATTAACTTATATACTTCATTCTAATCATAAAAACCAATTTCATACAAACTGGATGAATTCAATGACAAAAAGTTATTTCTTCCTTTTGAAGCATATCTGTGGTTAATTGCAGAAGTAGGAAAGAAGACACTGGACCAAAATGTGATACATTATTTGAGGAAAGGATTACAGTTTATATCAATATTTGATCGAGACCTAAAAAATGTTGAGCAGGTAACACTAGAAGCTTCAGAAAGACATCATTAATAAGACTATGAAAGATAATCTTCAGATATGGGATGTAGGGTGAGAACGCAAGTAAACCACTTAGGATTTCAGTCAAAATAATTTACAGTAGGCATTGAAAAATTTGAAATTGATCCGAATCCTACCTGTATGCTGACAATTCATCACAATTTGCTCACAAAGCCCTTTCTGTGGTTTGCTTTTTGTTCCTGCTGGTTGTTTTTTCTTAAAAAAGAACCGGGGTCCATGTTCCTTTGTTATCTGTGTCTCAGACAAATATCAGTTTTAGTGAACTCAAAAAAATTTCATAAACTCATAAACTTTATAAATCAACAATGCACACATTATACTTCACATTAAAGGATATAAACTGACACATCCCTTATGAAAAATGGTTATTTCTGAAATCTATGTTGAAATAACTAAGTGCTGAATGTTACCTGAACTTGTTTTCCTATAGACACAAATTAATGAGTAAATAATTCATGAAAAGTCAACATACTTGAATGATTCATTATATTTTAGGTAAATTTCCACTTAAAATATATAAAATAAGACCTAATGGCATAAGCATTCTATTTAATGATTTAAACCTGTTCACTTGTCAAATCAGAAATTAAGTGATGAAAAAGAAATAAGATCCTCAAAAGCAATTCTGAATATTTGCTTACAATTGCTGATTTTTTTCACTTTGAAATATGTATGTTAAGATCACAGAGACCATTAACACCATGACATTGTTTCTCAAAATGTTTCCCTTCTCTCTTTATGATAAGCTTTATTTTCTTACACTCTGTGGTGATGACTGCTTACTTGCATTATTTTTGTGAGGAACTAAGTTAGCATCTTGGCATTCCTATCTTACAATCTGTATCCTGGCCTCTGAAATATTTTTATTTAACATGAAGTATTTAGGATTTATCATAATGCTTATTTATTTTAATAAGTAAGTTGACACACCTATATTTATCTGTTCAATAATGGCACAAAACATTGCATAGCTTTATAAGATAAATTAGAGAGCATGGCAAGTAGTTCACAGTAGATAATTTAGAAATGTTTTTAGAAAAAGTATCGAATCAAGGGTGCCAGCTCATATGTGTCTTCCCAACTACTCAGGAGGCTCAGATCAGAGGATGATCGTTTGAAGCTAAGCTGAACAGAAAAGTCTATGAGACTCTCATTTCTAATTAACCATCAAAATGCCATAAGTGAAGATGTGACTTAAGTTGTAGTGCACCAGCTTTGACAGGATATACCTAAGTAAGAGGGAGAGACTCCAAATTCACACTAAAAGCCTGTACACACACACACACACACACACACACACACACACACACACAAACAAAAAACAATGCAAACACAAACCACAAAGACAGAATGTTACAAAATCATGCAAATATAGAGACACCTTTTTCTTATTTTTCTCCTTTAGGGTTAGTACATGTACTACTATATAGGCTTTATTTTTCAGTTACTTATTCATTTGTACTTGTTAAGCTCTAGTCTTTTGTGGTAGGAACTCTTTTCTCAGGAAGGTTTACTAAGAAAATAATGGAATTCTACATTCCTACTGACAGTGTATAAATATCAATATATTTTTTCTTTCTTATTTTAATGTTCCTTTTAAAAGAAGCTACTTAAACCTTATCCAGGACACATAGGATTTTGAACAGGTTGCACTGCCCTGTGATAATATTTAAATAATACGAACCATCTTGAACTTACTACAGAGCTATCAGGCTTGCAACTATTTACAGGAAAGGTACAAGGATAGACTGTCCCAGAAGGGCTGCTTAATGAAACTTATTGTCTTCTTGAGGGGCAGGGATAGCTAAGCAATTTAGTGAAACCAGGTATACAGTTCACAACTGTACTTACATATTATGTGTTAAAATATGTGGCTGCAAATGCATACATGTATAGATAAACATGCTATTGCAATAGCAAAATAAAGATTGAACCATCACTTACTGCATAGATAATGAGTAGGTATATAACTTTGCCATTGATGTGAAGCTGAGGTCAAAGTTTAATTAAATTGCCGTGGTATGTTTTCCTGATTCAGGATTTGTAAGGCCCTTGGAGAGAACTGATAACAACTTTTCAGAAACACTGATTACAAAGTAAGACAGACTGAATATTAATCACAGACTTTTACCCAAGAGGCTTTAAAAAACAACTAGCATTATTACATAAACAAAGCAGAGGGAAGTCAAGAATACTTTGGGGGTGGGGGAGTCAAGTAACTGTCTTTGAATATAATAATTAAGATGCACTTGGGTACAAGAATGCTAAGTTATGAGCATTACAAGGCATAACAATTTACAGTGTCTCTAAGTAGAAAAGCGTATTGTTAAAGACGAGGGGAGATTTTAATCAATGCAAATGATAATTATTGAACTGTAAGTTAAAGACTCTGTTTAAAAAATACACTTTTCAAAAGAAGTATTTATGTTACATAGGACTCGTGAAATAAGAAGTACACTTTTGGAATATGCCTAAATAGACATATGTATACAATAGAAAGTATCAATATGGTTATATTAAATAATAAAATAGCAAAGGTGTGAAAGATGATGTTTATATTTTTCATCTGAAGAAACATATCTGTATTGATAAAAGTACATAGTCATAAAAAATGGACTACTACTTTATTCATTTGTTTTCATGATTGTTTTACATAGAATACAATTGTTCTGAGTAGGGAACCAGTGCTTCATAGCTGTAATCTTACATGCTCAGAAGGTTGAGATCTGAAGTTCATGGTTCAATGCCAGCTTGGACAGACAATTCAAGAGACTCATTATTTTCAGTTAACTAAGGAAAAGTCAGAAGTGAAGGTGTGGCTCAAGATGTTGAGCATCAAACTTGAAGGTAAAAAATTAAGCAAAATTGAATTCAAATTCCAGTATAGGATAAAAAACATAAATTAAATTAAATTAAATTAAAAAGAACATAATGATGCACCCAGAATTAAAATGCCTTCCAACAGCAAAATTATACATATAATTTCAAGTTTTATGTATTTAAAAATTATTTTCTTGAATATCATTAACTATCATTACATTTAACAAAACATTTTCAATGTACTTTGGAGGGGTTTTTGAAATGTAAGAATTACCTTTCATGTCCATAATCCTCGCTACACATGAGCCTGAGATCTGAGAATTACGGTTCAAAGTTAGTCCAGACCAGAAAGTCTATGAAATTCTTACCTCCAATTAACCTCCAGAACATGGGAAGTGTTGCCTTAGCTTAAAGTGGTAATGTGCTAGCCTTGAGTGCAAGCAGCCTTAAGTGCAAGAGCTGAGCAACAGCATCCAGGCTCTTTGATCAAGCTCCATGACTGAATATAAAGGAATTATATTTCAGAATGTTTAATAAAACTTAAAAAGAAACTTTTAATTTCATACATTTTACTTACAACACAGAATTTATTTAATACTTACCACTAAATACTATGCATAAGACAATTCAATATAAAATGACTAAATTACATAGCTCTTTTGCACTGGATCTTAATGTTTTAATAGGAAATGGGCAAATAAATTTTATAGTACAATAGGACAACCCAGCCATAGAAACATATAATGAATTAAGGGTATCAGAAAATCAGCTAAGTCTAGTAGAAAAAATTGTTAAGGATACCCTTTATTTGAAAAATTGAACAGGTCAGGAAAAAGCACAAGGGATCTATGCAAAAGTGGAGAGTAGGACCAGAGCCAGACATTAACAGGAGTAATAGAAGAATTGTGAGTTACATTCTATCCCTGTTAAACACAGCTTACACCTTAGATACATAATGCCAAATATTGGGAATTAACTTGAAACAAAATTAATAGATAACACTTTCACCCACTTAAAATTAAATTTTAATGCATAAATTAAAGAAAGCATTTCACAATGGAATTATATGTAATTCAATAGGTACATTTCAAAATGCATTCATATAAAAAGAAGGAAATATTTCATATTCACGTGACAATCTGTAGACACATTATTATTAGTTGTGTGTATGTGTGTGTGTGTGTGTGTGTGTGTGTGTGAACAGAGGCTTGTACTCAGGGTCTGGGTGCTTGGATGCTGTCCATTAGTGTTTCTACTCAAGGCTGGTTCTATACTACATAAGCCACTCTTCCGTTTCTGGTTTTGGTATGGTTAAAAGAAGGTAGGAGCTCAGGATGCCTTAAACAACAATCCTCATCTCAGTACCATAAACAGCTAGGATTATAGGCTTGAACCATCAATATGAAGAAAATAAAGGGAGCTTTTTGTTCTTAATCGATGTTATGACTAGAAAGAAAAGTTTACTAGCAGATCTATAAGCGATGCTCTTTTTACTATCACAGGAGTTCTGTTACAGGAGTTTTCCTTTCTCAGCAAGAGATATATATTCCAAGACCTTCAGTGCATATTTGAAAGTGGATACCTCAGTCTACAGCTAATACTGAATGCTCTGTGTGTTATATTTTTTCCTCTACATATTCAAGCTTAATGCCTTTTAAAAAATTCTCGACAAAGAATTCATCACACACTGTATTTATAGTATTTGTAGTTTGAGGCTTGACAGTAAAACTAACACAGATTTCACTTTACAATTTCATAAATTCAATTTTTCCCAGAATTCGGCAATCTCAGTACAGAATTTGGACTTTCCTAGGAATGTCCTAATAGTTCATATATATAGGAAGGGAGAAAATAAACCTATGCATTATATTGGCCCTAAGAATTTGACAAAAAAAGAATATGTACTTGTACTTCAAATTACAGAGATAAGCTATGAGTCACATCTGCTTTGTTCTCTTTCCAATAAGTGCATATATTTATATGCTTAGTTATTATTGCTGAGATGTTAAATTCCTATTAAGAACTTTTCACATACAGTTTTTTAGTGTATTCAAAGTGGGAACTTCAAATGTGTTTTGAGCAAATTACCACATAGACAATCATTATTGACAACTGTACCTGACATATTATTCCAATATTATTATAACAATTGAATAATTCCACTAAAACAATAGAAGTGTATTTTATATCTGAGAGATATTGACTAGTGGAAAGGTAGCTTATACGGTATTGTTAAACTATGTACAAAAATAGTTCCTTTTCTTGGCAAGATGGGGCAGGGTGGTGTAAATTATTGTACAATTAAAACCCTAAGGACTTTTGTTTTTAAAGTTTCTTATTTAGTAGTCTTACAGCATGCCAGACTACATATTCTAAAATCTGAAAAAAATAAAAATATTGGTTCCAAGAATTTCAGATAAGTAATATTGAGATACTTGGTAGATAGATAACAGAGATAGAAGATAACAGCTAGATATACAGTGGGTGATAGATATAGAGTAGATATGTAGATAGTCTATGTGGCAAGAGTTGAGAGAGTTGTGTTTGTGTATATATGCATATGTATATATATATATATATTTCAATGTTTGATTTCTTAAATGGACAAAAATCATTCTTGTATTTCTCTTCTTAATTTTCTGTCTTGAACCACTTAGACAATATGTTGCCTTTTATTTTATTTTATAGTAACCATTTGATATGAGTTAAAAATAAGTGAAGTTATAAACAAGCATAATCAGAGTGAAAGAAAATGAAATTAGTAGTGTGAACGCAGTGCCATTTCCATATCACATTTTTTGCACTATAAGTAAATAAAGATGAAAGTAAAGATAACATTGAAAATAGCTTTTAATGAGTATACTATAATAAATAAAACAGAAGTAACATATTATTAGAGAATATAATTTTTCATGAGTTTAAGGAAACACTAATGGTGTAAATATAATAAGTGTGCCTTGTTATTAAAAAGCAACTTATATGAACGTATGCATTAATTGGAAAGTGAACAAACAGTTAAATACAAATGTGATTCAGATCTAATCTCCATAATTTGAACTACAAGTATCCAAAAAGTATAGGGATTCTAGTTCTATCGTTTTGTTTTGTTTTGACTTACTTCTAAAGCTTTATTTTCCAGATCCAATAAAAGACAGTTGAATTAGTTATATCTCTCAGAGATTTTTTTTCTTTTTAGCACTTTTAACATAACCTATTCTTTTGATCAAATTCTCAGGCCCAGTACACTAATTTATTTGCTCCCTTTCTGCAGAAGTGGAAAATGCTTAATTAGAATAACATTTCTCATATTGAAGGTTGGTTGCTTTAAAGATTAATTACTTTCTTCCAATCTTATTTGGGATTGATTATAAGTTGTAGGGGATTTTTTTAAAGAATGTACAACATGAAAATATAAAACTAAAATAATATTTTGGTTATTATTCCTGACATTTTAGCATTCCAAATAAAATAGCTATTTTCCTCACTCAAAGCATCATTGTAATTATCTTAAAGAAGAAAATGCTAATAATCCAACTAAAGCTCTATTCAGTAACATTTTCTGTGTAATGTGTAAAACAATATGTAGTTCTTAAAAATTCAATTAAACACACACATACATATGTACTAGACCAACTTGTAAGTATTTGAATGTGAGATAACATCAGTAAGATACTTGGGAAAGTTCTTAAAGTATTATAATGGGACATAATCCCTGTGTGTATGCAGCCGCTCAAAAACTATGTCTAATCAAATGGGCCCCAACTATACTTTTGACCTGAGATCTACCTCAGCATTAGCATATAAATTTTAATCCTTTAGGGACTGGGAAGGTGGCTCAGTGGTAGTGTGTTTGCCTTGCATGAACAAGGCCCTGGGTTCAATTCCTCAGCACTACATAAGGAGAAAAAGCCAGAAGTGGTGCCGTGATTTAAGTGGTAGAGCGCTAGCCATGACCTGAAGAGCTGAGGGACAGAGTCCAGGCCTAGAGTTCAGGCCCCACGACTGACAGAAAAAATAATCTTTTAAAACCAAAACTTTGTTAAATGAAATTTACTGGTTTATTTGAATAAAGAATGATTTGTGAATTGGGAAGCACACACTAAACAGAATTCATAATCAATAGAATTTGGGAAAGTTCCACTTAGCAATGTCATTAGTGAATTTTGGAGGATCAAACAGAAGAAAAACTTTAAAAAATCTTATTGATTATAGTAAGCATTTGCTTAGTTGCAGAATATCCAGTTGGCTGCCAATGATTGGCTAATTCTCAATTATGTTTATTTTTTTCTTTTTCATTTATTTTTTATTGTAAAAATACTGTACAGAGGGGTTACCATGACATAGGCAAGATAATGAGTACATTTCTTATCAAGCATTGTAGCCTCCTCCTTTGTTTACTCTTCCCATCCCTTCCCAGCGTCCCCCAGCATCCCCACCCAATCTTCCCCTCCCCACACCAAAGTTGTAAAGTTCGTTTTCAACATGACTACTTGTACTTCTCATTGTTGCAACAGGTCCACCTTTATCCTTATTTAAACGACTTGTTTTTCCCCTTCCCCTCCACAAATTATACGGACATCAAATACAGTGAAAGCAGGGGTTATACTGTGGGGGAGGGACATACAAAGCAACAAAGAAATAATCTTATAAATGCGTTAGAAACAAATGCATGAAAGAAAAAAGAGCATTTAAATACATATCTTAGGGTTCATTTTCCTAACATCACCTTATCTGACCTTTTCTGCTTGACTCATACATATACTAATTATTGCAAATAAGGGAAACCATGGACCTATATTTCTTTGGGCTTGGCTTACTTCACTTAATATATTTTTTTTCCAAGTCTTTCCATTTCCTAACAAATGGGGCAATGTCATTCTTTCTGATGGAGGCATAGAATTCCATTGTGTATATATACCACATTTTCTTGATCCATTCATCTACTGAGGGGCATCTGGGTTGGTTCCATATCTTAGCTATAGTAAATAGTGTTGCAATAAACATAGTTGTGCTGGTAGCTTTAGTGTGGTCTTGTCTCAATTATGTTCAATTAGTTGAAACTTGCCTGTTAACTAGAAAAATATACTCCAAATTAGTTTTCAGTGTGTTTATGCAATAAGCTACGGTTAGTTATGTATAATCTCAGTGTACTTATGGATTACTTATGTGATTCATCAGCTTCCAACACAAACAGGTCCTGAACCAATGAGAAAGATGATTTCATATGCTACATCTTTCAGAAACCAACACTTAATATCTGAGCTTCCATTTAGATTTTATTAGTTTGTGGTATAATCTATTATTCACATGAGTGTGCTCTGATAAGTCAAAATTTTATTTCACTACAATTGATAACTAGCCATCTGCAAGGAGCTTAGAAACAACACATGTTATTCACAATTACAAAAATAAAAATATATTTTAAATATTATTACATAAAATATATGGAACTCAAACCAGATTTCCCTGACAAATATAAAAGACCTGAGAGGAAAGTAGATAAAGAGGTCATAAGAATGAGAAAATTTAACATTGTAAAGATGCTTTCTCATGGTAAGTTACTTAGAGATTAATTCAATTTTAAAGAAACTACATGCTGCATATTATTGTTAGATACACCTCTAGATGTTGATGTGTCACCTAGGAATAAGGACTCTAACCCAAAAAGAAGTTGTCAAGACAAAGTAAATATGTTGGGAGTTATGCAAGTGGTTATAAATGAATTAACTGATGTATAATAGACTCATTGGAAAGTTCAAGTAGCATAATTTTCAGAAAGACTACATCAAAGCCCAACAAACTAAGCACTAGGAAAGAGGTATATTAATGA
This sequence comes from Dipodomys spectabilis, assembly GCF_019054845.1. Classification (NCBI taxonomy): domain Eukaryota; kingdom Metazoa; phylum Chordata; class Mammalia; order Rodentia; family Heteromyidae; genus Dipodomys; species Dipodomys spectabilis. The sequence goes on from NW_024870761.1 coordinate 2,965,677, forward strand.
GAGGGGATGAGGCCAAGAAGAGAAAGGGAGACAAATGGAAAGGGGAAGAGGAAGAGAATACAGTCAAGAAGTAATTGTACATAATGCAAAATTAGGAAAAGGAAAGGGGTGGGTCAAAGGGTGGTGTTAATGTTCACATGGTTAACACTGATCAAGATTTACTGTATTCATACATATCTTTGTTAAATGGCACTTCCTTTGTATAACTATTTAAACATGGTAAAAAATAAAGAAAAAAACAAATGTTTACCTCTACAGAATTGTGTACCATCAGCCAAAATCTAGCAAACAAGCCCAGAAAACAGTTAGGCTGCTCCTCTTTTATCCATAATGCAGAGGGCCTTGTCCCCAGTTTGGATTGGCTAAGCTCAGCTTTAAAATCAGCAACAGGATGTGACATAATTAACAGGAACAGGATACATCCGTTAACAGGAAAAGGATGTCTTATTAGCAGGAACTGGACATCTTAATTAAAAAGTGTACCAGAAATAGAATGCAACTAAACCACAATCAACTAGGGCCAAGCCATCTGTCCAAAGCAGGAATTTTTCAGGACAATTCTCTCAAGATGAACAGAAAGGAAGCCACACTTGCTGATAGAAAAGATGCCCTTTCTGACAATCCCCCTCTTTGTACTTTCTGATGTTTTCTTCAAATTCTTTTAACATTATCTGCCTCTCTACCTCAGCTGTACTTAACTAATAGTATAATACTGAAATTTGTCTAAGGAAGTATTGATGATTCTATAAATTAGTCGCATAACTCCCAATTAATGCCATTGTCCCCATGAGGGACATGTAAAGGACATAAGAATTAAGATCATAGCCAGCACCTGTGGCTCACACCTGTAATCCTAGCTACTCAGGAGGCCGAGATCTGAGGATTACAGTTAAAAGCCACCCCAGCAGGAAAGTCCGTGAGACTCTTATCTCCAATAAGCCACTAGAAAACCAGAAGTGGTGCTGTAGATCAAGAGGTAGAGTGATTGCCTTTAGCTTGAAGAGGTGAGGGACAGCACCCAAGCCCAGATTTCAAGCTCCACGACAGACCCCAAAAATAAAAAAGAATTAAGTCCATAATGCCCTTCCAAATGATTGTGTTAGCCAGTTATGAAGGAGGCTATCTATCTCTGACTTTTTAGTTGATGGTCCCATCTAGGGTTCTAGGTTCAGAAAACATGGTACAACATTGACGTTCCACCCCCCAAAAAAATCAGGGTATATAGACCCACCAAATTTTCTAGCAGAATTGTATTAAGAACCATATACTGCTTCCCGTGCCATCTTGCTAGTGGGTCATAATTGTACTACAATTCCATTTACTATAAAAGTGACAAAACCTCTCTTGGTTATAATAGATATAATTGACCTAGCTCACATTAATATTAATAGTGGCATCAAAATAGTCGTGGCTCATATCCAGCTGCTATTTGATTCCTAGGCTTGGAGACAGCTTTGGTTTTTAAAATGCCAGGGTGAAGGAGATAGCCAAAATTGAACCAAAGGACAGCCTCTGCTCCATTTGACAGAAGAGCTTCAAGCATTTAACTCCTCTACAATATTACCAAACATGAGCTCTAGCAATAGTGAGAGCAGATGCATTCCCATCTCCTCAAAAGACGGGATTTCACTGTATCCAAATATCTTTCTTAGGAACTCTTGATCCTCTTCACTGCCTGGAGAGGCATGAGATGAAGTTACATTTATGGGAAACTGACTTAACCAACCTAGTTGGCTTTAATTCATCTGAGTCCTTAATCATAGGAAATAGTAATGACAACACGTTATTGAACTTGTTCCTCCAAGTTATCTTGTCTTGGAAGAGGGCTATCATGCATGCCAAGCCAGCAGGATCCATTATTCATCTCAAAAGGAAGGGGAAAATCTGAGATCTTGGTCTACCTGCCACACATGCATAATAACTGCCAACAGAATATTTTATCCATTCAATCAAGCAGGCATTTGTTTCGCCATACCCAGTTTTTGGTTGTTTCTTTTTGGTTGGTCATGGGGCTTGAACTCTGGGCCTGGGCGCTGTCCCTGTGCTCTTCTGCTCAAGGCAAGTGCTCTACTGCTTGAGCCACAGCACCACTTCTGGTTTTCTAGTGGTATATTGGAGATAAGAGTCTCATGGAGATTCCTGCCCAGGGTGGCTTTAAACCATGATCCTCAGATCTCAGCCTCCTGAGTAGCTAGGATTACAGGCGTGAGCCAATGGCCATACACAGTTTTAACAGCCATGGCTGGTCATAAATCTTTCACCCTCGTTATAGTTACCTCATAATAATTGCCTTAAGGCCTAGGAGGGAGTGTTGAAGGAGGAAGACATCAGAAGGCTCCATATAGTGGGCTCCATTAATTATAAATAGATTTTCCTAACTGGTAAAAATTCCTAGTCTGAAACAGCTAAACAGAAGGATCCCTAAAAAGATCCTTACAGTGACCATAGGATTATACTGATTATTCCATCATTGATGGTCAGAGGAGAAAGTCCTGCTATGCCTGATTTTATTCAACATGAATCTATGTTTACTCCTGGTATAGTAAGATCACTGATTGTTGTTAGTTGAGTAGTTCACATAACTCTAACCCTAGTGGGCTGGATACTCATCTTTCGGGATGTAAAACTCAGGATACAGACACATATATTTTTATTCAGAGCTTACAATTTCTTAGATTACCCAACCAGCCCTAGAAATTTCTAAGTACATTCTCAGTTCTTGATAAGCACCCAGCTGAAATTTCTTCTATCCTCTCAGTGGGCAGTCAGCCATTTCCCTTGCTGATTTAATGCCCCAACTACCCTACTTCATCAACAAATTGTATCTCTGATTTTGAGACTCATAATTCTTGCTGCTCACTGCCTCAAATTATTTGAACAGTCCAGACACGAAAAAAAAAAATAGCAAGTAGAACTTCAATTTGCAAACAAACAGGTTACTAAGAACAGATTACTAAGAAATAAAATCGATGTGCAACTCAACATTAGCATGCTGAATTTAACATTTTTAATTTATTTATGCTATTGTAAAGGTGATATTCAGAGAGTACATTTCTTTTTAAAATATTTTATTGTAAAGGTACTGTACAGAGTGATTTGCAATAACTAGTATATGTCTAAGATAATTTTACCAGACAATCAGAAAAGCTCAAAAGCTATGTACATATGACCATAAAAGATGTTAAGTGAAATGACTCTCAAGATTCATTGGGTCATAATAAGGTGCTAACTGTAAAGATACTTAACAAATCAAAGCTTACTTCTACAGAAGGGTGGACCATTAGCTGAAATCTAGCAGGCAAGCACCTAAAGGAGTTAGGTGCTACTTTTTTTTATTCCTAAGGCAAGGGGTTCTGTCCGTTGCCTCCGCTCAGAGTGGTCCACAATTTGCAACAGGATGTGGCTTAATTAACAAAAACAGTTGTCATAATTAACAAGAACAGAGTGTACCTAAAATTTCATGAGCTTTAAACAGGATTTCTTAATGAAAGTTTAACAAGAATAGGAAGCAACCTAAATACAATTAACCAGTGTCAAACCACCTAGCCCAAATAGTAAGTTTTCAGAAACACACACACACACACACACACACACACAATTTTTACAAGATTGACAAAAAGGAAATGGCACACTTCAATAAAAAATGAGGTTTCTCTCATATTAATTTTAACATGGAATAAAACTAGTGAGTACAAAAGGACAGAACAATAGGGAAATATAGCAAAGACCTGTGCTAAAAATAATACCATTTTCTTCCAAATGGGTTCAATCTGACAATGCCACGGTCATCCCAGCTGCATCTAGCTGATATTTTCTATGCAATGGCCAGAAATAGATGCAGGCCCAGGAATTAGAGATGATAGTGTAGAAAACATTAAAAAAGGGTGCTTTCAATTGCAGATCTAAGTGCAACCATGAAGAATACATTTAGGGTTAAAATAAAACTACAATGTTACCAAAGATAATCTTACAATCCTTTTTACACTAATAATTTTTTTCTTTTAATAAGGTTATTTTAAATTGTGAAAATACCATACAGAGGGGTTACAATTACATGAGCAAGGTAATGAATACATTTCTTATCAAGCATTGTTGCCTCCTTCTTTGTTTCCCCTTACCATCCCTGCCCTCCCTTCTTCCTCCTCTTCCTCCTGCCAAAGTTATAAAGTACGTTTTTCAACATAACATCTTATACCTCTCATTGTTGCAATGGGTCCACCTGTATCCCTATTTAATTTGCTTTTTCCCTTCTCCTCCACAAATTATACCAACATCAAATACAGTGAAAACAGGGGTTATTATTATTATTATTAGGCTAGGACTCATCAAATTATTGACAGTGTGCCTTAGATCCTCTGAGAGATAGCGTTATAGTAAAAAAAATGTATATCTCTCAATGCAGACAGTCTCTATTTTAAACGTCTTAGAGATCTGCAATTTGGGTTATTTGGTCTTATTTTCTTTACTTTAACAAGTGAATATACCAACATTTTTTTATGTATCAAGAAGTATTGTATACATTCTCTGTCAAAATTAAATAATGCGTTGGGAAATAGAGGTTATTTTTTTTAAAAATTGAATTCACTGCCAGGTACCATTGGCTCACACCTGAAATCCTAGCTAGGATCCTCGGGAGGCTTAGATTTGAGGGTCCAGGTTCAAAGCTAAATAAGCCAAAAACTCTGTGATTCTCTGATTAGCCAACAAAATGTCATAAGCAGATCTGTGACTCAGTAGAAAGAGTTGAATGACCACGCCCAGACCTTAAATTTAAGCCCTGGGTACCAACATGCACACAAAAAGTATTTCTTTCCTTTTTTTTTGTTGGTGTGGGGCTTGAACTCTGGGCCTGAGCGCTGTCCCTCAGCTCTTCAGTACAAAAAGTATTTCTTGCACTAATGTATTCCTAATACTTTAGAGGCTGTAACCTAATTGTAGATAAATAAATTTATAGTCTGATAAATCCATGCTTGGCTATGTAGTAAAATACATTTAGTTACTTAATTTGTTTGATAAACATTATACAAAATTTCAATTCATCCTGAAACTATATTTAAATATAACCATTGTCACTATGTTGCAAAACAAAATACTTAAGATAAATAATCAGATATTCAAGAATACTCCAGTTTCAAACCAGGTGATCAACTGAGGATTGAAACCTTTGATTTTATAACACCTATAAATATGTGAACAAAACAGTGGACAGTTAACAGATAAATGTTCAAAACATGTATTTATATATGTGGTAATGTACAAAGAGGAGAAATCCTAAAGTAGAAGAAGAGAAAGGTAAAATGTGTAAAAGACACTGGAAATGCTGAAATAAAATACAATAAAATGAATAAAGCTATTTATCAAAATGATAAAACAATTTATCAAAAATGATAACTTTATTAAATACTGTATTTTGAAATAAGCAAGGTTACAAATCTTTGAATAAGGAAGGGCTGATAAATTGAACTGAAAGAAGTACATATCAATGGATGATTCTAAATTATTTTGTTATTATTAAGGTATTGTACAGAGGGGTTACCATTGCATAAGACAGATAATGAGTACATTCCCTGTTTTGAACACTGTCACCCCTTTACTTCATCAATGGATTTTGACTGGTATGAGGAAACCTATAAGGCCATTTCCAGTGAAATCTTGAAATAGTATAATTCTTCAGGCCTAGGAGTTATGGATTTTCTGAGTGTCCTTGAGCCTACACTTTTCCAAAATTAACTCATTGTTGTCTACTTTCTAAGAACTAGATTCTAATTGTTATATGCTGTGATTTAAATCATGAATCACTGGATGGTAAGCACCTTTCTATGTACCAAGTAATGAACTAGCTTAGCAAGATTGGTTTTTGAAGCTTAAGTATTTGATGCTATGCCTTAAGTTTCTAGCTATTAATGGTATTTAGTCTTGTTTATATTTGAATTTTTATGTACAAGAGAAGTTTAGTACATGCTATATCCTATATTATTTCTGAAATGAATCAGTGGATGAATAAATAAATAAATGCCCTAAAATCTAGCCCTTTTGTCTAAAGTATTATGGTTGATCTCGTATCTACTTTTAAAAGACAAAAGTTGTATACAGTCGTAATCTCTATCTAATATTTACAGGTCGTTTGCCTAAACTGAAATTCATGTAACAGGCGCCACAAATTTCTTGGCCTGCTTAGCCCATGTCATGTTTGTCTCTGCATCCTAGTAAATCCTAGGAATTGCCTACATTCTTGTAATAGTAATGTCTTCTGTCTCTATCTCTGCCCCTACTGTCTTTCTGTCAGTCTGTTTTTGTCTCTCCTCTCCTCTTCTGTCCCCTCCCTTTCCCTCCCCTCCGTCCTCTTCTCTCTCTCCTACCTGCCTGCCTGCCTGCCTGCCTGCCTGTCTGTCTGTCTATCTCTGTCTCTGTCTTTCTCTGACCTTCGCTCTGCATGTGTGTATATATATTCTACTGGGAAGAACTTCAAATAATACAAATAATGTCATTCCCCTCCTAATCTTTGACTGATATTGAACATACAACATGCCTTAAGGCTGAATATATTATAAAGGCAATGAAACACTTGTAGAAACCACTGATGACATGATTTTTCACAAGCAAATATCAAAGATTAGAAATGCGGAACATTGAATAAATAACTCAAGATATACTTTGATATAAAATATATAATTTCACCTGGAAAAGCAGGCAAAATTAGAGTGGTTGCCTAGCATCGGTAAAATTTTAAATTTCATCCCAACAAATATATAAATATATAGGTGCCAGTCCTGGAAACTGAGTTGTGGATCTGGGTATTGTCCCTGTGCTTTTCTCTTTCAAGGGTACCCATAGCTCTACTTTTTTCTTTTTGTGTATTGGTGGCTCACTCTTGTAATTCTAGCTACTCAAGAGGCTGAGATATGAGAATGGCAGTTAGATAACAGCCCAGGTAGGAAAGTCCTTGAGATTCTTATCTCCAATTAACCAGTAGAAAACCAGAAGTTGCTCTGTGGTTCAAAATAGTAGAGTATTAACATTTAGGAAGAAATCTCAGAGACAAAGCCCAGGCCCTAAGTTCAAGCCCCATGATTGACCAAAACAAAAATAAAAACAAAAACAAAAAGAGCCTCACGGCCTTTCCTCCCTGGCCAGCCTTTAAACACCGTTCCTCAACTCTCATCCTCCTGAGTGAATAGGGCTATAAGTGGGAGTTGCAGACATCTGGCTCAAATATTTATTTTTTTGGAGACCAAAGGCATAGTTCAGGAGGTAAAGAACAGGTTGACAACAGGAAGCTCAGAATTCAAATCCCAGTATGATTCAAAAATATTGTAGTAGTATGTAGAAAGAAATACCTATCAAATTCTTAATCTAATTCTAACACTATCACAAATGCTGTGTTTGTTACTGTCTAGTGTGTGTTCTTTCCATAGTACAATTGCTTTATAATAAACATAATTCATATTAGGGTTAATGTCTTAATAAGAAGGCTGGTAAGTAGTGAGGGACTGATGACTCACTTCCATAATCTTTGTATCTCAGGAGGCTGAGTTCTAAGGATCATGGTTCAAAGCCATCCAGGAAGGAAATCTATAGGACATATCTCCAATCCACCACCCAAAATCAGAAGTGGAGCTGAGACTTTAGTGGTACCAACCCTGAATAGCAAAATCTGAAGGACAGAGATCAGACCCTGATTTCAAGCTTCAATACCAGCAAACACATGCACAAAAAAAATGTGGCTGGTAGGTAAGTAATTTTAGTCATAGCATCATATGCACACTCTACAAAGTATTTCTGTATTTTATTTAGTATTGACTTAAATGAATTCAAGTTAAAAATTATTTTAAAATGTATTCTTCTTTGCAACATGACATCTATTACTTGACAGCTTAAATCGACAAAATGTAAATTAGTAAACAGAACATAAGTAGGCCCTTTTAATGCTAGCCGAATCCACCTGGCATTTTACTTGCAACCACAGGAGACTTAGCAAAACATGGGCAATGTTTTAAGTCCATATTCACAGATTAGACAGCTTGACATTCACTTTACTGAAAATGGCATGTAAAGAAAATGCCAGATATACTTCAAGAGAATTTTTTACTTCGGGTACTGCAAATAATCTGGTCAAAATGATAGAAATTGACATCTCAAATCAATCAAATATGATACCATTGATCTTACACTAAATTAACTAATAAGAGTGAAAGAGTTGCTGGATGTTAGATACAAAAGAGATTTTGAGGTTATTTAGCTCTAAGCAAATACACAATTAGCTGAAACAAAATGGGTCAAATCAGAGTACACATCATTAAATTTACTGTCTAGTAAGAAATAAATTTCAGCATCATTCCATATGTTAATTACCCACTAGTATTTCTCCATGCATATGTGACAGCTTATATGTTTCATCTGGGACATGATTGATTCATGACTTATTTAAAACAAGAGGTTTTTCATATAGCTCTAATAGTCTTGTCCAGAAATCTCCTTAATAATCATCCTGGGCTTTATTTTTATTTTCTGGTTGGTCAACTGCATTCTAGACTTTCCATCTTCCCTTTTTGGAGTACTCCATTGTCCGGAGGGTGCATAAACTCTCAAGGATTAATCAGAAAGGAAGGATGGTAACAATGTGGTAGCAATTTGGAGAATGTGGATGTATGAAAATGTCGTTATTTTCATACATTTCACTTAAATTTGACTCTAGAAGGATAATTTCTATGTAAGGAATAAAAATTCCATTTTCCTTAATACCTTAATAATCTAGAAAACAGATGCTAAGTTAACTAATACATGGAAACTATGGCTAATTGGGGTTGTTCAATCAAGAGTTTCTGCAGCAAAGTGATACAATTAGAGAAAGGAGAAGTATGTGAGGAGTTTCTGGAAAAGAATGTTTGTCCTCTTTCTTCATCTGTTGTTGGAAGCTAGTCTTCTTTTGTCTCTCTGCATGATGACCTGTGCAGAATGAAAGTCTCTGTCCATTTTCCCTGTAGGGAGTTGATATCTTTGATACCAGAGTTAATAGATAAGAAAATACTGGTTTGTGGATGAGAAATTGAATAAGCACAGCCCTCAAAGCTGTCAACTGAGTCATGAGAAAACAAATACTATTTACATGAAACCCAATATAAACTTGTTGCCTGTAATTTACCCAGAAAGAATTCTAAGAATGAATCACATTGTATAGGACATACATATTAATCACTATGTGTTTTGTTTTGTTTTTTATCATTCTAAGAACTACAACCTTAGCAATCCAAATGATCAAAGGGCAAGTAATTTTTCTTTTGAGTGTCTTACAGACTTCCTTTTATACTTGATGGAAGAGTCTGAGCATCGACAATAGCTTTAGTGATTGCCTTTCAAACTGCTACAGTAGCAATAACAGCAATCAAGAAAATGTACACACAATCCATGTAAAATGAAGACAACAATTAAATATCAAGTTAGTGTGTGTTTATGTTATTGTGATGAATGTGATATGCATGTAAATTTAGAAGAGATGTATAAAGAATTTCCAACTGGTAAGAAAAGTTCAATTTGATGAATTTCAATGGTCATTTTATGATATATTCTTTTTTTATTATCTGTTGTTTATGGAATAAATATTCTCTTATGCCATGTATAAATGAAAACTCAATATTTTTTAATATTTTTAGAAAAACTTCTCAAATATTTACCTAATTATGTTCCTAAGAGTTTTCAGAGAATCATGAAAATTAGAAAAAGCATTTTAAGGTAGTTTAAAGATTCCTAGTTTATTACTCATTTTGGATTCATAAAGTCATTTGATTTAGCCAACTGTCAGATGATTTTAAAAATCAGAGAAAATTCTGTTTTTATGAGTTCACTTCTAATATTATCTTCCTTTAGAATTATAGGAAATGGAAAGACTTGGAAAAAATTATATTAAGTGAAGTAAGCCAGGTGCAACGAAACATAGGTCCCATGGATTTCCTTATTTGCAATAACTAGTATATGTGTGAGACAAGCAGAAAAGGTCAGATAACATGATGTTAAGTGAAATGAACCCAAAGATAAGGACAAAAGTGTTTTTTTTCTTTCTTGCTATTGTTTCAAACATATTTATAAGGTACCATGTGATTTTTTTGTTGCTTTGTATGTCCCTTCCCTATAGTATAACCTCTGTTTTCACTTATTTGATGTTGGGAAAAGGAAGGGAAAAAACAAATTGTTTAAATAGGGATACAGGTTGACCCATTGCAACAATGAGATGTACATGATGCTATGTCGAAAAACGAACTTTACAATTTAGGCAAGAGGGGAGGAGGAAATGTAGTTGTGGAGATGGGAGAGAAGGGATGGTAAGGGGAAACAAAGGAGGAGGCAACAATGCTGGATAAGAAATATATTCATGGGCTGGGAAGGTGGCTCAGTATTAGAGCGCTTGCATTGAGTGTCTGAGGCTCTGGGTTCGATTCCTTAGCACCACATAAGCAAAAAGAAAAACTCTGGAAGTGGCGCCTTGGCTCAAGTGGTAGAGCGCTAGACTTGAGCTGAAGAGCTGAGGGACAGCGCCCAGGCCCAGAGTTCAGGCCCCACGACTGGACGCTAAAAAAGAAAGAAAGAAATGTATTCATTACTTGCTCATTTGATTGTAACCCCTTTGTACATTATTTTCACAATTAAAAACTTATTGTTTTAAAAAAGCAATATAAAAATTATTATACGTCAGTGCCTACATTCATGTTATGTAAGTTTCACTAAAATTTAGGCATCTAATATTATGGCAGAATTAATTCAAAACTATTGAAAATTTCCCAAGTTACACAAATACAAAACAAAAAAAATTCTCAGAAATTGATGTCTCGGCCAACTACCATTAATTACACCTAGATACTGCAAACTTAACTTCAAATGTTACCTGTGGAATGAAAGACATCATGAATAATCGTAGAATGTGTTACCCTAGCCTAGTACTTAGCCACTATTATTTGATTAAAAAAAAAAAGGAACACAGGATGGCACTTGCGCAAATTGTCCTTTATCTGACAAAATGCCCAGTTTCTAATAGCACCTAATATATATAGATGAACTAGTATGGAAGGAATTGAAATATATTTTCATACTCTGAAGACAATGTGATTACAAAAAAACTGTGGATAACTCAAAGCAAAGTTTCAAAGTTAGATATTTAAAAGAGAAATTGCAATACCATCTTAGTTTGGTTAATAATTTGTAGGTCAGAAATTGTTATCTGTTAAGGTAAGTGCTTATATAGTAAGCTTAAAGCTAGCTGCCTGTGGCTCATTTCTGTACTGCTAACTATTCACCAGGCTGAGCTCTAAAACTTGAGGTGCAAAACCAGTTCAGGCAGATAAATCCAAGACACTTTTATTTCCAACTAAATAGCAGAACCACAGAAGCAGAGGTGATTCAAGAGATACATTGCCAGACTGAGCAAAGAAAGGCAAACAAGAACACAAGGCTCTGAGTTTAAGTCACTGTACACACACACACACACACACACACACACACACACACACACACACACACACATACGCATTAACCCACACCTACAAACAAAAGTAAAAGAAAAATGTAAACTTAAAAAATCTGGTGGCTCTACAAAATATTGTATTAATTAGAATACTGCATTATGCCTTATTTTCTATATCCATTCCTTTTTGTTGTATGGGTTGATTGCATATGTTAACTACTGTAAAAGAACAAGAATGTGCACCTGGTTAAAAAATGGTGTGTTGTGTTTATTGCTACAAATTTTAGAGACATGCCCCTATTGTAAAAGAACAAGAATGTGCACCTGGTTAAAATATGGTGTGTTGGGTTTATTGCTGCATATTTTAGAGACATGCCTACACATGTCCGTAAAATCTCAATATTTTTGATAATATTGGAATTCTATGCCTCCATCAGAAAGAATGGCATTGCTCCATTTTTAAGGAAATGGAAAGTCTTGGAAAAAATTATATTAAGTGAAGTAAGCCAAGCCCAAAGAAACATAGGTCCCATGGTTTCCCTTATTTGCAACATCTAGTATATGTATGAGTCAAGCAGAAAAGGTCAGATAAAGTGATGTTAGGAAAATGAACCCTAAGATATGTATTCAAATGTTTTTTTTCTTTCATGCATTTGTTTCTAACGCATTTATAAGATTATTTCTTTGTTGCTTTGTATGTCCCCCCCCCCCCCCACAGTATAACCCTGCTTTCACTGTATTTAATGGCGGTATAATTTGTGGAGGGGAAGGGGAAAAACAAGTCGTTTAAATAAGGATACAGGTGGACCTGTTGCAACAATGAGAAGTACAAGTTGTCACGTTGAAAATGAACTTTACAACTTTGGTGGGCGGGGGGAGGATTGGGTGAGGGGGTGGGGACGGCTGGGAAGGGATGGGAAGGAGAAACAAAGAGGGAGGCTACAATGCTTGATAAGAAATGTACTCATTATCTTGCCCATGTTATTGTAACCCCTCTGTACAGTATTTTCACAATAAAAATAAATAAAAATTAAAAAAAGAAAAAGTTTTCAAATATCAGTTCTCAGTAAGAATGGTAACAACACATAAACATAAAGATAAAAGGTTAAAGAACAATCTTTATTGAACTAAGAAGATTTATTCTTACTGTTAAAAAATAACATTTGGAAATAGTATATCTGAGAATATTCCTAGATAGATAGATAGATAGATAGATTAATTGATTGATTGCCAGATAGATTATGTATGTTTTAAAATATATAGCCTATAGAGTATGTGGGTGTATATATGTTATAGAATGTGTATCCTATAGAATGAACACACACACACACACATATACAGGACAAAAGTCTGCAGGAAAATCTCCTTCATATTACCATAAGATTACCATTGCCCTTACTATGCACTTCATTTCTTATTGTGTTGATTTCACATAATTTCAAATCAAATAGGATCCACATATTCAAAACATTTTATTAAAATATTAACTTTTAAACTGATGACTACCAATGCCATTGCTATTCTTACTATTGCTAATGAAAGTAATATTGATAAAGATGACTATAGCAATAATATTATCTTGTTATAGTGTTAATGTGTAATAAGAATTCTGCTAAGATATTCATGCACTTAATCACTTAATTGTGAAATTGTAATTCATGTTGCTATTTAAAATTAAACAAGTATTTTCTTGGCTTGTTTAAAAACTCAGAATCCAATTGAATAGATTAATATGTATAGATTTTCATCATTATTATAAATAGTCCCCTTCAATTAGGTCATCAAGTGACAGATTTTCAAACTGTACTTTAATGAGTCTTTTCTCTCCAATATCTCTTAATCTGAGTAATAAAATAAGTACTTATAATAAATATAGAATCAAGTATATAAGTTATGCTTTTCCAAAAACCTAAAACTATTATAAAAGCTATTTGAGATACCTCACAGTTGAAATAAATAGAATATCCTTTTTTCCTAAAAAGTATACATATGTTTTTTATACCAGATTCTTTATGCTCTTTTCATCTTCTTTTTAAACTTAATAGTGTAATAGACAGGTGCTTATGTTTTAATAAAAATAATGTTATATGTTAATAATATTAAGCCTTGGTTGTTCCAATAATGTTTCACCATGTTGTGCAAACCATTTAATTTTTCATAAGACCTCTGAAAAATGGATGCACTCCTCAACTTTACCGAAAATGCTCACGAAGCATGTGAAGAAAAACACCTGTGTCGGTAGGCACTGCAGACTAGCCCGGTGGGTCATGTGGATAGCTGTAGGCCAGGTGGATAGCTGTAGGCCAGGACATATTCTGAAAGCATAGAATGGTAAAGATGGTGGAATGCATCTGAGCCCAACATATGAAAATACCTTGTGATAGTCATAGTCAGTTACACCTCACTACCCAAGTAACTGAGCAGAATACTGGCATGCTTTCCAAAAACTTGACATCTGTACGAGGTCATACAAGCAGTCAATGAATGAGATGTTCAACAATGATTAATTACAAATTTAACATCAATAACCTAATAAAGTTAGTGCTCAGTTCCTTCACTACTTCCTACTATTTAGGGTCTAATATAATGTACAGAATGAGAAAAATAATGCAGGTAATAAAAGAAATAGCTTTCACCTTTCAATTTACAAAGAATTTATTAATTTCAGGATAGTAAGTCAGGTAGGCTCTAGAAGGTATATAATCACATTGTCTCTATCTAAAGGTGAGTTACATGTTACGGAAACAGATGTGAAATAAGAGTGTCAGAGCAGAGTGAAAAAATGGTGATCTGTGATCATTGAATGAACGTATCACTACAAATCTTAAACTAGAAATACTAGTGCATCCGCTGAATTTTACTTTAAATGAAAATGTTGCTAGGCACTGGTGGCTCACTACTCGGGAGGCTGACATCTGGGGATGGAGGTTTGAAACCAGTCAGTAAGACAAAACCAAGGGATGTTTATTCAACTAACCAGCATAAAACCATAAGTGAAGGTAAGGTTCAAGTGGTAGGGTGTTAACTGTTACAAAAAATACAGCCCTGAGTTCAAACCCTAGTACTAGGACAAAAATAATAACTAAAACATAAATATTATAGCAACAGTCAAAATATTTTGACACATTTTCTTTCTGTAAATTAATCTGAGGAACTGGGTACTGTCCCTTTGCTCAAGGCTGGCACTCAACCACTTAAACTACAGTGCCACTTCTGCATTTTGGAGCTGTCACTCTGATTTGTCTGCTCAGGCTGGATTTGACCATGATCCTCAGCTCTCAGCCTGCTGAATAGTTTGGATTACATGTAAAAGGCACTGTCATCTAGCACACATTTTTTATTTTGACAGATGTTCAATTAAGAAATTCTTATTTCAGTTCTCTTGACATATTGTTGGGGTTGTCTTTACTTTTTTGTATTTTTAGTTAACATTAATATTCTTTTCTGGGAGAAAATATCTTCATCAGTTTCAGTGAACTGTAGGCATCAGTCCATTTTTTTTAAAGTCTCCAGACTATATGCTTTATTTCAACCTCTATGACTCTCCCCAAAAGTTTTTAGCCTTCTTTGAAGTTAGAAGAACTAGCAGAACAGATTTGTAAATCATCTCTCTCCAACTGTCTTCCTTGTTTGGGCCCCTCGATGATTTCTCTACGTGAAATTGTCTTTCATCTTTTATTTTTTTCAGGTAAAAAGTTTACATGGAGGTTTTCTACAAATGAATCCAGCTAAAAATCTAAGCTCAGAAAGAAAGCCTGGCATCTTTTTGAACGAGGCTGGTGGGGGATAGCTAATCAGCTGCACAACCCACCACTTGAACAAGGGGCAGGTGCCAATTAAAAAGAAGCCATGCAGGTAGTAAGCAGTTAAGCAAGAAGGCATCTGTTCTGTTCTGTGCCAAAGGGTATAGCCTGTCAACGAGGCATGTGAGATACAACTCTGGTCTCTCTTTTCACGGATTACCAAGGGGATCTGGGGCAAGAACTAAACACATGTGGTCAAATTTGCTGGGTGCCCTGGATTTTTATTTCATGAATGAAACCGAACTGAACTGGTCTGAATCCACTCCCTTAGGACTGTTGGCAGCTTATCTAGCTAGTCATTATTTTCCCTTCCTTTTTCATTAGAGTACCACTTCAGTGGGAAAAATGATAGATTATTTCTTTCGGTTTAGAATATAATGGATAAAAATGGCTTCGACTTTTTCATAGTGATTTGACATTTTCTAAAGCCTCAAATAAAGCATAGGCAGTGTTGGAGTCTTGCAATAAGGCAACGAAGATGAGAATATCTTGAAGTAGTATAAATATGTGAATTATTTCCTTATCTAAGCATTATTTGTTTTTTCCTTACATAAATAATATGCGTGATTCTAAGTATGCATAACTGTTATTGTCAGCCATGTTGGAATTTTGGATACTAGATATTTCCTTTCAGTAAAATCAATTCTTAATACACTGATGACATGATAAGGAATTTTGTGTGCAGAAGTTACCATTCTTCCTGCTTTTCAGTGTTAACTTTCCCTGGATTTTGACCCTCAAGCAGTAGGATTTATTAAATGTTTTCAATGACTTTTCTATTGACAACACCAAAATTACTAAATAAAATATTTGTAAACAGAGGACTGATCTACAAAGGAAAGAAAAAAGCCAGCAAGTTTAAACACGGGTGGGTAAGAAGCAAGCATGTTTTAAAGGTATATTAATTATATACGGTCAGGTAGTCCATAGGCCTCATAGTATTCCATAAGGTGCACTCATAGCAGGATTTAATAAAATTAGGATATGTTAAAGGAAGAAGAAGTTGAGGCAAACATTAGAAATGCTCAACACTCACAAACACAGCTACTACAGAGGTTGCAAAGCTCATAATTTAACTTTAGATTATTAAGCACTACACAGAATATCCACATCTCAGGAAGCTCTTTGACTTCTCAGAAGAATCTTTACACTTGTCTGTTAATGTAGCCAAAGTGACTCTGCATTATTCTACTCAATATAAATATCCAGAGAGCTAAAGAGCAATCAAATGGAAACTAAACCTGTCAGTTTTCTATATGTTGTGCTTATTAACTAATGCAAAACTGCCTTCTGGTTTGTCTCAAATCCTAGTCCATGAAATGAGTCACTAGTTAGTACAAAATATAAAGTTAGGGTCAAAAGTCCCTCCAGTTCTCAGACAACTCTAGAAATATCCACAGGGTCGAAACAGAAAAGTTGACATTTTAATTTAATACATACAGAAAATATACATTTTTTGAGGGCATACTGGAATTGAATCTTTAAGGAGAAAGTGAATATTGTAGAACTGAGGAGAAAACATCTTCATGGCTATGCTAATATATTCCTAATAGAATAAATGAATACAAAACTTCCTTTATGAAATTGTAGGCAGATTAAGACAAAGGTTTTGTAACAAATTAGGGAGAAAATATTGACTGTAAGGGTTAGGAAAGACAGCAGATTGGGTAGTTTGCCTTTGCTGTAACCAAAACACCTGACAAGATCTGCCAAAATTAGAAAAGATTACACTTCAAAGGTATGTCTGTCAGTTACGGATTTCCTCTGGCTAGGTCTCCCTTGAAAACATCACCACTTAGAAAAGTCTCCACCACCTCTGAAATTCTAAATCACCTCCAAAATTCTCTAATACAGCAATATGACCCCCAACTGTAATATCCCATTAACTTATGAAACTATCAATGAAAAAAAAATCCAGAGATGGAGTCAGAGTCATCACAATCATACCGCCGCTTACGTTTTCATCTTCAAACACTACTTCATTGAAAGAAATACCTGCTGCATCTGAGAGTTGGGGAGATATTTCAGATCCCAGCCCTAATATTCAATGCGTCATAACCATAGTGGAAGCCAAAATAACCCTAGAAAAAAATTAATAGACCAAGAATAAAACACCTAATTAGGACTTGTCTAACAACAAAACTATCTTTGACGAAAGATGTCAAATGTTGAGATTTAGATGGAAACTCTGCATAAGACAAAGGACAAGGAAGGAACTAATACAAGGCAAAACTCCAAGACAATATTTTGGAAATGATTAGTACAATGTGGGGGGAGTGAGTAGAGGGGCAGAAAAGTGGGAGAATAATGAGGGAGGGGGTAACAAGTTCAATAAGAAATGTACTCACTATCTTACTTATGTAACTCTAACCCCTTTATACATGACCCTGACAGTACGTTTTTTAAATAGAAATACTAAAGAAAACAGAGAAAAGTGAGTCTTAGAAAGGTTGAAATATAAGAATGATTATTGAATATAACAATGTATATGTGTTCATTCAAATATTTTTATCATATTTAGTATTAAATAACTGAGGTGAAATACAGAGTAATAATGTATTTTTAAGTGGAGGAAACTTAAAATTAGTTTCAGGGATTTCACAGAGTCCTTTGTCTTGTTAATGAGCTCTGGATGGAGATAAACAAATGTATGCTCTTTGATCAAAAGATTTCACAATAAACTTGTAGCAGAAAGCTATAATCCTAGCTACTCTGGAGATTGAGATTTGGAGATGACGGTTTGAAGAGAGAATGGGCACAATTAACCCACAAATGTCAGAAGTGGAGGTGAAGTTCAAATGGTAGTGAGCCAGCCATGTGCATAGATGTCAAGTGAGAGTTTGAGGCCTTGAGTTCAAGCCACAGGATTGGTGTGGTGTGTGTGCATGCACACACACACACACACACACACACACACACACACACATACACACATACACACTCCAAAACAAAACACACAAAAAACATGTAGAAACATAGAGAGAATATATATTGTGATGTGGCAGTCAATCAGAAATGTAATAGCGTTCTTGGGTTTTTGCTGAACATTATTTCTTTTCTCTATTACAATGTAAAAATTTTTCTTATTGCCTGCGTTGTTGGCTCACGCCTGCAACCTAGCTACTCAGGAGTCTGAAATCTGAGGATCGCAGTTCAAAACCAGCCTGAGTAGGAAACTCTGTGAGACTCTTATCTCCCATAAACCACTCAGAAAACTGGAAGTGGTGCTGTGGCTCAAGTGGTAGAGCACTCACCTTGAGTGAAGAATTGAGGGATAGCACCCAGGCCCAGAGTTCAAGCCTCTTGACGGACAAAAAAACAAAAACAAAAATAATCATTGCTTATTATACTTAATCAAATACAACCAAAAGCCTATAGAGTTAATGTTTACAGAAATAAAATGATAATTCTGCTCCAATAGACATTTCATTCCTCTCTTATATAGGCAAAGAATTTTACACTTACAAGTCTACGAGGAGGCAATATATTTCTTTACATTTCACTTCAGTGGCAATGATTTGCCATTTATGTATTTTTTCAGACTTAGGTGTTACTTGGAAAGGAAAAGTAAGCTCTCCTAAATGACTTCAAAGAAGTTAGATACCAAAATGGCATCTAAGGGGATGAATGGAGGCATGTGTGGACAGGTGTGTGGAGGAGGTGGATGAGATTAGGGAGGAAAGAAGAGGAAATAGAAACCATTTTGCCTGAGAGACAAGTTCTTTTCAAATGTTGGCCTGCAGATGACTAGACTTTAAAACTGAACCTCAAAGAAATGTATGCTAGATGTTTACGAAGAAATCTTGTTCTGATATCCAAGTGGAATCTTTGTATTTGCCCAGAAGTACAGGCAGTCTATTAATGCTCTTATGCAAAATTAAATAATATTTCCCACCTTTTTATTTTTCTTAGCAGGTAATGTCATATGCCACATGAGTTGCAGGAGCATAGATGATTACTTTTGCATATTGCAAACTGTTAAAAACATCCTTGGTGTGCCATATCTACAATAACTCTGATAGTGCTGCCACCACCTATTATTAATTTACCTTTCAAAAAAGACAAAGACACTACAGATACTAAATACAAAGCTGAAGTGACAGAGTTCTTTTCACAACCTAAATAAATATATCACTGTCATTTAGTAATCTTCTGCGTTCACATGGAATTTTTCCAGCACTGTTAAAGAAGGATGAAAATGGAGAGACAGCTCATTGATTTCCCATGCATATATCCATACCACTTTAATATTGCACATAAAAGGTCAAGCATAAAATTATTTGCCTGGAGTCGCTGTCCTTGGAGATTTAAATTAACATAGAAGGAGAGTACCACGAGGGGGAAAAGTTAATTTTATCTTAATTGGATTAAGCCAGGTAACATCTACAATGAGGTAATGAGGTTACAGAAGACTATAAACTGCTGGGTTAACAGAAAAGGATTAATTCATGAGCCAGCGTCAGGTTATTGACTAATAACGTATTGATCAGATCTATAAAATATGCAGAATGTCTGTCAGAAGGAGAGACATTTTTGAATTGAAGATTGCTAGCCTCTGCATGATCAAAGTTAGATTAATATTATTAAGAAGCTTTGAGCGAGCTACATATTACCTTAGCAACCACCGAAATTCTCTGCAAATTGCTTGGATTGACTGTCCTAAGCAACTGCAGTACTTGTTGGTGAGAGGGAAAAGACTGATTTGTGTAGCTGCTGCTCCCCCCTCCTTCCCCCTTCCTCTTTTAATGGGTTCCAACAGACATATTGAACCAGTAGAGTTTAATCCCCGTGGAGCCTGCATGTGGTATTGTCCTTGCATGGAGGAGTTATTAAATTCTTAAGGTCACCATAAAAAGGTTCTATTAAATTTAGTTAATAAAAACATTGAACAAAGGTTTGCAAAGAGCAAAGATGTCAAAGTGTGGGGAGCTGGAATGTTTCTCATGATCATAGACAAGAAGAATAATTTATATCCATCAAAGTGTAAAGAAGATAAAAAATTTGTAATCTTCAATAAAATGTGAGCTTTTCCCCCCTAGCTAATACACATGTGTATATACAAACAGTCAGATAGGACATTCACTTCTTTGGAATTTTTCAGTTGAAATGGACTTAGATTGGTTAAAACACAAGGTCCCTGGGAAATACCATTCTGACAATAAAAACATAGAAGCTATAGGATATTAGTCAATTTTTGCATGTGTGAAAGCTGATTCTTTGCCTTTTTACTTTTTTCTGAATTATCTCAAGTAATTGTACAATGGGGTTTCAGCTCAACAAAAGAAATGTTGGTGCTTGATTTAGAATCACTGTGGCATTTTATTTGGAATTCTCTGCTCTCCCAATAATCCCTCCACTCACACTGGAACTAGTTTTACTTTCCTGTCATTCTCTCTTTTCTTTCTCTTTCTCTAGTGCATATTAAGTCCACTAAGGGATTTCACTATGGTAATTTAGATGTGCATATATTATATTTTGCCCAGAATATCTCTCTCCATTTCATTTTCTTTCCACACTCTCTCAATCCCCTTTTAATCAACAGGTTTCCCTGAGATTCCTTAGACTGCCTTCACACATGTACTGACATCTGTTTTTCTAAAGAAATAGTCTATTGAACATCACTTTATATTTTAAAGAATTTTTGGACAGGTAAAAACAGTACTGAATTTGAAACCATTTCTCAGAGATGTACAACATCTAATCAAAATATTTATCTGCTTATAGTAGATATAGTTCCTATATAAAAGTGAGAATAGGAAAATTGAAGTTTGTTTTTCTTTTAAAATAAAGAAAATAAAAATGTAAATATGTTATCTATTTTATCAATCTCTGTGTGTATATCTATCTACCTACCTACCTATCTTTCTATCTGTTTATCTGATAAATCACCTCCTTCTTGTAGAATGGTGACATAAACTCCCATAAGAGGGGTGGCATTTAAAAATGGAACTTCACAGGTTCGAATATATAATCTTATTTGAACAGTATGCCTGGCAAGTACAATCTCAAAAATTTGCTAAACCTCTAGTAACAAGGATGTTACCATTTTTTGTTTTTTTTTTTTAAAGCACTTTATATTCTCATCTTTCCTTTGCCTGTATAATTTTCAGCATGATTTAGTATCATTGACTGAGTGAATTGTACATAATCTAAGTATACACTTATAACTAGAGGTTGCCTCCTTGTGTAATAATGCTTGTTACACTAAAGTGTACTGTAGTTGGCACGACAGGGATGATGTGGAACCTTATTGTTATCATTAGAAGTTAGATTTATAGTCCTGTCAGACATAACTTCATATGAGAATGTCACCACTAGAAGGAAGCAGTGAAGCCAACACCTCGTGGTTCACACCTATAAGTTCTAGGGAATTCCTTGTGTCAATTAATAGTGGGCAGCATTGGTATCAGCTGTGGTGGGAAAGTTAGAAGTTTGTGGTCTCTGTCAGTCAGGGCATAAAGATAGACCCTAACTCAAGAATAATTAGAGCAAACTAGGATGAGGGGTTGTTGTTCAGTGGCAGAACATCAGCTTAAAAGCATGAGACTCTGAATTCAAACCCCACTACTGACACAACAAAAATATATTTTAATAAACAAAAAAGGGAAACTGAAAACAGCAACAAACCTATAAATGAATCATTAGCAATGTACAGTAATTTATTTTGAGGAGTATAAGAGAGAGATTCACTTACAGTACTCCTTTCATAAAAGAAACCAAGATAAAAGTTTTCCAAAGCCAATTTTCAGATTCCCAAAGGCAGATGAGAAGTCCAGAGGATTGCAGATGCCAAGAAATCACCAGCCCAATGGTAAAGCGAATTTGTAGTCAAAAACTAGGATAGATTTAAGGTTTGAAATTTGAAGTAGGAAGAAGGAAGAAGTAATAATTTAATTATCTGCTATTTCAGCAGAAGGAAAGAGCAAAGATCAGTTGGTAGAGCTCTATTCAGAGTGAAAGCATCAGCTACTTAGAGTCCCAGTCTTGGACTAGAGAGTAGGGTAGAAAGAGGACAGAGAGAGAGAGATGGGGGCAGACGGGGAGAGGGAAAGTGGAAGAGAATGAGAGAGCAAGAGAAGAGAGAGAAAGGAAGGAAAGAAAAGGAGAGGAAGGAAGAGAAAAGGTGAGGAAGGAAAAGAAAAAGAAATGAAAGGAAGGAAAAGAAAAAGAAACGAAAAGGAAAAGAACAGAAAAATATTTAGTTAAGTCCCTTTCTTCATTGTTGGACATTGAAGCCACTTTGTGAGGAAATCTGTTTTCATTTATATCAGTGAAGATAATTCCAACCTAAATTTTTAATTGGGAATAAATGCATTTGGAGATGTATATTATATTTCTTCTTCTTTTTCTTATAAGCAACTTAATCTTAAACTGTATGAAAAAAATACAGGGAGAATGAACCAGAATAATTTAAACAAACATTCTTTAAATAGAAACAGTGCAGAATCTTACCCTGAATAGCAGTAACAAAGTATCTTAGACTAGGGGATTCAGAAACAAAAGAAATATATCCTCACGGAATTTCCTGCCTGAGCTGGCTTTGAACCACGATCCTCCCTTCTCAGCCTCCTGAGTTGCTAGGATTACAGGTGTGAGCCACCAGCGCCCAGCTCATCAGGCTAAAGATGTGAAAAATTAGAATAAATAATATTTTATCATTTTAAGATATTCTCTTTAAAGATTTGTTTTTAAATGATATGTGATGATTATTATAAAACCTAAATAATTGATTTCTGAGTTACAAAAATGATAAATTATAATCAAGTAATGATCAAGAAATTGAACTAAAAGCTATCATAAAACTGGCTTTCTCAAAGGTTACAAAGAATTTAAATTTTCTCAAATCTTTGAGTATTTTCAAAATACCATTGTGAGTTTAAGTTTATTGGATTATTGATTTTTTTGGTAAAACAAAACGGAGAAATCAATTTGTAGGTCTTTCTTATTTGCAGGGGGAAGATAGCTCATGGGGCTTGAACTAGGAACCTGGTGCTCACTCTGAGCTTTGTTGATTAAGGCTAGTGTTCTAGCACTTTGAGCCCAACTCCACTTCCAGTTTTTTTTTCTGATTGTTAATTAGAGATAATAGTCTTACATGAAGAAATGTTCAACATCCCTAGCCATAAAAGAAATGCAAATCAAAACAACATTGAGATATCACCTCACCCCAGTTAGAACGGCAAAAATCAAGAACTCTAACAACAACAGATGCTGGAGGGGATGTGGACAGAAAGGAACCTTACTTCATTGTTGGTGGGAATGTAAACTTGTTCAACCACTTTGGAAAGTAGTATGGAGGTTCCTCAAAAGACTTCACATAGAGCTCCCCTATGACCCAGCAATCCCACTTTTGGGCATTTACCCAAATGTTTACAAACAAGGCCACACTAAAGCTACCAGCACAACTATGTTTATTGCAGCATTATTTACCATAGCTAAGATATGGAACCAACCCCGATGCCCCTCAGTAGATGAATGGATCAAGAAAATGTGGTATATATACACAATGGAATTCTATGCCTCCATCAGAAAGAATGACGTTGCCCCATTTGTTAGGAAATGGAAAAACTTGGAAAAAATTTTATTAAGTGAAGTAAGCCAGGCCCAAAGAAACATAGGTCCCATGGTTTCCCTTATTTGCAATATCTAGTATATGTATGAGTCAAGCGGAAAAGGTCAGATAATGTGATGTCAGGAAAATGAACCCTTAGATGTGTATTTTAATGTTTTTTTCTTTCATGCGTGTGTTTCTAACACATTTATAAGATTATCTCTTTGTTGCTTTGTATGTCCCTCCCCCACAGTATAACCCCTGCTTTCACTATATTTGATGTCAGTATAACTTGTGGAGGAGATGGGGAAAAACCAGTTGTTTAAGGATACAGGTGGACCTGTTGCAACAATGAGATGTACAAGTTGTCATGTCCAAAACGAGCTTTACAACGTTGGTGCGGGGGGGGGGGGGGGAAGGAGAAGGATTGGTATTAGGGGGGGAGGGGGGAGGCTGGGACGGGATGTGAAGGGTAAACAAAGGAGGAGGCTGCAATGCTTGGTAAGAAATGTACGCATTATCCTGCCCATGTAACCGTAACTCCTCTGTACAATATGTTCACAAATAAAATTAAATTAAATTAAAAAAAAAAGAGATAATAGTCTTATGTACTTAACTGCCCAGGCTGGCTTTGAACTGCAATCCACAGATTTTAGCATCCTGAGTAGCAAAGATTACAGGAACGAACCACCAGCACCTGACAGCTGCAGATTTAACATACAATGAAAACAAAGGAAAATCTAGAAATGGACCAAGAAGAATAAAGCATCATCTTATCAACTGAATGATAACTGTTTTGTTAAACTACCTAAGAATAATAAAACATAATTTAAGATAATACATAAACAACAACAACAAAAACATTCAAAAGCACTTTGAAGGCAATCTTGGGGTCACTGAATACATTTGCTTTCCTAATATGATCACATTCAAGTAAACTTCAATCTGACATTGGGAAAAAATCAATAAATTAATGCAATATTGAACAAGATTATGACTCCTAATTTATTTTAATTGTGTAGTAGTAATCAGTCATGCATTGTGTAACTTTGCTTTAAAAAACAGATGCATACTTTGGCTCCCTGAGCCTTGATTTTTGCCTTTAGGAGGAACAAATTCCCTATGTATGCTTGTGGCTGGTCTAGAAACACCTTATCATAAGAAAGACCATAAAATAATTTACTAAGAGCAGTAAGAAAATAAAACATGACCTAACTATGAGCTTCCAGAAGTTTCTAGGCCATAATGACAAAAATAAGAGTGTAGAGCTTTCTTTGGTAATTAGGAATCATCTTCTCCGTCTATTAGAGAGGGAGTATCCAAATAGTAGAAAGATATTTGGACTTCTTAAATGAGCTTTCATGAAGGTGAATACTGTATTAGAAGACAGGATTTCTTCTCTTAAGGTTTATTACTGGAAAGGTTCTCATTGTATAACATTTTCAAGAGCAAATTCTGTTTTATTAATGCTTGGAGGTGGTAGAAGTGCAGAGGGTGCTGGCATAAGATAGGATTCCAATTATTTTAAATGTTATCATGCATTACTGCTCTTTTTAATCTTCACTTCTTTCAGTGTGACAGCAGAGGGCACTTCTACATCCAGAGAATTCAGAGTATTATAGGAAACTAAACCTTGAGCAAAGGAAATCCCCAGATACAAGGATCACTAATACAGAAAATTAAACATGATCCTAGGTTACCAAATGAATCCCTATCCATTTACTGTTATTGTGTATTAACACCCAGAGACTAGGTAGTGAAAAAGCAAGTTGTTGGGAAAATAGTGTCCTCTCTCCATTTCACAGGAATAAAATTTTGAAGGAAAGTGAACAAGATTTCTTTTTTTCTTGTCTTTTAGGTGCTGGTATGGAACCCGAATTCAGGGGCTATGTCTCTTGCTCTACTATATTTTTACTCAAGGTTGGCACTCTGCCATTTGTACCACAATTCTGCTTCTGGACTTTTAATAATTAGTTGGGAGACTCTCTGACTCTTCTGCCTGAGCTGGCTTTGAACTAATACCTTTCATACCTCTACTTCCTCGGTATCTAGAATTACAGGCATGAGCCACCAGAAACGTTTCATTATGTTTTCATTTTATGCTTTTAAAATGTTACTAGAACTCTCCTACAATGCAGTTCCTGTGATTTCCTTTACCCAGGGGTAGCCTGTAGTTAGCTAATTGATGTCTCTGTTAGCAGAGCAGTCTTGAAAAAAAATAAAAAAGAAATCCTTTAAGCTGCTGTATCAGTTCGTATATTACAAGATATTTTAGAGAGATATTATTTAATCTTTGCTTTGATACTGCAGGATGTGCTTTCGTTACACATAAGGATAATTAACCTTTATGATGGGCTTGAGATATGGGAAGACACAGTATGAAATAGCTTGAATGTTATTTGTGCAATCACAAACTAAAGAGGTAAAATCTTACTAAATGTTCTTGTCCCTTCAATACGATTCTGTTTATTCACTTATATTGCTTTCCATATGACTTTCTTTGACTGGAATCTTTTTTTTTTTGGTGGGTGGTTATTTTTAAGTGAAATGAGAAACATTCTAAGGCAGTTTTCAAGATGACGCAATCTAACCTTGGATATATTGCATAAACACTGCAACTTAATAAGTACTTATGCTGCAGAGAGAAAAAAAGCCTTGTAATTACTAAAGACAACATATGGCAGGTGCATTGAAACTCTGGGGTGACAAGAAAAACATATGACTTCAGCTCATTATAAGTATTTTCAAAGATACTACTAATTGCAACAGTAATTAAAATTAAAATATTTGTGAAATTGCCAGGTGACACCTATATATGGAATCAGTGTATGCTTTGCATTATTAAGTTTGCACAAAATGCATATTCAATTATAAAATTGTTTTTCCTCTCTGCATATATACGTATGTATGTGTGTATATGCGTATGTACATGTGTGTGCATACATAAATACATATACAGATATGTGTATATGTGGAATGTGTGTATAGAATCTTATGATTTGCACATCTCATTTTTATTTATAATATACAGTAGCTTTGTGTATCCATGTATTCTGATTACTAATATATGTACCATAGCATTTGTAATCTGCTGGAATCAGGTAACAATTAGCATTAAGAAAATGTATTGATTCCATTCAACAAGACCTCTCAGTTTCCAGATCACATAGTACTGCTGGCAACACCACTGTGATTATAAGAAATGTTTGTTGATTGAAATACAAATGCAACTCTAATAATATGCATCAACATCTTAATTCTAAGAACTCACACAACAAGAGAAAATCCTTTCTAAGGAAATTAGATTTTTCTCCCTCCATAAACCTTATAGGTTACATATTAGAGGTTACTGACTACCCTTGAGAAAAGTTATTTTAAAAAAATATAATTTTAAATTCATGAATACATGACCACTTGATATTGCCTTTCAAGTAAGGGTTTACTTTTATTTGTTTAATCAATCCAAGCTTTATGAAACACTTAGAGGGCTATAAATAGCTAGAAACTTTCTTAGGAAAGGAAATAATATTTAATAGGCTAACTAACAATGACTTTCATAAAGTCAGCGAACTCTCAAATATAGTTCTCTTATGAATTATGAATCAAAGTGTATATAGTTTAAAAATATAAAATGTTTAGGAATGTAATGTAACATATGTAACATGTAACTTTTTTCCTAGGTAAAAAATATTGTTGTTGTTATTCTAAAGGTGAGGAACAGAAGGTTTACAATTTCATAAGCCAGGTATTGAGTACATTTCTTTTTGTATCATCACCTCTTTCTTTGCTCTCCCCCACTCCTCCCGCCAGTCTCCACCCACAAATGGTATAGTTTCTTTTCAAACTAGCATCTAGAAAGTACCACTTGAAATGTAGGATTTTCTTTGTTTTTGTTTTTATTTTTTTATTTATTTTTATTTATATATTTTTTATTGTGAAAATACTGTACAGAGGGGTTACAATTACATGAGCAAGATAATGAGTACATTTCTTATCAAGCATTGTAGCCTCCTCCTTTATTTCCCCTTCCTATCCCTTTCCAGCCTTCCCCTTTCCCCCCCACCAAATCCCTCCCCCCCCCACCAAAGTTGTAAAGTTCATTTTCGACATAACAACTTGTACTTCTCATTGTTGCAACGGGTCCACCTGTATCCTTATTTAAACGACTTGTTTTTCCCCTTCCCCTCCATAAATTATACCGACATCAAATACAGTGAAAGCAGGGGTTATACTGTGGGGGAGGGACATACAAAAGCAACAAAGAAATAATCTTATAAATGCGTTAGAAACAAATGCATGAAAGAAAAAAACATTTAAATACATATCTTAGGGTTCATTTTCCTAACAACACCTTATCTGACCTTTTCTGCTTGACCCATACATATACTAGATATTGCAATAATGGAAACCATGGGACCTCTGTTTCTTTGGGCTTGGCTTATTTCACTTAATATAGAAATGTAGGATTTTAACATAAGCTTAATTTTATATTTTGAAGCATGCAGGTTGTATCGACTCTGGACAGAGTATTCTTTTGTTTATTTTGATTATGTTTCAACAGAATGGGGAAGGGCTTCTAAAATCATAGATGGTACTAGAAATTCTGAGTTGGAAAATGCAGCTCCTGGAGAACACAGGCATATGTGAAGACCCAGATCCAGCAGTCTTTGCCACTCACAACTCAGCATCTCACAGAGCCCACCAGGCTCTGTAGAACCATCTCACCTGATTCATAAGAACACCCACAACTAGATACTTGATGCTTGAGTCCAGGAGAAACACCTTTAATCCACCTTACTCAGAAGTACTTCTGAGTAATTGGAAGCACAAAATACAATATTACTCTTTAGAATAGCAAGAATTCCATAAATGAAATGTTTTCTTCTTATTATTGTTTTGAGAAGCCCACATGAACAGTGACCACCTCTCCTAGGTGAGCTGCTTAAGAGCTAGAAGCAACTGCTATTACCATTAAGGAGAGATGGAGTAATTAGGAACTATCAAAAGGATTTACTGTTGCCTTTTGGGAGCAGGAACCATGGTAGGCATGTCTGGGTGGAGCTGGAGTTATGGAGAAAGTATAAGGATAGAAGGGAAGAATTATGGCCCTTCCTTCTCCATCACCAAAGCATCCTATTGTCACTAATACTGATGTAAAACACAAGAAAGTGCATGGCATCCTTTCACAGATGATAATTCTCACCATAAAATCAGATGACAAAGGAATCATAGAATAGTTTCAGCTTTCTATCCAGGTGCTTAGAGGAATGTTCACTGGCCTAATAGAATAGATTCTAAAATAATAGTTCAATGTACTCAATGAATTCCACTTCTGCTGCTACTCAGTAAGTATCCATCAGCTTACAGATTCTGTTTGTTCAGCTAACACCAGTAAATATGTTTTCAGAAATTAAAAGAAAAAAAAACTATCACCTTTTTCTAAAATGGAAATATAGCCAGGTGCTTTTAGCCTATTCCTTTAATCCAATCTACTTAGCAGGCAAAGATGTGAGGATCGCAGTTCAATGCCAGTCACAGGCAAGTGTCCAATAAACATGTAAAATGTAGAAAGTAGCATTGTCGTTCAAGTAGTAGAGACCAGTTGAGGGGAAAATACAAGCAAGAGTGGAATCCTTGAGTTCAAACCCCAGAAGTCACAAACACACACACACACACACACACACACACACACACACACACACACACAGAACAGATCATTTTGTTTCTGATAGAAGATCATTTCTCTTTCAGTTTAGGTGCAATGACTCTAGTAATTGGCAACTTCAAGCTGAAATGGAAAGCTACCATTAACATCAATCTTATTTAAAATGCTAAACAGTTGCCAAAATACCAAAAGGATAATCATCACAGAATATTGTTCATATTTAAATCTTCCTATTACTATTTCCAAATTTTCTATGCCTTCAAACAATATTTACACTCCCATAGAAAGTGAACTGGCATCTATACAATGTTCATCTTTTTATCTGAATAATGAAAACATGCAATTCTAAACCAGCATAGTCTCCTATTTTCTCCCTTCCTCATTCTTTCTTTAATTAAAAACCACCTTAAAGCCAAGGCACGTTTTTAGAGGTTCATTGTTGTAAGTTGCTTGGCAGTTCTGCTTTCCCTGCTGTTCCAATATCATTATCTCCGCCTGCCTTTCCAGCTGTCTATCATGAGCCTTTAGAGCACCAGGATTTTCAGATCATCTCTTTCCTCCAAACTTGTGTTTCCAAATGTATTACTTGAAGATCTATCCAGTAGAAAGGTGATCCTTCTTTTAAATTGAATTGCAATGGTGCAAACATGCATTCTATGGATGCCAACACAAGGAACAGGGTTAGGTTCAACTGTTTTATCTTTGCTCAACTGGTGCTATGAACCTAACTGTAGTTCTGAGTAAGGGAGTTGGTAATGTTCTTGGAGCAAGTCTACTGTCTGAGTGATTATTCAAATGAGATTTGTCTTTGCCTCCTGGAGAGTATCATCTGAGGACCACTACTTTCACACAATAATAATATTCCAAATACTTACCTTAATTTCTGTTGTTATTGTTGTTGTTGTTTGGGGAAGTATAGATTGGTCCTGAGGCTCAAACTCTGGGCCTGGGTGCTGTTTTGGACTCTATTTTTCAAGGCTAGCATTTGAGCCATTTTGCCACTTCTGGCTTTTCTGTGATTTAATTGCATAAGAGTCTCACAGACTTTTCTGCCAAGGATGGCTTTGAACCATGATGCTCAAATCTCAGCTTCCTGAGTAGCTAAGATTACAGGTGTGAACCACCAGTGCCTGGCTACTTAATGTCTTATTTGGCTCTTGAAACTTCTATTATAAATTAAAATCAAATCAAATTAAATTAAATTAAAAGCATACATAGCAGTAGTGCTCATTAGACTCTATGTGGAAATTGAACTATATAACCTGTGGGTAGGAACAGGAGGGAAAACCAGGGAGTGAGAGAAAGGGTGACATTATTCAAAAAGAAATGTACTCTGACATATAATTGTGAGCCCTCTGTAATCACCTTCATAATAAAAAAAAGTGCATAAAATACATACTGCTATGGTCTCCTTTATTTGATCTACTACTCCATATGGTAAAATTATGTTTACAAAGGATAGCAAATAGTAGAGTTGTTTCAGGTTGTCTGTAAATAGACCATTTTCATTATGTTGTGCAATTAAGTATAAGTGTCTCCAACAGCAAAGCTTTCAATCACTGCAAGTTATTAGGTCATTAGTCCTACAATTACTATTTAGTATCTCTCTTAGAATTATTCTGCATTTTCTTACTCCCATAATTCAACTGATATATGTATCATAGGTCAAAACAATTGTGTGTGTGTGTGTGTGTGTGTGTGTGTGTGTGTATGCTTGCTAATCCTGAGCTAGTCAGGGCTGAGTGCTGAGCCTGAGATTCCTTTATGCTCAAGGTGAGAACTGTACAACTTGAGGTGCAGCTCTATTCCCAGGTTTTTTGTTGATGAATGGGAGATCAGAGCCTCACAGCCTTTCCTGCCCAAGCTAATTTTGAACAATGATCCTCAAATATCAGCCATCTGGTTAGCTAGGATCACAATTGCCATCAATTGGTGTCTAATTAAATATTATTTTTATGAAATGATTTTCATTAGGTGTTACATTTGAAGATCTTTCTGAACATTGAGATGGACACAGGACTGTGGAAGTCTCTTGGAACTCAAAGCACATACTCAAATACCCCAACAATAGCTCTGGAAACAGGATTTCTAAATGAATGTGAACTTAGAGATTTATTGACATTTATCTGATCTCTTCCATTATACTTAACACAAAGGTAAAGTCACCTTAACACTTTTAAAAACATTAAGGATGAGTTTATGTTCCATGTTTGTGGTTTATTTGGATTTATTTTCCATTTTCTAGTTTACTAAAGACTAGAAGAATTCGATCTACAATCACTAGAACTACATGCCATAGAAAAGAGAATTGTGGCAAGAGACACCCTGGGGTTTATAGAATGACCGCTTTCTCTCCCTTTTCCTTCGCATAAGAATAATATAGAATTTTGAATTTACAGCAGTGCTAACAGTTTGACTGAGTAATTATTTAAGGAAGCTCTTCTACCCATGGGACCATGTCCCACAATGCCGCTGGTCTCTATATGATTCAAAACTTTATCAAAATTTATCAAAGATATTACTACGTGTTTCCAAATGTTCCTTAGGGTTAATATTAATTACTTAAAAGCCCAAGGCATGTGACAACCTCATGTTCTATTGCCTCCATATTTGTGATATTCACAATAGTATCTCCATTATCTTTAATGCTTTCTGTGTGACTTAACTTAAGATCTTTTCCAAAGAATCATACTATTCAGTTTAAAAATAACAAACCCAAATTTGATTTCACCAAACCTGTTTTGAAAGAGTGGGTGTAATGAGTCTTCATTTTTTGTGTAACAACATTGTGATATTTCTGGTACAGACTACCTTTTGTACTTTATCTTTTCTTTTTTCTCCATAGTGCTTATGATTATGTCGTAGGTATCTTTTATACCCGTAAGTGCCAATGTCCTTTGCCTCACTGGTGTGGACTGCTTTGTCTAATGGAGTATGTGAGTAGATTTAAAATGTATCTATTTCCATCAAGGTCTGAAAATGCATTACTAACTTTTACCAGTGTTTTGTATTTTCAGCTCTGACATGTTATCAACATATCTTAAGAAACCATTATTCTATGAATCTAGCTTCTGTACAACAGGCACAAAAACCCAATTGAAATGAAGAGTTCTGTCTAGCTCTCATAAGGCCAGAGAAGCTCAGCCAGGCAGATCAAAATGCACCCAACTTGCGGATGAATATAAAATCAATGACTGGTGTAAAAAGCCGCTGAGGTCCTGTTATTTTGTACTTGACTATTGTCTAGAAGGATAATTGAAAACAGCATTGCTATTTAGTAGCTCTCTTCCTTTAAGAAAGACAAGGTTACATGTATTGTAACTGCCTTCATTTATGAGTCAATTGGACAGATGATTTAACTTTCCTCTAGCATAAACATTCTAGTTTTCTAGGATTATACACCATCTATAAACATATAGACTAACTTTTCACATCAATAAAAAATGTCATCTGTGAGCTAGGGACAAGAGCCTTCTGGGTTTCAGGGCATGCATCACTAGAAAAAGAATGATCTTGCAACAGATAGAAAAGCTCAGAGAAATGAGGGATTCATGAGACTCCACTGACTTTCTAAAGTGGGCACGAAAAATGGCAAATGTATTTCAGGCTTCAGATTTTCCTATGACGAGTCACAGAAGGAAAGGAGGAAGACAAAGGAATCCTATAAATCTAGATATGGAAAGAGGAAGAATTCAAAACTAACATTTTGGAGTTGGGAAAGTGGCTCAGTGGTAGAGTTCTTGCCTAGCATGCATGAAGCCCTTGGTTTGATTCCTCAGTACTACATAAACAGAAATAAAACAGAAGTGGCACTATGTGTCAAGTGGTAGAGTGCTAGCCTTGAGAAAATAGAAACTCAGAGACTTTACCCAGGTCTTGAGTCAAGACCTAGGGCTTGCAAAAAATAAACAAGTTAATAAAATAAAAAATGAATTAAATTAAACATTTACAGAACATAAACTGTGAAGAAGAGCATATAAAAGATCAAATGGATTAGCCTTAGATTGTGGAACTGTCATGTGAGCCCTCAGGAACAGAGGTTGTTTGGTAATTTAACTACAGAAAGTAATGCACATGTTAAGAAAAAGTGAGAAAGGATAATGTAGTCTAAGATTGTTTTCAAGGAATAAATTCTCTTCACACAGGTAACAAAGGTTGAAGAAGTAATATGACATATTTAAATGTAATATGGTGAAATCCTTTTGAGGAAAAATAAATCACAGATTTTATAGGGGTTCCTCAATGTTGTGACAATCCAGATTACAATATCATACTTTGATTTTACTCAAATACTTTATTCAAACTCTTCATTCTCAACTGGACATCCTTCAGGATGTTTGAGCTGATATTTACATCAGCTCAAAAAATGATTATAGTCACCAAATTCATTTATGAGTAA
Source organism: Dipodomys spectabilis (assembly GCF_019054845.1). Classification (NCBI taxonomy): domain Eukaryota; kingdom Metazoa; phylum Chordata; class Mammalia; order Rodentia; family Heteromyidae; genus Dipodomys; species Dipodomys spectabilis. The sequence goes on from NW_024870761.1 coordinate 2,999,547, forward strand.
AGTTCCTTCTAGGTAATGAATAAAATGCTGGTGTTCAACTACATGAGTTACAGCTCCACTTCTGTATTTTTGCTATTTAATTGGACATGAGTCTCAAGGAATTTCCTGTCAGTATTCCTTAATACACAGGATGCAAAGATCTGAGGATCACATTTCTAACCCAGCCCACAAAGATCTTAGTTTCTGAGTATCTAGGATTGCTTGCATTAACTTCATGTTTTATTTATTATTATTAGTAGTAGTAGTAGTAGTTTTAGTTATTTGACCATCATCCTGTCCTGGTTCCTCCGTATGATAAGCTGAGTTAGCCTTGTCTTATGACTCTGATATGTTACAATATGCTAGAATCAATGCAGCTTTTCTCTTTAATATACAACTTGCCTGAGAATTATTATGATCATTTTTTAAGAAACCATTACTAAGTTATAATTCACATAATAATAAAATTCACCCAAGTTTAACAATTTGTTTAATGAAATAAAGTATTTCATATTTTCATTTTAATAAAATATATGTTAAAATTGAAATTTTTATGAAGTATGACTATACTTCATACACCTAGTGGCTGCTTTTTTTCCAATCAGAGATATCTAGTTAGACCTTTTCCAGGTTTAGTTCATTTTATTTCTGTGAATGCCTTCTATATTTTGACCATTATTCTTTTATGAGATATGGTTGGCAACTATATCCCATACTCTATAAATTGATTTTCTATTCTATTGATGAATTTCTTTGCTGCACATAAGATTTTTAGTTTGATGTAAGTGTGTTTGATTGTTTTTTGTTGTTTATGTTTTTGAGATCATATCCCAACAATCTTTCCCCAAAACTATTGTTATGCATCATTTTAATTGTGTTTTCACTGTTTTTCTTCCTCTATTTTTATATTTTTAGGTACTCTGTGAAGAATTTCAACCCATGTTGAACTAATGTTTGTTTATGCTATATTATGTATTAAATTTTGTAGATCTGGACATACGCTTTTCCCAACACCATTTATTAAAGAGACTCTTTTTCTGTGTGTTCTCTTTGTACAAAAACAAGAAAAGCTGTTGATATTCACCAAACTTTTAACTTTTGGCTATTTGTCCTGTCACTTTGGTCTTTGTGTCAGTCTTTCTGCCCAAAAACAGTAAGTTTGGATGCTATAGATTAAAAAAATATTTTGAAGCCAGATGATGTGATCTCTAGTTTGTTTTATTTTGGAGTCCTTTATGACAGCCTACAAAAATTTCAATTTTATTTCTACTTCTGTAAAAAATAACAATGGATTTTTAGTAAGGATTTTACTGAATCTGTTGATTACTTTGAGGAGGAAGGGCATTTTATGGAAAGACGGGCTTTTTAATAATATTTATTTTAAGACATTGATATATTTACTTCTATTCATTTATTACTTCTTCAATTATTTCATTAATGTCTTCCAGTTTTCTGAATCTAGACTTTGTATCTTCAATGGATTTTTTTCTGTGTTGCAGTAAGTCATATCTTAGGTTTATTTTTCTTAATTTAATTTTCTGCGTTGACATTTACTATATGAGTAAATTCTTCTGATTTTTATAGGTTAGCTTGTTGTCTTGCAATGTTACTGAATTTATTCTATTATACATTATAGAATGTTTACTTTTTTCTTATATAATACCATTTCATCTTCATGCATTTTTATATTTTCTTAAAAGGAAAGAGAAAAAGGGAAAAGTCATGGAAGGAAGGAAGTGGTGTGATAGCAGAAGGGGAAAGACGTTGAAGGAGAGGAAGTTGAGCGGGGGCAGGAGGTGAAGGATGGCAACTGACGACCCAGGCAAAGCAAGTCAGACCTGTGGAGAGTGGAGAGGCCTGAAGAGAATAAGGAAGGGGTAGAAGGGAAAAATGGAAAGACATGGAAGGATGTATAGTTCTGTAGCCAAGGAGAGACAAAGGGAAGGGGGAAAATGTCTTGCCCTTTGATGTTTGGAGCTTTGGATATCATAATTTGGGGGGTGGTGGTTTGGAGAACATTTATTATATTAAATGTATCTCCATGGATTCTCTTGAACTACAGAGTTCCTAATTTTCGGAAACCCCATCAAGATAATCAATTTGGATAGCTGTTGGGTCTTCGTCCGTCCCACGAAAGACGGTCGGGGTCCGAGGAAAGGTAAGTGAGGCGCTTTCCCGTTCCCCAGCTTCCCTCAGTCTGGGAGACAATCAGACACAGCGGGGAGCCAAATCCAGCAGGTAGAAAACTCATTTATTAACAGAGAGCAGCTCTTTTTAAAGCCAAAAAGGGCAGGTGGCATGGCAAGGGAGGAAGAGGAACCACTCACTGTCAAGGTCACACCCTATCATGCACCTGAGCCTTCACGGGCTGGTTAGGCACTGATTGGAAGATCAGTTGGGCTCTGCCCACTCTACTCTCTCCCAGCGCCATCTTTGCTGCCCATGTGCTCTACAGTAGATTAGGCTCTGCCCACTCAACCCCCTCTCAGCACCATCTTTGCTGCCCATGTGCACCACAGATTCCCCCCCTTTTTTTTTTGTTTTAATGGCAGACCCACCTCTCAGTTAGTTATCCTTTTCCTTCCTCTGTAAAAGTTGTTTTAACAGGATTACATTGGTAAGGATAGCATTAGCTACACAGGGGGTTCCAGGCAAGTCTGGGGGTCGAGATTCACTAGACAAGGATAGGGAGGGCCCTCACATCCGCACCTACCACAGTAATAAATGTCAGTCCCACCACAGTTAGAAATGTCCGAAGCAGTTCAAATAAATCCTGGGCACCCTGTTTCTTTTAAGTAAGCCAGTTCCTTGTACATGCCTTTAAGCTAGCACAGGGGTCAAGATGAACTTTGAGCTTTACTGTCAGCTCTCAATGGCTCCCAACATCATCTTCCCGTCTTAGTTTAAAGAAGCGAACCCGCCTGTCTTAGGTTGGGTGGATCGCCTTGTCTGCCTTACCAGTCATCGGGAACTTCTTCAGAGCAAAGCTGAAGGCCCTGTCTTAGGTTGGTCAGACAGACACCCCCTCTTACCCATCTCTGGCTGCGATTCCTCTGGGGGGGGGGGGGAAATTCATTCATTTGGAGCTTGATAACTGCTTGGCTAAGCTCTTAAGAGTTTTGCAGTGCACGTAAAATGCAAGGAAGACATAGAAAAAACCATCAGCAAAAGCATTACCAGGCCAGGAAATGTCACTAGTCCTTTAACCTTAGTGAAGGATTGGATATCAGTCTTTGCCACTTCAGAGTCCAGAGGTGGAGATTGTTCTAATCCAGCTATTTGCCTGTGGGGTTGGACAAGATCTAAACTGGAAGCATAACAAAAGGTGGTTGTTTAACAATAAGTATAGATTCAATGTTGCTATACAAGCAATTAGTAAAAGAACAATTAAAGCAGGTAACATTAAAAGAATTGACTCATACAAAAATATTAAACAGTCCATAGGGACAGCTTCTCTTGTGGTGCTATTGACTATTTCTGCATTGCCAGCATTGATCACTGCCCAGGTCACCTGTTGAGGTTGATGCAGTTTCCATAGGGCCGTTCACAGGATTGGGAGTCAGGACAGCCAACAGCTGGAGTATGGCCATCTGCAATTGTTAGAGAACACAAGAGCTTCTCAAGGTCTGGTTGCCCTTGGGGATGGTTAGTAGTTGTCTTTCTGCCTTTTGTCTTTAAAACACAAGCCTTGGTCATGGCTGTTTTTCTTTCCTTGTTGGTTAGCTTATTCTTGGGCATCTTCTTGTATAGAGGAGATGGGTAAAAACTTAAGGTTCCTGGCAGTGATCCAAATGGGAGCAGACTCCCCTATGGGGAAAACACATCCAAATCCCCTGCCCATAGTAACTAGGGGGTCAGGTCCTCTCCATTGTTGTGTCAGGGGGTCCCTCTGCCTGACTTTCACTTGGGGCTTAGGGTTTAGTTGTCCGCAGTGCTTCTGAAATCTGGATTCATTTGCCCCTTTTGAAAAATTTTAAAATGTTAATGGTAAACAAAGCTATCTGTAACTGTATATGGGGGCTAACTCCCCCTTTTTTGTTTTATTGGCTATCAGAATACATATTAAAAGGTTTTTGAATGTCCTGAAGGGCCATAATTACAGCCAGCATTTCCTTATATTGTAATTGTAATAATTTCTTGTGGCGTCCTGTCTTTTAGCAGGGCAAATAAGGGAACAAGACTATCGTTAGGGACAGAAACCCATGGCAATAGCCAATTGATTTCCCCTAAAAGACTCTGAAGTTGGGTTAAGGTCACAGAGGCTGGAATATCCAGCAAAGGCTTAAGGGGGCTGGCCTGAGTCAAGGTAAGGTAGTTCCCGAGCACCTTAAAAGGAGCTACCTTTTGAATTTTATTAAGGGCTATGGTATAACCCCCCTTTTTTAATATGGCGAGAACCTGGGCCAGAAGGCCCTCCAGGCAGCTTGGGTCTCGGTGCTTTAGAATTATATCATCCATGTAGGCATAGGCAAGAGAGGTATCTGAACCCAGCACAGGCCCTAAAAGTGTGGCCAAGTATTGTTGGCAAAAGGCCAGGCTATTGGCCATTCTCTGTGGCAGCATCGTCCATTCAAAACTCCGATCAGGCTGGGAAAAATTAAGAGACGGTATAGAGAAAGCAAACTTCTCGCAGTCATCTGGATGCAGAGGGATAGAAGAAAAACAATCTTTAATATCAATCACAACCAAGGTATATTCTGAAGGTATAGCAGGAGTACAGGGCATGCCTCTTAGGGGTGTTCCTACTAGCTCCATCCTTTCATTTGCCTTATGGCCTTGGAGCATAAGCCAAGCCCCGGAGGCTTTTTGAATAACAAATACGGGTGTGTTCCAAGAACTTAATATGCCCTAGGTTTATCTGTTCCTCCACCAGAAGGTACAGGGCTTCAAGTTTAGGTTTGGTCAATGGCCACTGCTCCACCCAGATTGGGCTTCCTGGCTTCCACCCAATGGGAGGTACTCGGGGGGCAGTGGCCTTTAGGATTGGGGGTGCACCCAAGCGGGTCCCCTATGTTCTTCTCTGTAATTATGAAAGTTAAAAAAAATCCCTTTCCTTTACTCCCTCTAGATCCTGTTTAAGCCTTTGTGCTTCTTCTCCATCCAGGATATCATCATATGATGCTCGATGATCTGTAGTGACCACGGCATCCATTTATCTTAGCATGTCTTGCCCTAGTAAATTGGCAGTGAGGTTCTTTGCCACTAAAGGGTGTATCTTTCCCTATTCTCCATCTGGGCTGGTCCATGTCATAAGGGCAACTGTCTCTTTGTACTTGGAGTTGCCCCCTACCCCCAATATCGGGGGTCCAGGTGCAAGCTTCCAGTCCAAGGGCACTTCCTCCTCCCTGAGTGTGGTTCGGTCTACCCCAGTGTCGATTAAGTAGTGAAACCTCTTTCCACCTATGAGAATACTCATTTTAGGGCAGAGTCTGTCCACCAGGGGGACAGTCCAATAGACCTGAGCTGCCCTGCCATGAGGCTGCCTGGGCCTCACAGCAGAGGAGTTTCCTCCTTGAGTTAACAGAGCTAGAGGATGCCCCTCCCCTAGTAAAAAGGCTTCTCATCTAAATCAAACTTAGATCGACAATCCTTTTTCCAATGGTATTCTTTCCTGCACCTGGGGAAGGGCGTAGGGGGCAGTCTGGCTCCCCCGGGCCGGTTGGCGGGGGATTGTTGTGTACAGTCCCGCCTAAAGTGCCCCTCCTGCCTGCATTTAAAACAAGTCTCTCTCCCCGATGGTCTTGGGGTTTCTTTGCTCTGGGCTGCCAGTGCCTGAGTAATAGCCTCAGTCATTGTAGATGCCTGAGCCTATAAAACTAAAGCTAGTGATTGGGACTGGTGCTGTTGCATTCCCACATCCTGTGAGGCCACCACCCATCTGCTCAGGGAACTCTCTCTCAATCCCGCTCAGGCCATGCAGTGGTCTGCATTCATCCCTTCCCAGAGCAGCAGCTTTACAAACTGATCTCGGAGGTTCCCTGCCTGCAGCTTGCAGTGAACACTCTGTTGGACTCAGTCTATGATATGAGGTAGAGGCTCACCCGGTTTTTGTCTCACTCCTGCCATGGGGGACTCAGTGGGCCCATCATCTAGTTTGTAACACGCGTCAAGTCCTGCCTGCCTCACCTGGTCACGGTACGGGCCTGTTGGACGCTGGTGGAGTACCCTTCCCCCGTCCCTGCTAGCATGGCATAAGTAATAGGTATCGCTGGTTGAGCCTGCCGGTTACTCTCCACTCACACTCTGCATTCCTCCTTAAAGAAAGCACACAATTTAATAAACTGAGAACTAGTAAGAATGGCTTTGGCCACATCCTTCCAGTCCTTAGGGACACACGGGTGATAGGTAATGTCTTGTAATAGGGTCTGGGCCCAGGGAGAGTTTGGGCCATCCTCTGCCACTGTCTTGCAGAGCTCTTTAAGATCCTTAGCTTCCCATGGATAGAATTCCAAGGGCCTGTTAGCTCCTGGTGCCAGATTGACCGGATATGCTTGGGGAAGTGAATCCTGTGGCCTAGAGTCTGGGCTCTTGAGTGGCCCTTCCTTTCCAGAGGAGGTCTCCGATTAGGTTATTCCCAGCCCTTGCCCTCTCCATGGAATGTTAGTAGGGGTCTGGGTCTTGCAAGACCCTCTCACAGGTCTCGTAGGGCACTGTACCTCCAATCCAATTGGGGGAATAGGGAGGGGGCCTAGGACCGTCAGTATCAGCTGGGTAAGAGGGGGCAAATTTTACCCTCTTTTTGACTTCCACTGTGCATGTTTCAGTGCGTTCTCGATCAGATTTGACCCTTTCCTTTTCCTTCTCACTTCCCAACTCCTCCTGTACTCCTTCTAGGCCTAATGTTGCTTCTTCCTCCTTCTTCTGTGATATAGCATTACCCATATTTAGGGTTTCACTTACCCCGAGAGACTGTTTAGCCTCGGCAGGTTCTTTTCCTTTCGAGCCCCACATTGGGGGCCAGATGTTGGGTCTTCGTCCATCCCACGAAAGACGGTTGGGGTCTGAGGAAAGGTAAGTGCGGCGCTCGCCCATTCCCTAGCCTCCCAAATCCAGCAGATAGAAAACTCATTTATTAACAGAGAGCAGCCCTTTTTAAAGCCAAAAAGGGCACGTGGCATGGCAAGGGAGGAAGAGGAACCAATCACTGTCAAGGTCACACCCTATCATGCACCTGAGCCTTCACGGGCTGGTTACGCACTGATCAGAAGATCAATTGGGCTATGCCCAATTGCTGCCCATGTGCTCTATAGTAAATTAGGCTCTGCCCACTCAACCCCCTCTCAGCTCCATCTTTGCTGCCCATGTGCTCCACAGATAGCATCAGGCCTTGGCCCCAGGGAAAAATCCCCATAGGTGAAAGTGTCAACCCTCAGGGTTAAGAGTCTACTTTGAGAGTTTGTCTCTGGAGGACCAACATTGACAAAACTCGTTTAGGTTCCTCTAAGGGTGTGTCTGGGAAAGCTTGCCAGCCTGTTTTGGGGACCCACTCTGGAGGTCATTTGTGGCTTCTGGGAATTCCTTGAGAGGTCATGTAGTGCTTCCTTGGGAAGCCATCTGGAAGCTCACCAAGCATACATCTGTGACTTCCTTGAGAAGCCATCTGAGACCTACGCTGGAGGTCATCTAGAGTCTTCTCCAGGGGCCATCTTGGACTTTATCCAGAGGTCATCTGGGCCTTCCTCAGGAGGCAACCTGGGACCTCTTCGAAAGTAGTCTTTGGGGCTTCCTTAAGAAGCAATCTAGCACAACCTCTTGAGGTCATCTGGAACTTCTTTGGGAGGTCAGCTTGGGTTACCTTGATGAGAAATATATGACCATCTTCAGACATCATCTGGGACTTCCTTGAGAAGCCATATAGAACCTTCTCTGGAGGTCATCTGTGACTTTCTCAAGAGGGTTATCTGGACCCTCCTCTGGGGTTCATATATGGCCTCTTTGAGTGGCCATCTGGGAGCTATTCGAGAGGTAATCTCAGCTTCATTGAGAGGACATCTGGGACCTCCTTTGGAGGTCATCTGACACTTCCTTGGGGAGACATTTGGAACCTCCATGAGAGATTATCTAGGACCTCCTAAGGAGAACATATGTGACATTCTCCAGAGGTCATCTGTGGCCTCCTCAAGAGGCAATCTGGGACATTATCTCTGTCATCTGAGACCTCCTGTAGAGGTCAACATTGAGAGGTATGGGAAATGAAAGTTAAGTGTCTATGGCTATTGGTCTGTTTTTGTATGCTGATAGTTCTATCTGTGTCCTGTATGCACCTTTGTTTACTCTTTTTCTCAGGATGGGAGAACAAGGACTAAAGTTCCTATATCCAAAAAATATTCTCCCCAAGGCTTATAGAGTCCCTCAGAGGAAGATGTATTGATGTATTCTCTCTCCTATTCTTTGCCATCAGCACCTGTAATGTTAAGTCCTCCCATACTAAAAGTGTACCAACCTGAGGTGGTACAATGTGGTATGTTACCATTATTACCATTGAGACAGGAACATGAAGGAGATGGGGGAATGCCCCCTTTTTAATATATGTTCCCTTTACAACTAGTGACTTGTATAACTGGAAACAGCAAACTCTATCATTTTCAGGAAAAAAAACAGGGGCTCATTATTTCATTAGAGACAGTAATTTTCACACATAAGCACATCCGGAATGAGTGTCAGCAAATTTACAGGTGCTTTTCACCTGGTAGAAAAGGGAGTGAATCCTGCTCGGTGACTTGAAAGTAGTCCTTGGACCAGACAGTAACCCCACTATTAACCAGACCATTTGGAGCAAGTCTTTCCACAGACTTACCCAAGCTGAGACTAACAGTGATCGAGGTATGGAAGTGCTTACCTATTATTGCTAGGTTTGATTAGCAGGGATACCTCAGTGGCTAGAAAGCCAAGTCATCAATCTAAGGTGAGTGAGATGGTACAGTTGCCCAGTGAGTACACTAATGCTTTTCTGGAACTTCTCCCAGAAGCCTAAAGGACATATAGACCTATAGATCTTGAAGCTCTGGAGAATCAAAGAGCCCTAAATATGGTCTTTGTACCCAGTCAGCCCCAGATATTAGAAAAAAGCTTCAAAAGTTAGAAGGTTTTGAGGGAAAGGTGTATTCTAAGTTGGAAGTAGTTGCCCAGTAGGTGTTTGAAAACAGAGATACCCTGGATAAAAAAGACTCTAAGAAAGGGGGTTTAGTTTCGATAGGGGCACCACAATAGAGATCAAGAGACCCTTGGCAAAGACAGTACAATTCATTTGCAAATGGCAGCAGGGAACCTCTAGGACTAGATCAGTGTGCTTATTGAAAGCAAAATGGACATTGGGAAAAGGAATGTCCAAGGAGGAGAAAGATAGGAAATAGCAGGTTATGTAATCACATTAAGGACCTCGAAAATGTGTTCATATTTCTGGAGTAACATGCAAAGGAGCTTGGGGCTCTGAATTCCAACTATGTTCAATTTAAAAAGCAGCCCTCTGCACTTACGAAGAAATGTGGCAAAGAAAAATTCACACACTTTTACCTCAAAACCCAGGCTTATGAAAGACTAAATCTTCATTATGTGCCAGTCAAAACCAACCAAGAGGTTAAAAGCACATAGAAGAGCACATTGGAGAAAATAGAGACAATTATTTGACATGAAGAAAAGATTTGAAGATATAAACTTGTGAGAGTCTAAAAAGAGAAGAATAGCTTCCTCACGCTCCTGATATTCCTGTATAAACCTTTGGATTGCCTCCTCTCTCTCCCTCTCACGCTCATACAGAGTCCTTTGTAGGTTTTCAATCTTTTCCTGCATTGACCTATTGTTTGCCTCCTCTCTCTCCCTATCACGCTCATACAGAGTTCTTTGTATGTTTTCAATCTTTTCATTTATCATGTTTGCCAGCAGTGTTTGTAGAGCTATTTGGGAACTCTCCTCTGGATTATCCATTATCTATTCTGTCCCCTGATTATCATTAGTGGGAGTGGAGATACCCGGACTTACCATTTTTCTTGTGGTTTTATGGCTTACTCTGCCCATTTGGGATGAAAGTAACACCAGTTTTGTGCTAGAACACTAAATTAAGGCAAGCATCAACCAAAGTCTGAATTTGCACAGTCCACACTCTGCAGATACAATCTAGTTCAACAGATACCTCTATTTAACATCAAACAACTATATATTAATGGACTATGAAATGCAAAGAAGAATTTGGAAAACCAGAAATTATTAGGGTTAGGGAGATATGTGGATAAAAAGTAGGAATAGAGTGATGTAGGTAGGTACAGGGAGAGTTAACTTAACTAAGTCCTAGTCTCAAAGCAGGAAATAGGTTGTATAGGATGAAAGTAGAGAGAGAGAAAACAAGAAGAAAGAGAAAGGAAAAAAGAGACCAGAACAAATAGAAAAATAAAAATTAATAATATGCAGATGCTATAAGAAACTATTCAAAGAATGTGAATATAATGAGAGAAGGGGAGGGATATAAAGGAGATGTGAAAAATTTTAAAATAAAAATACTTAAAATTTTATATAGGTATATAGAGGCAGTATTGCTATTAAGGAATTTGAGTCTCAGAGGTTTTGAATTGAGTAATAAATTTGTGGATTAAGTGTGTACACAATGGGGGATAGGGTCTAATAGTCAACTACGGGTTTATCTGAGGATGTGCAGAACAACAATTAAGTCCCATAAAGAAGAACAAAAGAGAGGAAAAGGTGAGAAGGACAAGGAAGAAAGACAAAAAAGATCAGAAGTTCAGTTGAGCTAAGCAAAAAACCAAAAGAAAATTTTTTAAAAAAAAGAAAGAAAAATGCACACACACATGTACCCTAAAATAAAGATTATAAGAGGGGAAAAAAAGTTACTAGAAAACAATTTTTTTGAAAAAAGGTAAAAATTAAAAAAAGTTTTAGAAAAGAAAAAAAAATTTTTGTAAAAGGTATAAAAAAAAGAAGAAGAGGGGAAAAAAAGTTCTTTGATTTTTTTGGGGAGGGTTGGGAAAAATCCTGTATCTCCCTTGTGTCTGTCATCAGCCTCTGGTTGGAGTCTCAGGTCTGCTTGTGGTCCTGTGGCTTGGTTGGTTTCTTAAGTCAGTTTGTTTAGACAGGCAGAAAATGCTCTGCTTTACCCAGGATTTTGCAATCCTCCTCCCAAGTTAGTTCAATGGGAGGGGGGTGTGCTTTGAGTATCACAAAAGAGGGAGATGGCTTTTTCCTCAAGTTTGGACATGCTGTGATGAGGCTAGGTTCTGGGTAGAGTTGAGGCCTTTCAGCAAACAGTAGCTTTTCCTGGGGTCTAGTTTGTGAGAAACTCACAGAACCCAGACTGGAGCCACCCTCAGGGTTTCTGTTTACTGATGTTGAGGCTGCTAAAGAGAGGGGCAGCTTCTGGCTCTGATTGACCGGTGAAAAAAGCCACTCCTAGGGCTGGTGCCCGAACTGGGTGACTTTTCCCTGGGTGGAGCTGAGTCTGGTAGGTCAGGCCGTTAAGTTCTTGTGACCTGCTAAATGACTCTAGTTTTATTCCAAGGCCTGAATTGGAGCTAGCAGTTCCGCCAAGCTTTGTCGGTGAGAATACTCAAAGAGAAAGGCAAGAGAAAAGGTGAACAGCATGAGCAGCTGGAGAATGCTCAAAGAGAAAGGCAGGAATGGCGTGAACAGGCTGAGAACACTCAAAGAGATCTACAAGAATGGCATGAACACGAGGAAGCTAAGCAACGAGTAAGACAGGAATTGAGAGAGCAGGATGAGAATACACAAAGATCACTAAATGCATTCATGGGATCCATTAACAAAGGGCTGAAGGAAGTTAGAGAGACCACAAAGGGAATGCTTAATGGAACCCAACAGAAGGAATAGGAGTCCAAGGAAACCATAACCAATCAACTAAGTGATTTGAGAATAAAAACTGAACACCAAATTAAGGAAGTAAAGAAGTCCATACAAGATCTAAAACAAAGCTTCAACAAAGAATTTGAAGCCATCAAAGCTGACCAATTAGAAGGAAAAGAAATAAAAAACGAAGTAGAAAGTCTTGACAGCAGGTTAGACCATGCAGAAGATCGAATCTCGGGGATTGAAGATAGCCTAGATATTATAGAGAAAGAACATACAACCATCCAAGAGAAGTCCAAGAAAAATAGTAGATCTATCCAACACTTGGAAGACACCATCAGAAGGCCTAATCTAAGGATAATGGGTGTAGAGGAGAACCTAGAAACAGAAGTTAATGGTCTAGGAAATTTGTTTAACGGGATCCTAGCAGAGAACTTCCCAAACATGCAAAAACATAGGCCTATTCAGATACAAGAAGCTTTTAGAACTCCAAATAGACCAGATCAGAATAGGACATCCCAAAATCTCATTATAATCCACACAGGATTAACTCTGACCAAAGAAAAGATCCTTAAAGCTGTGAAGGAGAAAAGATTAATCACGTATAAAGGGAAACCAATTAGAATCGCCTCAGATTTCTCAGCAGAGACAATCAAAGCAAGAACAGCCTGGAATGATGTATGCCAAGCTCTAAAAACAAACAACTATCAACCAAGAATACTGTACCCAGCTAAACTCTCCTTCAAAACTGAAGGCCAAATAAAAACCTTCCATAGCAAAGAAAAATTGAAACAATACATCTCCATCAAACCAACCCTACAAAATATCCTTAAAGATATCCGACACATAGAAAACCAACAAGACCACAATAAAAGCCAAGAAACTGCACACAAACTGAGAATCCAAGAATCATAGGAAGAACCCAGTGTTCGCAACCGCTAAGAAGGTGGATAACATGGCAGGAACTCCCAAATAGCTCTCAGTCCTATCTCTTAACATTAACGGACTTAACTCTCCAATTAAGTGACATAGACTGTCTAGTTGGATTAAAAAACAAGATCCTTCTATCTGCTGCCTTCAGGAGTCACATCTTGCCCATAAAAACAAACACATTTTCAATGTTAAAGGCTGGAGCAAAATCTACCAAACAAACGGCCCCTATAAAGAGGCGGGAGTTGCAATCCTAATATGAGATAAAATAGACTTCAAATTAAAATTCATGAGAAGAGATAAAGAAGGTCGCTACATACTAATTAAGGGATCTCTCCTTCAGGAGGATATTATAATTCTAAGTATCTATTCGCCAAAAAATGGAGCACCCACATTTATCCAAGAAACACTATTTTCCCTCAAATCCCACATAGATCCAAAAACATTAATTGTTGGGGATTTTAACACACCACTTTCCCCACTAGATAGATCAACTTTGCAAAAACTCAACAGAGAAACCACAGATCTAAACAGCTGCATAGATCAACTAGATTTAACAGACATCTACCGAATATTTCACCCAGCAGCATCAGAATACACGTTTTTCTCAGCAGCATATGGAACATTTTCTAAAATAGACCACATTTTAGGCCACAAAGCAAACTTGTCCAAATTCAGAAACATTGAAGTTATACCTTACATTTTCTCTGACCACAAGGGAATAATATTAGAACTCAACACCAAAAGCCACCAAAGAAAGTCCGGTAACACATGGAGGCTGAACAACACACTGCTGAATCACTAGTGGGTCATGAAAGAGATTAGAATGGAAACTCAAATATTCATGCTATTCAACAATAATGAGCACACAAATTACCAGCTCCTCTGGGACACAGCAAAGGCAGTACTCAGAGGTAAGATTATACCTCTGAGATCCTACATCAATTAATTGGAGAGATCTGAAACCAATATTTTAATGAGATATCTGAACCTCCTTGAAAAATAGCAGCAAGATAAACCCCAATCCAGTAGACATAAAGAAATAATTATAACTAAATCAGAATTAAATGAATTAGAATCCAACAAAACTATAAAACGAATCAACAACACAAAGAGTTGGTTCTTCAAAAAAATTGGCAGAACCTTATCAAATCTTATCAGAAAAAGAAGAGAACACACCCAAATAAATAAACTCAGAGTTGAGAATGGAAACATCACGACGGAAACAACCAAGATTCAGAACATTATAAGGGAATACTTCTCAAAACGTTATGCTAATAAGTGTGAGAACTTGACAGAAATGGACCTTTTCCGAGCAAATATTGACATGCCAAAACTAAACCAAGATGAGTTAAACCAGCTTAACAGGCCCATATCAATCATTGAAATACAACCAACAATAAGAGACTTCCCAGCTAAAAAAGTCCAGGACCAGATGGTTTTACAGCGGAATTCTACAAGGCATTCAAAGCAGAGCTCACACCAATACTCCTCCAACTCTTCAATGAAATGTGTTCATTACCGAACACATTCTATGAAGCCATCATAACCCTCATCCCAAAACAAGTCAGGGACTCATCAATGAAAGAGAACTAAAGACACATTTCTTTGATTAACATTGATGCAAAACTTCTAAACAAAATTTTGGCCAATCGACTTCAACAATTCATCCAAAAAATCATACACCATTATCAATCAGGTTTCATTTCAGGGATGCAAAGCTGGTTCAACATACGCAAATCAATTACTATTATTCATCACATCAACAGGAGCAAGGACAAGAACCACATGGTTATCTCAATAGATGTAGAAAAAGCATTCAACAATATCCAACACTGCTTTATGATGAAGGTTTGGAAAAATTAGGAATCCATGGAACATTCCTCAATACAATAAAGGCTGTATACGACAAACATACAGCCAACATTATACTTAATGGTGAAAAACTAAAGCCATTTCCTCTTAACTCAGGAACAAGACAATGATGTCCACTCTCTCTAATGCCTAGCTACAGCAATAAGACAGGATGCAAACATAAAGGGGATCCAAATAAGGAAAGAAGAAATAAAACTCTCCCTCTTTGCAGATGACATGTTCTTGTATTAAAAGAATCCCATAGACTCCACTCCCAAATTACTCAAGCTGATTCAAAACTTTGGCAAAGTAGCAGGGTATAAAATTAACCCCCTAAATCAATGGCTTTTTTGTATGTCAACAATGAGAAAAGTTTGGCTGAAATTAGGAAAGTAACTCCATTTGTAATAGCCCCTCAAAAAATAAAATACGTAGGAATTAACAACCAAAGAAGTGAATGACCTCTATGATGAAAACTTTAAAATCTTGAAAAAGGAAATCAAAACAGAACTTAGAAAATGGCAAAACCTCCCATGCTCCTGGATTAGAAAGATTAACATCCTGAAAATGGCAATACTTCCCAAGGTTACCTACAAATTCAATGCGATTCAAAATTCCAACCTCATTCTTCAAGGAAATAGAAGAGGAAATCCAAAAATTCATATGGAACAATAAAAGACCCCAATAGCAAAAACGCTCCTCAACGGAAAGAACACTGCTGGTGGAATATCAATACCAAATTTCAAACTCTACTGTAAAGACATAGTATTCAAAACAGCTTGGTACTTGCACAAGAACAGACCTCAGGACTAATGGAATAGAATTGAAAACCCAGAAATGAACCTACAGACCTATCGCCAACTAATCTTCGATAAGGGAGCTAAAATAATAGAATGGAAGAAAGACAGCCTCTTCAGTAAGTGGTGCTGGCAAAATTGGTTAACTACTTGTAGAAAACTAAAACTAGATCCTTCTATATCACCCTGCACCAGAATCAACTCCAAATTGATCAAAGACCTCAGAGTCAAAGCAGACAATCTGAAAACATTACAGGATGGAATTGGAGAAACCCTAGGCCTCCTTGGCTCAGGCCGAAATTTTTTTAATAGAGACTCGAAAACACAACAAATCAAAGAAAGGTTGGACAAATGGGATTGCATGAAGTTGCAGAGCTTCTGCATGGCAAAGGACATAGCTAGCAAGATCAATAGAAAGCCCACAGATTGGGAGAAGAACTTCACTAGCCATACAACGGAAAAGGGTCTCATATCTAAAATATACTTGGAACTCAAAAAATTATTCCCGCAACAACAAATCT
This sequence comes from Dipodomys spectabilis, assembly GCF_019054845.1. Lineage (NCBI taxonomy): Eukaryota > Metazoa > Chordata > Mammalia > Rodentia > Heteromyidae > Dipodomys > Dipodomys spectabilis. Next base: position 3,015,439 of record NW_024870761.1, read on the forward strand.
TCAAAGAAACAACTGCCCAATAAATAAGTGGGCTAAAGACTTGAAGAGAAACTTCTCTGAAGAAGAAAGAAGGATGGCCAATAGACACATGAAGAAATGCTCAACCTCCCTAGCCATAAAAGAAATGCAAATCAAAACAACATTGAGATACCACCTCACCCCAGTTAGAATGGCTATAATCAAGAACTCTATTAACAACAGATACTGGAGGGGATGTGGACAGAAGGGAACCTTACTGCTTTGTTGATGGGAGTGTAAAACGTTCAACCGCTTTGGAAAGCAGTATGGAGGTTCCTGAAAAGACTTCACATAGACCTGCCTTATGACCCAGCAATCCCACTTTTGGGCATTTACCCAAATGTTTACAAACAAGACCACACTAAAGCTACCAGCACAACTATGTTTATTGCAGAATTATTTACCATAGCTAAGATATGGAACCAACCCAGATGCCCCTCAGTAGATGAATGGATCAAGAAAATATGGAATATATACAGAATGGAATTCTATGCCTCCATCAGGAAGGATGATATTTCCCCATTTGTTAAGAAATGGAAAGGCTTGGAAAAAATTATATTAAGTGAAGTAAGCCAGGCCCAAAGAAACATAGGTCCCATGGTTTCCCTTATTTGCAATATCTAGTATATGTATGAGTCAAGCAGGAAAGGTCAGATAATATGATGTTAAGAAAATGAACCCTTAGATATGTATTTAAATTTTTTTTCTTTCATGCATATTTGTTTCTAACTCATTTATAAGAGTATTTCTTTGTAGCTTTGTATGTCCCTCCCCCACAGTATAACCCCTGCTTTCACTATATTTGATGTTGGTATAATTTGTGGAGGAGATGGGGAAAAACAAGTCGATTAAGGATACAGGTGGACCTGATGCAACTATGAGAAGTACAAGTTGTTATGTTAAAAACGATCTTTAGAACTTTAGTGCGGGGAGGGGGGGGCGGGTGGAGGCTGGGCAGGGATGTGAAGGCTAAACAAAGAGGAGGCTGCAGTGCTTGATTAGAAATGTACTCATTATCATGCCAATGTGGTTGTAACCCCCTGTACAGTATGTTCACAAAAAATAAATATATAAATAAATATGAGAAGAAAAAAAAAGATAAGAAAATCCTCAAAAGGAACCTAGAAAACACTCAGAATCAAATGAAATTCAAGTACATTAGCCGGATGATTATGAGGCAAATTAGGGGAACATAGACTGACAGAACCACAAGACAGAAATACTGCCATCGTTGCTAACCACAAATGAGGCCAAGCAGAGATCCTGATGCTGCATTAAGAAATGTGAACATAAAAAATGAGCTGGACCTGATATAAGAATGTATTAGGCTGAAGTACATGTCGATTATAAGCTTTGAAAATTGTCTCCAGAAATTCAAAGCAACAGAGAGAGAAGGAAATAGTAGTTAGCAGAGAAGATGTGGAAGTGCTGTCATAGATGAGGCCAAGAAAAGTGAACAGGAAACTATCAGGCTCAAGAAAGAGATTATTACTCTTCAGAAAGAGTTAAAGGGCCACATGCTCTGATTGAGAATGCTGGGGAAAGGGAAAGAACATTAGGAAAAAAAATAGAAGGACTAAAAAAAAATTTGAAGTATCTGTCACAAAATACACTGAAGTGGAAAACTAGAAAGAGAAACTACTAGAGTAAAAGCCCCGAAAGTCTGCTGAGATCTTCACCATAAATGTAATGCAGAATCATCATGTCTCAATGGAACTGGTGGAGGTGGGAAAAAATACCTTGCAATAGCACCTTTGTGAACTTAAGGGAGGAACTGAAGAGCAAGCAAAGGTGTTGTGAGAAGGAGAAGTACTTGGCCAGTCAAAGGAACTCTCCTGTGACCCTGCCAAAACAGTTACAGTTTAAGGAGCACATTGAGAAGGAGAGTGGGATTTTGAAAGCAAGTTTGAGAGAAAAGGAGGAGAATAAAGGGGAAGAAGTCTCCAAAGTTCAGAGTACTGTACAGATAAAGAAACTAGAGACCTTAAGATACAGGGAAACATCTGAGCTGATCAGGTGGCTTGGGAGATCACTCTAAAACCAGTGGGATCTCTAGAGCTACTAGTCATTAAAATTAAAGGAAGAAGCAAAAACAGTTGTAATAAGTGTGCAAATGTTGACACTGACCTTATGAAAAAACATACAGGCTCAAGCTTTCTGTCAGCTTACGTGTAGATATTTGCACCCTGGTAAATTGCCCGAGGCCACTACCTAAAACTGTTCTGAAAACCAGTGGGGCCTTAGCGTGACAATACATTGTAAGGTGTGTAGGTAATTTCCAACAGGTAAATGTTGAAAAGCTGGAACCAATGGAAAGAATTCATATGTGAGGAACCTCAAATGGCGAATTTGGGAAAGTGGACTTCACAGAGGTAAAGCCTGGAAAGTATGGGTATTGGTATCTATTAGTAATAGTGGACACTTTTTCAGGCTGAGCTGAGGTATGTAAGAATTCCTTGATTTGGCTTACCTTTAGCTGTGGGGTCCAAAGATGGCCCTGCATTCATGGTCCAAGTTCTCAATTATTAACTAACACTCTAGGAATAAATTGGAAGTTACAATCCATTTATACAACTCAGAGTTCAAGCCATTAGAAAGAATGACTATGCCCTCAAAGGAAACTAAATTAAATACAGAGACTGTCCATGCCTAGGTGAGCCTCCTCCACTTTGCTTATCTTCGAGCAAGATGTAGCCCTTATGTTAAAGGATTCAATCCCTTTGAAATATTTTAGGGTAGACCACCCACTTTGGTTCCTAAATTTCGGAAGTCTGTGTTAACAGAAATGTCTAACTACAATCTGCAGGCTTTACAACATATTCTTTTATCGACCTATCCTTTGGTAACCAAGGCCCACCAGCCGCATAAGAAAAACTCCACCTGTAGGGGAGGAGCCAAGACGGCAATGGAACAGCAGGCAAACACCACAGATCTCCCCAACGAAATACAGAGTTTGGATTTCAATGCTCTGTTTCTGCAAGTGACCCACAAAAAAAGGCGATTACTCAGAGAGATACAGAAAGTGAAAAAAGAAAATAGAAAAACCTACAAAGACAGTAAAGTGGGAAGAACCTTCCCCCTCCCTTTGTTGGTGATGGGGCTCCCCGCTGAGCAGCTTAAGTGGTGGAACTTTGTGCAGGTTGCTTAAGTGGCCTGGCTCTGGACCCTCGGAGGACCACACACGCACAAGCATCCCAAGGCTCACAGAAGACTCCCAAGGTCCAGTGCCAACCCAGAGAATACAAATCTCTGAAGACAGAATCGGCATGAAGATTCCCCTCAACCTCCCTGGCATGGCACCTCTGCCTGGCTGGTGCAAGAAGCCCAACCCAGTTAGGATCAGCAGCAGCTGTCAGCAGTGGTGAACGACCCTAAACACGCAGTGTGGCACCTCTGTCCTGCTGGTGTAAACAGCTTAGCCTAACCTGGAACAGCAGCAGCAGCTGGCAGTATTGGCAAACCACCCAGACTCTGTGCACAATGCCTCTTGGCACTAGCCCACAGGAACAGCCCAGACCAGCCCAGGGTGGCAGTGATAACTGTGGCAGGGACAGCTGCAGTGAACAACTCCAGACCCATGCCGGTTTGTGCCTCTCCATACTGGCCCGCATAAGCAGCCTAGCCCAGCCTGAGGTAGCAGCACTGGTTAACCCCCTGACTCGTGGTAGGGTGGAGCGCCTCTCCATACCGGCTTGCATAAGCATCCTAGCTGAGCCCATTGTGGCAAAGGTGGAGAACAATCCCAGACATGACGCAGGGTGTGGTGCTGAACACCCCCAGAAAAGCCCCATGAACTTTCCTGCCTGGTCTGGCTTTAAACCTGAATACACAGATCTGAGCCTCCTGAGTAGTTACAATTACAGTCATTCACACCAGCTGGGTCTAACTCTTGCCAACCCCTTCACTTTTTCTACAATAGATCATTTCTTAGTTCACACAAGGAATTTAAGTAAATACAAGAGGATCGACATAATACCTGTATTCTATCTGATCATAGTGGAATCAAACTAGTTCTCAATAACAAGACATAAAGTAGAAAAAACTCAAACACATGGAAATTAAACTGCACTAAGTTGAACAATACTTGGGTCACAAAAGAAGTTAAAGAAGAAATAAAAAAGTTCTCACAATTCAGTGAAAATGAAGAAACATCACAAAGAAACCTATGAGACCCAGCAAAAGCAGTCCTGAGGGACAAATGTATTGCTTTCAGTGCACATATCAAGAAAACAGAGACCAAGTAAACAATCTTATGATACAACTAAAACTGCTACAGAAACAAGAAAAAAATTGAACCTCAAGTTGCTAGACAGAAAGAGATAGCCAACATAAGAGCTGAAATTAATGAGATAGAGATTGAGAAAATTATGAATAAAATTAATAAAACCAAAAACTGTTTCTAAGAAAAAATCAATAAAACTGACAGACCACTGGCAAGAGTAACTAACAAAATAAGAGAGGAGACCCAAATCGATATTATCAGAGATATCACAGGAAAAATTACAACAAATATCCAAGACAAGCATAAGGAAATAATTCCAGACTCTACTCACAAAGGAAGGAAAACCTAGCAGAGGTGGATGAATTTCTACAGAAATACAAATTGCTATCCCCCCTTTCCTTTTTGGCCCTGCTTCTCCACCATGTATGGTGGGGGCAGCAGTTCGGTAAATAAACTTCTTTTCCTGCCTTCATAGTGTGTGGTATTCTCTCCATAGGCTACTGAATGAAACCTAACTATTTAATATTACATTTGATGCTGTGACTCATGGTGTTTTTGAGTTGGAAATGTTAGAATTTCCTAACCACTCCTTTTCTGTGAACTAAACTGCCTTGAGACACCACGCAAGACTTTTCATCAATACCATTGCTGGACTTCACATCCACGTCCACAACACTTCTCTTCTCTGGTGAGTGAAACTACTCACTACGGCATTCTGTTGCTCAATCTCTGTTCAGATGTGGCGACATGCCAGAGGCTCCTATGGCCTTTAGCGGAAAGGCTGGTCACCTCTGAATCCGAGGATGTTTGGTTATGGGGCTTGGTCATTTCTCTCTAGAGGTCTAAGGGAAGCAGGGACATCGCTTCTGCCTGGTCAGCTCTCCTTCACTCACCAGACTGACTCTCCTACACATTTAACGGGGTGCTATGAGTCATACCCAAGCCATGAAACCCCTCTAAAATGCCTCCTGCGCTCCCTGGATAGCCAGAGCACCTAATTTTTTTATGCTTTTCTCAGATTTAGACAATTTTTGCCTCTGCAATGGTAAATGGTCAACAGTCTGTTCACTTTCAGGATCTCTTTGCTCTCTGTTAATCATGTCCAACTTTCTATATCTCTCCCTTTCTTTTCTACAACTATTTGTATTGTGCCATGAAGCATGGGACATGGGCTGGGTCCAGGGGACCCATTTTAGGTTCCCTCTAAAAGGCTAGCCAAACTAGGCTTGATTTTTTTTGTTCAAGTTTTCTTTGCATTTTTTTAGAAATTTGTCATCTTGAGTTCGCCATCTTGGCCAAATGGTGGGTGAATGATTTGGCCCACTCCAATCCTTACCCTTCCACCAAGCTTTCTTCTCCTCCATCCATCTATTCAAATGTGCCTTGCTAACAAGTTGCTCTTTTCACAGACTCTGGTAACTGAGGCCCAACCATCTGATGTGCTTTGTTAGCAAAGATGTCTAAACATTGTTGTCTAAAATTTTAGGATTTGAGTTTTGTCTTTTTTGTTTTGTGTTGTTTAGGCTAGTACTGACTACGTGACTCTAAAATATTGGGCACATCTGTGTTAAGATTCTACCATCTAACAAGTTTTGTCATTGCAGAATATTTGGTCAATTCTTGATAAGGACCAGGTAAGCTCTACTTATTCTATTTGATCTCCTTGTTTCTTTAATTGGAAATAACAAAAGGTTTTCGTGACAAAAGTTGCAATTCAAATCCAGCCCGGGCTGAAAAATCCCTAAGACTCCATCTCGCAACTAACCTGCAAAGAGCCAGGCTGGAAGCTTGGCTCGCACCTCTTATCTCCAACCAGAAAACACTGCAAGAGTTTCTATAACTCAAAGTGGTAGAGTGCTAGACTTGAGCAGAAGTGCTCAGGGACAGTGCCCAGGAATTGAGTTCAAACCTCCTTGAATACCACCTGGGACAAACCATCCCACCAACGACACTTAGGATTTGGTAAGAAGGAATCAAGGATTTGATTGGACATGAACATCAGTGGGGGATACATAAAGCAGCATGGTCCTAATAATGAGCAGGGCCCACTAATCAATGTTGCCCCATGACCTGGCCCACTGGAGTGCATGGGGCATGCCACACAATTGAGCAGGGTATGCTGCAGGAGGGGGTAGGATGTCATCCTCACATGATGAGCTGTGAAGAATTGATTGGGGAACAGGCAGTTTGTGAAGTGATGGTTGAAAACTGTTAGGTAAGAGACCCACTGGAATGATGGAGGGGTTTAACCTATATATAGGCTGCATGGTCAGAGCAATGGAATTGGAGAAAATCAGGGGAAGACCTGCAACGAAGGAAATGGTGAGACAGCAGGAGGGGAAAGACCTGGGAGAAGAGGAATTTGAGGGCGAGCAGGAGGGGAAGGAAGCCAATTGGCCACAAGGCCAGAGAAGTGTAGTGGAGAGGCCTAAAGAGAAGAAGGAAGTGATGGAAGGGAAAAAGGGAAATGAAGGAAAGGTCTATAAAGAAGGAAGGAATAAGGGAAAAGGGAAAAGCCTTACCTATTGAAGTTTGGAGAGTGGAGATGGTAATTTGGGGGGTTGGTGTTTTGCAAACCAATTAACTATGCCTATTGGATGTCTGAGGTTTGGTGGTTGGGGCTGGGCTGTCACTGAGTGTACAGCACAGGACAAGGTAAATGCAGACCCAGTTCTAGTGTAAATAAAATTATCTTCAATGTGCCTCATTGGATTGCCTTGTGTTTCATGCATTATAAGTGTACAAGTTCACATGTTAATAGTCTCAAAGGCCACGATTTTTGTAAAATGTTATGAGGTCAAAATAGGTTTGAAAAACCCAATGGAACAATGATATCACAATGACAATATGATGTCACAATATTGAGTGATAATAATATTTTGATGTTATACTTAGTTGGTGATGCCATAATGGTGATGAAGTCACAATAGGTTTACGATGTTATAATAAGTCACAATAGTTTTTTTTTTATTGTGAAAATACTGTACAGAGGGGTTACAATTACATGGGCAAGATAATGTGTACATTTCTTATCAAGCATTATAGCCTCCTCCTTTGTTTCCTCTTCCCATCCCTTCCCATACTTACCTGGCAGGGGAAATACCACGATCACATAATAGGTTTATGATGTCAGTTATGATGTCCGTTCCACCCAGGAGAAAGTCATCCCACCCAGGGAGAAAAAACTATGCCCACAGAAAAGTGACTTTCTTCACCAGGTAAACACAGCCAGAGACTATCCCTCCCAACAACAGCCTAGACAAACAATTGAAATTCAGTAAACATAAACCCCGAGAAAAGCTCCAAGCTGGGCTCTGTGAGTGTCTCAGGATTTAACCCCTCAGGGAAAAGCTACTGTTTACTGAAAGACCTCACCCCTAAACAGAACCTAGCCTCATCACAACATCTCCAAACTAGAGGAAACAGCCATCTTTCTCTTTTGTGATACTCCAAGCAGATCTCCCTCCCGCTGAACTAGCCTGGGAGGAGGATCAAAAAACATGCCTAACACAGAGCAGTTTCTGCCTGCCCAAACTGACTTAAGAAACCAATCAAGCCATAAGAAAACCAAACACCACAAGCAGACCCAAGACTCCATCAAGAGACTTGTTATGGACACAGAGGAGATACAGGGTCTTCCCATTCAGCCCCCACCCCCCCCCCCAAAAAAAATTAAGGAACTCTTTTTTGAAACTTTTCTTAAATTTTTATTTTTTAAAAATGTTTTCTGTTAAACTTTTTTCTCATAATTTTTATTTTTGGTGTGTGTGTGTGTGTGTGTGTGTGTGTGTGTGTGTGTGTGTGTATGTGGGTGTGTGTGATCTCTTTTGACCTTTTGGGACTTTTTTGTTGTTTTCATTTTTTCTCTCTTTTTTTTTTTACATGACTTAATTGCTGTTCTCCTCATCCCGATATATACCTGTAGTCAATTATTAGACTTTATCCCCCATTGTGTATATACTTAATCCAGAAATTTATTACTCAATTCACAACCTCTTAGGCTTAACTTCTTTAAGAGCAGTATCATCTCTTTATGCCTACATAATTATCAAGAAACTAATTTTAATTTTCCTTATTTTTTTGCTTTAATGTTTCCTTTCTATCCCTCCCTTCCACTCATTCTATCCTTTTCTTCTGTCAATATCATTTCTTTAAAAGTACGTAATTTTAAGTGTTTCACTTGTTAAATTTAATTTTTGTTTTTCCATTTTCTTTTTTTTATTTCTCTCCTATCATTCTGTCCAATCCATTTCCCTCTCTGAGATTAGGATTTGGTTAAATTTACTCTCCTTTTACCCCTCCATATCCCTCTAGTCCTATTTGTCCCCATATTTTTCCCTTAATCTAATAATTTCTGGATTGCCAAATCCTTTTTTTCTGTTTGTAGCCCATTAATAAATAGTTGTTTTATGTTGAATAGATTGTATCTTTTGAATTAGATTGTATCTGCAGCCATTTTGATTGTGCAACCACAGGACTCTGGTTGATGCTTGTCTTAAAATAGTGTTCTAGCACAAAATTGGTGTTATTTTCATACCAAATGGGCAGAACAAGCCGAAAAGCACAATAAAAATGGCAAGTCCAGGTATCTCAACTCCCACTCATGTTAAGAAGGTTACAGAATTGTTAATGAATAAACCAGAGGAGTTCCATAAAAACCTGTACAAACGCTACTGGTAAACATAGTGAATGGAATGATTGAAAAATTGCAAAGGACTCAGTGTGAGCATGATAGGGAGAGAGAGGAGGCAAACCAAAATTCATACAGGAATCTTTTAAGCATTAGGAAGCTACTTAAAGATTAATGCAGGAATTGCATAAGCAGGTTGAGAATAGTCAAAGAGAAATACAGGAGATGCGTGAGCAGGCTGAGCACAGCCATAGAGAATTACTAGAATTGCGTGAACTTGACTAAACTAATCAAAGAATAATACAGGAACCATGAGAGCAGGATGAGAATAGACAAAGATCAATAGAGGCATTCATGGAATCCATAAACAGACAGCTGAAAGAAGTCAGGGAGATCACAAATGGAATACTGAAAGGAGCAAGACAAGGAAACCATAACCAATCAACTAAGTGATTTGAGAAACTGAACACCAAATTAAGGAAGTAAAGAAGTTCATACAAGATCTAAAACAAAGCTCCAACAAAGAATTTGAAGCCATCAAAGCCGACCAATTACAAGGAAAAGAAATAAAAAACAAAGTAGAAAGTCTTGACAGTAGGTTAGACCATGCAGAAGATTGAATCTCGGGGATTGAAGACAACCTAGATATTATAGAGAAAGAACATACAACCTTCCAAATAAAGTCCAAAAAATATGATAGATCTATTCAACATTTGGAAGACACCATCAGAAAGCCTAATCTGAGGATAATGGGTGTAGAGGAGCACCTAGAGACAGAAGTTAATGTTCTAGAAAATTTATTTAACAGAATTCTAGCAGAGAACTTCCCAAAAATGCAAAAATATAGACCTATTCAGATACAAGAAGCTTATGGAACCCCAAATAGACCAGATCAAAACAGGACATCCCACTGTCACATTATAATCTGCACAGGATCAATTCAGACCAAGGAATGGAGCCGTAAAGATCTCAAGGAGAAAAGAACAATCACCTATAAACAGAAACCAATTAGAATCATCCCAGATTTCTCAGCAGAGCCGATTAAAGCCAGAAGAGCCTGAAATGGTATATGCCATGCGAAAAGACATACAACTATCAACCAAGAATACTGTACCCAGCTAAACTCTCCTTCATAACTGGAGGTGAAAGAAAAACCTCCCATAGCAAAGATAAATTGAAACAATACATCTCCACCAAACCAGCCCTACAAAAGACAAAAGTGTCCTACACATAGGAAACCAACAAGACCACAGTAAAAGCCAAGAAACAGCATCCAAGGGAATAAAATTAGAACTCAACACTAAAAGCCAACAAAGAAAGTACTGTACAACATGGAGGCTGAACAACACACTGTTGAATCACCAATGAGTCATGGAAGAAATTAGAAAGGAAATGCAAATGTTCATGATATTAAAAAATAAATGAACACACCAATTACCAGCTCCTTTGGGACACAGCAAAGACAGTACTCACAGGCAAGTTTATAGCTTAGTGGTTATACAACAACAAATTGGAGAGATCTGAAACCAACAATTTAATAAGACATCTGAACCTCCTTGAAAAAGAGCAGCAAGATAAACCCCAATCCATTAGATGGAAAGAAATAATTAAAATTAAATAAGAATTAAATGAATTAGAAACCAAACATCATAGAAAGAATCAACAAAACAAAAAGTTGTTACTTCAAAAAAATTCACAAAATTGACAGACCTTTAAGCAAATCTTATCAGAAAAAGAAAAGAACTCACCCAAATTTAAAAATAAAGTCAACTCAGAGATGCGAATGGAAACATCATCACAAAAACAACCAAGATTCAAAAAATTATAAGGGAATACTTTTCAAACCATTATGCAAATAACTTTGAGAACCTGACAGAAATGTAGCATTTCCTAGCAAATCTTAACATGCCGAAACAAACAAGATGAGTTAAATCAACTTAACATGCCCATATCAAGCATAGAAATAGATACAGCAATGAGTCCTCCCATCTAAGAAAATCCCAGGACCAGATGGATTCACAGCGGAAATATATAAGGCCTTCAAAGTAGAGCTCACACCAATACTCCTCCCACTCTTCAATAAAATTGAAAGAGAAAGTTCATTACAGAATTCATTCTATGATTCCATCAGAACCCTTATCCCAAAACCAGGCAGGGACTCATCAAAGAAAGAAAACTGTAGACCCATTTCTTTGATGAACATTGATGCAAAACACCTCAACAAAATTTGGGCCAATGGATGTCAACAATTCATCCAAAAAATCATACACAATGATCAAACAGCATTCATTTCAGGGATGCAAAGCTGGTTCAATATATGCAAATCAGTTAATAAAATTCATCACATCAACAAGAGCAAGGATAAGAACCACATGGTTATCTCAATAGATGCAGAAAAAGCACTGACAAAATCGTACATCCTTTTGTGATGAAAGCTCTGTAAAAACTATGAATCCAGTCAACATTCCTCAATACAATAAAGGCTGTATATGACAAACCTACATCCAGCATTATAGTTAATGGTGAAAAACTAAAGCAATTTCCTCTGAACTCAGGAATGAGACAAGGATGTCCACTCTCTCCACTTCTCTTCAATTTAGTAATAGAATGCCTAGCTACAGCAAAAGACAAGATGCAAACATAAAAGGGATCCAAATAGGGAAAGATAATGTAAAACTCTCCCTATATGCAGATGACATGATGTTGTATTTAAGTAATCCCACCGACTCCACTCCGAAATTATTCATGCTGATTCAAAACGTTGGCAAAGTAACAGGGGAAAAATTAACTATCAAAAATCAATGGCTTTTCTGTGTGCCAACAATGAGAAAAGCATGGCTGAAATCAGGAAAACAACTCAATTCATAATAACCAATAAAAAATAAAATACCTAGGTATTTTATGAGAGGATCTTTATGATGCAAACTTTAAAAACCTGGAAAAGGAAATAAAAATGGAACTTAGAAAGTGGAAAAACCTCTGATGCTCCTGGATTGGCAGAATCAACATCGTGAAAATGGCAATACTTCCCTAGGCTATCTACAAATTCAATGTGATGCTTATCAATATTCCAAACTCATTCCTTAAGAAAATAGAAGAGGCAATCCAAAAAATTATGGAACAATAAAAGACTCTGAATAGCGTAAAAGATCATTAACAGAAAGAAAAGTGGTGGAGGAATATCAATACCAAATTTCAAACTCTACTACAAAGCCATAGTAATCAAAACAGCTTGGTACTGGCACAAGAACAGACCTCAGGACCAGTGGAATAGAATTGAAAACCCAGAAATGAAGCCACAGACCTATAGCCACCTAGTCTTCAATAAGGGAGCTAAAAAATAGAATGGAAGAAAGAGCCTCGTCTGTAAATGGTGCTGACAAAATTGGTTAATCACTTGTAGAAAACTATAGCTAGATCCATATATATCACCCTGCACAAGAATCAATTCCAAATGAATGAAAGACCTCAGAGTCAAAGCAGAAACCCTGAAAACATTGCAGGTCTAACTAGGAGATAATTTATGTGTCATTGGCCCAGGCAGAAATTTTCTTAATAGAGACCAAGAAGCAGAACAGATCAAAGAAAGGTTGGACAAATGGAATTGCATGAAATTGCAGAGCTTCTGCATGGCAACGGACAGAGCTAGCAAGATCAATAGAAAGCCCACGGATTGGGAGAAGATCTTCACTAGCCATACAATGGACAAGGGTCTCATATCTAAAATATACCTGGAACTCAAAAAATTAAATCCTCCAACAACAAATCCTCAAAGAAACAACTCCCAAATAAATAAGTGGGCTGAAGACTAAAGAGAAACTTCTCTGAAGAGGAAAGAAGGATAGCCAATAAATACATGAAGAAATGCTCGACCTCCCTAGCAATAAAAGAAATGCAAATCTAAACTATACTGAGATACCACCTTACCCCAGTTAGAATGGCTATAATGAAGAACTGTAAGAACAACAGAAGCTGGAAAAGATGTCGGTGGGACTGTAATCTTGTTCAACCATCTGGAAACTAATATGGAGGTTCCTCAAAAGACTACATATAGAGCTCCCCTATGACACAGCAATTCCACTTTTGGGCATTTACCAAATAATCACAAACAAGCCCATACTAAAGCTACCAGCACTGCTATGTTTATTGCAGTATTATTTACCATACCCAAGATATGGAACCAACCCAGATGCCCCTCAGTAGATGAATGGATTGATTAAAATGTGGCAACAATGCTTGATAAGAAATGTACTTGTTATCTTGCCCATGTAATTGTAACTCCTCTGTACGGAATTTTACAGTAAAACAATGTGGTATAGATAGATAGATAGATAGATAGATAGATAGATAGATAGATAGATAGATAGATAGATACACACACACACACACACACACACACACACACACACACACACACACACACACACACACACACATATATATACAATGGAATACTATACAATGGAATCCTATGCCTCCATCAGAAAAAATGGCATTGCCCCATTTGTTAGGAAATGAAAAGCCTTGGAAAATATTATGTTAAGTGAATTAATCCAGGCACAAAGAAACATAGCTTCCATGGTTTCCCTTATTTGCAATAACTAGTATATGTCAGTGATAAACACAATCTCTCAGACAAGTTGATGGTAGGTGAAATGAACACCAGTATAAGGACTCAAATGGTTTTTCTTTCTTGCTGTTGTTTCTAGCATATTTACAAAATGATTTCTTTGTTGCTTTTTATGTCCCTCCCCCACGATATAACCTCTATTTTCACTGTATTTGATGTTGGTAAAATTTGGGGAGGGGAAGGAAAAAACTAATTGGGATACATGTGAACCCATTGCAACAATGACATGTACAAGACATTATGTCGAAAATCGAACTTTACAACTTTGGCGCAAGGGGCGGGGGGGGGGGGGGGGGCAGAAAGGGAGATGGGAAGGGATGGGAAGGGGAAACAAGTGAGGACGCAACAATGCTTGATAAGAAATATACTCATTAGTTTGTTCATGTAATTGTAAACCCTCTGTATATATTTTCACATTAAAAATCATGAAATAATAAAGTAAAAATCCATGCCATTTTTTTTTGCCTGTCATGGGGCTTGAACACTGGGCCTGGGCACTGTCCCTGAGCCCTTCAGCTCAAGGATAACACTGTACCATTTGAGCAACAGTGCCGTTTCTAGTTTTCAAGAGATGTATTGGCGATAAGAGTCTCACAGACTTTTCTGCCCATGCTGGCTTTGAACCACTATCCTCAGATCTCAGACTTTTGGGTAGCTAGGATTTCAGGCATGAGCCACCAAAGCCCAGATTCAAGACAAGTTTAAAAAAACAAGCGTATTGAAACTTCTGGATTTTTCTAATAAACAATGTTATTTTTTCAGCATTAATTTATAACTATGAGTAATTTTTAGATGTAACTAGGAATTTTTTAGTAGAATCAAATATGTTTTACTATTACTCAGTATCTCACAAAAACCCACTGTAATTGACTTTCCCCAAAGGGAATTATTACATACTATATTACTCATTATTATTATTACACTCTATATTACATATAGTGTGAAGTGAAAATAGTTTGGACCATTTCGTATAAATTTGTAGATGCTACTTTAGCACTATAAATTCATAACTGTTATTTTAAATGAAGGAAAGAAGATTTTTGAGTTAAAATGAAATATAAATGTACAATGTGTCCCAATTGAATAAAAAATTCTGAGTTCATACAGACAAAAATATTTTCTTTCCACAAAAGACTTTGAAGTAATACCATTGGAAATAGTGAGGCAAGAGGAGGAAGAATTAAAATCATGTCAAACAATGTCTGTTATTCTGCTATCCCCTCCACTATGAAGACCTGCCCATTCCCAGTTGTCACAAAATTTCAAGTGTCTCTCTTAGAATCTATTTGGAATAATTCTAAATCACTGACTATTTTTGTAAATTCTGTTATATGAAATAAAATATTGACACAAAACAATTGAAATAAAATGCACGCATATATTGAAGTCACCACAACTGGAAAAACAATCAACAAAGTAGAAGTCCCCCAGGAACAAAAACATGTTGTGCCCAGTTTTTTTAAGCACAAAATCCTCAAATACATGTTAACTTGGAGTAGAGCCATAAAGATAACTGTGTCTCAGAAATATGGTTGTATTAATTTGTAATTAAATTCATCTAGATGAACCTAATGTAGCAAATCCCTTGAATGGATCAAATTGTTTAAAATGAATGTGACTGTTTGTGGAGTGAGATCTGCACATATTTAAAAGAATAAAATAACAAAATCATGACATACTTAACAAATTCAGAAAAGCAATGAAAAAGTCCAATATTATCCATATTGAGAACGAATTCCTACTGATTTAACAAGAAAAAATATGCAAATAATAGAATCTGAGCAGTGTACATGAGTGTATATAACTTTAAACTACTCCAAATTACACTTTGTAGAAGACTGAATGTGGGTAATCTAAAGGAGAATATCAACACATGATATAAATGAAATTAAAAGTCTCATGAAAAGAGAGAAGTATTTTCTGGAAAATAATAGCTTAACAAATGGTGGTCAAAATCTTTCTAGTACTGACAAAATTGCATACTTATTTATTTAGACCCCAAAAAAAGACCCCAGTTACTCAAGCTGATTTGAAACTTTGGCAAAGTACCAGGATACATCTGTAACATTATTATGGATGTTGACTCTGGCATGGAATTCATTTCATCTTTGATCTGACAAATGAATAAATGAAAAAACATAACTTCTCCAACTAAATATCAAGACCTAATTAAACATATCACCAGAAAAGTCATTATGTAAGCCGTATTGCAACTGGGGTAAAAGAAAAATCAGTCATAGTGATTCTGTATTTATTGTAAATGTTCATGTTTTTTCATAAATTATTTCCTTTAGTTTGCATTTTTAAAACATTATGTTACATGATGTATATCTTGGTAACTAATTTTGGATGACTCCTTAAATTTTGTTCTGAGTATAATGTCTCTCTTCTGTTCCTAACCCATGAAACGATGTTGAATCCAAAAGCATTCTAATAACCACTGTTTATAATACACAAAATCTCATAAGCATGACACCAGTAAGCATTGATTAACATTTTGATACCAGGGTCTCATGACTTATGAGGACTATCTTCATGAGTTGCATTGTACCTAGATTCCACAGCCTAAATTTAGCCACTGTTAAAAAATGTTTATATCTTTATTTGTCACCCATCAGAGATTAAATCTGAGTATAAAGCCAAAGGAAAATGATAAAGTAAGAGTTTAGATTTTCTGGATATAAAGTAAACAAAATGCAGCATAGAGTAACTCACTATTTCACCAAAACAGTCTAAGCATTACCTTACAATGTGTATTATTCTCATGAAGGGAATGGGGAATATGAGAAGAGGACTAACCAAGCACTGTCTTCAAATATATATAATTTGGATTTATCTCTATATTTTGCTATAAACATTTCTGATAAAAAACTGTTTGAATAATTGATTTATAATATATCCTAGTTTCATATACCAAATTACATTCAGAAAATGGGATATAAAAATTAACTAAAGAAAGTCCTGGCAGAAAAAAATGCACCTCTTACTATGTGACACCCAATTCTGAGGTGTTTCATTATGCCTCCATTTAATGAATGTGATTGTTTAAATGTTTCATAAAGTACTAATTAAAACTGATCAGTGTATTATAATCTAATTGTTTCCAATTTTATCCGAGAATCATTTGTGAACTTCCCATTCAATCATGACATACATCACATTCCATTGGTATTTATATGGATAGGAATGAGTTTCTTAGGATCTCCTGCCATTTGGAGGTGGCAGGACCAGGATTCAAACTGTTGGCTCCAGCCCCCAGCACTTCAACCCGAACATAAGGAACTCACTGGGCCGTTCAAGAACATCAGCAAGACCAATGATTAGGCAGGCAACAGTGGCTCTCAGAAGTCCTCCTTGATACTTACAAGGTTGTGATAGGAGGATCATGGTCAAAGTCACCCAAGGCAGAAAAGTCCTTGAGAGCCCTGTCCAACTTCAGTGTAACAAAGCCAGAAGTATAGCCATATGATACCAGTGTTAGAGGGCTAGCCTTAAGTAAAGCAGCTCAAGGACTGTGCCCAGATCTTGAGTTCAAGGTCCAGGAGTGTTAACAAACATATACACAACAATCTGTGCAGCCATCTGCCTGAAGCAGGTCACCCTCAGCAGCTTTTATTTACATTTTATTATGAGGCCAATGCAGGAACAGTCACAAACCAGGCAGGGGAAGAGAAGATCAGGTTTCTTAGAAGTAACCAGTATTCAGAAAACTAACATTGGAGACATAAAATGGTAGCATACTTATGTAAAAACTACCATTAAGAAAAGGACGAGGGGGCTGGGAATGTGGATTAGTGAGAGAGTGCTTGTCTAGTACGCAAGAAGCCCTAGGTTTGATTCCTCAGTAGCACATTCAAGAAAAAGCCAGAATTGGTCTTGGATGTCAGGAGGAAAAAAGGGAACACTCCCCAGTCATGAGGCCTTCTGCAGTGTGCCAGGACACCAACATGGTCTTCACACAACCACAGAGCAGGAAGACTGTCTCCCACTTCTCAGGCAGCCGAGGTCCCCAGAGTCAAGAGGGCAGAGCCAGGTTATAACTCAGGTATTTGGAGTCAGAAAAGAAAGGGCCCTGCCTCTCCTTGGACTGGGGATTTACATTAATGATGTGGAGAATGAAGGAAGGTGAATGGACTGGCAGAGGTAGAAGAAGGGCCTTCAAATCTGACAGATGGAGAGTCAAAAACCCACTCCCTAAGACCAAAGAGCAAGGCTCTCTATTGTTAACCTGAAGATAGCCTGAGGTTCCCTTCACCTGAGGAAGGAAGGTTAATTAGTCATTGTTTGAAGAGGCTGAGAAAATCCTGACCCTGGTGTAACTCTGACAAAAGTTTCAGGTTTCCCCTCATTGCTGGCCGTGTCTGGAATGAAGTGGTTTTGCAGCTCACTTCCCTGTTGAGTGTGTACATTCTGCCTCCTAATCCTGTGGGCCTAGGTCTCTTTACCTAGTTTGGCTTTTGAAACTGTTTTCTCTCCTTCAAATAGTGTTACACTGGAGTTCTTCCTGCTAACAGGACCAGGGCTTGGAAGCTGAGAACTTCATTTGAACCCAGGATTGGTCACTGATGTTTATTTCCTGCTTTTATAACTCAAGAACTCTAAGAAAATTTAGAGTGCAAGCAACTTCTCATTACCAAGGGAGACACAGGAAGCTCTTGAACATCTGACCTTTCAGCAGTAGAAGTCAGAGTGTCATAGACTTTCCAGCCCTGGCTAGCTTCATCCTGTGATCCTCAGACATCAGCCTCCTGAGCTAGGGTGATGGGCATGAGCTACTGGTGCTCTCCTAGGTTCAGAACTGTAATAACTTTGGCATTACAAGTCAATTGCTTATCACAAAGGGCTTGGGCAGCATATTAGGCCTTTCAACATTGGACCTTTCAGAACCGTAGGACACAAGGTTATAATGCTAGAGTCTGAGAGGCTGTGCATATGGATGGACTACACTTGAACCTTGAGCTCTAACTCCAATTCTGGTGTACGTGAACAATCATTTTTCCAGAGTATATTCTAATTAGCAAAAAGGAAAAGGACTTTGCTTAACCCTCACTTTTTTCCAGTTTTGTGTCTCAAACTCAAGCATGAGCACTGTACTTGAGTTCTTCAGCTCAAGCTGAACACTCTACCACTTGACCCACAGGACCACATGTGGTCTTTTTGTGGTTCATTGGAGATAAGAGTCTAACAGGTTTTCCTTGCCTAAGCTGTCTTTGAACTGTGGTCTTCAGATCTCAGCCTCTTGAGAAGCTAAGGTTCCTATTGTGAGCCACAGGCATCTGGCCTCTTGTTTTTGCCAGACCTGGGACTTGAACTAAGGACCTGGGTACTGTCTCCGAGCTCCTTTTTCTCAAGCCTAGTGCTGTACCACTTGAGCCACTCCACAGCTTCTGGCTTTTTCTGAGTATGTGGCACTGAGGATCCAAACCTTACCATTCATGCATGCTGAGCCAGCTCTCTACCACTAAGCCACATTTCTAGCCCCACCCTTACAAATTTATTCTTCAACTTGACTATCCCGAAGAAAAGGCTTGTGAGTATAAATCATCTAAAAAATTCCTATAGGAAGGTTCTAAAGATAAAGAAGACAAAGTTCATAGTTGGAAGAGACTCTAAACATGTGAAGACTGTGACAAATGCTTCCATTTAATTATGTATCATGTTTCAACACTTAATAAAATATTAATGAAAAACCAGTCAAGGTCTTAAACTATTGTGTATGAATTTATAATAGATATACAACATGTACTAAATATTATGTGTATAATAATACTAAATACAATAAACAATAAGTAAATGAAAAGTAAAAAATAAAATACAAAATCAATAATAAAAATTATAATATATGTAATAAACATACATATGTAAATATATATCAAATATTACACATATATAAAAATAGCTTTTCCATTGCAGGGCCTTCATTCAGACGCTGGGAACTCTAGCCTGAATTTCTTTCCTCAAGGACAGGGAGCTTTGCCTTCACCCATGGTGCAAAAGAGTTACCTGGATGGTGAGATCAATACCAGCAATGATGGAAATACTGGCCCCAGTTCCAAGACAGTGACTTAATTTTTTTAATGGAAGCAGTTATGTTTATTCAGTTACATAATGAACATTTTAAAAAAAAACACTGTAGAATTTTGTACATCGATTCAGACACCTTTCTTTTACCCCCAAAATGCTTGTCTGAGCACTACTTTTTTCATTTTTTTATTGTAAAAATGTTGTACAGAGGGGTTACATTTAAATGAGCATGGTAATGAGTACATTTCCTATTGAGCATTGTTGCATCCTCCTTTGTTTTCCCCCTACCATTCCTTCCCTCCCAACTCCACAACTACTCCCCCTGCTGAGCTCAGTGACTTAATTTTTATTTTTGGATTTGCATGAGGTTTGAACTCAAGTAGTGGCAAATCTTCACTTTCCCTCACATTGCTACATATTTACCAAGACCCTAAGTTCAAATCCCAGGTTAATGAAGAAAACTGGTAGAAATTCAAAACAAGGGCTATTTCTTTTTTAATTTAGTTAAATAATTAATTAATTTTTTTATTTATTCTTTATTTTGCCAACACAGGGCTTGAACTCAGGTCATGGCAAATCTGCCTCAGCTTCAATCGCCCTAGGGTGGGGCACCCTTGGACCCATAGTCAATCCAGGGATCCTAGGCCCAGAGGGCTTGCAGGAAAAAAAAAACGTAGCATAGCACAAAAAGTGGCAAGCTGCAGAGAGCTGAGGGTTTTACATTTGTTTCTTTGCACAGTGACCATCCTGGGTCTGAATAACATGGCTGCAAAGTGGACCTGAACTGCCATACCTGAATGCTGGCTTGCTATCAGGGAATCCATAGGCCAACCTGTGAACATAGGCCCCGGGTTCAAATCCCAGTACTGACACCTACCAGTGGCAAGAGATCACAAAAGACTAGTTCCTATGCATAGGAATACCAATTGAAAGAGTAGTTCATGCTTCGGTCTAGTCTAAAATTGGATGCAATAATCCTAAGATGCTGATTGAACTTAATTAATAGGTTATTATGCATGAAAAGAATAATATTCCTTCAATGGCGATATAATAAATGCTTAAGAGTTGGTAGGAATGTAGTAGGTGCCATTCAATCATAGATAGACTGCTCTGATGCTCCTTACTAATATATATTTATTTGTATACCACACTCTGCCTATACATGCAACATTGTTTTGGCCAAACCTGGGGCTGGATCTCAGCACATGGAACCACTTCACAGCTTCATTGCCTAAAGGCTGCCATGCTGACACTCATCCATTCGTGAATTGGGCTTGCTAAACCCTGAGTTCACATCCCAGCACTGCCAAAAATTTAATGTTTCCTTTTCTGTGAGAGTCCTGGGAGTCAGGCATGATAGAGAACATATTTACAAATCTAGATGCTGTGATAGGATGTAAACAATATAATAAATGTTAGAGGGGGTCTTCAGAGTCAATGAAATAAATGGTAAATCAATGAATAAAACAATAAATAAAATGAATAACCACACCCAACAAAATATGGACTGACTATGTGTATGGAAGTATAAATCCTATCTTTAAAATGGATATAAAGAGTATGTTTCCCAGCTCTTAGGCTTGAATTCAGGCCTTGGGAACAGGCCTGACTTTCTTGTCTTCAAGCATGTTCAGATTCCCTTCCGTCACGGTGCTGCAAATATACCCAGACCTTGAGTTCAAATCCCAGGCCTGGCAGAAAAAATGTCATGAATTGCAAACCAAGGAACTAAATATACTTTTTAAATTGAGGGCTATTGGAGAAGCCATTGTGCCGCACGGCAACATAAGCCTACATTTCGAATATAGTTATGCCATTTCCAGATGGTGGGAGATCCTCAGAAATTCGTTCCCATCCACAGGAATAATGATGGAATGTTATCAATATCACAGTTGAATGACATGCTCATGAATGATACTTGTACACAATTAGACTTTATGATTTCAGTCAGCTGATTGATTTTATTTAATATCTTATGAAACATTAAAAGGATACTATTTCTCACAGGGACTCAATAATTTCAGGACACTGATTTATTTAATAGTTTATTGAAGATAAAAATAATAACATTAATTACATGGAGGCATAATAAATACCCAAGAATTGGTAGGAATGTAGTCTATATAATTGAAAAATTGATAGACATCTCTGGCACTCTGTAAAGATATATATATATATATATATATATATATATATATATATTAGTGTACTACGATCTGCCTGTCAATCTGTTCATATTTTGTTAACACCTGGTGCTTGATCTCAGATCCTGGGAACTGTTTACCAGCTCAATTTGTTCCAGGATGGCACGCTAACTCACACACATTCATGAATTTGGCCCTGTGGTCCTTGAGTTCAGATGCCATCATGCCCAAACAATGAATCATGAAGTAAGAAACTGATGGTGACACATGTTTTCCTTTTCTGTGAAAGTCCTGGGTGTCAGGTATAAGTGGAATACATATGCAGATCTATATCCTATTTAATCAATGTAACCAATGTTCTATGTGCCATATTAGTCAATAAAATAAACAGTCAATACATGTTGGGTCTTTGTTTGCCCCCTAAAGATGGATGGGGCCCGGGAATGGTAAGTGTGCCACTCATCCGTTCCCCAGCCTCCCTTAGCCTGGGGGACATTCAGACACAATGGGGAGTCAAGTCAAGCAAGAACTCCTTTATTACCACACAGCAAGCACCTGTTAAAGGGATAAATTGCGAGGCATGGAAGGGGAGGGAAAGGAACCAACCAATCACTGTAAAGGTCACACCCTATCATGCACCTAAGCTTTATCCAATCAGATTTTAAGGTAAACAATTGGGCTGTGCCCACTCAACTTCCTCTCAGCACCATCTTTGCTGCCGATGTGCCCCACAAACACCTGAATAAAACAAAAAATAAAATGAATAACTACACTGAATGCAATATGGTGTCAACCTATGTATGTAAATATAAATCATATATTTAAAATGTACACAAATAGGATGTATTCTTGTGCTGGGGATCGATTTCAGACCTAAGGAACAGAAACGAATTTCTTGACTTCAAGAAGGCTAGCTTTCCATTTCCACACAGTGCAACAGAGTTACCCAGACTATGAGTTCTAGTCCCAGTCCTAGTAGAAAAAAATGGCACCTTTATACTATGTGAAGCACAATTCTTAGGTATTTCATTATGCCTCCATTTAATGAACATGATTGTTTAAATGCTTCATGAAATATTGATTAAAATCGACCAGTGTCCTATAATATAATTGTGTATAATTTTATCCTAGAATTATTTAAGAGCTGCCCATTCAATCATAACATACATCACATTCCCTTGGTATTCATATAGCTAGGAATGACTTTCTAAAGATCTCCTTCCATTTGGAGTTGGCAGGACCAGGATTCCAACTGTGGGCTCCAGCTCCCACCATTTTAACTCAAGGATAGGGAACTCACTGGTCTGTCCAAGAACAGCAAGACCAATGATTAGGCAGGCACCAGTGACTCTCAGCAGTCCTCATTGATGCTTAAAAGGCTGTAATAGGAGGATAATGGTCAAATTCACACTAGGCAGGAAAGTCCTTGAGATCCCTGTCCAACTTCAGTGCCAACAAAGCCAGAAGTAGAGCCGTGTAGCTCCAGTGCTAAACGGCTATCCTTGATCAAAAGCAGCTCACAACACACACACACACACACACACACACACACACACACACACACACACACACACACACACACTGCAGTCTAATCATCTATCTGTTTATATATTGGCCAGTCCTATGGGTTGATCTCAGGTCCTCAAATTTGCCCGCCAACTTCTCTTGCATAAGACTGGCATGCTAACAGTTACCCACTCATGAAGTGGGCTGCTAGCCCCTGAGTTCAAGTCACAGAACTGCCAAAAACTTAATCCTGAGGAAAGCCAATTGCCTCATTTGGTTTCATTATCGGTGAAATTTCTGGGACTCAGGAATGATGTAGAATACATAGGCAAATCTATGTCTTATGTAATAGGATGCAAAAAATATTATATGTGTAGTCATATTCACTAAAATATATAAGAAACAAATAAAACACAAAATAAAATGAATATACTAACTGCAATATGCAGTTAGTATGCAGTAAAAATGTGTAGGTCAATAAAAACCATGTACTTAAAATATATAAATATATTATTTTTTTGAGTGCCAAGACTTTAATTCAGGCCCTAGAAACAGGCATGACTTTCTTGTCTTCCAGAATGGTGATCTTTCCCATCCCCCACAGTACTGCAGATTTACCCAGACCCTGAGTTCAAATCCCAGGCCTGGCAGAAAAAATGGCATGAATTCTAAGCCAAGGAGTCTCATAATTTTTTTTTTTTATGGGAACAAATCATTCAGAAGATCTCATTTATTTGCCTGTAGTTGGTATACCGATTATAGAGCACTATGTCTTCTTTTTTTTTTTAATTTAATTTAATTTTATTTGTGAACATACTGTACAGAGGAGTTACAGTTACATGGGCAGGATAATGTGTACATTTCTTACCAAGCATTGCAGCCTCCTCCTTTGTTTACCCTTCACATCCCTTCCCAGCCTCCCCCCTCCCCCACTAATCCCAATCCTTCTCCTTCCTCCCCCCCCAGCCCCCCCCCCCCCCCCCGCACCAACGTTGTAAAGCTCGTTTTGGACATGACATTTTGTACTTCTCATTGTTGCAACAGGTCCACCTGTATCCTTAAACAACTGGTTTTTCCCCATCTCCTCCACAAGTTATACTGACATCAAATATAGTGAAAGCAAGGGTTATACTGTGGGGGAGGGACATACAAAGCAACAAAGAGATAATCTTATAAATGTGTTAGAAACACATGCATGAAAGAAAAAAACATTAAAATACACATCTAAGGGTTCATTTTCCTGACATCACATTATCTGACCTTTTCCGCTTGACTCATACATATACTAGATATTACAAATAAGGGAAACCATGGGACCTACGTTTCTTTGGGCCTGGCTTACTTCACTTAATATAATTTTTTCCAAGTTTTTCCATTTCCTAACAAATGGGGCAATGTCATTCTTTCTGATGGAGGCATAGAATTCCATTGTGTATATATACCACATTTTCTTGATCCATTCATCTACTGAGGGGCATCTGGGTTGGTTCCATATCTTAGCTATGGTAAATAATGCTGCAATAAACATAGTTGTGCTGGTAGCTTTAGTGTGGTCTTGTTTGTAAACATTAGGGTAAATGCCCAAAAGTGGGATTGCTGGGTCATAGGGGAGCTCTATGTGGAGTCTTTTGAGGAACCTCCATACTGCTTTCCAAAGTGGTTGAACAAGTTTACATTCCCACCAACAATGAAGTAAGGTTCCTTTCTGTCCACATCCCCTCCAGCATCTGTTGTTGTTAGAGTTCTTGATTTTTGTCGTTCTAACTGGAGTGAGGTGATATCTCAATGTTGTTTTGATTTGCATTTCTTTTATGGCTAGGGATGTTGAACATTTCTTCATGTGTCTATTGGCCATCCTTCTTTCTTCTTCAGAGAAGTTTCTCTTCAAGTCTTTAGCTCACTTATTTATTGGGCAGTTGTTTCTTTGAGGATTTGTTGTTGGGGGGTTTAATTTTTTGAGTTCCAAGTATATTTTCGATATGAGACCCTTGTCCGTTGTAGGGCTAGTAAAGATCTTCTCCTAATCCGTGGGCTTTCTATTGATCTTGCTAGCTATGTCATTTGCCCTGCAGAAGCTCTGCAACTTTATGCAATCCCATTTGTCCAACCTTTCTTTGATTTGTTGTGTTTCCGGGTCTCTATTCAGAAAATTTCGGCCTAAGCCAAGGAGACCCAGGGTTTCTCCTATTCCATCCTGTAATGTTTTCAGAGTGTCTGCTTTGAGTTCAAGGTCTTTGATCCATTTGGAGTTGATTCTGGTGCAGGGTGATATATAAGGATCTAGCTTAAGTTTTCTACATGTAGTTAACCAATTTTGCCAGCACCATTTACTGAAGAGGTTGTCTTTCTTCCATTCTATTGTTTTAGCTCCCTTATCGAAGATTAGATGGCTATAGGTCTGTGGGTTCATTTCTGGGTTTTCAATTCTATTCCATTGGTCCTGAGGTCTGTTCTTATGCCAATACCAAGCTGTTTTGATTACTATGGCTTTATAGTAGAGTTTGAAGTTTGGTATTGATATTCCTCCAGCAGTGTTCTTTCCATTCAGGAGCGTTTTTGCTATTCGGGGTCTTTTATTGTTCCATATGAATTTTTGGATTGCCTCTTCTATTTCCTTGAAGAATGAGGTTGGAATTTTGATAGGTATTGCATTGAATTTGTAGATAGCCTTGGGAAGTATTGCCATTTTCACGATGTTAATCTTTCCAATCCAGGAGCATGGGAGGTTTTGCCATTTTTTAAGTTCTGTGTTGATTTCCTTTTTCAAGATTTTAAAGTTTTCATCATAGAGGTCCTTCACTTCTTTAGTTAAGTTAATTCCTAGGTATTTTATTTTTTGTGGGGCTATTACAAATGGAGTTGCTTTCCTAATTTCAGCCACACTTTTCGCATTGTTGGCATACAGAAAAGCCATTGATTTTTGGGGGTTAATTTTATAACCTGCTACTTTGCCAAAGTTTTGAATCAGCTTGAGTAATTTGGGAGTGGAGTCTATGGGATTCTTTAAATACAAGATCATGTCATCTGCAAAGAGGGAGAGTTTTATTTCTTGTTTCCCTATTTGGA
The DNA here is from genome assembly GCF_019054845.1 of Dipodomys spectabilis. Lineage (NCBI taxonomy): Eukaryota > Metazoa > Chordata > Mammalia > Rodentia > Heteromyidae > Dipodomys > Dipodomys spectabilis. Next base: position 3,041,679 of record NW_024870761.1, read on the forward strand.
TCCCCTTTATGTCTGCATCTTGTCTTATTGCTGTAGCTAGGCATTCTAATACTAGATTGAAGAGAAGTGGAGAGAGTGGGCATCCTTGTCTTGTTCCTGAGTTAAGAGGACATGGCTTTAGTTTTTCACCATTGAGTATAATGCTGGCTGTAGGTTTGTCATATACAGCCTTTATCGTATTGAGGAATGTTCCATGGATTCCTAATTTTTCCAAAACCTTCATCATAAAGGGGTGTTGGATCTTGTCGAATGCTTTTTCTGCATCTATTGAGATAACCATGTGGTTCTTATTCTTGCTCCTGTTGATGTGATGAATAATATTAATTGATTTGCGTATATTGAACCAGCTTTGCATCCCTGAAATGAATCCTGTTTGATCGTGGTGTATGATTTTTTGGATGAATTGTTGAAGTCGATTGGCCAAAATTTTGTTGAGAAGTTTTGCATCAATGTTCATCAAAGAAATGGGTCTATAGTTCTCTTTCTTTGATGAGTCCCTGCTTGGTTTTGGGATGAGGGTTATGATGGCTTCATAGAATGTGTTCGGTAGTGAGCTTTCTCTTTCAATTTCATTGAAGAGTTGGAGGAGTATTGGTGTAAGCTCTGCTTTGAAGGCCTTGTAAAATTCCGCTGTAAAACCATCTGGTCCTGGACTTTTCTTAGCTGGGAGGTCTCTTATTGCTGTTTCTATTTCAATGCTTGATATGGGCCTGTTAAGCTGGTTTAACTCATCTTGGTTTAGTTTTGGCATGTCAATATTTGCTAGGAAAAGGTCCATTTCTGTCAAGTTCTCAAACTTATTAGCATAATGTTTTGAGAAGTATTCCCTTATAATGTTCTGAATCTTGGTTGTTTCCGTGGTGATGTTTCCATTCTCATCTCTGAGTTTATTAATTTGGGTGTGTTCTCTTCTTTTTCTGATAAGATTTGCTAAGGGTCTGTCAATTTTGTTAAGTTTTTCGAAGAACCAACTCTGTTTTGTTGATTCTTTCTATAGTTTTTTTGGATTCTAATTCATTTAATTCTGATTTAATTTTGATTATTTCTTTCAGTCTACTGGATTGGGGTTTATCTTGCTGCTCTTTTTCAAGGAGGTTTAGATGTGTCATTAAATTGCTAGTTTCAGATTTCTCCAATTTGTTGATGTAGGAGCTCAGAGCTATAAACTTGCCTCTGAGTACTGCCTTTGCTGTGTCCCAGAGGAGCTGGTAATTTGTGTGTTCATTTTTGTTGAATAGCATGAACATTTGAATTTCCTTTCTAATCTCTTCCATGACCCACTCTTGATTCAGCAGTGTGTTGTTCAGCCTCCATGTGATACTGGACTTTCTTTGGTGGCTTTTGGTGTTGAGTTCTAATTTTATTCCCTTGTGGTCTGAGAGAATGCAAGGTATAACTTCAATGTTTCTGCATTTAGACAAGTTTGCTTTGTGGCCTAAAATGTGGTCTATTTTAGAAAACGTTCCATGTGCTGCTGAGAAAAACGTGTATTCTGATGCTGCTGGGTGAAATGTTCGGTAGATGTCTGTTAAGTCTAGTTGATCTATGCAGCTGTTTAGATCTGCGGTTTCTCTGTTGAGTTTTTGCCGAGTTGATCTATCTAGTGGGGAGAGTGGTGTGTTAAAATCCCCAACAATTAATGTCTTTGGATCTATATGGGATTTGAGGGAAAGTAGTGTTTCTTTGATAAATTTGGGTGCTCCATTGTTTGGCTAATAGATATTTAGAATTGTAATATCCTCCTGAAGGAGAGATCCTTTAATTAGTATGTAGCGACCTTCTTTATCTCTTCTCACAAATTTTAATTTGAAGTCTATTTTATCTGATATTAAGATTGCAACTCCTGCCTGTTTATGGGGGCCGTTTGCTTGGTAGATTTTGTTCCAGCCTTTAACATTGAAAATGTGTTTGTTTTTTACGGGCAAGATGTGACTCCTGCAGGCAGCAGATAGAAGGGTCTTGTTTTTTAATCCAACTAGACAGTCTATGTCGCTTAATTGGAGAGTTCAGTCCGTTAACATTAAGAGATAGGACTGAGAGGTATTTGGGAGTTCCTGCCATGTTATCCACCTTCTTGGGGGCTGCGAAAACTAGGTTCTTCCTGTGGTTCTTGGATTCTCAGTTTGGGTGCAGTTTCTTGGCCTTTGTTGCGGTCTTGTTGGTTTTCTATGTGTAGGACATCTTTAAGAATCTTTTGTAGGGCTGGTTTGGTGGAGATGTATTGTTTCAATTTTTCTTTGCTATGGAAGGTTTTTATTTGGCCTTCAGTTATGAAGGAGAGTTTAGCTGGGTACAGTATTCTTGGTTGATAGTTGTTTGTTTTTAGGGCATGGCATACATCATTCCAGGCTCTTCTTGCTTTGATTGTCTCTGCTGAGAAATCTGAGGTGATTCTAATTGGTTTCCCTTTATAGGTGATTAACCTTTTCTCCTTGACAGCTTTAAGTATCTTTTCCTTGGTCTGAGTTGAAGGAGTCTCATAATTTTTTAAAATATTTTTAATGTATGTACGTATGTATGTATGTATTCATGTATGCATGTATGTATGTATGTATGTATGTATTTTTCTTTTGTCAAGCACAGAACTTGAACTCAGGTCATGGCAATTCTGCCTCAGCTTTGATCACTCTATCCTCGGGTGCAGTCACTGGACCCATAGCCGAACCTGGGTTCCTGGGACTCAAAGGCTGACAAGAAAATAAATAATTAATGCGACACAGATAAAAAAAAAAACTTGCAAGTTGCAGATGGCTACCGGTTTTACATTTGTCTTCTTTGCAAGGTGACCATCCTGCGTCTGAATGACACAGTTGAAGAATGTTGGTAACTTGGCAATGCTGAAGGCTGGTGGGCTACCAGGGAAGCCATAGGCCAACATGGAAATATAGGCCCTGTGTTTGAAGCCGGGTCCTGACCCCTACCAATAGAGGGAGATCCTAAGAGTCTCCTTCCTATTCATAGTAACACCGATGGAAGATTATGAATGGCAAGGTTGAATTAGTTATTTCTGAATATTACTATATAAATAGAGTGATTTTAGGAGGCCAATGGATTTTAATGAATATTTTTGACACATTCAACGAATACTATTAATTACATGGACACAATAGTTTCAGGACAGTGGTTGATTTAACTAATAATTAACAATGAAAACAATAATTTTAATTACATGGAGGTATACTAAATACCCAAGAATTGATAGGAATGTAGCCTATGTAACGGAATAATGTATAGACATCTCTCGCACTCTATAAAAATCAATAATTATTTGTGTACTACCATCTGCATGTCTATCTGTTCTAGTTTTGTCAACCTCTGGAGCTGGATCTCAAGTTCTGGAAATGCTTGTCAGCTCAATATGCCTCAGGCTGGCATACTGACACTCATCCATTCATGAATTGGGCCTTGTAGGCTGTGACTTTAGATGCCAGCACTCACAAAAATTGAATCATGGAGTAAGAAGCCCATGGCGACACATGTTTTCCTTTTCTGTGAATGTCCTGGGTATCAGGTGTGAAATTTCATATATAGGCAAATCTATATCGGATACTAGGTAATAAATGTAATAAATATTTCATGTGTAATAAAAGTCAATAAAATAAATGGTAAGTAAATGAATAAAACAAAAATAAAATGAATAAGTATACTAAGCGCAATATGGGATCAACATACGGGGTTCGATTTCAGGGCCTGGGAAGTGCCTGGCAGCTGAATTGGTTAGAGGCTGCTGTTCTGACAGTCAGCCATTCATGAATTGAGCCTTCTAGGGCCTGAGTTAGATACCACCACTGCCAAAAAAATGTAATCTTGGAGTGGGAAGCCGAGCATGACACATGTTTACTTTTTTTTTTGAAAGTGCTCGTTGACAGGTAGGATGTATAAATTCAGATGCAAATCTATATGTAATATATGCAAATCTATATGTAATAGGATGTCATAAATGTAAAAAATGTCGTAGGTGGAAGAATTGTCACTACATTCAATGAAAAACAGATCGAATTAGTAGTGAATCATTCTAGGATAAAATTAGACACAAAAACTATAGGATGTAAATTAAGTTTAACATTTTATTAAGTATTACCAGAATAAAAATTGCATGGAAACATAAATACCTAATAATTGGTAGTAACACATGATGCATAATTTAATAATATATAGATATCTGTCTCATTCTATAAAATATGAAATTATGCGTATGGCTGTATGTACATATGTGAAAACAATAACAAAATATTGAGTAATTTAGTTAATGCTTTATTAATTGTTAACTGGGACACATTATTAAATGGAGACATAATTTAATAAGTAATAATTGGTAGTAATATCTATAAATTAATAATATACAGACATCTTTCTGTGTATATAATGCTTATATACGTCAATCTCTATTTATACCTTGTTCACTCCTGGGGCTTGGTGGTTGACTGCTCACCTAGTGAGCATGAAGCCCTGGGTTCCATTTCTCAGTGCCACATAAACATAAAACCCAGAAGTTCTGCTGTCTTTCAATCAATTGAGTTCTACCCTTGAGCACAAATGCTTAGGGACAGTGTCAAAACCCTTACTCAAACCCCAGGACTGCCGCCAAAAAGATGTATAATGTTCTAACTGCAACTATAGAAGGATAGGACTTCAAATACCACATGACAGAGCAAGCTAGGAGTCTGGTGCTGACAGCTGCCACCTAACCTGACTTAGCCAGATATAAACTGCTGCAACCCAGCTCCACGGGTTACCCCCATCATCCTGGCTTACCCTAGCTTAACCCCGGATATACTGGCCACTCTGGGGCCTTAAAACCTGGTAGTAAGTCTGCTAGACTCAATTGAAATATGGCTCAAAGTGGTAGAGTTCTAGCCTTGTGCAAATGTTATTAGAACAATAATATCCCCAAGCTTTAAGCTCAAGCTCCATGACTAATCTCCCCCACCCAAAAAAAAAATCCCACTAAACTGTTAGGTGTGAACTTGTGTGGTTTGTGAAATGTTCCTCAAAGAATGGTGATATTGATTAGAGCGCACTAAGTCTAATGACAGCTTGTGGGACAGAGCTATGTACTGAGTCCTCCATAGGGTACTCTGTGCTGAGTCCTGCACATGGTACTATGTGCTGTATCCTTCACAAGGTGCAGTGTGCTGAGTCCTGCATTGGGTGCTGGGTTCTGAGTCTTTCACAGGATGCCATGTGCTGAGTCATGCAAAGAGTGCCATGTGCTGTGTCCTTCACCAGGTGCATTCTTTAATTGGGTCCTTGTAAGATCTCCCCACTGAGATGATTATGCAGACAAGAATATTGAAGCTCAGATATGTCTCCATGGCAGGGACAAAATTATGTATTACTGAAGACTAGTGAGTTGTCTACTTCAGACAATTGTTCTGTTCTGTTTTTTTCTGTCATGAACCTTGAAATAGGGGCCTACGCTCTGACCCTTACCTCTTGGGCTCATGGTTAGCACTCCACCGCATGGAGCCATGGACCCCCTTGAAGCACATGCCACAGCCTAGGGGTCTATAGCTGAGGTCTCTCATCCTGCCTACTCAGGCAGTTGAGATCTGAGGATCTGGGTTCCAAATTATCCCAGACACAAAAGGTCCCATGAGCCTATTATCTCCAATTCACCACTAAGAAACCTGAAGTGGAAGCTAGGTGCTTGTCTCTCATGCTGTCATCCTAGCTACTCTGGAGGATGAGATCTGAGGATCATTGTTCAAAGCCACCCTGGGCAGGAAAGTCCTTGAGACACTTAGCTTGGGCCACCAGAAAAGCTGAAATGGTGTTTGGCTCAAGTGGTAGAGCGCAAGACTTGAGCTGAAGAGCTCAAGGACAGCACCCAGGCCCAAACATCAACTCCTACAATAATAAGAAAAGAGAGAAACAAACTAACAAATCTGAAGTTTAGGGCTGGGAATGTGCCTTAAGGGGGAAATGCTTTGCAAATATGAAACCCTGGGTTTGATTTCCCAGGACCACAACAGTAAAAAAGGCCTGAAGTAGCTCTGTGGTTCAAGTGGGAGAAGGCTATGATTGTACAAGAGAAACTAGATACAGTGCTCAGGTCCTGAGTTCAACCTCCAAGAATGGTGTATGTGCCCGTGCCCCTGTGTGCCCATGTGTGTACACACGCACGCACACACACACACACACACACACACATGCACAGATAGAGAGAGCGAGATAGACTAAAAGTGATGCTGCTACCCAAAATGGTAAAATACTGGGCTTCTGCACTGAGCTCATGGTCAGCACCCTGGCCCTGTGTTCAACCCCAAAACCTAGCCACCCAGGGCCCAACTAGGAGAGGTCAAATGTTTCAAAACCTGATGATATTCACCAGCCCAAGATGACAGGAAGCTTTGTGATATCAGATATGTGCTTGGATTTCCCAAGCTTCCAGAAACCTAGGAGAGGCATCATAGGCCCATCATCACAGGCAATGAAACATTTAATTAAGTTCAGTGCCCTAGTTGTCTGCCAGCAGGACTCTTGAGCACTGTATCTGAACACCGGAATATAGTCTCACAAAGGAAGGAAAAGTGCACAGGACTTGGCCTGCCACAGGAGGTGGCACAAATGAAGGCTTCCTATCAAACCAGAGCACTGGGGAGAGACAGAGTTTGGGGTACAAAGAGACATTTTTCTGCTGACCTTCAGAGCCCGCCCAAAATCATGCTCACTATCTGATCCAGATGAAGTTGTTATACAGCTGTACAGGAGTGAGGCCTTTTGTCTGCCTGTCCAGACAATGAGAGAGACTTCTTCCAGCAGGCCTGGGATGCAGAGAAACCCTCAGGCTACACTGGGAACAGTGAGGGGAACCCTGGATTATGCATTGTCATGAAAGCAGTCTCTGTTACTAAATCATTTTATTGAATACAAATTTCCTAGCTTGGTGCCGTTCATCATAACTACTCTTCAGCTTCACCTATAGGAATACATTCATACATACCCAAAAACATGGAGATACAGGCTTTCTTTTTGAGGAGGCAGTTCCTGGGGTTGAACTATGAGCCTAGGCATTGTCCCTGAGCTCCTTTTGCTCAAGGGTAGTGCATTAACTTTGAATCACAGCCCCATATCTGGGTTTTTCTGTGATCTCTTAGAAATAACAGTGTCATGGATTTTGCTATGCTGGCTGGATTCAAACTCAGATTCTCTACACCTCAGCCTCCTTAGGAGCTGGGATTACAGTGAGAAGCCACTGGCACCTTCTTTCTTTTCTTCTTCATTTTTTAATCTGGACAATCTGACTTCTTAACAGGTCATTCCAAAGGTTTGAATTTATAAATTAACTACCCAATGTTCTTTATAGCTGTTTTCTCTGAGAAGGATTTTCTCTCCTCATCTTCTCCTCTCAGTCACAGGTTTGTAGCCAAAAGTTAGAAATGAGTGTCACAGGATTTGGGAGCAAATGTCCACAGGACATGCCAGTTCTGTCACTTAGCATTGAGCTGCAGTGAATTTGTTGTCTTAAGATGAGAGGCCCAAAAGCTGGAGCGATCCTCAAACTGTCTTCATTGCTCCTATAAAATGATCTAATAATTATGAGTGTTGTGTGTCTCCAAACTTAAGTATCTAGAACAAACTAGACGCGTCTTCATGTATCTCTTTTTCTCTAGTGCCTCTTGAGATTTAGACTAAGGGTTTGTGTTGAGGAGCTCCTTGGTGTATTTCTGAAGAAAGCCGCTTGATTCCTGTTCACGAGATTGCCGTTCAAATTCAGCCGGAGCAGGAATTCTGTGAGACTCTTATCTCCAATAAACCACCAAAAAACCAGAAGTGGAACAGTGGTCCAGAGAGTAGATCTCCAGCTTTAAGAGAGAAAGACGAGCAGGATTCACAGGCCTGACCAGGAAGGAAAGCCTGGGAGGTGCTTATGTCCAATTAATGAACAGATGGCTGGAAGTGGAGCTGTGGCAGTGGTAAATCCTCAGCCTTGGGAAAAACAGCTGAGGAATGCATCGGGCCCTGAGTTTAAACACTAGAATGCCACAAAAAATTTTCAGTGCCCTACTTACTTATTCTGTATACTACCTCCCTGAAGGCAAACAGATCTTATGCAATGCTTCTCCTTATATTTACTCATTTATTTTTCAGATATGCTCCTTGTGTATACTGCCTCATTCTCTTCATTTCAGGCCCATGGCTTTTCTCTTCCAGGTTTCCAGGCCTGGGTACTTATATGATACACTGACGCTCTCAGCAGCCTTTATTTAGATTTTATTATGAGGCCAATGGAGAAACAGTAAGAAACCAGGCAGGAGAAGAGAAGATCAGGTTTCGTAGAAGTAACCACTATTCAGAAAATTAAACTTGGGGATGTAAAATGGCAGCATACTGATGTAAAAAACTACCATTAAGAAAAAGATGAGGGGGCTGGGAATGTGGATTATTGAGAGAGTGCTTGTGTATCATGCAAGAAGCCCTAGGTACGATTTCTCAGTAGCACATACACAGAATAAGCCAGACTGTGGCTCAAGTAGTAGAGTGCTACAGACAGTGCCCAAGCCTTGAGTTCAACCCAAGAACTGGCAAAGATATACCTAGGTGTTGGGACTTCATCTGTCCCACCAAAGATAGACGGGGTATGAGGAAAGGTCAGTGCAGTGCTCACCAGTTCCCTAGCCTCCCTTATCCGGGGAGACAATCAGACACAGCGGGGAGCCAAATCAAGCAGGAAGAAAAACTCGTTTATTAACAGAGAGCAGCCCTTTGTAAAGCCAAAAAGTGCGGTTGGGCCACTTGTGACTGCTGCTCACCACAGTGACTCAGGGCCCAGTGGCAGGATGCCTGCACTGTGCCCTGACAAGTCCCACCTGGGACAGCGTCTGTCCTGCCTCCAGGCCAGTTCAGGCCTGCTATTGTACACAACAACCCTTGTTTCCTCCTCTAAGAAGCAGCTCAATATCCAACCACTGTGGGAACCCAGTCCGAGAAGCACAGGCACAATGGAGGGGAAGCTGCCAAAGCAAGCATTTGGAAAGGAGCAGAGATCACAGCAGGCAAATCAGCCATGAGGATGTGTCTGCAAGGAGTCCTTAGCTGGGTTCAGGAAAGAGAGGCCAGCGCAGGTGGGCGGGACACTTCCATAACCAATTTGAACATCTAATAAAGCTGCCTTGTTGGATAGATGGCTTCTGATTTGACATCGGCAACAGAATAAGGGGCTGCAAATACAATGAATAGTCTCTAGCCAGAGAAACAAGGTCAAATGCTTAAGTTTCTGCACTTCCAGTGGTCCCTGGTATCTCCAGCTGAGTGGCCATCTTTATGTGGCCAGTAGGTGCCATGCAACCTTCTGCAGAGGCTGTGTGAGAGATCGTGTTAGACAAAGAGCTTCAAGGAAGCATGCCTGCAGGAAGGGGGGTTGGTTTCTTTGTTGCTTTGTATGTCCCTCCACCCCCCCCCCCCTGCACTATAACCCCTGCTTTCACTGTATTTGATTTTGGTATAACTTGTGGAGGGGAAGGGAAAAAAGCAAATCGTTTAAATAGGGATACGAGTGGACCCATTGCAACAATGAGATGTACAAGTCCTTATGTCGAAAAACGAACTTTACCACTTTGGGGAGAGGGGAAGGAGGATTCGGTGGGGGGAGGTGGGGTGAGATAGGAAGGGCTATGAAGGGGAAACAAAGGAGAAGGCTACAATGATTGATAAGAAATGTACTCATTATCTTGCCCATGTAATTTTAACCCCTCTGCATAGTATTTTCACAATAATAAAAAAATTAACAATGCACATAAAAAAAGAAAAAAGAAGAGAAGGCTATGTTGCTTCATGGTTCAGAGTTTTAGTTGATCTTGGTTGAGAGACAATAGCCAAGAGTAACACATGATGGTGATTTCGGAGCAGAGAGAGAACTCCTGAACAAGTGTGTTTCTCATTTTACCTCCTTTGATTCTAAGTTCTCAGACTTCAGGATAGTGCACAATCAGCATGTGATTTTCCACTTTAGCTAAATTTCTCTGGGAACTCAGTCGCCCATACACCTAGTTGTGTATGTTATTGCTCTCCTACATATTTTTCAATCCAATCAAAGTGACAATATGACTTAACCATTTCATTTGAACACAGCACCCAAACACACCTCCTTATACAAAAACGCTCCACTTTTGTCTCCAAAAGACCTACATTCATGTTCAGACACTAGCATAAATGGAGAGCTAACAGAATGCATTGCCTCTCTCCAAAATTCTTTGTTGCTTTGACTTCCAACATCATTCAAAATTCCAGCTTCAAAATGTCCACAGAGACACAAAGAAAATTCTTAGCTGAGAGTTGCCATGAAAATAAAACAAAATAGGGCTGGAAAGGTAGCTCAGTGGTAGAGTACTTGACTTGCATGCATGAGGCCCTGAGTTCAATTCTTCAGCACCACATAAGTAGAAAAAGCTAGAAGTGGGCACTGTGGCTCAAGTGGTAGAGTGATAGCATGAGCTGAAATGCTGAGGGACCGCGCCCAGGCTGAGTTCAGGCCCCATGACCAACAAAAAAAAGTAAATATATTTTTTTTTAAAAAAGCAAAACCAATTATATGCCAAGTATAAAGGCACATGCCTTTAATTAAAGCTACTCAGAGTGACGACAGTAGGATCAAAATTCTAGGGAAGCCTGAGTAAAAGCACTAGACCCTATGTGAAAAACAAACTAGGATGGTCCAGTTTTAAGTGGTAGAGTGTTTACTAGGACAGTATGAAGCTGAGATCTGAAGATCATTGTTCAAAGCCAGCCTGGGCAGGAAAAGCTGTGAAACTCTTATCTGCAATTAACCAAAAAACCGGAAATGGCACTGTGGCTCAAGTGGTAGATTGCTCCCTTTGAGCTGAAGAGATGAAGGACAGTGCCCAGGCCCAGAGTTCAAGCCCCACGACAGGAAAAAAAAAAGAATAGCGGCCAGGTCATGGTGTCTTTCATCTATAATCGTGACTATTAACCGGATGAGAACCAAGGATGAGGGTACAAACCAGCTCCAGCAGACAAATCCTCAAGTCCTCAGAATTCTTATCCTCAATAACTAGCAAATAACTGGATGTGGAAGTTTGGGTGAGTGGTAAGGCACCAGCCTTGAGTGGAAAAAGCCAAGCAATAGTACAAGGCTTTTATTTCAAACCTTAGTACTAGCACGAATATAGACATAAATAAGAACCTAGTAGATAGTGGAAGTCACCGGAAGTCTGCTAAACCATTGACTATAAAGTATTTCAATTAAAGATAAGCCCTTAGAGTATTCTAAAAGGAAAGAACTTAGAATACTGCAGAAACTATATGCTTAGTAAAATAAAAATTAAAAAAAAACCTATAACACTCTTTTTATAAAACAAATAAATCAGGGGAGCTAAATACATTTTCTTAAGTAATAGATTGGTACCTACTGGAATAAAACATTATGCTAAGAATACTGTTAGTTTAAGACTGCTTTGTTGTCACTTAAACTATTTTAAGTAGTTTCATGAAAAAAACAAACATGTAATTTGTTGCATTACTATCTTCTGTAATACCACTGGAATTAGTTAAGTTGTTTTATATATTTTTATGTGGAAGTCCTAAACTGCCAATGCCCATGATTGAGATTTTATTTTATTTTTTATTATTAATAAGTTTTTTATTGTGAAAATATCTTACAGAGGCATTATAATTACATGAGCAAGGTAATGAGTATATTTCTTATCAAGCATTTTTGCCTCCTCCTTTGTTTCCTGGGAAAAATGACATTGACAATTCAGTTAAGAGGAAGTCATTCCTAAGTATGGAAGACCCCTAATCCAGTGGGACTAATGTCTTAATATAAATAATATTTGGACAAAAGTATACACTCAAAGAGAAAGGCAGATGTCATGGTGTTGTCTTTACAAGGCAAAGAATGCAATAGATTGTCAGAATACCACCAGAAATGAGTTGAGCAGGTTCAATTGGATCTTCTCAAATAGTGTCCAGAAGAAACTAACACTGCTGATAGGTTTGATTTTGAATGTTCAGGGTTTATATGAGGATATGAATTTGTGTTATAGTTCATTAAGTCTGTGATAGTTTGTATGAGTAAGTGAAGATGATTAATAATTATCCACACAAGTCTATTGTACTCCCAACAGAAAAAGGTATATATATGTGTGTGTGCATATATATATGTGTGTGTGTGTGTGTATATATATATATATATATATAATACAATTACTAGTATATCATATAATGTCAAAATGTGTAGCATATACTTAGGAAGAGAGAATTTGTTCATAACTATAATACAGTTGTTATTTAATTAAGACTGAAAGATGAGCATTGACATCATCACATGGAGAGAAAGAAAAATCCAGATAGTGGAAACAAAATAATAGAATTTCAAAAGTATATGAGCGTGAGAATTGAACGAAGTGATGATTCTGGGCAGACTTTGTGAAGAGAAAGAGATATCCTCAGAATAAACAATTGTCTATGATAAATGATAAATTCCATCGGTGTACCAAAAGTGAACAACTGTAACCAGTTGAAGAATCATCATCGGATGAAATAATATGTTGTCTTTTAAACTTTGTAGCATTTGATAAAATTAATAAAGTCAGGTAAATAATTAAAATGCTGGGAAACACAAAGGAAGTGTTCCTTTCAGGCTAGAACTGATTTACCATACATGGCCAGAAAGTGGATGCAGAAACATTGTGTTAAACAAATTTTGCTAATATCTATGGTATCACATTTTTTTGGTTATCAAGTGTGAAAAAATGTAAGAAGTCTCTAGGACTCTCAGTTGTAATACACCAAATCTTGGAAGATACATAAAATTGTGCCTTTGATATAGACAGAATGTCCAGTATCCGTAAGCAGGAATTCTGGGTCTATCTCTGGAGGAGTCTTATCTGCTGCGTCTACAGAAATGAACAAGAGATGTGTCCCCAAATCTCCTAAACCCAGTGCTTTAATAAATGGAGAGAAAAATGAAATAAGCAGATTGACTTCATTGCAAATGTCATAAGATATATAAAGCAGAATAGAATGGTATTAAAGTGACTTGGGGCATACAGTAAGTTGAGAAGCACTCAACTAAAAGTAAGCAATTATCTGAGGCAAAGTCATTTATGTGAAAATCTCAGGGTAAAGAGTTCAGTCTGAGTGTAGGAAAACTAGAACAAACATACAAATTAAACAATATTTTAGAGAAGAGTAAGAAGGATTGGGAAGCCAGATAAATGGATAAAGAAAATAGAGAAAAACATACATAAATGAAATACCAAGAAATAAAACAGAAAAGCTTACTACGTGGATATTTTAGTACATATTTTCCAAGTGAATATTTTAGTAAACTAGTTCTAGCTACATGAAAGTATTCATGAAAATATGGCTGTGAGTTGTCATAGGTTCTTACAAAATTCTACTTTCTCAAGATCAAAAACTGGATCCACTAATGTGAAGTACTATGCCTTTTCTGTGTGCTTAAGTAATGTTTGATGCTACAAATGACACAGGGAAGATATAAGATCTTTTAAAGAATACATACTAGCAAGATGTTTTTTTCATTTTTTATTGTGAAAATACTGTACAGAGGAGTTACAATTACATGAGCAAGGTAATGAGTACATTTCTTATCAACCATTTTTGCCTCTTCCTTTGTTTCACCTTCCTATCCATTCCCATCTCTGCCCCCCTTCCCTGTTCCCTCCCCTTCCCTCTTCTCCCCTCCCTTTCCCCCAGCCAAAGTTGTAAAGTTCGTTTTTTGACATGAAATTCACATGCAATATATTATCTCCTTTCATTGTATACATTTTAGTGCTTTGGAAGTGAATTGTACAATCATAGGTTTTCCAAGCCTAATTTTCACAAACTTGCATTTCTTCAAATAGAAAGCCTATAAATTTTAGAACAGATATTAAAATACATATAAAATTGAGTTACAGGAATTTGTCCTGCATATATCTTCTATAGGGTATCTTTTCAAAATTTGTTTTGGGGAATTATTTCGAGGTTCTCACTCATACTGTCCAAGTGCACTGTCAATGAACTACATTCCCGATCCATACAAGTTTTTACTTCTCTTTAATACATATATAGAAGTGTAATGGCTAGGGGCTGGGAAGGTGGCTCAGTGGTAGAGCGCTTGCCTTGCATGCCAGAGGCCCTGGTTCGATTCCTCAGCACCACATAAGCAAAAAGAAAAAAGCCGGAAGTGGTGCTGTGGCTCAAGTGGTAGAGGGCTAGCCTTGAGCTGAGGAGCTGAGGGACAGCGTCCAGGCCCAGAGTTCAGGCCCCACGACGCACCCAAAAAAAAAAAAAAAGTATAATGGCTAGAACATATACAATTCTCTTTGACCTTTTGAAGACTTGAAAACTTGCTTGGTAAAATGATTGCAGTATTACACAAATCATTCTGCTATGCGGAGTATATGAATTTCTCCACAAATGCATTACTATATTTTGTGTCATCTTTTTATATTATGGTCATATTAGTGAGTTTTCTTTTTCTTTTTTCTTAGATACTAAAGAGGAGCTTAATTCATATGCTCCTCCTATTGACTATTAATTTAAATATGTTCTTTATAGAAATATCCTGTTCAGGAAAATTTTATACAGAATTAGAAGATATAAAATACTTAAGATTCAGGATCATTGTAGCATTAACATTGTAGCATTAAGAAATATGTGCCCTCTATCTTTTGGATATGTTTTCACTACTTTCATGGAATTAAGAAAGGTTATCAGTTGATATTAGTTTATTCTTGCTTTTCTTTAGCCACTAATGCTTTCCATGTCAAATTTTTGGAAACCTTTACGATCCATTGGCATGAATTTTTACATTTACGTTTTGTAGGTTTTTACAACTCACATTTAGTTTGATAATCATTTTTTTAGTTTAAATTTTTGTATAAGGTTTGAGGTAGTAGTGTAAGATCATTCTTTAAAACTAGAGAGGCAATAGTGACAATACACACATTTAAGATTCTATTTTTATTTCATTAAGTCATGGCATCCTTTTCAAAATCTATTGACAATAAAACTAAGAATTTATTTTTGATAAATCTGTTACATTCTTCTATGTGTCAGTTCTTTCACTAATAAACATGGTAATAAGATTCAAATCTAGTATGAGTGCTCAAGCTACACCATTTTACAAGATTGTTCTGACTGACCTGTATTCCTTGAGTTTACATACAAGTTTATTGCTCAGGTGGACCAATATACTACAGATATCTAGATGTTTGATAGTCATTCATATTTTGCACCTTGTGAAAACACAAGACCTCAGATATTATATAGGGAAAAATGTCTTTAGAGAATGCTTAAAACAACTAAAATTAATTTAGGAATGAGTTAAGATTTAGATAACACATAGCATAATAAAGTTGAATGATAACGACTTGAGCTGTACTACAGAGGAGAGTGAGAGGGGATAGAATGATGGACCACCCAGGAGCTGTATGTCATTGTTATTGTGTTTCAAAAACAGAAAGACTTCAGAGAAGAGAAGCACGAAAATCATCAAAGTGTCCTTAATCAATTTTTTTTTTAATCCACCTAATAGTGTGGACTGAGAGTCAGAGAAGATGGGAAAAATAAAATAGAAAATAAAGCATTGTATAGACCTCTTATAATGTAAATAAATTGTAATAGGAATATGATAATTAATTTCCAAAGAAATAACGGAAACAATAGGTAAACTCAAAAGGCAAAAAGAATGAAGAGAGACAAGAAGCAAAGTAAAACCTTTATCAATAACAAACACAAGAATTTGGAAGTGAAAAAGCAGTGGAAATCTTCTAAATAACAATAAAATAACAATAAAAATTGCTAACGTGGATAGAAAATGCATCACATTGTATCATATATAATTTTGAAAAAACATATTAGGAATGAAAATTTAAAAGTCATAATTTAAAACACTATTTACATTATAACTACACAGTATAGTTCAGTGGTAAAACCTTGACATAGCATATGTGAAATAATGGTGTGATCTCCCAAGAATTACAAAGTACACACAAAGCACACACACACACACACACACACACTACATACACACATTTGGAATATTGATATAATATTAAATAGAGGAAATTATCACAAATAATAAAATAGGTTAATATATGAAATCATAATATTGCTCGTACTATTTATTAGTAATCAAATAGTCACAATATACTTGGATTCTTATAGATTAAGTCAAGTGAAAATTAAGAAATAGAAGACATGAGAACCTTTGCAAATAAGTTTTAAATAATAAACATTTTGAAACATGTATCCTTTTATTTTGACAAAAGATTAATGTTACTGGTGTTTTAACCTCAAGATTTAGAATATGATAACCAGGTGCTCTATATCTTGCTACGGATGGCTATATCTCTTAACCTTTCACTCTGGATACTTTTAGGATAAGGTCTCATAGTTTCTCAGGCTCTCCTGAATGACAAACCCTATTTTTAGTTCCTACCATAGGTAGAAAATGGAAGCCACAAATCACCATGAGAAGCTCAAACTTTTTTTTAATTCAAGTACAAATACTTACAAAAAAGTGACCAAGAAATGAAGCCTTTCTTAATATAGTATGTGGTTCTTGAAAATACAGTAACTATTTGTTACCTGGAAAAATATGTTTAGAACTATAAGAAAATCAATTTATTTAAATTCACCAACCGTATAAAAATTAAGAAAATAATTTTAAATATTCACATGTTAAATATTTTAAAAGCAACATATATGTGTCTGAATAATTTACATGTGTAAAAATCATGCAAACTTAAATTAATCCTACAACGCTGAAAAAAGAATTATCCTAAAGAAACAAGAAAGTAAGTAATCAAGATCAAAATTTGAAATATAGAAAATAAAATGAAGTGTACTCTTTAGTTGACTTAAGTAACTGTAAACACTTTTTATATCAGTTTTATAATAAAAATGCATGAACAAAGAAAGCAAAAGTACATTTGATCAATAGCAACAGCAAAAGCATCAGTAATTGTTTGAGTATACAAAAAAATCAATGGAGGGGATAACAATGTTCCTTCCAAAAGAAATGTACTCATTACCTTATTTATGTAACTGTAACCCCTCTGTACACTACCTTTACAATAAAATTATATTGAAATTAAAAATAAAACAAATAATATAGCAATTAAGAATTCTTAGAAGTCATTACTTAAAAACTTTATAAAAAACTGCCCCAAGTACCCAAGGAATATACTTTGATGATACTATTTAAATACTTAAACTTCAGCAGAAAAGCAAAATGTTTAACAACTGTTACAAATAAAGTAATAAATAAGAATATATTACTATACTAATCATTGAATGGAATTTTATTGGCAGTCAAATATGAAAGAAATGAGGTAATATGCCATTCGTTTGCACTTAAATATGAGAAAGAATTTTCTAGGTCTTTTAAAATATATCATAAGTTTAATGAAGAAACTATTTTGTCACGTCATATGATAATCAGATAAAGATGATATTAGAGCAAAGAACAGATTGTACTATGTTTTGGAATGTTAATGTATGTACTTATTTTGGTTTTGGAAAAATGTGTGGATTTCAAATTAGGGTATTGTTCTTGCTAGGCTGGCATTATATCAGTGGTTAATTTTAAGATAAGGGTTCCCTTTCCACAAGAACAGGCACCTGCTCTGTCCTTTTATCTTTCCCATCATCAATGGCATCAGAGTTGTACACCAACTTGTCTAGCTTCCTGGATCCTGCAGTCCTTCCAATCTTAGTCTCTAGATAGTGCAGGATGGTGGAAATGATCCAATGCACCCAGCTATAGATTGAAAAGGAACTCCCTTAAAATTTGGCCTGGTTTCTGTTCTCAAGCCTCCTAAGTAGTTTAGAGTACAGATTGGAGCCCCTGGTGCCAAACAGTAACAGTATTTTTAAAGCAATGAGACATTTATATGACAGGCTTGTGATTACCTCAGGAAAAGAATAAAAGAGCAGTGAAGCATAGAGGACAGACAGAATTTTAGCTAGCTACTCAGAGGGTGAATCAGCTTAGCTAGCTACTCGGGAGGCCGAGATCTGAGGGTCTGTCAATTTTGTTAATTTTTTCGAAGAACCTTCTCACTTTGTTGATTCTTCATATGTTTTTTTTTATTCTAATTCATTTAATTCTGGTTGAATTTTAATAATTTCTTTCCATCAACTGGATTGGGGTTTATCTTGATGTTCTTTTTCAAGGAGTGTCAGATCTCAGTAAATTGTTGGATTCAGGTCTCTCCAATTTGTTAATATAGGAACTCAGAGCTATAAACTTGCTTCTGAATCGTGCCTTTGCTGTGTCCCAGAGGAGCAGATAATCTCTGTGCAATTTTTTGTTGAATAACAGGAACATGTGAACTTCGTTTCTAAGCTCTTCCATGACTCACTGGTGTTTGAACAGTGTGTTTTTCAGCCTCCATGTGTTACTGGACTTTCTTCGGTGGCTTTTTGTGTTGAGTTCTAATTTTATTCCCTTTTGGTCTGAGAGAATGCAAGATATGAATTCAATGTTTCTGAATTTTGACAAGTTTGATTTGTGACTTAAAATGTGGTGTATTTTGGAAAATGTTCCATGTGCTGCTGAGTAAAAAGTATACTCTGATGTTGCTGGATGAATATTCGCTAGATGTCTGCTAAATCAGTTGATGTATGCACTTGTTTAGATCTGTGGTTTCTCTATTGAGTTTTTGCCGAGTTGATCAATCTAGTGGGGATAGTGGTGTGTTAAAGTCCCCAACATTAATGTCTTTGAATCTATGTGAGATTTAAAGTAGTATTTCTTGGATAAATTTGGGTGCACTATTGTTTGGCAAATATTTAGAATTTTAATATCCTCCTGAAAGAGAGATCCCTTAATTAATATGTAGTAACCTTCTTTATCTCTTCTCAATAATGTTAATTTGAAGTCTATTTTATCTGAGATTAGGATTGCAACCCCTGCCTGTTTATGGGAGCCATTTGCTTGGTAGATTTTGTTCTAGCCTTTCACTTTCAAAATGAGTTTGATTTTTTTTTAAATTTTATTTATTTATTTTTTTGTGAACATACTGTACAGAGGGGTTACAATTACACGGGCAGGATAATGCATACATTTCTTATCAAGCATTTCGGCCTCCTCCTTTGTTTACCCTTCACATCACTTCCCTACCTCTCCCCTCCCCCCCAGTCTTCCCCCCCTCCCCCCACCACCCAATCCTCCCCCCCCCCCCCGCACCAACGTTGTAAAGCTCGTTTTCGACATGACCTTGTACTTCTCATTGTTGGAACAGGTCCACCTGTATCCTTAAACGACTTGTTTTTCCCCATCTCCTCCACAAGTTATACTGACATCAAATATAGTGAAAGCAGGGGTTATACTGTGGGGGAGGGACATACAAAGCAACAAAGAGATAATCTTATAAATGCATTATAAACAAATGCATGAAATAAAAAAGCATTAAAATACATATCTAAGGGTTCATTTTCCTAACATCACATTATCTGACCTTTTCTGCTTGCATACATATACTAGATATTGCAAATAAGGGAAACCATGGGACCTATGTTTCTTTGGGCCTGGCTTACTTCACTTAATATAATTTTTTCCAAGACTTTCCATTTCCTAACACTTGGGGCAAGGTCATTCTTTCTGATGGAGGCATAGAATTCCATTGTGTATATATACCACATTTTCTTGATCAATTCATCTACTGAGGGGCATCTGGGTTGGTTCCATATCTTAGCTATGGTAAATAATGCTGCAATAAACATAGTTGTGCTGGTAGCTTTAGTGTGGTCTTGTTTGTAAACATTAGGGTAAATGCCCAAAAGTGGGATTGCTGGGTCATAGGGGAGCTCTATGTGAAGTCTTTTCAGGAACCTCCATACTGCTTTCCAAAGTGGTTAAACAAGTTTACACTCCCACCAACAATGAAGTAAGGTTTCCTTCTGTCCACATCCCCTCCAGCATCTGTTGTTGTTAGAGTTTTTGATTTTTGCCATTCTAACTGGAGTGATGTGATATCTCAATGTTGTTTTGATTTGCATTTATTAGTTAACTCTCCCAATGTGTTTGACTTTTATGGGCAAGTTGTGATTCCTGAAGGTAGAAGATAGAAGAATCTTGCATTTTAAACCAACTAGACAGTCTATGTCACTTAATTGGAGAATTGCATCCCCTAATATTGAGAGATAGGACTGAGAGGTATTTGGGTGTCCCTGCCATTTTATCCACCTTCTTGGGTGCTACACCTACTGGATTCTTCCTATGGTTCTTGGATTCTGTTTGTATGTGGTTTCTTGGCCTTTATTGTGGTCTTGTTGGTTTTCTATGTTTAGGACATCTTTAAGTATCTTTTGTAGAGCTGATTTGGTGGAGATATATTGTTTGTTTTTCTTTGCTATGGAAGATTTTTTATTAGATCTTCAATTATGAAGGAGAGTTTAGCTGGGTACACTATTCTTGGTTGATAGTTATTTGTCTTTATAGCAGGGCATACATCATTCCAGGCTTTTCAGCTTTAATTGTCTCTGTTGAGAAATCTGAGGTGATTCTAATTGGTTTTCCTTTATAGGTGACTGATCTTTTCTCCTTGACAGCTTTAAGGATCTTTTCCTTGGTCTGAATTGATCCTGTGTGGCTTATAATTGGACGATGGGATGTCCTGTTCTTGTCTGGTCTATTTGGAGTTCTAAAAGCTTCTTGTATCTGAATATGCCTATCTTTTTGCGTGTTGGGAAGTTCTCTGCTGGGATCCTGTTGAACAAATTTTCTAGACCATTACCTTCTGTCTCTATGTGCTCCTCTACACCCATTTCCCTTTGATAAGGCCTTCTAATTGTGTCTTCCAAGTGTTGAATAGATCTATTCATATTTCTTGAATTTGTCTTGGATAGTTGTATGTTCTTTCTCTATAATACCTAGGCTGTCCTCAATGCCGGAGATTCAATCTTCTGCATTGTCTAACCAACTGTCAAGCCTTTCTACTTTATTTTTCATTTCTTTTCCTTTTAATTGGTTGACTGTTATGGCTTCAAATTCTTTGTTGGAGCTTTGTTTTAGATCTTATATGAAATTCTTTACTTCCTTAATTTGGTTTTCATTGTTTATTCTCAAATCACTTTGCTGATTGGTTATGGTTTCCTTGGACTCCCATTCCTTCTGTTGGGCTCCATTCAGCATTCCCTTTGTGGTCTACCTGACTCCCTTCAGGTGTCTGTTTATGGATTCCATGAATGGCTCTATTGATCTTTGTCTATGCTCATCACGCTCTTGCAATTCTTGTGTTATTCTTTGATTAGATTTCTCACGTTCATGCAACTTCTGTAGTTCTTTTTGACTGATCTCAGCCTGCTCACACAATTCCTTTATTTCTCTTTGAGTATTCTCAACCTGCTCACGCAATTCCAGTATCAATCTTTGAGTAGCTTTCTCAAGCCCATGAGCTTCCTGTTTTGATCTTTGGTTTGCCTCCTATCTCTCCCTATCACGCTCACACTGAGTCTTTTGCAGGGTTACAATCTTCATTCAACGTGTTTACCAGTAGTGTTTGTAGAGGTTTTTGGGAACTCTCGTCTGGATTATTCATTATCTGGTCTGTCACCTGATTATCTTGAGTGGGAATTGAGATACCTGGACTTGCCATTTTCCTTGTGTTTTTCTTGCTTGTTCTGCCCATTTGGCATGAAAGTAATGCCAGTTTTGTGCTAGAACACCATTTTAAGGCAAGCATCAACCAAAGTCCTGTAATTGCATAGTCAAATGTCTGAAGATACAATCTAGTTCAACAGATACAGTCTGTTCAACATTAAATAACTATGTATTAATGGGCTAAGAATACCAAAGAAGAATTTGACAAACCATAAATTATTATGTTTAGGGAGAAAGGTGGGGAAAATAGGGTTAGAGAGATTTGGAAAGGTAAAAGGAGAGTGAAATTAACCAAGTCCTAATCTCACAGAGGGAAATGGATTGGAAAGGATGATAGGAAAGAGAGAAGAAAAAAATTTAAAAAAAGAGACAAGAAAAAAATGGAAAGACAAATATTTAAATTTCAAAAGTGAAACTCTTAAAAGTAATGAAAATTTAAAGAAGTAAAATTGAGAGATGAATGGGGATAGGATGAGAGGAAGGGAGGTATAGAAAGGAGACCTGAAAAACAAAAAAATAAAAATACTTCAAATAATTTATAGGTATAAATAGATAATACTGCTATTAAGGAATTTAATCCTAAGAGGTTTTGAATTGAGTAATACATTTTTGGATTAAGAATGTACACAATGGGGGATAAGGTCTTATAATCAATGACAGGTATATAGGAGGTGAACAGAACAACAAATAATTCATGCAAAAAGAACTAAAGATGAAAAAGTAAAACGAATGAGAAAGAAAGAACAAAAAAGACCAACAGGTCAGTAGACATTTTTTTTTAAAAAAAGCACACACACACATATACACCTAAAATAAAAGTTATCAGAGGAACAAAAATTAATAAAAACAATTTTTATAATTAAAAAGTAAAAATTTAAAAAAGATACAAAAAAAGACTTCTTTGATTTTGTTTTTGGGGGGTTGATGGGATGATCCTGTATCTCCCTTGTGTCAGTAACCAGTCTCTCGGTGGAGTCTCTGGTTTGTTTGTGGTGTTTGGTTTTCTGTGGCTTGATTGGTTTCTTAATTCAATTTGTTTGGGCAGGCAGAAAAAATTCTGTTGGTTTACCCAGAAGTTTGTGATCCCCTCCCAGGCTAGTTCAGTGGGAGGGAGATGTGCTTTGAGTATCACAAAAGAGGGAGGTGGCTGTTTCCTCTAGTTTGGAGTTGCTGTGACAAGGCTGGGTTCTGAGTAAAGTTGAGGCCTTTCAGCAAACAGTAGCTTTTCCCTGTGGGGCTAGCTTCTGGGACATTCACAGAGCCCAGCCTGGAGCAATGCTCAGGGTTTATGTTTACTGAGTTTCAATTGATTGTCAGTGCTGCTGTAGGGAGGGTCAGCCGCTGGCTCTGTTTACTCAGTGAAGAAAGCTACTCTTTCGTGGGTGTAGCTTTCTCTGCCTCTTTGTGGTGACTTTCCCATGGGTGGAGTTGAGAATGGCAGATCAGGGTAGGTACTTGTGACTCGCTAAAAGACTCTTTTGTTTTCATCAAAGAACTGAGTTGGATCTAGCTGCTTAGCCAGGCCTTTGTCTACATCAAAGATGGATATCTCCGGTGTTGGAAGGTGGGGTGGCCTTCCCTCCTCTGCTCCCTTTGAGAAGGAGTGAAGATGTCAGTTTTGTACTCACGCTGGAGTGTTGGTTCCTGGGTAGCCTCTGGTCTGCTATCTGCAGGATGATGATATCTGCTACTTGTCAGTTCTTGCTGGTGTTGAGTAAAATCTGCTTGCCCGCTGCATCTGACACATTTGTCCCAGACTCTCTGGGTTGTAGTTATGGCAGCTATGGATGCCACCACAGCCGGCACAGCAACCTCAGCCATGGCTGCTGGAAAATGTTCAGATCTGTCTCCTTACCTGGATTTTCCCTCTCTGCCCAAACTCTCTGTACTGTGATGGCACACTTGGTGTGCCTAGGACTGTTCACTGGAACACTAGAACTGCTTTCTATGTGAGAGCTTGTTTAGCCACCAGATTCTCCTCCGCCATCTTCTCGAAATTTCTGAAGGTGTTTAAATATTACTGGAATTGTTTTCGAATAAATAATGTTCACCTTTACTATCTTGAGAAAGAAATATTGGTTTCTCAGCACTATAGGTAAGAACTTGAGTGAAAGAAACAAAAGGAAAAATGAGGAACAACTCAACACATTCACTCAAAAGAACCAAAACAACCCAAGAAAACACAAATTAACTCAGTACTCAAGAACCTGCAGGAAATGCAAAGATTTTTTTTAAAATAGCTATGATAAGCTTATGAAAATCCTGACTACATGGGAGTCTACTATTGTGAGGATAGTGGTTAAAGCTCAGACTGGACAGAAAGATCTGTACATAATGCAGGCACTTGTTATTCTAAATTCCAGGAAGAATAACATGAAGTAGACTGAGCCCACAATCATACACAAGTAGGAAGCAAGATTCTATCTGAAAGTTAATCAGGACAATTTAGGGCTGGAGGCATGCCAAAGTGGTAAGAACATCCATTTAGGAGACACAAGACACTCAATTCAAATTCCAATATTATGGGTATTAAAGAAAAAAAGCTATGACTTTATATAATGGGAATAATTGCAAGATTTGAATATTTGAGTGGAGAAAAATCCATGAGAGAGATAGAGTTTACCCATATTGCAATACTTTCTACATAAGTGATAATATTATGAGGTACTCCAGACATAACAGAGTTACCTTGCAAATGAGCATGGATGTGCATTTGGGTGAAGGGAATACTCTATTTACACAGGTGTAAATTAAATACATTTTGGGGGTAGATTTTAGTTCTTGTACTAAGAGCCTGGGTGATATCTCTGAGTCTTTTCTCTCAAGGCTATCACTCTACTACTTTGAGCCACAGTTCCAATTCTGATTTTCTGTTGGTTGTTTGGAGATAAGAGGCTCATGGACTTTCCTGACCAGGATGGTTTCAAACCATGATTGTCAGATCTCAGCTTCCTGAGTAACCAGGATTCCAGGCCTGAGTCGTCCATGTTTTTAGTAATTTAGTAAATTGTACAGTTACAGAAGTTATAATTTATCATTATAACCTTTATAATATATATGTGTATATTTATATCAATGCATACATATAGAAATATTTTAACATATTTTTGTATCTATAGTAGATTTATGAAATCATCCTTCATAATAAAATAACATGGAAACAAGTTTAATGAGGAGCAAAGCAAAGGGAATTGTCATGTTTCTTGTTGTTGAATGAAATATGAATTGTGAGAATCGGTTTGAGAAAACCATTTAACAAAATGGATAATGACTATTAATTCCAATCCCTTTAGTTGCCCATATTGTGCATCCTCACACATGAGTGTCAAAGTCAAACCACACTTTTTTTGTCTTCGTATTTAAATCACATGTTATAATTTAGGGGATAGGTGAAGTAATCAAATAAAGATTAAAATAATAGTTAAGTGTGGCTATGGGTTAGAGCTGAAAATTATTTTAAATATGATAATAGCTAATTAAATTCCATATCTCTTAGTTTTACTCTATTGTCATATACCTCATTCCCACATTAGGAAAGTACATAGAAGGTTCTCACTAAATTATGTGTAAAATTATGAAAAAAATGTATTAAAAGAATATGGGCACATCGGAGCTGCGAAAGTGGCTTAGTGGTAGAGCTCTTGCCTCACATGCATGAGGCCCTGGGTTTGATACCTCAGCACCACATAAGCAAAAAGAAGAAAGCCATAAATGACGCTGTGGTAGATTGCTAGCCTTGAGCAGAAAAGCTGAGGGACAGCGCCAGAGGGGCCCAGAGTTCAGGCCCCTCGATCGGACAGAGAAAAACAACAACAACAAAAGAATATGGGCACAGTATGGTTTTGGCTGATTGAGACCTGTAGGGGGTAGTGTGTTTTTGAGGACCTGAAAAACATTGTGATGGAGATGAAGGAAGGGATGTGCTAATTCTGGCAAATTGGCTAGAGGATTGCTCCCACAAAAATAGTGATGAATTCTTCTAAAAGGTTAGAGTAAAATCACTCTCACAATCATGTTCACTACTGTACTATTCACCATAGAGAATTTATGGAAACAGCCCAGACGCACTTTAGCCGAGGGATGGTTAGAGAAAGTGTTGCACATATACACAAATGGATTGCACCCATCCATTGTAAAGACTGTTACAACATTTGCAAAGAAATGGATAGATCTAAAATTATGTTAAGTAAACGAAGTCACAGCCAGACACAAAAAGGTCGCATATTTAGAAGTCAGAATTTTATGCAAGTTAAACAACAGTATTAATCAAAGCATGCTATTTGTAGAGGAGTACTTAACAGGTGTAATTTCTTATAAAATTGAACTTTTAATCCAACAAAATGAATACCAGGAGACTACCACTTGGAAAATGTGAGGGGAAGTCAAAGGGAAGAAATAAAGAGACTTATGGAAGTAGAGAGTGAAGCCATAATATTCAATGCAGATAGTATGAAACTAGAAAAAACGAAAGTGGGTTGAGGTTTGGAAGGATGTGAGAAAGTTATGTAAAGATCCATTGTACTTATAAACTGATTCGTTGAATGGAAATCCCTTTGTACAACTATTTAATAAAAATGTAATTTAAAAAAATGGAGACATCTGATCATAAACCATGAGTCAATATGATAATTTTCTTCTCAGAAATTTTCTTTGCAGGTATTTTCCTCATAATTTCAGAAAATTGAACAACGCAATGTATATCAATACATCACTTTGCATATCCTAAATAGACAATATAAAAATCACAGTAAAAATATTAGAATATATCACATGATAAAATAACAGGCAGAAAGTATCAAACTCTGATTATTTTTCCAAGTACTTTACCTTTGGTACCTAATTTAATCCTCGCAATAATCCCATAAAGTGGAACTACTTCTATTTTTAATTCTAAGATGATGATATTTAAGTCTTCAGAGTTGGAATTACTAGTACAACATTGTACACATGGTAAGTGTTAGCCTGCGTTCCATTCCCACCATATGAACTAACCTCATTCTATTTTATAACTAAATACCAGCACTCAGTCTACTAATTCTAGGAAAATTCCCAAAATTATTGTGCACACTGTAATGATATTTCACTTTATCTTTGTTAGAAAATAGGTAACTAAGTTGTACACCGGTGGCTCACACCTATAATGCTAGCTACTCAGGAGGCTGAGATCTGAGGATTATGGTTCAAAGCCAGCTCGGGCAGGACAGACTGTGAGTCTCTTATCTCTAATAAACCACTAATAAACTGGAAGTGGCACTGTGGTCCAAGTGGTAGAGCGCTCGCCTTGAGTGGAAGAGCACAGGGACAGCACCCAAGCCCAGAGTTCAAGCCTCATGACCAACAACAACAAAAAAAGAAAATAAGAAGTAACTGTAATACGAAAACTCGAAGTTCATAATCAATTTATACCTCCCTGGTGAAAGGAACTGCTAAACTATAACATTCTTGATTTCTAGCTCAAAATAGTAGAAATCATATTTTATCCCTTCACTCAACATTGCACTGCCTGGGGACCCCATCTCTGGTTAACACAGTCTTACTGAAAGAATGACCTGCCCAATTTCTGATGGAAATAGATTGCAGGTCTTTTGGAGCGATTGTTTCCACATTGTAGCTCACCTAAATTGTTTACCATTAGAAGTATTTTGATTGCTTTTTATACCCAACATTTTGAGAGAAATATACTACTTTAAAATGTTATTAAAGAAAGACTGATATAAAAATCACATTTGACCCCAGATACATATTTTACCTTTCATATACCCAAAAATGCAGTCTTACCTATCATTAATGTTAGGAACGAGAGGTTAAAAATCATATACACCAAGACCTAATTTTGAATCAAAGACTCTCCAACTTGTGAATAAAATTGGTTTAAAAAGAAATCAATACTACTGCATTTTTAAGTCACTATGAAAAGGATAATGATTCCCTATGATAATGATAATGATAAACTATTAACACTTAAAAATAACTCATTTTCTTGGAAGTAGGACAAAAAACACAAGGTTAACCCTAATCATTTTAAAAAAACTTTATTTATACTAAAAGTTCTCTCGTAACTATAAAGATTCTAAAACTAACTGAAGTAGAGAAGAAATAATTTAACTGCATCATCTACATTCAATGGACTATTAATTCAAAACAAAATTATACTAATAATTAGCTTACCCAATTCACTTACATTCTTTTATTCTATTCCATTTAATTTCATAAAAACTGGGTTTCCATAAAATGAAGCATAAAAAAGCATATGAACCCACTTACATTTTCAGATCTTAACAATATTTATTTCAGAAATTTTAGCTCTACAGTCAATGACATGAAAAAATACTAAAATATTCAAAGGATTTTCAGAAATTGCAAGACTTGCTCTGGGATGTTATGTATATTGGAACAGATATTCTAAAAGCCTTATTTGTTAAAGTTGCCATAGTTACTCCCACAAAAGAGCCATTAGTAAAGATACCTGTGCATGTACAAAACACCTTCAAATGCATCCACAATCTGGACATGACACTTGCTTTATGTTTGTTCGTTTTTGAAAGGAATATCTAACAAGCATATCCACAATACTTATTTTCAATGAATAAGATGGGATAGTCAAACATAATATGGGTTGGATTATCTCTTAGTGAGAATAAATATAATCTTGCAAAGAAAGTGATTTTCAACAGAAATCCGGAAAGAGTTTATCCAACTTGTGTTTCACAGGAATCACCAGAGAATAATACCTGTTTGGTCAAGTCGGTCCAAATCACTCCATGAGTGTATCTTAAAAGTATAACCAATTTAAGAGGTCAAATACGTATTTTGTACTGACAATCATCTTATAGCAATAACTTACTAACTAATTATGTCTGTATCTTCTTATCTAACATACAATAAAATCTGAAAGCAGTCTCTTTTTCTAACTTAATATTGTAAATGCTTTGATTATGATGTTATTATTAGACAAATAATATGTACAAAGGGTGGTTCCACTGAAATGACATGACAGAACACTGATAAATAAAAACATTGCAACACACTTAGCTTTTTTCAGCCTCACCCTGTCCACATTGGCAAGCAACATTGCAACAGCACACGCACACATATACACATACATACATGTTCGCACATGTACACACACATATACATGCATTCTAAATTCAGGGTTTTTTGTACAAAAAAGTCCAAATAAAATATTAGTGATTAGCACAAATGATAATATGCCTTATTACAAAATAATACATAAACCATTACCACGCATGTTACATTTTACCTGCCTCTCCACATGTGACCACTTAATTTATTTTTAATTAATTAATTACCTTATTAATTAATTTATTTGTTTGGTGCTAATACTAGGGCTTGAACTCAGGGTCTGGCTTTGTCCCAGAACTTATTTTTTTGTTTCAGTTATCTCAAGGCTAGCATTTTACTGCTTGTACAACAGCTCCATTTCTAGCTTTTGCTGGTTACTTTCAAATCAAAATCTAATGGACTTTTTTTTCTTGGTCTGCTTTCAAACCACAATGCTCAGATTTCATCTTTCTGATTAACTACTACTAAAGACCTAAGCCATCAGTGTGGCTTCTACTTTTTCCTCTATAGTTATCTAATGTACATACTTAGATGGTAATTTTAAAATGAGAGTATAGAAGCAAGATGTACAGTGATGATACTGTCTTGTCAGAAATTCATGTTAGTAATGTAAATTTATTCTTAAAACCATACACAAAAAATACCATGATATAGTGTAAGAGAACTCACTATTGAACATTTGAGTCTTAAGAGCTTTCTAATAGATCCATTATTTATTGGTACCCAACATTAGAAAAATGTATGAGGCATTGGTAAAATAGAAGTGTTTTGCATGACTACATACATTCCTTCTTTTTATAAGACACTTGCTTTCATCTAAAAAGTAGGACTGTCTATTGTCTTCATGTGATTTTGATGATTGAAAGTGCTTAGTGAGAAGGTCAAAATGTATTAGTAGTCCTTCACTATCAATTCTCATTTTCTTCTTGGAGAATATAATGATCAAATCAATAGTTCAGAATCAGCAAGCAATACTTCAGAATCATGCTTCCAGTGCAAGTGGATCACCAGTAAGAAATCCTCAATACCAATTTCCACAAAGTTTTGTCACAGATGCAATCTCCCCGCCTTCTCTAGCTGCTTTACTTTCTTATTCCTTCATTGTACAAGAAAAGTATGATTCAACTGATTTCAGTCAGATCTGTTACTAGAATTATCCATGATTTATTTTATTGTCTGTAATTTGGTAAAGTTATGTCTCTTTACATAGGCTACTAAAAATGTATTTACTAATTTCAAGTAAATACATAAATTCTATTTCCATCTCTTTTAAAAATAAAATTTTGTCTGTTCTACAAATTGATCAGAGGCATGGATTTTGTGGCTAGCTAGGTCATTACACATCTGTCTCTTTCTTTCTCTCTACCTTTCATGGTTCTCATAATATGACTGCTCCATAATTATCCTCATTTATTTTGCTTTTATATTTTTGGTTGCATCATTTCACTTTTTGCTCTGCCATTTCCCAAATCATTTATATAGAAGGCATTATTTCCTATTTTCTCATGCCTAGAATAAGCTCCACATGAAGACATCACTGGTCCTCATTTTCAGTGTGTATGTTTGAATACGGAGGAACATCTTTCCTCTGCTCTCCATCAATTCCCTGCTCTCCAGTTAGAATAATTTCGAATAGTAAAATTGGAAAAAGAGAAAATAAATCATGTGAATAAAAAGTTGCAGAAAATTCACCAGATATTTCTTCCCAGTTCAACCAATGTGAACTATTAGGGAAATACATGGACACCTCATTCCCACTGGCACTCAAAGCCTCTGGTTAGGCAATTCTTAGGAATATGGGGAACAAGATGAAAAAGTAAGGAATGGTATCAATTGCAGGAAAAAATAATTGGAGAAGGATCCAAGCAATTTTCTTCATTGGGCTGCCGAAAATATTCAGCTTATTACAGTGCGGAGACTTCTTTCCCAAAAGGCCACTCATGTGAATAGTAGGGATGATGATGAGTATACCCCTCTTCGAGAAGCCTACAGTGGACACTTAGACATTGTCAGTGAGTTGGTGTCTCAAGCGGCACATGCAATAACTGTAGATGACTGCACACCCCTGCACAGTGCATATACGTGGAATAATACCAGAGTGGCTTCTTTCTTACTTCATCATGATACAGATACCAATGCCCAAACTAATGGACTCTTTTTTTAAAATTTTTTTTTGGTCTGGTCGTGGGGCCTGAACCCTGGGCCTGGACGCTGTCCCTCAGCATTTCATCTCAAGGCTAGCGCTCTACCACTTGAGCCACAGCATCACTTCCGGCTTTTTTTCTGCTTATGCGGTGCTGAGGAATCGAACCTAGGTCCTCATGCATGCAAGGCAAGCGTCTACCACTGAGCCACCTTCCCAGCCCAAATATTTTTGTTTGTTTGATTTTTGTTGTGGTGGTGTTATTTTTTTGGTCGTACATGGGGCTTGAGCTTTGGGCTTGGGTGCTGTTTCTGTGCTCTTCAGCTCAAGGGGAGCACTCTACCACTTGAGCCACAGTTCCACTTCCCCAGACTAAAGGACTTTTGACAGCCTTACATCTTGCTTTCGAGAATTGAGATAATAAAGATATGCTGGATAGCCTTCTGTTGAACCATTATATAAAACCAGGCCTGAAGAACAATATAGAAGAAACTGTATTTGATATTGCCAAAAGGATAATTATGTATCACTACCTCTATGAAGTTGTGAAAGGCTGTACACATTGTTCACCGAAGTCCTAATGGTCGGGTTAAGGTTCTTAAATTTCAAAAATGCAAGTCCATCTTTTGTGTCCCTACAAAACATTTTCACAATCCAAATAAGAGCAATATCTTTTTTTTTGGTCAATCATGGGGCTTGAGCTCTGTGCCTGGGAGCTATCCCTGTGCTCTTCAGCTCAAGGTGAGCGCTGTACCACTCGAGACACAGCTCCACTTCCAGTTTTCTAGTGGTTTATTTGAGATAAGAGTACCACAGACTTTCCTTCCCAGGCTGGCTTTGAACCATGATCCTCAGATCTCAGTCACCTGTGTAGCTAGGATTATAGGCATGAGCCACCAGTGCCCGGCAGCACCAATATTTTACTGTAAAAATTCATGGATTCCGTGGAATTCTTCCAAGTGAATTTCCTGCCTTGGATGTAAAAATGTATTCAATAGTTTTTGTATACATGTATAATAATTTCTTCAGAGTTTGTGATGTTTTAATCAGAAATAATTTTAATTTACCTGTTGAAATGAGTAGTACAGAAACTAAAATATTTCTGATGATTGTCTGAAAAAGTATATTTTAAAATATTCTATATTCTATGTTTGCATAGTGTTCATAATTTATTTTCTCCTAGATATACTTTGAATTCTACATTATTTTATAATATATAGGTTCATTAATGTGTCCTTTCTGATTGCATTCCATATAGAACAGTTTGATTCCTTTTTTTCTAGGTCTTAATATTATTTTTCTTTGGGATAAAATGTCAGTGTTGTCTAATTTGAAAAGTTTTGTAAAGTTTATGCTATGTAAACGCCTTTCTGAGGTGAAGATTTAATACACTGATGTCAAACTAAATTTAATAATATGAATTACGTGTATTGTTACACTTGTAATTTTGTAATCAACTTTTTAATAACTGTTTTTCATTTCTTGCATCTGAAGAATGAAAAATATGGAATACTTCTCAAATTTTCATATTATCCTTGTGCAAGTGCCATGTTAATCTCTGTATTGTAATTTGAGTATACGTGCTGCTGAAGCACGTAATATCCTCTAAATTTAAGTAGTTAATGATGCAATCTTTATACAGGCTTATATTTATGGGTGCCTACTTGTAAGAAGGAAACCTTATTGTTCCTAACAATGCTATCGATCTTATTTCCCTTAAATTCTGTGACTAGTGGAAAAAAATTATATTGATCAGTCGATTGCTCACATTTGCAAATTTTTTTTGTCAATGACTATATTAAGTCTTTTTATTTGGTATTTGATCGTACTCTTAATTATTTATAGATAGGTCCAAAGGTGATGGCTTTTTCAAGTACTTATTTATCCAACTGAATTAGCTTTGTGGACCTAATGGATTCAAAGTAAGCATTGCTTAAGAGCTACTTCTAAACTTCTTCAGCTGACAATTTCCCAAATGAGGTGTTACTGGAACAAATGTGTACCTGAGCCTTTACCCTTCTTCCATGTGGGAACAGACCAACTAGAATATCTTACCCTGACAGCAAAGATTTTCTTACTAGAACAAAACTAATCTTGGTTACAAGGGATCATAGAGAGATGAACAGTTCAAATAGAACTGTTCAAACTAGAAGGTATTTTATCAAAATATAATTGTTTATTATACCTTCCATTTCAAAAGTAGCTAATGCCAAGAAGGTGGAAAAATTGTTCGTATGCATGATTACTTTTTGTTCTGGCCTGTCTACGATCCAACCAGGCAGGAAATTACACTACTGCCTTTTTATAACCAAATATTTTCAGAGTTGCAGGAGAAGTGCATATGTTTCTCCTCGTTATTAGGCATTAAATTGATAATGTTTTAATCACAGAGTTTCCTCTTTCCTCCATGCTGTAAATCTACAAATGGTAAAACTTTAGGTCTAACTCTATCAAACACTGAGGTAGAGGAGTTAGAGATAATGGAATAATACTTTAAAACAGAGTTGCCTTTGATACAGTAACTACAACAGAAAAATACAAAATGTGTGCCTTTTACTTATATATAGTCGTACACTTTATATTTATATGTGCTGATTTTATATTTCACACAATGAAACTTACTAGAATTAGTTGATAATTTGACAAATAAATTGATATTTATTTTTTTCCAATAAATAGAATTGGAATATAAATAATTAGGTTTAAAATATATATTAGACTATAAAAAGTATCAATGCAATGTTTTTAGTATAAACTTGTGATACATTATAACTGTTCTTTGCCTTCTGAATCCACATGGTAATAAAACAATGTTTTCCTCTAATCTGTAATGGATTTTACTCTGCTGCTCTGTTTATTGTTTTAACTCGCCTGTCCCAAATTGTTTTTCTCCATATTTCTGAAGCATTCCTACTGATTATTCCCAAATTTTGCTAAGATGTCTAAAAAATATTATTTTTCTGCAATACCCATGGGTCCTAGGATCCCAGGTCCCATTTACCTGCATCATCAGATAACAGGGGCAAGACTTTTCACCAAGGCCCATGCAACATATCAACACAAAGTAATTGAAGACCCATCTCAATTTCGCATTTCCTATATTTCAGGGCCCCAATTCCTTGAGATGCAGGAATTAGCAGTAAACAATTGTGAAATGCAAGGCAACTTAAAATGAAGGATGAGATCACAAAATTTGAGAGAAAGTACTGTAATTCAAACATTCAACTTACAGATGACCAGCCCATATGAGTGAACAAGTTCACAAAGTGTCATATGTTTATTTTTAATACCCCTCACCTATGATTAACGAAAGATTTTATTCCAACATAAGTGGGCCAAAAATAGTTCCTGGAAGGACAGATCCATAATTGGTCTACCAAAGCCCGAAAACTTGTCTTAGAGGTCAAATGTAATTCAGAAAAACATTTGAAGCACTAAGGAGTGCTTCAAAACACTGGGACTTCAGTACAACATGGTTCTGTGGTATAAAAATGTCACTCTCAAACCAATGATAATCTACATTTAATCTGAAAGTATATTCATTTTCAAATAAACTTTTTAAAATCAATTTCGCCAAAATAACATTTGACAAGTTGATGATACTTAGTGACATTACAAGTTTTTCAAGTGTAGGGAGCAAGTTAAATAGAGTTGAATTATTTACACAGCACTAATGCCAAACATGTTCAACCATTCATTAAAGTGTAGAAATACTACCACCCACAATTTGTGTTTTTCAGTAAGAGCCTTTCAGAAATGTGTTAAATAGATCAACCTCCTAAATTTCAAACCCAAACATGAGCTAAAAAATTTCATCATTTAATAAGGTACATTTTAAAAAATCACAAATAGTTGCCTTATTATATGTTATTTTATGTTTCCCTCTGTCTAACATAGTAAGAAATATGACTTTAAGTCTTGAATATGGGTACTTATCAGAGATATGACAAACATAATATCTGTCTTCTACTTCTATCATATTCCTCTCTAGGAATAAATTTTAATTTTCTTCTTTTTCCAAAACTTATAGGTAGTAGAAAATATTATTCCATGTAAAATAAAAGAATCACACCATTGTACAAAGCCATTTATAAAAATTCATATTTAGGAATACATTCTAAGCCATTTTTTAACTTTCTTTTTGACTAAAGATTAATCTTACAAACAGTTGAGAATAAAATCATGTTTAGGTGCTTCCCATCTCCAGTCTTGCAAATTGTTGCTCCAGATGAATGAATTATGGAAATATAAACTGGCATCAGTTAAAGAATATGCAGGATTGAAACTCCATGGAATGTATATAAACTTTTCAAAGTATTAATAGACAGTTTAACAGAATGACAATCAGGAAGTTGAAACCAGAGAAGAATTATAGTAAAGACATAGAATGAATGAAAAATGAACAAGGGGCAAGTACAGTTAGAATACTGAATGTACACATATGATGAAGGAAGTGGTAAATTGGAAATAAATCTTGGAGAAAGGGTTGGTTGAGAATGATGGAAGGAGTGACTCTGATATAGGAGCATTGGACAATTAGATGGATATATTTAATTGTAACACAATTGCACAACCCTTTAAAATTCAGTTAAAAAACACAAGAAACAAAAACACACAAAAATCACAACCAAACAGCAACTCTAGAGAGTATGAATATGACCACTCAAAATTTTAATCAGTTAATGAAGGGCAGTCTTGGGAAAAGCAAACAAAGCTGTTCAAAGAGGGAAGTTTGGGATAGGGAGAATTTTGAACAGAATTAGATTGTCTAAGGTTATAAATCACCTATATCTGCTGCAAACAGTATCTTTCTTCTACGAGTTTTCTGTCTGAACTGGATAATCCAGTCCTGAGACACACTTGGTAGCTTGTGAGGTAGAATGGAAGAAACAAGATCAAGAACCCATTACTCCACTGGAGAGAAAACAATCCTCTATATTTTCTCTAATCTCTCTTCACTACTCTTTCTTGATACTTTTAAGTCAAATTGCTTTTGAATTATATTTTTTCTTCTTTCTTCTGGCAAAGTAATTGGTCAAAGTAATTTCATTAAATATTATTTGCCATTTTCTTCTTTCATGCTGTTTAATTGGCCAAGTGAGTCCATAAAACTTCCCTCTTGCATTTGGTTGCCATGAAACAACATCTATGTTAATGAGGAGAAATCTAAAGTAAATCTTTGTCTCCAGAAAACAGTCTAAGAGGCTGTGATCACAAATATTTGGCTATATATTTTTTCTTTTACCTTGAAAGACTTCTTGTATCTAAAGTGCCCACAAAAATAAGTACTCCATGACTTGTTGGTTCAATCAGAATTGTCTAACCTCAAATATATATTTGCTAACATGATGCTTAGAGGAAACCAAAAAATACTGCACTTTTTATCTTCTCTCTTAAGATTCTCCTTAGATACCATATCAGGAACAGTGAAGTTATTCTATGCAAAATTATTTCAATAGATTATTTTTCTCTTGGTCTTGCATTTTTTCACCAAGTTGTATGGAGGAGAATAGAGTTAAATCACCCATACCTTGGAAGAAAGTGTCTGTTACAAAAGGACAATGCTTCTATGTCCTACTTCTATGTCCTCTTATCTTTTGCCGGAGTTCCAATTAATCACAGGTTCTTGGCTTCAAGTCTAGTGAAGCTGAAGGACCATACGGGCTCCACCACTGCTACATCTTCATTATTTCTCTTTTAAAACTCTTTAAGTTGCCTCATTTGGATGTGGAATATATTTTCATGTCTTCATTCAATCAGTTCTGCATTGCAGTGAGCCAAATGCGCTCTGTAAAATCACTTTAGGGAGTAAAAATACTAACACAATTTATATCAAAAAGTTTTGGCCTCCCTTCACTGCTGAAGTCATTATGCTTAGCTAAGGCTTCTAAGAAAATTTTTTTATTATTTTTTCCATTTGCTCAATTCTTTTCTAAACTTTTTGGCATATGTAATAAAAGAAGTCTTCACTATCTCATATTAATAAGAATATTATTTTTTGTGAGCCACTTAGAAATGTCAAATCATTGGTTTGAGGTATCCAATCAGATTTTTTTTCTGTGTTTCACTGCTTCACGTCCAAAGACATTGTGGAAAATGTTACAAACAGAAATGTGTAATACCAACACCTTCTTTTATTGTGGAGGGCACTTTCTCCCTAAATAATTTTTTTTAATTTAATTTTATTTTATTTGAGAACATACTGTACAGAGGGGTTACAATTACATGGGCAGGATAATGCATACATTTCTTACCAAGCATTGCAGCCTCCTCCTTTGTTTACCCTTCACCTCCCTTCCTAGCCTCCCCCCTCCCCCACACCCAATCATACCCCCCTCCCCCCACCACCGACATTGTAAAGCTGGTTTTGACATGACATTTTGTACTTATCATTGTTGCAACAGGTCCACCTGAATCCTTAAACGACTTGTTTGTCCCAGTCTCCTCCACATGTTATACTGACATCAAATATAGTGAAAGCGGGGGTTACACTGTGGGGGAGGGACATACAAAGCAACAAAGAAATAATCTTACAAATGCGTTAGAAACACATGCATGAAAGAAAAAAAAACATTAAAATACATATTTGAGGGTTCGTTTTCCTAACATCACATTCTCCGACTTTTTCCGCTTGACTCATATCTATACTAGATATTGCAAATAAGGGAAAACATGGGACCTATGTTTATTTGGGCCTGGCTTACTTCACTTAATATAATTTTTTCCAAGCCTTTCCATTTCCTAACAAATGGGGAAATGTCATTCTTTCTGATGGAGGCATAGAATTCCATTGTGTATATATACCACATCTTCTTGATCCATTCATCTACTGAGGGGCATCTGGGTTGGTTCCATATCTTAGCTATGGTAAATAAGAGAAAGTTCACTACCGAACACATTCTATGAAGCCATCATAACCCTCATCCCAAAACCAGGCAGGGACTCATCAAAGAAAGAGAACTATAGACCCATTTCTTTGATGAACATTGATGCAAAACTTCTCAACAAAATTTTGGCCAACCGACTTCAACAATTCATCCAAAAAATCATACACTACGATCAAACAGGATTCATTTCAGGGATGCAAAGCTGGTTCAATATACGCAAATCAATTAATATTATTCATCACATCAACAGGAGCAAGAATAAGAACCACATGGTTATCTCAATAGATGCAGAAAAAGCATTCGGCAAGATCCAACACCCCTTCCTGATGAAGGTTTTGGAAAAATTAGGAACCCGTGGAACATTCCTCAATACAATAAAGGCTGTATATGACAAACCTACAGCCAGCATTATACTCAATGGTGAAAAACTAAAGCCATTTCCTCTTAACTCAGGAACAAGACAAGGATGCCCACTCTCTCCACTTCTCTTCAATCTAGTATTAGAATGCCTAGCTACAGCAATAAGACAAGATGCAGACATAAAGGGGATCCAAATAGGGAAAGAAGAAATAAAACTCTCCCTCTTTGCAGATGACATGATCTTGTATTTAAAGAATCCCATAGACTCCACTCCCAAATTACTCAAGCTGATTCAAAACTTTGGCAAAGTAGCAGGTTATAAAATTAACCCCCAAAAATCAATGGCTTTTCTGTATGCCAACAATGCGAAAAGTGTGGCTGAAATTAGGAAAGCAACTCCATTTGTAATAGCCCCACAAAAAATAAAATACCTAGGAATTAACTTAACTAAAGAAGTGAAGGACCTCTATGATGAAAACTTTAAAATCTTGAAAAAGGAAATCAACACAGAACTTAAAAAATGGCAAAACCTCCCATGCTCCTGGATTGGAAAGATTAACATCGTGAAAATGGCAATACTTCCCAAGGCTATCTACAAATTCAATGCAATACCTATCAAAATTCCAACCTCATTCTTCAAGGAAATAGAAGAGGCAATCCAAAAATTCATATGGAACAATAAAAGACCCCGAATAGCAAAAACGCTCCTGAACGGAAAGAACACTGCTGGAGGAATATCAATACCAAATTTCAAACTCTACTCTAAAGCCATAGTAATCAAAACAGCTTGGTATTGGCATAAGAACAGACCTCAGGAACAATGGAATAGAATTGAAAACCCAGAAATGAACCTACAGACCTATAGCCAGCTAATCTTCGATAAGGGAGCTAAAACAATAGAATGGAAGACAGACAGCCTCTTCAGTAAATGGTGCTGGCAAAACTGGTTAACTACATGTAGAAAACTAAAGCTAGATCCTTATATATCACCCTGCACCAGAATCAACTCCAAATGGATCAAAGACCTTGAACTCAAAGCAGACACTCTGAAAACATTACAGGATGGAATAGGAGAAACCCTGGGTCTCCTTGGCTCAGGCCAAAATTTTCTGAATAGAGACCCGGAAACACAACAAATCAAAGAAAGGTTGGACAAATGGGATTGTATAAGGTTGCAGAGCTTCTGCAGGGCAAATGACATAGCTAGCAAGATCAATAGATAGCCCACGGACTGGGAGAAGATCTTTACTAGCCATACAACGGACAAGGGTCTCATATCTAAAATATACTTGGAACTCAAAAAATTAAACCACCCAACAACAAATCCTCAAAGAAACAACTGCCCAATAAGTAAGTGGGCGAAAGACTTAAAGAGAAGCTTCTCTGAAGAAGAAAGAAGGATGGCCAATAGATACATGAAGAAATGTTCAACATCCCTAGCCATAAAAGAAATGCAAATCAAAACAACATTGAGATACCACCTCACTCCAGTTAGAACAGCAAAAATCAAGAACTCTAACAACAACAGATGCTGGAGGGGATGTGGACAGAAAGGAACCTTACTTCATTGTTGGTGGGAATGTAAACTTGTTCAACCACTTTGAAAGCAGTATGGAGGTTCCTCAAAAGACTCCACATAGAGCTCCCCAATGACCCAGCAATCCCACTTTTGGGCATTTACCCAAATGATCACAAACAAGGCCACACTAAAGCTACCAGCACAACTATGTTTATTGCAGCATTATTCTCCCTAAATATTTTGACTCAAATTATCTTTTTCAGAGAATTACTGTTTGGTAATTAACGGTAAATTTACAAATTTTGATGCCTTATTTTTTTAAGAACTTTTAATTTAAATTCCAATACAATCTGGTTTCAAACAGTGAGAATATAGTTCCTGGGTAAGGACAATTGCAAGGGAACCTAGAGGACTTACAGCAAGGTTTCTGAGGTTTGTTTGTTTAGTGTGAAAAAGAGCCATCTTCATCCACATTGCTCCCTCTCTACTAAGTCTCCTTGGATTTCTTTGCATGAAAGCCTATTCTTTCAGGCAATTTTAAATTTTCTTAATAGGCTAAGTTGTTAAAAATTTTGAACAATTAAATTTTACTTGTCATAACTTTAAAACCCTTGAAAATCCTTTATCAGAACCGCAAATTCACCAATCCTAATTCCACCTTTACCATAAAAATGTTAACATGCTGTTTTCATGATATAGTATCCATGCAGCTATTATTTTCTAGTGGCTTTGTTATGCATATATATTACCATATTAGATGATGCTAAGCAAAATGAATTCCAAGATATGGAACCAGATTTTTTTTTCATTTGTGGTTGTTGTTTTTGATGAACTATGTGATTTCTGTTTTCTTTGGGGTGTTCCCCTATGGTTTATCCCTGCTGTATGGTGAGACAATGGTGAGCATAATGGTGAGACAAAGGACAAAAGGCAAACCAATGCAGTAGCAATACTCACAAGACAATATTTTGGAAATGTACTTCATAACTTGTGAGCGGTGAAGGGGTGAAGGAAAACTGTGAGAAAAATGAGGGAGTGTTACCAAGTTTGAAAAGTTATGATTTAATACCTTACAATTATTGTAACCCCACTGTACATCTTTTTTATAATAAAATTGAAAAAAATAAGCTGCATAAAATATAATTTCACTGTATTGGCACAGTAAATAATATTCTTTATGTAGTAACATTTTAAAAATCAATACTATTTGGCATCTAATTTGAATTAATTACCCCTTCTTTATCAGAGGGTAATCAACTTGCATGTTATCCAACTAGACAATATTTTCACAATATACTTGCCAAATTTTTCGAAAAAGAATAAATTTTGTATTTTCTCATTCTAAAAATGAAAACAGTTTAATGCTATGGAAACCCATAACTTTTAAAAGTAAGTAAGTTTTTAAGAGGACAGAATATATGTGTTCTTCAAAATTCCTATGACTAATAACTACTCATTTTTAAATTCTCAACATACCTAAGAGATTCAAAACAGTACCTGTTTGCATGTTATGTAATTCTGCAATAGATGCAGTTTCCAATGGGGTGTTACAGATTGAGAAGTAAATAGAAAAATAGCCACATTCTGATAGAGGAAAAAACTGTGAAGCATGTGTAATAATTAATTATTCAAGAGTAAGCAATTTTTTATAAGAGTAAGCTATTATGTCTATGACCATCAATCCCAAGATTTATGCCATAAAGTCATACTAGCCCAACAGTTTCCAACTTGTAAGGGACACCTTAAAATTCCTTAATTCACATCATGAATACCTTATCTCTATTTTGAAAAAATACTACACCTCTGCTAATGTGACACCCTCCTTGTTCTGAAAAGAACACCACCATAAACTGAGCTGCATCATTTTTCCTCCACTGGTATTCTTGACATGAGAACACTTGCAAATATTATTTATATTTATACTTTTAAGTTATCATAGATATTCACTATGCTAAGAGAGGAAAATTATGATTCAAAGCTCACCCAGGCAGGAAGGTTTCTTAGAATCTTATCTCCAAAAACTTCTCCACAAAAGCCAGACTCAAGTGGCACTGAGGTTGAAGTGGTAGGGCATGAGCCTTGAGCATAAACAGGCTCAGAGACCCTATCCAGGCCAAGAGTTCAAGCTCTAGGACGAATCAATAAAACAAAAACAAAATTGAAAACAAACCCCAAACATAGCATTTTTCTCCATGTATACAGAGGAACGTAAATAAGGAAATGGCTTCGTCTGGTACATATAGGGAGAAGAAAGCAGATGTCACACAATTATTCTCTTCATACCATATTAAACCAAACCCTTAAAAAATTGGTTTTTCTAAATGTATAAATTAATGTCATCCATTTCTTGGCAACTCTGTCTAGATCATTCATATTAACATGGTATACATGAACTGTGCGAATTATCTATTAACTATGTTCTAATTATAACTCTCTTGAAATAATATCTAGGCAAATAGAATGCCAGAATCTTTTGTGAATTTTTCAAATAATCCGTCTACTTAAAAAGAATTTTGTAGTATCCTATAGAATATGAAATTACAAACAAAACCAAAAAATATATTTTAAATCTAAATTCTAATTTAACAAGGTCTACAGAGTCCTACATTAGACGAACTTTGCTATTTCTCCAGACTTAAGCGTTTGTAATCCTTCAACATTTATTTGGAATCCAACAGAATGAGGTTTACTTACTTCTGCAAGTTTTTGGATGGGAATCATGAGCTATTTTGCATCTAGGAATGTTCTGTAATGATGAGAGCATTTAAAAAACAAGTGAGGATATGTATGAGTTGCATTCAATAGGAACTTGACTTCTCAAAACATAATGACAAAATTAGGTCAAACTTCCAACTGTGTATTCGTTTTTTGTTGATGGTTTGTTTTACTGAGACAAAATTATTCTACCTGGTCCAGGGAAGATATCGTTAGGTAATTCTACTCTCTAATCTCCTGCATGAGTGCTAGAATTGTATCACATTGCCCTGACATAGTTTGTTTTATTTTATCTAGAAACAGATTAGCAAATCTGAACTTCTCCTATAATCTTATCCACTAGACTGACTGCTGAGACTGTTTATGTACTATTTTCAAAGATGGTTTAACATTTGACACGGGATATGAACATTTTCAGATGCACCTGCAGGCTTCCCTGTTTCATTCCACCATGTATCATATCCGGTTAATAATGGTTGCTTGACTTTCTTACTATCTCTGGTCCCTACCTGTGTAATATTCTCAACTTCTGGGGGAAAGTTCACTTGAAGGCTTTCTAATATTAAAAATTATCACTTGAGTCTAGTCTTACTCAGGACCTATTTTCTATTGTTTTCTAACTTTCCTACATATTCTGAGAGTTGTTTCATTTGTATATTTTTGTATGCACCTATAAATGCCTCTGTGTGT
Organism: Dipodomys spectabilis; assembly: GCF_019054845.1. Classification (NCBI taxonomy): domain Eukaryota; kingdom Metazoa; phylum Chordata; class Mammalia; order Rodentia; family Heteromyidae; genus Dipodomys; species Dipodomys spectabilis. The sequence goes on from NW_024870761.1 coordinate 3,084,659, forward strand.
ATGTGTATGTTTGTATGTATGTATGCAAAAACCTAAAGCTGTAATTCAGCAATCTTGCTCGTGACTGGTATCCCAGCTTTTGGCTGGTTAATTATAGGTAGTGTCTTAAAGCCTATACTGTCCAAGCCAGATGCAAATTGAACTTCCCAGACTCCTTTACATTCTTAGGTTTTATTTTTCCAGGAGTATCAACTTTTAAACTTCAAACACTTTTGTGAGTGTAAAGTCTATCCTGTAGCCCAGATTTTTAACTCAAGAATTCATATAAAGATAGATGGACATATACATTACATATCCTGAGTGTACACTGTTAGAAATGTGATCATAAACCAAGTTGTTGTGAGATCTGAGGATTGGGGTTTAAAGCCAGCACGGGTAGGAAAGTCCTGGAGACTCTTTTCTCCAATAATTACCAGAAAACTGGAAGTGGCACTGTGGCTCAAGTGGAAGAGCACTAGCCTTGAGCTGCTTTTCAGAGGGACAGCGCCCTGTCCCATATTTCAAGTGACACGAAAAACAACAACAATAAAAAGGAATATAAGAAAAGGAAAGAAAAAGAAATGTGATCTTAGCCACCAGGTTCATTGCTAGTATAATTCCTGTTCCCTCAGGATAGACTCTTTTTTTCCAATTAAGTCTATTCTCCCATATGTGACTTGCATTGGAAACAGAATCATTCTTCCATTCTCCTTTTTGTACATTTACATGATTAGCAAGCGTGATTTAGAAAGGGAGTGGCCTCATGCTTCTTGTTCCACTTAGGAGTAATGCTTTCTCTGTATCACTCCTATAAATCTACATACTGGACTTGGCTTTATTGTTTCAATGTTTTCTTATTTGTAGAGTCTTCTATATTGTATTGAACACTTATACATAAACACAGAACTTCTTTTTCTCCTATAATTGCTATAGTTTCTCCTACTGTTAACTCATGTACACTTGGGAAATTAATGCACAGCATATAGACTCACAAAAAATGATCTGAGAACCTTCTTCCCATTTAAAATTCACCTTAATTTACAGAGCACATAAGAAGTTTGAACAAAATATTCTCATGGATAATGTATTTATAAGCAATTTAAATTGCATTTCTCTTTACTAAGTTGTCTCTGAAACACGTGTTACCTCATGTGCAAAAGTGTCTTTGTGCTATTTCAATGAAGCCAGAAAACATTCTTTTTTTCTGGAGCAGCACCATAGATTGTTAATGGAAGTAAGTGGAAGTAACTGTTACTGGATGTGGAAACTGATCCCAGGAGAGGAATTGAACATTGAGAAATGATAAAGTTCAAGTTAACTATTACTTTCCTTTTTACTCTACAAGAAAAGAATCCAAGGCTGGAAGGAAAATCTGTCCCTGATTTTTGGGTGTGTCCTTTACTCATATAAAACTTGTCTGTAAACTTCTGGTTGAGAGTATTGCAAAAGGAAACAATATGCATTTGAAGGCCAGCATAGAACAAAAGGAAGTAACTTTGTTTTAAAAGTGTTCTACTGCAAAGAAGCAAAGATATGGAGGTTTTAAAGCGTCTTATGGATGGATGTTTCACTCCTGAGATGATTCTCTTGTTGCAGGAATCAGTTATCAATTCCTTTAGTCTGGTCTTGAGTTTTCCATAGCAATAAGGATTCCAAAATATCAGGATCCAGTGAGTATGATCAGCAAAAGCAGCCTCTTCTCAGACCGCTACTATTTTAAGGAGAGTCCCAAAAAAATACTCAGGGTTTGTTTTGTTTGCTTGTTTGTTTAGTTTGTGCTGGTTCTGGGACTTGAACTTAGAGACTGGCCCCTGTCCCTGAACAGTTGTCTTTCTTTCACACCTGGCCCAAACCTATTACTCCACTGCTTGAGCCAAAACTCCACTTCTGGATTTTTTGGTGTTTAATTACAGATAAGTGTTTGACAGACTCTCTTGCCTGGGTTGGCTTTGAACTAAGACAGTAAGAAAGCTAAGTGACATCAACTGTATGGACTTCTCTTTTCAACCAAGAAATATTAGATGAAGTTTATTATAAAGCTAATATGTGACAATTTTTAAAGAAGAGAATATGTTTAGCAAAGAAGCCATAACAAATAACTCAGCAAAAGTAGGTGCACTACTAAATCATTTGGCAAGATTACTATTGACTTCATCATTACTTTGGGGGAAACTTAAACCTATATTTGCACTTTTTTGTTGGTTGTGGGGATTGAACATTGATCCTGGCCACTGTCTCTCAGCTCTTCAGCACAGCTTGAGCACTCTACTAATTTAGCTACAGCACCACTTCCGGGTTTTGGGGGTTAATTGAAGATAAGTGTTTCATGGACTTTCCTGACCAGGCTGGCTTTGAACCACAACCTCTGGACTCAACCTCCTGAGTAACTAGGATTACAGGCATGAGCCACCAGCACCCGGGTCATATTTGCATTTATGTGCACTTAATGTCACTATGTAGACAAAGAATGGAAATATGAACCAAATGATGTGACATTGCCGCTTTTCAGAATAATTAACGTAGCAATATTTACAATACTTTGTTACATTAATGACTCATGAGCTATGGGACTCTTACATTAGCATCCTCTTTCATCTTTGTAGGTGTATATAGTATCAGGAAATGTTCATAGATAAATACAGAAAGACAGATTTTTAGAAAGCAAAGATCAGGTATGAAAGATCAGCATAGAAGGAGATACATTCATCACACTGAGATTAAGAACTAGCCTAGGAGATTTTGAATGCTAAAGGCAATGAGGAATAAGCCTAGTTGATAACTAGTTCTTTAATAACCAAAAAAGGTTCCCTAGAACGGTTTCTGCTATACCTTAGTTACTATCATTTATTCTTTCCATCTGGAGTTATTCCTTCTCTTCTGTCACAACTGTTAATTATCCTCTGCCTTTTTGGTGTGATGACTGGCCAAAATAGTTTCCAAATCTCACTTACACTATCCTTCTCATTGTGATTAGCAGTGACCCCACTCAAAAGCCTGGAATATTTGAATTTCCAGAATTAATCTTCACCTGACATCTAAGCACATTCCTAGCATTAATTGCCATGACCTAATGAACAAAACATTTTTTCAACACAGTATCAATACTTAAAGTACATGTGTTAGGAACTATTTTCAGGTATCAGTATGGAAGGAGCAATTATATATTCCAAGTATGGGTTCTGTATTTTGCATTTACTAACTATTCATTGTTGTTGTTGTTGCTGTTTTATCAGTCCTGGGGCTGAAACTCGGTGCTTGGGAATTATTCTTCAGGTTTTTTTTCCCTCAAGGCTAACCCTCCACCACTTGAGGCACAGGACCACTTCCAGTGTTTCCTTTTCAATTTATGTGGTACTGAGGAATTGAACCCAGGGTTTCATGCATGCTAGGCAATCACCATACCATGAAGCCACATTCCCAGAACCCTAAATGATTTTCTTAAGATGGCATTACATTTTCATTCTGTAACCCTGTATCATAATTTTAGCCAGAAATTTTTGCTAGAAAAGAGCATTGAACACAATACTGAGTCCAGTAAGACTAGATGGACAATGGATAACTGTCACAGTGTAGCCAGGGCACAGAGGGACTTACCTCATGGACCTGGTACAACAGACTGAGCGAGACAGCTCCTGACCCACAGGTTACCTCCAGAATGAGAGGACCACCTTGGTTCCATCCACATGGGGATGCTGGGCCACCTCCTCCAGCACCCATTGAATCAGTTCCTGAGAGAGAAAGTGAAAGAAAGAAGGTCAGAATTACACTTAAACCATATGCCGGTGGCTCAGGCCTATAATCCTAAGTACAATGGAGGCTGAGATATGAAGATCATGGTTTATAGCCAGCCCGGACAGGAATACCTGTGAGACTCTTATCTCCAAAGAACCACCAAAAAACTGGAAGTGGTGCTGTGACTCAAGTGGTAGAGTGCTAGCATTGAGCTGAGGAGCTCAGGGAGTTGTACAGACCCAGAGTTCAAGCCCCATGACTGAAAAGAAGTGGACTTCCCACCACAAGAAGTGGGATGAATAGCACCCATTGTCTTAGGGAGCATGGCAGAGAAGTCAGGCCGAGCTTCCTGTCAGCTGGGAGTCATTAGTAGGTCACCCGGCTTCTCTGTGCCTCAGTTTCCCCAGCTTCAAAACTGAACAAAGTGAAGGATCCCGTTACTCATGGGGATAGAGTAATAAAGAAAGAGAGCCATGTTTTGTTTCATAATCCCATACCTGTTGCACCGTTAATACACACCATCTGAGATCTTTCCGGGTATCTTCCTATCATATGCTCACAGAATTGCCAAGAACAGTATCAGATGGCCCCTCCATCTGTGCCTGTCCCTGCTCCAGAGATCTCTCTGTATCAATCCTTTGTTTCCTCACAACTGTCCCATGAGGAGATTGAAGTCCAATGGGTGAGGCCCAACCCAGAGATTCACCTCTGGTCAAGAATCGGCTGCCGTGGACTGAGTTTGGGACAATCCATCTAAACCAATGACTGAGCATGGCACTACATATCTACCATCCCAACTACAGAAGAACGGGCCTGGTGGCTCAGGTCTGTCACAGATAGGAGGACCATGATCCAGCCCAGCCTGAGCATATATTAATTCGCCATCTCAGAAATGCCCAAGACAGAAAAGCTTGACTCACATGGTAGAAGACCTGACTGGCAAGCCTAAGGCCTTGAGGTCAAACCCTAATATACTAATATACCCAAAAGAACCAGAGTCCCAATGCCAGAGGCTCATGCCTATAATCCTAGGTACTCAGGAGGCTGAGATCTGAAGATCATAGCTCAACATTTAAAATAGGGCTGGCCTCGCCCATCAGACATCATGATGAGAAGACCCAGAGTCTGACCTATGCTGTTGCGCTCCATACTAGCATAACTCATATCCTTACTAAGTGTTGGCCTTGCTCTCTGTCCCCCTAGGAAGCTATCCCCTGCAGGCCGCACTCCCAGGTCCTCCCAAGCTCGCACTGCCACCAACCAGGCCCGAGGGAGTACACAGCTCCATTGCACACAGATCCCTTGTTCTTGTAATTTAAGTGTGCTGTGTCCCCTTCACGCCTCTCACCATTCCAGGCCCCCAGACCTCAGCTGTGAAGCCCATACATGCCCCAAAGATAGCAGGTAGAAGTTACCAAAACATTCAGCCTCCTTTTGACAACCCACTTCTACACACACACACATACACACACACGCACACACACACACACACACACACACACACACACACACACACACACATCCAGACCGGTGACAGAAGTCTCATTCATGCAGCACCTGCAATTTGCCAACTGATCACTCACCTGAGCACAGTCAGGCTGTACAAAGAAAAAGATGATCTCTGTCTCTGTCTTTGTCTCTGTCTCTCTGTCTCTGTCTCTGTCTCTGTCTCTCTCTCTCTCTCTTTCTCTCTCTCTCTGTCTGTCTGTCTCTCTGACTTCAGGTGAAAGTTTGACTGAGCACAGAAGACAAGGGCTCACACAGCAAGGTTGTCTATCTTCTGCATCCAACACCTCCCATCCCCAGAAAAAAAAGGAAAAAAACCCAGAAGGCAGGTGTAGACATGCTGCTCCCCACCTCTGACTAAAGCCACTGGGTTCCCACCAGAGAGTGGAAGGGCGCAGATGTGCTGCTGTGTGGCTCCCACTGCTCCAGGCCAGGGGATCTTTGGCACCCACTCCTCACCCAACCCTGCATCTCCCTGTATCCTGGGACATTAGCCGCTGGGGATGGGGGTGGCATCCTCGGGTCAACACCCACCCCCACCCCTCGGGCACATTTGTGGCAGGGCGTGGGCCAGAGTGTGGGGCACAGGGGAGGCGGGGGTCCGGGTCGGAGGGGAGGGGATATGGGGTCGCAGGGTGCAGGGCTGTGTGGCAGCCACTCACGTGTTGCTGGCAGAAGCTGTAGGCAGCTGCTCCAAGTGGGGCAAGCAGCAATGGCAGAGGCATGACAGACACTCAGGCCCTGAACAGAGGACAGGGGAGCCAGGACCAGGTCAGGGCCGCAAGCTGGCTCATGGCACAACATTGCACCATTGCCTGAGGAAACCATAGGCCTGAGCCTGCAGCATTAGATTTGAAATGCTGCTACATGGGGAAGGGGGGAGGGGGCCGGGGCTCAGGTAGGCACATGGTGGGATGAGGAAGGCCTCTCTTCCTAGGCCTCGAGTCTCTTGCTCACCACTCAGCCACCACTACCTTCCTCAACTGCTGGTAGTGGTGTCAACAAACAGAGCGAATCATGGTGCTACTGGGCAGCATGGAATGTGGGCGTGGCCACCATTCTTGTATCCCATTGGTCAGAAAGAACCATGAAACAATGGAGGTGTGGCTGGAATCTTGTGATGCAGGCAGAATGGGCGGAGTCAAAATGATGGCAGCTCCGTTCCCAGGGAACTCTGTCCAATCCAGTTGAGGACAAGAGAGTGACCTGCTTTAGCTGGATGGCTGCACAGATTGTTGTGTATGTCTGTTTGTTCCCAGACCTTGAACTCAGGATCTAGGCACAATCTCTGAGTTGCTTTTGATCAAGGCTAGCTCTCTACCACTGGAGCCACACGGCTTTACTTCTGGCTTTGTTGGAACAAGTTGGACAGGAGTTTCAAGGACTTTCCTGCCTAGGGTCACTTTGACCGTGATCCTCCTATCACAGCCTTGTAAGTTTTAAGGAGGACTGCTGAGAGCCAATGATGCCTGGTTTTGCTGATGTTCTTGGACAGACCTGTGAGTTCCCTATCCTCAGGTTTAAGTGGTAGGAGCTGGAGCCCACAGCTTGAATCCTGTTCCTGCCACCAACGAACGGCAGGAGATCCTATGAAACTCATTCCTATTCATATGATTACCAAAGGAATGTGATGTATGTCATGATTAAATGGGCAGTACTTGAATGATTCGAGGATAAAATTATACACAATTACATTATAGGACACTAGTCGATATTAATTAATACTTTATGAAGCATTTAAACAATCACCTTCATTAAATGGAGGCCAAATGAAATACCTACGAATTGAGCATCACATAGCATGGAGATGCCATTTTTTTTCTGCCCGGACTGGGATTGGAACTCATGGTCTAGGTAACCCTGCTGTTGCACAGTGTGGGAATGGGAAGCTTGCCTCTTTGAATTCAAGAAATTCAAGTCTGTTCCTTTCGCCTGAAATCGATGCCCACCACTAGAAAACATCCTATTTGTTTACATTTTAAATATATGATTTATATTTATATACATATGTTGATTCCATATTGCATTCAGTGTAGTTACTTCTTTTACGTTTTGTTTTATTCATGTACTGACTACTCATCTTATTGACTATTATGACGCATAGAACAGTGATTACATTGATTACATAGGATATAGTTTTGCATATGTATTGCATGTCCTTCCTGACACCCAGGACTTTCACAGAAAAGGAAAACATGTGTCACCATCAGCTTCTTACTACACGATTCATTTTTTGGGAGTGCTGGCATCTGAACTCACAGACTTCAAAGCCCAATTCATGAATGGGTGAGTGTCAGCCTGCCATCCTGTGGCAAGTTGAGCTGACAGGCAGTCCCGAGTACCTGAGATCGAGCCCCAGCGGTTGACAAAATAAGAACAGATTGACATGCAGTTGGTAGTACACTAATAAATGTATATCTTTATAGAGTGCCAGAGATGTCTATACATTATTCACTTATATAGACTACATTCCTACCAATTCTTGGGTATTTATAATGCCTCCATGTAATTAATCTTATTGTTTTCATTCTTAACAAACTATTAAGTAAATCAAACAATATCCTGAAATTATTGCATTCTGTATGTAATAGTATTCTTTTAATATTAATAATAATAAATATTAAATAAATAATAATAAATAAATACATAAATAATAAATATTAAATAAAGTCAGTCTCCTGAAATGATGCTGTCTAATTTCACAGGAGCGTCATTCACCATCAACTCATTCAACTGTGACATTGATAATATTACCTTGTTATTCCCATGGATGGGAACGAGTCTCTTAGTATCTGTTGCCATTGATTGGTGTCATGACTGGGATTCAAAATCAGGGCCTACATTGCCTTGTGGACCTATGACTTCCTCAATAGTCTGACAACCTTCAGCAATGAAAGGTGAAGTACCCTTTCCAACAGTGTCACTCAGACCCAGGAGGGTCACCGTGCAAAAGAAGAAAACATAAAAAGGCCATCTTGCTGCATTTTTTCTGTACATTTTTGCCACACAAGGCCTGGGGGGTCTAGGATCCTAGGATCTACTGTGGGTCCAGTGGCTGCACCTCAGCATAGGGTGTCAAAGCTGAGGCAGAATTACCACAACCTGAGTTCAAGCCCCCTGCTGAGCAAAAAATAATTAAAAGAGATTAGCTCCCTGGCTTGCAATTCACCCCGTTTTTTCTGGCAGGCTTTGGATTTGAACGCAGAGTCTAGGTGAATCTGCAGCACTGTGGAAGAAGCGGAAGCTCACCGTACTTGAAGATAAAAAAGTCAGGCCTGTAATCTAAGCCAAAATTCAAGCCCCAGCCTTGGAAAACATACTATTTATATACATTGTAAATACAGAATTTGTACTTACCTATGGATGTTCAGTCCATACACGTTTGGTGTGGTTGTTCCTTGTATTTTTTGTTTTATTCATTTATTTACCGTTGATTTTACTATGATGACACCCATTCCCTTTATTACATTGATGACATCCTATCACATGGAATCTAAATTTGTAGACGTGTTTTCCATCATGCCAAACACCCAGGACTCTCAGAGAAAAGGAAAAAAGTTTCACACTTGGCTTCTTACTGCATGATCCAATTATTGGTAGTTCTGGGATCTGAACTCAGGGCCTAGCAGGACCAATTGGTGAATAGTTTAAGGTGACCACACCAGCCTGTGAGCGACAAAGGGGTTAGGCCATTCCCAGCAACTGACATGGATGCCCAGGGTGGGCCATGATAGTCATAAATTAATAATTTAAACATAGGATCAATATTTACATATATGTGTGGACAGCATCTTGCCTTTGGAGTACTTTTTCTCCTTATTTTCTGTCTTATGTAAGTATTGTGTATTTTACTGAGTAACGTAACAGATATAACAGTGCTTACATGGAAGACAACCTATTGCCCTGGCTATACGGTTTCCTATGCATTCTCCATCCAAGCTGAGACCCAGGACTCTCACAGAACAGGAAAACAGGTGAATCGATGGGCTTCTCACATCAGGATTCATTTTTCGGCAGTGTTGGGATTTGAACTCACACTCTATCAGGCCCAATTGGGGAAATGGTCAAGGTGAGGACACCAGCCTGTCAGCAACGAAGGAGATAGGCCATTCCTAGGAACTGACATCGAGTCCCAGGGAGGTCCAGATAGTCATAAATTCGTAATTCAAATACAGGATCTATATTTATCTACATGTGTGGACAGCATCTTGCATCCGGTGCACTTCTCCTAAATTTGTGTCTAATTCATGGAGTTATTGTGTATTTTACTGAGAATGGTGACAGGTGTAACTGTGCTGACATGGATGACAACCTGTTCCCATAATTATATGGTTGCCTATGCATTCTACATCCTAGTGAAAGCACGGTACTTTCACAGGAGAGGAAAACATGTTCAACGACTGGCTTCTGACAACAGAATGAATCTTTTGTCAGTGCTGGGATTTGATCTGAGATCTGGGTAGCTCTGTTGCCCTTTGGGGGAAGGGAAATCTCACCATCCTTGAAGACTAGAATGTCAGGCCTGGTCCAGGACCTGATTTGAAGCCCCAGTACTGGACAAAATAACAAACCCGCCTTTTTTAAACATTGGATCTCTCTTTACCTACAAGTTTTGTATGCATCTTGCATTCAGTGTGGTTATTCTTTTTATTTTGTGTCTTATTCATGGATGTATTGTGTATTTTATTGAGTATGGTGATAGATATAACTATGCTGACATGGATAACAACCTATTTGAATGGCTATAGAGTTGTCTATATAGAATTCTCCATCCCTGCTGAGACCCAGGATTTTCACAGGACAGGAAAACAGGTGGATCGATTGGCTTCTCAAATCAAGGTGAATCTTTTGGCAGTGCTTTGATTTGAACTCTAGCCCTAGCAGGCCCAATTGGCGAATGGGTCATGGTGAACACACCAGCCTGTGAGCAACTAAGAAGGTAGGTCGTTCCCAGGACCTGAGTTGAAGGCCTGGTGGGGGCCAATATGGTCATAAATTCATCATTTAAACAGAGGATCTTCCATATATGGATGGGCAGCATCTTGCAATCGGTGTAGTCATTCTCTTTATTTTGTGTCTTATTCATTGATGTATTGTGTATTTTCTTAAGTATAGGATGACAGATATAACTGTGGCGACCTGGATGACAACCTATTCTCATGAGTATAGAGTTGCCTGTGCATTCTCCATCCTAGCTGAGACCCAGGACTTGCACAGCACAGGAAAACTGGTGCAATGACTGGCTTCTCACAACAGGGTAAATTTTGGCAGTGCTGGTATTTGAACTTTGGGCCTAAGAGGCCCAACTGCCCAATGGGCCCATGTGATCACACCAGTCTGTGAGCCACTAAGGAGTTGGTCAGGTCCCAGGAATAGAGATCGAGCACCAGAGAGGCCACAATTTTCCTGAATGCATCATTTAAACATGGGATGTATATTCAAATCTGTGTGTGGACTGCATTGTGCATTTAGTGTAGTTATTCTATTTTGTATGATATTCATGGATGTATTGTGTATTTTCTTTAGTATATGTTGAAATGTATAACTGGGCTCACATGATAACAACCTATTCCCATGGCCACAGGGTGCCCCATGTATTCTTCACCCTAGCTGATACCCAGAACTTGCACAGGAAAGGAACACAGGTGCAACAATTGGCTTCTGACATCAGGATGAATCTTTTGGCACTGCTGGGATCTGAACTTGGGGACCAGCAGACCCAATTGACGAATGGGTCCATGTGAGCACACCAGCCTGTGAGCCACTAAGGAGTAAAGCTGTTCCCAGGACCTGAGATGGACCCCCAGGTGGGGGTGGGGAGGAGGGTACACAGTAGTGATCCATTCATAAGTTGAAGGTAGCAAATGAGTACACATTTGTATAGAGTAGGAGAGACGATAACCTGTGATGGAATCCAATCTACCATGTGTCTACTGATTCTTGAATCTTTCCAGATGCCTTCATTTCATGACTGTGATGATTATTGTCATGCTTAATCAACACTGCTTTACAAATAAGTGATACCCCATGAGTCTTGCCTATCATTTCCTAGTCACATCATGCTTGAACTACTCATTCGATGAGATCGATCACATTCCATGACTTTACCTGGTCCAGAAACCATTATCTCAGGATTTCCCGCCATTGTTTTCTCATGGGGGTGGGCTGAATTCAAGCCTCAGGCATGGAAAACATGCTCCTTATATACATATTAAAGATAGGATTTATACTTCCATACAGATGTTCAGTAAATACCGTGTTTGGTGTGGTAAGATTTATACTTCCATACAGATGTTCAGTCCATATCACGTTTAGTGTTGTTATTCATTTTATATCATTTTTATTCATTTAGTTACAATTTATTTTATTGTCTTTGATGACACCTATACCATTTATTACATTGTTTACATCATATCACATACCATCTAGATTTGTAGATGTGTTCTCTATCATGTCTGACACCCTGGACTCTCCCAGAAAAGGAAAACATGTGTCACACTCGGCTTCTTACTCAAAGATTAAATTTTTGGCAGTGCTAGGATCTGAAATCAGGGCCTAGCAGGCCCAATTAATGATTGGGTGAGTGTGAGCACAGAAGCCTCTAGCCAATGAAGCTGTCACACCTGACAGCTTCCTAGGCACTGAGATCAAGCCCCAAGTTTGGCCAAAACAGCAATACACGGATAGGCAGAGGTGGTATACAAATAAATATATTTTGTTAAAGATTTCCAGAGCTGTCTATCTATGACTGAATGACATCTACTACGTTCCTACCAACTCTTAGGTATTTATTATATCTCCAATGAAAAAATATTATTCTTTTCATGCTTAATAAACTATTAATTAAGATCAATCAGCATCCTAGGATTACTGCATCCAAATTTAGAGTAGAAAAATGCATGAACTACTCTTTCAATGTGTATTCTTATGCATAGGCACGAGTCTCTTGTGATCTCCTGCCATTGGTAAATGTAAGGATTAGGATTTGAACCAAGGGACTATGTTGACATGTTGGCTTATGGCTTCCCTGATAGCCTGCCAGCCATCAGCAATGGTAGGCCAGGTCCACTTTGAAACCATGTCATTCAGACCCAGGATGGTCATCATGCAAAGAAAAAAATTGAAAAACCCTGAGCCCTCTACAGCTCCCCACTTTTTGTGCTGTTTTGCTTTTTTTCCTTCATGCAAGCCCTCTTAGCCTAGGGTCCCAGGATCAGCTTTGGGTCCCGAGGCTGCACCCCAGCCTAGGGAGAGTGAAGTTGAGTCAGAGTTACCATGACCTGAGTTCAAGCTCCGTGATTGGCAAAATTAATTAACTAATTAATTCATTAATTAATTAACTAACTAAATTGAAATAATAAAGCTCCTTGGTTTGGAATTTCTGCCAGTTTTCTTTCATAGCCTGGGATTTGAACTCAGTCTTGATGAATCCGTAGCAATGAGACAGAAGACGCAGAGTTGCCAATACTTGATTTCAAACCCCATGCCAAGCCAAAAATAAATAATTAAGTCCTGACCTCAGCAGGGATGTTAGTTGTGACGATGGGAGGGAAGGGATGGTAGGGGAAAATCAAACGAGGATGCAACAATGCTCAATAGGAAATGTACTCATTACTTTACTCATGTAACTGTGACACATCTGTACAACATTTTTAAAATAAAAAATGTACAAAAAATTATGTAGTGCTCAAGAAGCATTTTGGGTTTAAGGGATGGATGTCTGAATAGCTGTACAAAATTTTACACTGATTTTTTTCAGTGTTCAGTATGGAACTGAATAAACGTAACTGTTTCTGTTACAAATATTAAGTCATTGTCTTGGAACTTGGGCCACTATTTCTGCCATTGCTGGGATGTGAGCTCACTGTCCAAGTAACTCTTTTGTACCTTGGGTGAAGGCTAAGCTCCCTGTCCTTGAGGAAAAGATTTTCAAGCTAGAGTTCCTAGGGCCTGAATTAAGACCCTGCAATAGAAAAAATATTTGTGTACATGTGTAATATAAGATATATAGGTAAATATGTATGTTTATTTCATATTATGATTATTATTATTAATTTTGTATTTAATTTTTTATTCCTTTTATTGTTTATTGTATTAGTATTATTATACACATAATATTTATTATGTTGTGTACATATATTATAAAATTATACACAATAATTCAGTACATTGACTAATTTTCATTAATACTTTATTAAGTTTTGAAATATGATACTTAATTAAATGGAGGCATTTGTCAAGTCATCACATGGTCAGAGTCTGTCCCAGTATGAGTTTTGTCTTATTTATCTTTGGACAACTTCCTATACGGATTTGTTTAGATGATTTATACTCAGAAGGCTTTTCTTGTGGATAGGCAAGTTGAGGGATAACATCGTAAGGTTGGGGCTGGGAATGTGGCTTAGTGGTATATAGCTTGCTCAGCATGCATGAAGGCCAGGGTTTGAATCCTCACTGCTACATACTCAGAAAAAGCCATAAGCTGTGGTGTGGCTCAAGTGATAGAGTGCTAGCCTTGAGAAAAAGAAACTCAAAGACAGTACCCAGGCCCTAATTTCAAGCCCTAGGTCTGGCAAAAACAATATGCCAGATTTCAGTGGCTCTGGAAACCTACTTTCTCAGGATGCTGAGATCTGAAGATCACAGTTTGAAGATAGCCTAGGGAAGGAAAGCCTGTTAGACTCTTACCTCCAATGAACCATCAAAAAACCCCATGTGGCACTGTGGGTCAAGTGGTAGAGTGTTTGCCTTGAGCTGAAGGGCTCAGGGACAGCGCCCAGGCTTCAGTTTGAGACACACAACTGGAAAAAGAGTGAGGGATAATCAAAGTAATTTTCCTATTTGCTACTTATGAAAATATTTTTAGGAAAATGATTGCTGATGTACACCAGAATTGGAGTCAGACCTCAAGTTTCAAGTGTAGCACATCCATAAGCCCAGCCTCTCAGACTCTAGCATTAAAAACTTGTGTCTTACAGGGTTCTGAAAGGCACATTGTTTAAAGGCTTAATATGCTCCCCAAGCCCTTTGTGATAGAAGTTGACTTGTATTGTCAATGTCATTACAGTTCTGACCCTAGCAGAGAACCAATAGCTCACGCCCATCACCCTAGCTCAGGAGGCTGAGGTCTCTCACAGGGTGAAACCAGCCAAGGCAGGGAAATCTAGGACATTCTGACTTCCTGTTCTGAAAGGTCAGATGCTTAAGAAATTCCTGTGTTTCCCTTGGTGATGAGAAGTTACTTGCACTCTAAATGTTCTTGGAGTTCTTGAGCTACAGAAGAAGGAAAGAAATATTATTGACCCAATCAGGGTTCAAATGAAGTTCTCAGGTCTGTTAGCAGGAAGAACTCCAGTGTAACACTGTATTTGAAGGACAGAAAACAGTTTCAAAAGCCAGGCTAGGTGCAGAGAACTAGGCCTGCGGGATTAGGAGGCAGAATGTACACATTCAACAGGGAAGTGAGCTGCAAAACCACTTCATTCATTCCAGGCACAGCCAGCAATGGGGGAAAACTGAAACATTTGTTAGAGTTACAGCAGGGTCAGGCTTTTCTCAGTCTCTTCAAACAATGACTAATTTACCTTCCTCCCTCAGGTGAAGGGAGCCTCAGGCTATCTTTAAGTTACCAATAGAGAGCCAGTTTAGTGCTGGAGAGGGGAGGAACAGAGTAGAAAAACCCTGCTCTCTGGTCTTTGGGAGTGGGTTTTTGACTCTCAATTTGTCAGGTTTGAAGGCCCTTCTATCTCTGCCAGTCCATTCTCCTTACTTCATTCTCCACATCATTAAAGCAAATCCCCAGTCCAAGGAGGGGCAGGGTCATTTCTCTTCTGTCTCCAAGCACCTGAGTTAGAACCTGGCTCTGCCCTCTTGATTCTGGGGCTCTTGGATGCCTGAGAAGTGGGACAGAGACAGTCATCCTGCTCTGCATTTGTGTGAAGGTGATGCTGGTGTCCTGGCACACTGCAGAAAGATTGATGACTGGGAATGTTCCCTTCTTTCCTTCTGATATCAAAAACAGATTCATCTGTCAACTTTCTTTCTTTCTTTCCTTCCTTCCTTCCTTCTTTCCTTCCTTCCTTTCTCTTTCTTTCCTTCTTTCTTTCCTTCTTTCTTTCTTCCTTTCTTTCTTTCTTTCTTTCTTTCTTTCTTTCTTTCTTTCTTTCTTTCTTTCTTTCTTTCTTTCTTTCTTTCTTTCTTTCTTTCTTTCTTTCTTTCTTTCTTTCTTTCTTTCTTTCTTTCTTTCTTTCTTTGTTTCTTTCTTTCTTCCTTCTCTCTCTCTCTCTCTCTCTCTCTCTTTCTATTTCTTTCTTTCTATCATCCTACCTACCTCGGATGCAGCTTGGGCCTACACTCCAACACAGCATCACATAGGAGGAGAGCCTCAAGGTAAAGATTTGCAGGGTTTATAAAGGCACACAACCAACCAGGTGTTTGGATTACCACCACGTGTTGCTCTGCTAGAAACAAGCAACAAGTGATCACTGCCTCAAAACTTTAACCCTTTATTCCCCCCCTTGACTTATGGTCTTGTCGCTCCAGCCTCAAACTAAACTCCAACAGCTCTAGATCTTGAATGGGTATGGTCCCTAACTGACCTTAGCCATACTATTAAACAACAATATCAATAATAATCAGCTCATTTTTCTTTTCTTGAGGTGTATGCAGAGTGGTTGGGTAGGATGCTTGGAGCCTTCCCATGTTTCCCCACGGTTGTCCAGGACAAAGGGTTCAGCTGGTCTGGCGTGGAAGCAGTGGATCCAAGCAGCAATGTCATCCACCTTAAGGGCAGTAGGTGTAGCCAGTAGCACCATGTAAGGTCCCTTCCACCGTGGTTCCAGAGATCTCAAGTTGTGTCTTCGAACAAACACCCAGTCCTCTGGTTTAAACAAATGTGGGGGAGTAAGAATAGAAGCAGAATCATATAATGCTCTAAGCTGGGTCCACATCCTCTTATGCACCAGCTGTAAATAGTCAAGCTTACAAAGAAATTCAATATCATCCAAATCAGCAAGTAATTCAGTCTGAAGGCTAGGTATAATGGGTGGAGGGTGTCCATACATTATTTCAAAAGGAGTAAAGCCAAGCTGACAGAGTGAATTTCTTACTCTAAACAGGGCAAAAGGAAGCAGCGATACCCAGTCTGTGCCAGTCTCCAAGGCCAATTTAGTTAAGGTCTCTTTTAGAGTCCGATTCGTTCTTTCTACCTGCCCTGAACTCTGGAGTCTATAGGCACAGTGCAATTTCCAATCCATCCCTAGTGCCTCGGCTATTCCCTGACTTACTTTTGAGTCGAAGGCTGGTCCATTGTCCTAGGCAATGGTGGATGGGAAGCCATCGCTGGGTAGGATTTCTTCCAGGATCTTCTTAGATATGACATTAACAGTCTCATGCTTTGTTGCGTAGACTTTAACCCATCCTGAAAAGGTGTCTATAAGCTAGCAAATATTTATATCCAAATTTTACAGTTTTAATTTCTGTGAAGTCTACTTCCCAATACACACCTGGCCTATCTTCATGGAGGAGAGTTCCTTTTGTAACCAGTTGATTAGGGGCCTTGGTGAGCTGACAGGCTTTAAAATTTTTAACAATGTCCTCAATGAGTTGATTTCCTTGCCTGATTTTTACTTCTGAGAGTAGGAGCAAGTTCTCCATTCTTTGGGTTCCCATGTGAGAGACCCGATAGATTCTCGTAAGAATCCTCTTGCCCAATCTTTGTGGCAAGATAAGTTTCCCCTCACCAGTTTTCCACCAGTCTTTATTTCTTTCTCTGTTTGGGGGTTTATAGACCATGGAAATTTTCTTTATCCACTCCAAGTCTTCTTGGGAGTACTGAGGCTCAGGAGGCAAAGCTTGTTGCCCTGGGTCTATTTCCGCTCTAGGCTGGAGGCCCACCTCTTTAGCTGTCTGATCCGCCAAGTTATTTCCATTGGTTATTGAATCAGTTACCTTTGATGGCTAGGACAGTGCATAATGGCAATATTTGCTGGTTCCCATAAGGCCTGGATGAGGTTTAAATTTTCTTGTTCATTTTTAATTGCCTTTCCCTCAGCTGTCAACAGCCCCCTCTCTTGGTAAATGGCTCCATGGACATGCACAGTGGCAAAAGCATACTGACTGTCCGTGTAATTATTTAGTCTCTGACCTTTTCCCATCTGTAGGGCTTTTGTTAGTGCCACTAGTTCTTCTCTTTGTGCAGACGTTCCCTGGAGGAGTGCTTCTGCCCACACTATCTCAGTGTCCTTGGTGACTGCTGCACCGGCATACTTTTTTCCTTCTCCAATGAAACTGCTGCCATCTGTGAACCAGGTATGCTTGGCATGCAATAGTGGTGAGTCCAACCAGTCTGGCCTCTTTTC
Organism: Dipodomys spectabilis; assembly: GCF_019054845.1. Lineage (NCBI taxonomy): Eukaryota > Metazoa > Chordata > Mammalia > Rodentia > Heteromyidae > Dipodomys > Dipodomys spectabilis. Next base: position 3,102,235 of record NW_024870761.1, read on the forward strand.
TTTGGCCTGGTTGCTCTTTTCACACTCAATTTCACGTTCTCTGTCCTTCCTTTCCTGTCTTTGCTACTGTCTATCTCTTATTGTAAATCTTTTCCACTGCAGCTACTAGATCCCTAATAGACTTTTCATCAAGTCTGTCTAGATCCTGCAACTTTTGCTTTATGTCTGGTACAGCTTGATTTATATAGGCAAACATAATCATCTGAGCCGACTCCTGGGTCTCAAGATCATACAGGTATATTGACTAATAGCTTCCATGAGCCACTCAAGATATGCTGCCAGACTTTCACTTCCCCCCTGTCTAACATTATAAACTTTGGCCATATTAGTAGGTTGGCAAGCCGCCACCTTGAGACCTTCCAACAAAGCCTGGTGATAGACGTCGCTCCCTACTTTCAACTGTATTGTTGTCCCAATTGTTGGTAAGATCTCAGGAAAATAGGCAGTGATCAGGGCAGGATCTGTGATGGGTGCTCCTGTGGGGCCAGGGATGTTTCTGGGCTGCTTCTTGGATAAAGTCTCTCTCTTCGGTGGTAAAAAGGACCTGTAAAAGCTGACTACAATCATCCCAAGTGGGCTGATGAGTAAAGAGAATAATTTCAAGCAAACGAATTAAATACTGGGGTTTCTCAGAAAAGGGGGCATTTTGGGTGTGCCAATTGTATAGATCACTGGGAGAAAATGTCCAATATTGGAGTTGCTGTTGACCATCTGCATCCACAGGACCTATGGCACGTATGGGAAAACAGGTGCATTAGAAGGGGGGTTGATCCCATGGCATCGTGGAGAGACTGGACCCTCAGAAACTTTAAGGGCAGGTGCTGAGTGTTTTATAGCTCCCTCCTCCTCTTGATCATTCTCAGGTTCTGCAAAAGGAACCTGGAAAGGAGAGCATGGGGGAGGAAACATTTCTTCTTCCAAGTTATCTCCCTGAAAAAACGGGGGGTACCTTTTCTTTCCCTCTGTGTCAGTTTCTTTTTGTAAGTCTAGGGGGCTAGATGGAGTGGTGCCTATGGTTTCCATTCCTGTCAGACCTACAGTCCAAAAAACAACACACAGTACAAACAAAACACACGCAGGCCTGACAGTTACCAAAAAGAGCTTACAAAGTGGAGATCTCCCAATTTGGTCCACTGACTACAGTCACGGTGGGGTTCCACGCCCATGTCACACAGTAGGAGGAGCAGAGCCACAATGGGCGAGTTGGACCTCTATTAGGAGGCCCTCTTGGTCAATTCCAGCCCAACACTGAACCGACCCCCACCCCACAATTCACATGGCGGTGTACCAAAGACTGCCCCCCCCCCCGCCCCACACAGCGGGGTTCCAAGGACCCCCACCCGACAAGAGGATCTTGGATGTCTCCCAGTTCCTCTAGGGTTGTGGTGCAAGCGCATCTGCTTCAACAACCCTTTACGAATCGGAATGGCCATCCTCACAAAGGGAAACGAAAGTAAAACAGAAAAAGGACAGGACAAGACAAATTAACAAAGACAGCTCTGTTTTACCTTTGGAGTCTGAGATCTTGAGGGTCTTTGGGGGATCCCGGACGAGCCCTCACTAATATGTTATACCCAGGTCGTTGGATCCCCACCAAGAAGACCATGGAGATTCAGACTTTACAGCTGTTTTAAGGTTTTATTTAAATGGGCTGCAACTGAGGTCTCATCCAACACTCCAACAGTGGAGCCTAGTAGGAGAACCCCGAGCTAAAGTTTTGCAGGGTTCATAAAGGCACACAGTCAACCAGGTGTTTGGATTACCACCACGTGTTGCTCTGCTAGAAACAAGCAAAAAGCGGTCACTGCCTCAAAACTTTAACCCTTCACATGAAAATGCTACTATTGTGTTCTAGACATTTAACGTTGGAGACACAAAACACTCATAATTATTAGATCATTTTATAGGCAAAAGGAGCAATGCAGACTCTGTGAGGATCGCTCCAGCTTTTGGTCCTCATATCCTGAGACAGTAAATTCACAGCAGCTCAATGCTAAGTGACAGAACTGGCATGTACTGTGGATATTTGCTCCCAAATCCTGTGACACATTTCTCACTTTTGGCCTCAAACCTGTGACCAGAGGGGAAGATGAGGAGAGAAAATCCTTTTCAGGGAAAGCAGCTATAAAGAACACTGGGTAGTTTAGTTATAAATTAAAACCTTGGGAATGACCCTGTTAAGAAGTCAGATTGTCCAGATTAAAAAATGAAGAAGAGTAGAAATAAGGTGCCAGTGGTTGCTGTCTGTAATCCCAGGTCCTCAGGAGGCTGAGATGTAGAGAAACTTAGTTTGAATCCAGCTAGTGTAGGAAAGCCCATGACACAGTTATTTCAAAGAAATCACAGAAATACCCAGAAATGGTGCTGTGACTCAAGCTTAATGCAGTACCCTTGAGCAAAAGGAGCCCAGGGACCATGCATAGGCTCATATTTCCACCCCAGCACCTGCCCCCTCAAAAAGAGCCTATACTTCCATGTCTTTGTCTATGTATTTTATTCTTATAGGTGAAATTCCTGAGTAGCTATAATGAATGGCATCAACCTAGGAAATTTGTATTCAGTACAATGAGTTCATAACAGAGACTTCTTTCAAGTTGTGCATGTTCCAGGGCTCTCCTCACTGTTCACAGTGTAACCTGAGGGTTTCTCTGCATCACAGGTCTGCTGTAGGAAGTCTCTCTCATTGTCTGGACAGGCACACAAAAGTCCTCACTCCTGTACAGCTGGGTAACAAACAACTCCATCTGGGCCAGTTAGTGAGGATGAGTGTGGGTGGGCTCTGAAGGTCAGGACAAAAAGACTTCTTTGTACCCTTAGCTATCTCTCTCCCCAATGCTCTGTTTTAACAGAAGACCTTCATTTGTGCCACCTCCCACGGCTGGCCAACTTCTGTGCACTTATCCTGCCTTTGTGAGACTATATTCTGTTGTTCAGTTACAGTGCTGCATATAATTCAGAAGTCCTTCAGACAGACAACTAGGGCACTAAACATAATGAAATGATTCATTGCAGGCAATGTTGGGCCTATGATGCCTCTCTTATGTTTCCGGAAGCTTGGGAAATCCAAGCACATGTTGGATATCACAAAGCTTCCTGTCATCTAGGACTGTTGAAGCTCATCAGGTTTTGAAAGCTTTCACTTCTCCTAGTTGGGCTCTGGGTGGCTAGGTTTTGGGGTTGAACACAGGGCCTGGGTGCTGACCATGAACTCAGTTGCAGAAGCCCGGTGCTTTCCCATTTTGTGTAACAACATCACTTCTGATCTGTGAGTGTATGTGTGGATGTGGATGTGTGCACACCACGGTGTGTGTGTGTGGGTGGGTGCGTGCACACATATACATGAGTCCTGAAGCTTGAACTCAGGACCTGAGCACTGTACCTAGTTTCTCTTGTACAATGATATCCCTCTCCCACTTGAGCCACAGAGCCACTTCAGGCTATGTCCTAGTGATGTGGTCCTGAGAAGTGAAGCCCACGATTTCATATATGCAAAATATTCTACCAATAAGGCACATTCCCAGCCCTCTACTTCAGCTTTGTTAGTTTATTTCTGTCGTTTTTTATTGTTGTTGTCGATTGAAGGAGTTGAAGTCTTGGCGTGCTTGTTGTCCCTGACCACTTCAGCTCAAGTCTTGTGCTCTACCACTTGAGCCACAGAGCTACTTCCAGTTTTCTGGTGGTTCATTGGAGCTAAGTTTCTCATGGACTTTCCTGCCCAGGCTAGCTTTGACCCATGATCCTCAGATCTCATCCTGCTGAGTAGGTAGGATAACAGACATGAGCTCAAGCACCCAGCTTCCCCTTCAGGTTCTTAGTAGTGAATTGGAGATAATTGTCTCATGGTACCTTTTGTGTCTGAGATAGTTTGGAGATAATTGTCTCATGGTACCTTTTGTGTCTGAGATAGTTTGGAACCAAGATCTTTAGAACTCAGCTTCCTGAGAAGGCAGGATGACAGACTTCAGTTACTGACCCCTTGGCCATGGCCTCTGCTGCAAGAGGGTCCATGGCTCCACGGTGTGGAGTGCTAGCCATGAGCCCAAGAGGTAAGGGTCAGTGCCTCAGCCCCGACTTCAAGGTTCATGACCAAGAAAAAAACAAACCAAACCATTGTCTGCTCTAGACAACTCATGAGTCTTCAGTAATACATAATTTTGTCCCTGACATGGGGACTATCTGAGCCTCAATATTCTTGTCTGTATAATCATCTAAGTTGTGGAGCTCTTACATAGACAAGATGTAAGAATGCACCTGGTTAAGGACATAGCACATGGCACTCTTTGCACCCCTCAGCACACAACATCCTGTGAAAGATTCAGCACACAGCACCCAATGCAGGACTCAGCACACTGCATCCTGAAAACTCTCAGCACATAGCACACTGTGCAGGACTCAGAATGGAGCACCCAATGGAGGACTCAGCACATAGCTCCATTCTACAAGCTGTCATTAGAATTAGGGTGCTTTCATCAGTATCTCCATTCCTTGAGGAAAATTTACAAACCATACAAGTTCACATCTAATGGTTTAGTGGGGTGTTTTTCTGAGGAGAGGGTGTTAGCCATGGGGCTTGAACTCAAAGCTCTACCACTTGGAGCCACATTTTGAGGTGTCTCTCACACTTCCTGCCAGGACTGGGTTTTAAAGCCCCTGAGCAGCTAGGATGACAGGCATAAGCCAGGATGACATGGGTAACCTGTGGAGCTGGGTTGCAGCGGTTTACATGTGGCTAAGTCAGGTTAGGTGTCAGCTTTCAGCACCAGACTCCTAGCTTGCTCTGTAATGAGGTATTTGAAGTTCTGTCCTTCTATAACTGCAGTTAGAATATCCTACCTTTTTTTGGCATCATACCTGGGGCTTGAGTAAGAGCTTAGACACTGTCCCTAATCGTTTGTGCTCAAGGCTAGCATTCAATTGATTGAAAGACAACAGAACTTCTGAGTTTTCTATTTTGTGGCACTGAGGAATCGAACCCAGGGCTTCGTGCTTACTATGAGAGCACTCAACCACCGAGCCTCAGGAGTGAACGAGGTATAAATAGAGACTGCTCTATATAAATATTATATACACAAAAAGAGATTTCTGCAAATTATTAAATTATCGATAATATCGCTACCAATTCTTAGGTATTAAATTATGTCTCCATTTAATGATGTGTCCCAATTAACAATTAATAATGCATTAATTAATAATTACTCAATATCCTATAACTGTTTATCATATATGTACATATATCCATACATATAATTCGATATTTCATAGAATGAGACCAATGTCTATATATTATTAAATTATGCATCATGTGTTACTCCCAATTATTAGTTATTTATTTATGTCTCCTTGTAATTTTTATTCTGTTAATGCTTAATAAAATATTAATTAAACTTAGTGCACATCCTACACTTATTGCATCTAATTTTATACTAGAATAATTCACTACTAATTCAATCTGTTTATCATTTACTGTAGTGGTAATTCTTCTACCTATGATGTTTTTTTAACTTTATTGCATCCTATTACATAGCATATAGATTTGCATCCAAATTATACATCCTACCTGACACTGAGCACTTTCACAGAAAAAGAAAACATGTGTCATGCTCAGCTTCTCACTCCAAGATTACATTTTTGGGAGTGCTGGGATCTAAAATCAGGGCAAAGAAGGCTCAGTTCATGAATGGATGACTGCCAGCACAGCAGCCATTAGCCAATTCAGCTGCCTGGCACTGCCCAGGCCCTGAGATTGAGCCCTGTATGCTGACTCCAAATTGTGCTTACTGTAGTTATTCATTTTATTTTTTATTCATTTACCATTTATTTTATTGACTGCTATAACACATGGAATATTTACTACATTTATTACATAGGATATAGAATTGCCTATGTATGAAACTTCACACCTGACACCCAGGACTTTCACAGAAAAAGAAAACATGTGTCACCCTGTGTCCTACTGCATGAGTCAATTTTTGTTATTGCTGGCATCTGAACTCACAGCCTACAAGGCCCAATTCATGAATGGGTGAGTGTCAGCACGTCAGCCTGGGGCATATGGAGCCAACAAGCAGTTCCCAGCACCTGAGATTTAGCCCTAGAGGTTGACAAAACAAGAACAGATGGACATGCATATGGTAGTACACAAACAAATATAGAACTTTATAGAGTACCAGAGATGTCTATACATTATTTAGTTACATAGGCTACATTCCTACCAATTTTTGGGTATTTATTATGCCTCCATGTAATTAATATTACTGTTTTCATCCTTAATGAATTATTAATTATATCAACCACTGTCCCGAAACTATTGTGTCCATGTAATTAATAGTATTATTTTAATATGTCAAAAATATTCATTAAAATCCATCGGCCTCTTAAAATCACTCTCTAAAATTTTATGCTAATATCATTCAGGAACAAGTAATTCAACCTTGACATTCATAACTTTCCATCGGTATTCCTATGAATAGGAACGAGACTCTTAGGATCTCCCTCCATTGGTAGAGGTCAGGACCCGGCTTCGAACACAGGGCCTATGTTGTCGTGTTGGCCCATGGCTTCTCTGGAAGAATGACAGCCTTCAGCAATGCCAGGTTACTAACACTTTTCAGTCCTGTCATTTAGACCCAGGATGGTCACCTTGAAAAGAAAATAAATGTAAAACCGGCAGCCATCTGCAAGTTACTGGGTTTTTTTTTTCTGTGTCGTTTTATTTATTTATTTTTCCTGTCAGCCTTTGAGATCCAGGAACCTAGGTTCAGCTGTGGGTCCAGTGGCTGCAACCCAGCCTAGAGTGATCAAAGCTGAGGCAGAGTTGCCATGCCCTGAGTTCAAGCACTGTGCTTGGCAAAATAAAAATACGTAATACATCATGCATACGTACATATATATATATATAAAATATTTAAACAATTATTACGCTACTTGGAGTTGTATTCACGCCATTTTTTTGCTGGGCCTGGGATTTGAAATCAGGGTCTGGGTAAATCTGCAGTACTGTGGGGGAAGTGAAAGCTCACAGTGCTGGAAGATAAGAAAGACAGGCCTGTTCCTAGCACTTGCAAAAATAATATTTGTATACATTTTAAATACATGATGTATACTTACATACACATGTTTACTGCATATTGCAGTTAGTGTAGTTATTTATTTTATTTTGGTTTTTATTCATTCATTATATATTTTAGAGAGTATGATTACATGTATAATATTTTTTGCATCCTATTACACAGAACATAGATTTGCCTATGTATTATACATCATTCCTGAGACCCAGGACATTCACTGATAAGGAAAACAAGTGGGACAATTGCCTTCCTCCACCAGGATTAAGTTTTTGGCAGTTCTGTGATTTGAACTCTGGGCCTAGAAGGCCCACTTCATGAATGAGTCAATGTTAACCCACCAGTCTGATGCAAGTGAAGTTGTCAGGCAAATTTGAGGATCTGAGATGAAGCCCTAGGAATGGCCAATATATAAACAGATAGATGTGTAGATTGCAGCGTGTATGTGTATTTACATAGGTATAATAATCTATAAGTAAAGTTATATAGAGAGACAGACATTTATGTAGATTCTAGTGTATAACTCTATATAAAGAATGATGACCTATATATTACTTTTATATATTCTATTACTATGAATTATTTGGTCTAAAATTATGTCTCCATTAATTGATCACGGTAGGAGACTTAATAAAGTATTAATTAAATTAATCAATGACCTATATTTATTGTGTACAAACTTATACTATAATGACTAGCTAATTAGTAGTTCAATTGGTACATTACAAAGATTCTGTTATTGTTCCTATAGAAAGGAACGAGTAGGTGAAAGTCCCAGGATCAAACTGAGGGCCTAGGTGTCTTGGTTGGGCTCAGGCTTCACTGTCAGCCCACCAGCCTTCGGCCATGCAAGGACATGTACAATATTCAAGCCAAGGCATTGAGAGCCAGGATGGTCACAGTGCAAAGGAAACAAAGGTAAAACTGTTGTCTAAAACTTCCTGGGTTTAACTCCTCCATCTTGCTTGGTTTATTTTTTTTTTTGCCAGAGCTGGGAGTTGAACTCAGGTCGTAGGATTCCTGGATCATCTGTGGGTGTAAAAGCTGCACCTCAGCCTAGGGTAATCAAGGCTGAGGCAGAGTTGTGGCGACCTGAGTTCAACCCCTCCCAAAAAAGTTAAGGTCCTGCCTAGGAGTTTGGGCCATTTTATTTGCCTTACCTGGAATTTGAACTCAGGGCCTGGGTAACACTATTGTGCTCTGGGTAAAGTTAAAGCTAACCTCTTAGAAGAAAAAAAAAATCCGGAGCATTTTTCATTGTGTGAATTAGAGCCCTAAAAATGGCAAAAAATAATATTTATATACATGTATAATATATATCATATATATGTATTTGCATAGATATTACATATTGTATATAGGTCACAATATTTCCACAGAAAGGAAATCAGGTCAACATTGGCTTCTTACTCCACCTATTGTCTTCGACACTCCTGGGATTTGAACTAAGGGCCTGGAATGTCTAATTCATCAAGGGGTCAATATAAGCACAGCAGCCTCAAACAAATTCAATGCCAGGCAGTTCTCAGGACCTGAGTTCTAGCCCCAGGAGTGGTCAATATATAAATAGATAGATGTCCAAATTGCTGCAAATATGTGTATATAAGTATATATAGTGAGAGAAAGAGAGAGATGTATATGTATATTCCACTGTACATTTAAATATAAATATATTTATAGAATGTGAGATGTCTATATATTATTAAATTACATGTAATATATTATTAGGAATTAAATTATGCCTCCATTTAATGAAGTATCATGGATTAAGGCACAATAAAGTGCTTCCTTGTGTAAATGGAGCTCAGGGACAATTTCAAGTCTCATAGTTCAAGCCTCAGGATCTGCACTAAAAAAAAAGAGCCAGTAACTACATGTGTCTGTGAATATATGCATGTATTTCTATCAGTGAACATCCATAGTCGTTATGAAGAATCGCACCCAACTAACAAATTTGCTTTGAATAGAATGATGTCATAGCACAGAGAGTGCTTTCAAGACAGTGCATGTTCCTAGTCAAAGAAATTTAAGACCGTGGCTTGGAATTTGCACCATTTTTCTGACAGGCCTGGGATGTCAATTCAGGGTCTGATTAACTCTCTGGCACTGTTGGGGAGGGGAAACTCACCATCGTTGAAGACAAGAATTTCAGACCAGTTTCCAGGGCCTGAATTAAAACACCAGCACTGGAAAAAATAATATTCATACATGAGATCTATTTACATGCATGTTTACTCCCTATGACATTTATTACCCTTATTTATTTTATATTTATTTTAATTAGTATTATTACATATATAACATTTATTTCATTTATTACATCTTATGACATGGATTTATTTGCATATAGAGTATACATCATACAGAAACCCAGGACTATCACAGAGAAGGAAAAAAATGGGTCAAAATTGACTTTTGACTCCACATATAAACTTTTGGCCATGCTGGGATTTGAACTCACAGCCCACAATGCACAAATCATGAATTGGTCAATTGTAAAACAAAAGCCTTTGGAAAACTGAACTGCCAGCCACTTCTGAGGATCTGTGATCAAGCAATAGTAGTGGCGGATAGATAGATAGATAGATAGATAGATAGATAGATAGATAGATAGATAGATAGATAGATAGATAGATAGATAGATAGATAGATAGATAGATAGATAGATAGATAGATAGATAGATAGATAGATAGATAGATAGATAGATAGTGTAGTTTGCTATGTATATGAGAAAGAATGTGAGGATATTAAATTATATATATTAAGAATTATTAGTTATTAAATTATGCCTCTTTTTAATGAAATGAAGTATCATGGTTGAATACTTATTAAAGCATTCATGTAAAAGTAGTCAGTATTCCTTAATTGGGAGAATCATACCATGGTGCTAGAATGGAAGACATTATCCAATACTTTTTGTGTGGCATTCTATAAGATAATAATGAATTAACTGCAAATTTAATTGTTACTTTTATACCATTCCATTAGGCATTCCCATGGATAGGAATGATTTTCTCAAGATCTCCTTCCATTTGTAGCTGGCAGTCCAGGCACTTCAACTCCAGGCCTGGGTATTTTACTTCAAAATACAAACCATTGGAATGACACTGTGAAGATTTCAGATTGTCAGGATGAAAGAAAAGAATGAGAAGAAAAGAAAGCCAAGTGCCAGTGAATCCTACCTGTAATTCTAGCTCTTCAGGAGGCTGAGAGGTAGAGAATGCCAGTTTGAATTCAGCCAGGACAGGAAATTCCACCACACTCTTATTTCTGCGGGATTACAGGAATAAAAATTCCCATGAAGGGCGCTATGACTCAAGGGCACAGCGCTACCCTTGAGCAAAAGGAGCTCAGGAACATTACCTAGGCTCATAGTAAAACCCCCGTACCTGCCAATTAAAAAAAAGCCAGTAACAACATGTCACCCCATGTATGTATATATGTATTTCTATTGGTGAAGGTCTAGAGTTCCTATGATGAAAGGTATCCAGCTAGGAAATTTGCTTTGAATAGAATGATTTCATAGAACAGAGAGTTTTCAAGACAGTGCATCTTCCGGGGCTCCTCTCACTGTTCCCATTGTAGCCTGAGGTTTTCTCCACATCGGGGACTGCTGCAAAAAGTCTTCCTTATTGTTGGAAGAGGCCTCACTCCTGTACAGCTGGGTGATAAAATACTCCTTCTAGGCCCATTAGTGAGGAGTGTGGGTGGGCTCTGAAGGGCAGGATAAAAAGGCCTCTATGTACCTCAAGCTATCTCTCTGCTGAGAGCTCTGTTATGACATGAAGACTTCATTTGTGCACCTCCTGTGTCCAAGTTCCCTGCACTTATCCTGTCTTTGTTAGAATATGTTCCAGTGCTGAAATAACCTGCTACAATTAATTCAAGGGTCCTTCTGGCAGACAACTAGGGAGCTGAACCTAATGAAATTATTCATTATTGGCAATGATACCTCCCTGGGTTTCCAGAAGCTTGCTAAATCAAAGCACATGTGTAATAATACTAGGCTTCCTGTCATCTAGAGCTGGTGAAACTCATCAGATTTTGAAACTTTGACCTTTCCTAGTTGGGCCCTGGGTGGCTGTGTTTCAGGGTTCAACACAGGACCTGGGTACTGACCATGAGCTCAGAGCAGAAGCTCAGTTCTTTATCATTTGGTGTCACAGCTTTACTTCTGGTATCTGTGTGTATATGTGTGTGTGCATGTATGTGTGTTCATATACTGGTCCTGGAGCTTGAACTCAGGACCCCAACCCCTGCAAAGCTGTTGCTGCTACCCAATTTCCTGCCACTGCAACTCAGCAATTACAGTCACAATTACCCTTTCCCTGGTATTTCCTTTCTCTGCTACTCATTTGGCTACCCATAATTCTTATCATCATGGTTCCAGCCACCTGATTCCTGACACCCTTGTCTCTGCTACCACATTCCCAAACAAAGCAAGGCAAGAATAGGTACAGACAGTCGACTTGGGTACTCCTCTTGCAGGCACAATGGGACTTTATTCTTCAGGTATTTATCCTGAGGGACTAACTAGTGGTGGAAAGAGAAGAGGTTACTCAGAGGGGACTAAAATCCCAGGATATCAATTTATAACTTGTTGCTAGGAAAAGCAGTCCCCAAGGTGAAAGTTAATGAGAAAAGAAAATTTGACAAAAACATTGGGGATGATATAAAAGGTTTAGCTTAGTCTCTTGTGTCAGTGATATAAATTATTTTATGACATAGATATGTAACTATTTTGCATTTTAAAAAGTATATGAAGATTCACATTTATGTGGTACTTATATTAATTTATGTAATAGTTGCATATGATCATGTTAATGATATTCAATAGTTTATGCTTTATGATATGCTTATTACTCTGCAATATGAATTGAGCTCTCTAAAAATAAATGGAATTGCATTGTCAAATACTACAAGGAGATTACTGAAGCTAATACCAAAACGAAAGCTGGTTAAAAAAAAAAAAAAAACGAACAAAGCTACAAGTTTGAAGGGAAGGGGTCAGTGGTAAGGGCTATGATAAAAGAGAAATTCTTCACCATGGAATCTTGGAAGAATAGAATGTGTCTTGTTGAATTACTAGCTTTTTAAACATTCTTAGAAAGCAGAACATGATTTTTGATTCTTGCTTTTTGGAACCTCTTTAATGAGTAGTTAAACAAAAAATGATCGAAATGACTGAAAATCCACTGACATGAATTATTAGATTAACATACTCAAAGTTGCCTTGAGATGCAGGCAGGCTGGATTCCTTTCCTATTAAATTAATGGAATAAGCTTCCTTTTGAATGGTTGGACAGTCCATGACACTTGTTCCAAAACAAGAAAAGATACTGGAGAGAAAAAAAGATGAAGGAGACTATAAAGGCTGCTGAAATTAGCATATTTCCCATTTGGACATTAATGGGTTGTTACTACAAAGAATTAGAATTTCATCTTAAGATAATTTCAAAATGGATGTGCTAAAGGATAGCTTCGAAATGTAATATTTAATGTTGTTGGATTACTTGAAGATAAAGGTTTACAGAAAACTTTAAATTCCAGTAAACTGTAATGTACCAATAAATACCTAGAAGAACTACAATTTAAAAATTCACCTGTTCAAAGCAAACCCTGGCAGGAAAGTCTCTGAGTCACTTATCTCCAAATAGGAAGTGACATTGTGGCTCAATTGGGAGAAAGCTCCCCTTGTGCTCAAGAATTCAGGGATATGTTAATACCCAGGCCCTGAGTTCGATCCCCATGACTGACAAGAAGAAATTTTAAAGAATTAAACCATTAGGGACAGAAGGAGACTCAGTGGAAGAATGTTTGTCTTGCATGCATGAGGTCCTAGGTTAAATTCCTCAGCACCACATAAGCAGAAAAAAACTGGAAGTGGCACTGTGTCTAAAGTGATAGTGCGCTAGCCTTGAGCTGAACAGCTCAGGGACAGCACCCAGACACAGAGGTTAGGCCCCCCTACCACCACCACCAACAAAAATTAAAGCCTCAAACAGCCTGAAGATGTTTTCCAGAATAATGAATGCAGCATTATCCGTTTACATGACTTAGTGAATTGAAACCTAGTTTACCAGGGGAGATGGTGGGAATTTCGTGTGTTTGCCAAAGCCTACAAAATTATTTTGTACTTTCCCAGGGAGGGAGAAAGGAGGAAATGAGGGGGGGGTGTGAGGTGTTTGGTGGACTTGCCCTTTGATTCACTGATTGTTTTCTGGAGTTAAATTCAGAGAAATTCTGCTTGCAATCCTAGTTGCAAGGGGAATGAAGAAGCCATGTCCTGGAAGTGGTTTTGTCCTCTCCTTGGCCTGGTTCTAACCACCATTGGATAATCCAAGTCCCACTTCAGGACCAAGATGCCTTGAAGACTACTGATCCATTGAGCAGATGGGCCTAACCGCAGCCAGAATAGGCAGAAAATGCAATTCAGAGGGTAGCACTGGAAATCTACAGCAGGCAGAGATTTTTTTTATATATTTTTATTGTAAAAATACTGTACAGAGGGCTCAGAGTTACAGGACCAGGTAATGAGTACATTTCTTATACAGCATTGTTACCTCCTCCTTTGTTTTTCCCCTGCTATCTTTTCCCTCCCCACATCTCCAACTCCTCCCTCCTCGACCCCTGCCTGACATTGCAAATTCATTTTCGACACAGTGTCCTCAACATCTCATTGTCACAATGGGTCAAACTGCATCCCCATTTAAGCATTCTGCCATATCCCTTCCACTCCCCAAATTACAAATATATATGATATATATGATATATATGATATATGATATATATACATATAATATATATACATATATATATACATATATACATATATATATATATATATATGTATATATATGATGCAGAACACTTGAATCAAATACAGTGGAAACAGGGCTATACCGTGGGGGGATGAACCTACAAAAGAATCACAGAGTGCATTATGAGCATATTAAAAACAAAAGAAAGAAAGGAAAAACCACTTGTGTCTCTGACTTGAGGTACATTTCGCTTAACATCATCTTGTATGGTTATATGTTCTTAGTCTTTGATCTTCTTCGCTTGTCCTAGGCATGTTCTAATCCTTGCAAACAAAGGTAAAACAAGGTAAACCATGGGTCCTATGTTTCTTTGGGTCTGCTTTCTTCACTTAATATAATTTTTTACCAAGTCTTTCCATTTCCTAACATATGGAGCAATGTCATTCTTTCTGATGGAAGCATAGAATTCCAGTGTGTGTGTGTGTGTGTGTGTGTGTGTGTGTGTGTGTGTGTGTGTGTGTGTGTGTGTACCACATTTTCTTGATCCATTCATCTGCTGAGGTGCATCGGGTTTGGTTCCATATCATAGCTATGGTGAATAATACTGCAATAAACATGGTTTTGTTGGTAGCTTTGTGATCATTTGGGTAAGTGCCCAAAAGTGGGGTTGCTGGGTCATTGGGGAGCTCTAATGGAGTCTTTTGAAGAAATTCCATACTGCTTTCCAAAGTGGTTAAACAAGTTTACACTCCTACCAATAATGCAGTAGGGTTTCCTTTTAGCCACATCCCCAACAGCATCTGTCATTATTACATTTCTTGATTATAGCCATTCTAACTGGAGTAAGGTGCAATCTCAATCTGATTTGCATTTCTTTTATGACTAGAAAAGTTAAGCATTTCTTCATGTGTCTAATAGACATTTTTTATTTCATCTTCAAAGAAATCTCTCCTTACGACTTCAGCCCACTTAGTTTTTGGGCAGTTGTTCCTTTGAGGATTTTTTGTTGTGGGAATTTATGATTTTGAGTCCTAAGTATATTTTAGATATAAAACTTTGTCTGTTTTATGACTCATAAAGTACTTCTCCCAGTAAGTGGGCTTTCGATTATTTGCTATATATGAGCTGTACCTTGCAGAAGCACTACTGTTTCATGCAATCCCATTTCTCCAAACTTCTTTGATTTGTTTTGTTTCTGGTTCTCTATTAAGAACATTTTGGCCTGTGCTAAAGAGCCTTGGAGTTTCTCTTATCCTTCATGTAATGTTTTCACGGTGTCAGCTTTTATTTTGAGGTCTTTGATCCATTTGGCCTTGATTCTCATGCAGGCTGATATATATATATATATATATATATATATATATATATATATATGTATATAATATATATACATATATATATGTATATATATATTATATATATATATATATATATATATATATATATGGATCTTGTTTTACTTTTCTACAGGTGTTTAACAAATTTTTTCCAACACCATTTACTGAAAAGGCTGTCTTTCTTCCATTCTATTTTTTTTAGCTCCATTGTCAAAGATCAGGTGGCTATAGGGCACTTGGTTCATTTATGAGTCTTCAGTCCTATTCCATTGGTCCTCAGGTCTGTTCTTGTGCCAGTACCAAGATGTTCTTATTACTATGGCTTTTCACTATAGTTTGAAATTGAAGCTGATATTGTTCCAGTGCTGTTCTTTTGGCTAAGGACTGACGAACCTACAGCCAGCAGTATACTTAATGGTAAAAAGTTAAAGTCATTTCTTATAAACTCAGGAAAGAGATAAGTATGTCTGCTCTCTCCACTCCTCTTCAACTTAGTATAAGAATGCTAGCTGGGACAATAATACAAGATGCAAAATTAAAGGGAATCCAAATAGGGGAAGATGACATAAAACATACAAGATGACCAATGGAATAGAATTGAAAACCCAGAAATCAATCTACAGACCCATAGGCATCTAATTTCGATAAAGGAACTAAAAAAAATAGAATGGAAGAAAGGCAGCCTGTTCAGTAAATGGTGCTGGCAAAATTGGTTAACTGCTTGTAGAAAAATAAAGCTAGACCCTTATTTATCACCCTGCACCACAATCAATTCCAAATGGATCAAAGACATCAGAGTCAAAGCAGACACACTGAAAATACTACAGGATGAAATAGCAGAAACCCTAGGTCTCCTTGGCACAGGCCGAAATTTTCTTAATAGAGATCCAGAAACACAAAAAATCAAAGACAAATGGGAAAGATGAGATTGCATGAATTTCAGAGCTTCTGCATGGCAAAGGACAAAGCTAGCAAGATCAATAGAAAGACTATGGATTGGGAGAAGATCTTCACTAGCCATACAACGGACAAGGGTCTCATATCTAAAATATATCTGGGCTCAAAAAATTAAATCCACCACCAACAAATCCTCAAAGAAACAAATGCCCAATTAATAAGTGGGCTAAAGACTTAAAGGGAAACTTCTCTGAAGAGGAAAGAAGGATGGCCAATAAATACATGAAGAAATGCTTAACCTCTCTAGCCATAAAAGAATTGCCAATAAAAACAACATTGAGGTACCACCTCACCCCAGTTAGAATGGCTATAATCAAGAACTCTAATAACAACAGATGCTGGAGGGGATGTGGACAGACGGGAACCATTCTACATCATTGGTGGGAGTGAAAACTTGTTCAACCACTGTGGAAAGCAATATGGAGGTTCCTCAAAAGACTCCTCATAGAGCTCCCCTATGACCCAGCAATCCCACTTTTGGGCATTTACCCACATGATCACAAAGAAGACCATACTAAAACTACCAGCACACCTATGTTTATTGCAGAATTATTTACAATAGCTGTGATATGGAACCAAACCAGAGACCCCTCAGTAGATGAATGGATCAAGAAATTGTGGTAAATATACACTATGGAATTCTATGCCTCCATCAGAAAGAATGACATTGCCCCATTTGTTAGGAAATGGAAAGACTTTGAAAAAATTATATTAAGTCAGTTTGTTGGAGCCAGGCCCAAAGAAACATAGGTCCCATGGTTTCCCTTATTTGCAATATCTAGTATAGGTATGAGTCAAGCGGAAAAAGTCAGAGAATGTGATGTTAGGAAAACGAACCCTCAAATATGTATTTTAATGTTTTTGTTTCTTTCATGCATGTGTTTCTAACGCATTTATAAGATTATTTCTTTGTTGCTTTGTATGTCCCTCCCCCACAGTGTAACCCCCGCTTTCACTATATTTGATGTCAGTATAACATGTGGAGGAGACGGGGACAAACAAGTCGTTTAAGGATTCAGGTGGACCTGTTGCAACAATGATAAGTACAAAATGTCATGTCAAAACCAGGTTTACAATGTCGGTGGGGGGGGGGGGAATGATTGGGTGGGGGGGAGGGCGGAGGCTGGGAAGGGAGGTGAAGGGTAAACAAAGGAGGAGGTTGCAATGCTTGGTAAGTAATGTATGCATTATCCTGCCCATGTAATTGTAACCCCTCTGTACAGTATGTTCTCACATAAAATAAAATAAAATTAAAAAAAATTATATTAAGTAAAGTAAGCCAGACCCAAATAAACAAAGTTCCCATGGTCTCTCTTATTTGCAGTAAATAGAATATGTCTCTGTCAAGCAGAATAGGACAGATAATTTGATGTTAGGGAAATGAACAATAAGATATGTATTCAAATATTTTTTTTTCTTTCATGAGATTGTTTCTAACACATTTATGAGATCATTTCTTTGTCACTTTGTATGTGCCTCCCCCATGGTATAACCCCTGCTTTAACTGTATTTGATGTCGGTATAATTTCTGGAGGGGAATGGCAAATACAAATCATTTAACTAGGGATACAGGTGGACCTATTGCAACAATGAGATGTACAAGTCATTATGTCAAAATCGAACTTTACAACTTTGGTGGTGGGGAGGAGGATTGGGTGGCGGCGCAAGGGGAGGATGGGAAGAGATGGATCCGTGAATCAAAGTAGGAGGCTACAACGCTTCAGAAGAAATGTACTCATTATCTTGCCCAGGTAATTTTAACCCCTCTGTACAGTATTTTCACAAAAAAATAATACATTTTTTTAAAAAAGAAGAAAACAAAACCTGAAGATGACATGATCTTGTATTTAGTGGACTCCATGGACTCCACACCCAATTTACTTGAGCTGATCAAAAACTTTGGCCAATTAGCAGAATATAATTTTGTTTCAATAAAAACAACCAAGAAAGGAATAAAAAATACACAACAAAGGAATACACAGTTGGAAATTTGGGCTAATTTTGTCATTATGTTTTGAGAAGTCAAGTTCACTATAAAAATGCAACTCATATATAATGCTCAGTTGTGTTTAAATTGTTGTCTTAATTACAGAACATTTCTACATGCAAAATAGCTTATGATTCCCAACCAAAAATTTGAAAAATTAAGCATCATTCTGTTAGATTCCAAAGAAATGATGAAGGATTACAAAAGTTTAAGCCTGGAGAAATAGGAAAGTTCATTTAATGTAGGACTTTGTAGACCTGGCTAAATTAGAATTTAGATTTAAAATAGATGTTTTTTTGTTTGTAATTTAATATTCTATGGGATACTACAAAATTCTTTTCAAGTAAAAGATTCAATTTACAAATTCACAAATGATTCTGGCATTAATTGACTAGAGCAGTTTTTCAAGTGAGGTATAATAAGAACTTAGTTAATAGATAATCCCAACAGTTCATGTGTAAAATGATAATGTGAATAATCTAGAAATATTGCCAACAAATTGATGATATTAATTTATAAATATAGAAAAAGAGCAATCTTTTGAGACTTTAGTGTAACATGGTATGAAGAGCGTAATTGTGTGACATCCTTTTTTTTCTACCTATACATAACACAGGAAGAAATTTCCTTAATTATGTACCTCTGTATACAATGAGAAAAATGCTAGGTTTGAGGTTTGTTTTTCTTTTTTTTTTGTTTTTGTTGTTTGGTTTGTCCTAGGGCTTAACCTCTGGGTTTGGGCATTATCCCTGAACCTGTTTTTGGGCAAGGCTACTGTTCTACCACTTGAACCTCAGTGCCACTTGGGTCTGGCTTTTCCTTATGAGTTTATTGGAGATAAGAATCTAAGGAACTTTCCTGCCTGGGTGGGCTTTCAACCATGATCTTCAAATCTTAATATTAAGATATACAGATCTCCTGAATATCTGTGATATATAATATATATATGTAATAAAAACATAAAATAAAAATAAAAATAAATAATGTTTGCTAGTGTTCTGATCTCAAGAATACCACTGCGGGGAAAATGATGTAGCAAAGTTTAGTGTAGTATTCTTTCCACAATAGGAAGGGCATCACATTAGCAGAAGTGTAGTATTTTTTCACAATAGTGATAAACTAGTCATGATGTGAATTTAGGGAATTTAAGGTGCACCTTACAAGTTGGAAACTGTTGGGCTAGGATGACTTTACGGCATAAAACCTTGGGATTGACTGTCATAGAAATAATCGCTTACTCTGATGAACAAATGTTTACTCTTATGGAATCATTTATTGGAAGTGGCGCTGTGGCTCAAGTGGTAGAGCACTCACCTTGAGTTGCAGAGTGCAGGGACAGCACCCAAGAACAGAGTTCAAGCCCCACGACAGACAAAAAAAGGAATTAATTATTATAGATACTTCATAGTTTTATCTTCTACAATAACGTGTCTATTTTTTCTGTTGACTTTTAAATATGTAGTGCCTCATTGAAAACTGCATCTATTGCAGAATTAAATAAAATGCAAAGAGGTACTATTTTGAATGTCTCTAGTATGGCATGTTCAGAATTTGAAAATGAGTAGTTAGTAGTCATAGGAATGTTGAGGAACAGATATATTCTGTCCACTTAACAATTAGGCAGTTTTCAAAGTTAGGGGTTTCCATAGAATTGAACTGTTTTCTGCTTTAGTATAAGACAATACTAAAATGATGTTTTTTTCAAAATAATGGCAAGTATATTCTGAAAATATTATGTAGTTTGATAACATTCCAGTTGATGTCACTCTGATAAAGAAAGAGCTAATTCAAATTAGCAGCCAAAATGTTCATTTTTAAAAGATAATACACATAGAATAATACTTACTATAAAAATACAGTGAAATTATATTTTATGTAGCTCATTTTTAACTTAATTTTATTGTGAAGGTGATGTATAGAAGGGGTTGCAGTAATTGTAAGGTATTGAATATATAACATGTCAAAATTTTTACCCCCTCCCACTTTTTCTCACACTTTCCCTTCACCCCAATACCCCTCACAAATTGTAATGTAAATTTCCAACATGTTGTCCTGTGAGTGTGTCTATTGTATTGGTTTGCCTTTTGTCCTTTGTCTCGCCATTTTATTGTTCTGCTTCCCTTGCCAAATGAAGATAAATGTACATACAACACACAAGATACTAAAATCAAATTCAACAGTGGACAAACCATAGGGGAAAACAAGAAAGAAAAATTAATCACATAGTACATTAAAAATAATCACATAGTACATTAAAAATAACAACCACAAAGAAAAACCTCTCTTTCCATACCTAGGAGTTTATTTTGCTCAGCATCATTTTATGTGGTCATTTATACATAGCTATTGAGCCATTCTGCTCATCTTCTAGGACTATCTAAGATAATTCCTAGTTATTACAAATGAGGGAAACCATAGAATCTGTTTCTTTGTGTCTTGCTTATTTTTCTTAGTAGGATTTTTCCAAGTCTTTCCATTTCCTTATGAATTGGAAGCATAGACTTACTCTGTACATATATAAACCACATTTTGTCAATTCATTCATCTACTGAGTGGCATATTGGTTTAAAACATGATTGCATGTAAGTATCACTTAAGACCATTCAAAAATTACAGATGGCACCTCACCAGATATAATAATATCATGATTTCTAAGTAAGATAGTATTTTATGATGGTACAAGTGTTGAGATATAGGATGAGTTTAAGGTCTATATTGCACTGAATTAGGCAGGAAGATATCCAATACATGTAGGATAAAAATGGTAGTGACAAAATATTTCCCTTGAGAAAGATATAGGAGGCTGCCAGAAGTATGAAGTAGTTCAGATAATTTTGAAGAATTTAGAAATGCAAGCTAAATTATGTCTCCTTAAATAATTGTTATGTAAGTGGAAGGGCAAAAGAAGGGCAAGAGAAGAAAATAACTGACAGCAGATCATTGTCCCAAGTTAGAGTATAAAAAGACATAATCTATAACTTCTAAGTTAAAATGAGACCAATATAATCCGTCCCACTTAGTTTAGGTACATGCAAAATATTTTCTTGGCTTTTCCCTACTTAAATGCTCCAAAATAAATGAACACTTATGAGAAAAGTTATGTGATTGCCATTGCTTCAACTTGAACACTAACTGTGATCAGCCCTCTTTTTCTCACTTTGCACTTGGAAAATAGTCCCTAAGTTGATGATGTTGTGGCTGATTAGAGTCAGACTAAGGGGCCTCTACTTGTACAATTATCCCAGAATAGTTTAAAGAAGTTTTCTGCCCAAGATATCCAACTACGTTGTCTGAACCTGTACTTTGAACACACCCTCACACCTGAGCACATTATTTGAAATTATATTTAAGCTTTTCTTGGCACATTCTACTTTGTGACTTTGTCTTCTTTGCACATTCCTTTTGAGTTCAGAGTTGCTCTATTTCCATTTCATCTGTACAAACTGCTAAGAACATTGTTCAACTACCACTTCTTGTTTGTACATGCCCAGTCTATGAATGAAGGTACTTTGTCCATGTTAAGCAATACGGTAATACTCAGCCTCTGAGGAGAAAAGTTCCACAATATAACTCTATGCCCACATTAAAGGATGTAGAATTTAAAGCATTTTCAGACAAACAGTAATATTAGAATTGAAAGGCTTCTTAGGGACATTATCCTGGAGTTCATTAGTTTACCCAGGAGAAATAGAAATATCCACAAAATCTGGAGCTATTTAGTAAGTAACCTAATTAACATTAGATCCTAGATGTTGTGTTAATACAAGTTGGGATTGTATTATTGTTAAATCAGAATCCTTCACTTCTTGACAATGTGTATGAGAAAATGAAAGAAAGGCATTAAAGCAAAATGTCTTATCTTTTTAGGAATTTAATCCTAGTGGTGAGAGTAATATCAGAACTTTTCCATTCAATAAAAGCTTGAAGTTTATAAGATCATTTTCCTACATATAAGAATTTGTGTCAGGTTGGTTGACAGGGTTATTTCAGCATGGAGATAAACCTAACAAGAATTTGATTTCAATAGTGTATATGACAGTTATGATGTGTCAATGGCTATTGAGGCATTTTCTAGTCTAAAGAGGAATCAATTCCAGGAGCCTTCAGTCACATCTGTAAAGCTGTATGTTCAACCTAATACTTGGTGTTACTTTTACTACATTTATAATGAGTAGGCTGATAAGATATCCAAACATATCTAAATATATTTCAATAAAATCCCAAACTGATATGGATAGGTGGGTCACTAATTGGAACTGTAGGAAAAATTAGGATGGTCTGTGTTGTAGTTCAATCTATAATCTACTGGCTAAATAAAGTTTTCAAAAATATTCACAGAATACCACTAAGAAAAGTTCATGACAGTTATATGTATATAATATTTCTAAGTTCAGGATTAAAGCATTTGTTCCCAACATTTAGAATCAACAGGACATGTTGAATTTATGGATCCAGAATTGTATGTCTTCACATTCATATCTCTACATTTTATCAATATGACTTTCACCAAAATACTGTTCTTATTGAACTTGTCTATATCCTTTTACTTTTCAAATCCAAATAGTAGATTTCCTTCAATATCTTCCTGAAAATTCTTTCCTTCCTTTTCTTCTGTAAATCTGTGTTTATTACTTTTTTGTTTCCTTATTTATCTCTTTCCTTCAATCTTCTCCACACTGGTACTCACATTGTTCACACTTTCGTCAAAACTTTCCTTTTCCTCTTCCCTTTAATAATGTGCCTGATTTTATTATTATTTTTCATATTCATGGTCGTGAATATTTTGATGATGTCCAAACAGACCTATCTTTGAATCTGTTTAAAATAAACCTTAGAACTATCAGATGGGTTTTTTCCTCTAAATCCATCTTTTCCACCTATAATCCTTATCACCAAGAATGTAACTAACACAGTTAGGAGACAGAGATGTGGAAAAACTTTAGATTTCCTCTTACCCCACCACTATCCATTAGATAAGATGAATGATCAAGATTTTCTGTTTCTGTCACTAATGTAATTTCTATGTACTCCTTTATATGCCCCTGACACCAGCCTATTGCAAATACTCAACACCAGTCACTCAGTCCTAAAACAACTGTTTACAAAGTATGCATTTCTCCCCATAGTCTTTTCATATTGATCCTCTCCATCACCCAGTGACACTTCTTGTAAGCACACAGAGTGAAGAACTCAGACAAAAATTCTAGTATCATTATTTACTCACAACATTGATTGTTGGTCTTACATTTCTCATCTGAAAATGGATGTAATCTACCAGAAATATTGAAGAATATATTTGTTGAATTCTAGAGCAAGGAAAAGGAAAAATGAAGAGTCCTTACATTTTCTACCTTAGCTTTCAAATAAGGAAAGAGTCGAATTCAGTTTGTTGGTATAAAGTCAGAAATAGTTTCATGCAGAAGTAAAAATAAATTTTAACTTCTGGCTCTACAGCCTGTGTTCTTTTATGGTAACTTCAGATATGTAAGTAGTATTATGTAAATTGTGTCATGTCTTTACAGCTGTACTGAAGAACATACTCTTAATATATCATTGGAAAACATTGGTTATTGAATGGTATCTAGAGGAGAATGTTATTTGATCTAATCACACTAAGTTGGAACCTACATCTTAGTCCATCAAAATGTGGAAATAGATGATTTTAAAGAAAATAATACCAACAACAACAGTGAGTATACATTAGAAAGACTCCTGGAATAACATTAGGGTTTTTACTGTCTCTACCTGTTTATGAGATTTTATTCCTTGATATTCAAACTCTTCTTTTGTTATTCTGTTTTTTTTTTTTTGGTTCGTCATGGGGCCTGAGCCACAGTGCCACTTCCTCTTATTTCTGCTAATGTGGTGCTGAGGAATCAAACCCAGAGCCTCATGTAGGCAAGGCCAGCACTCTGCCACTGAGCCCCACCTTCCCAGCCCTTCTCCTGTTATTCTTATTGGTATGTAATCTAACGCTGTTTATACCTATGCATTCAATGTGGGAAATCCAGCTTCAAAGATGTCTAAGTTTTTTATTTCCTTTTCAATTACAACATCGTCATTATCAGGCTACACTGTGGTCATCATCTTCTCCATCAAAATTATTATTAGCATTATAAGTGCTTATTATTGAACGTCAGAATATGTCTATGATTTTATTATTATTTATCTTTTGATTAATAAGTTTAATGTTACCACTGTGCATGCATCCATATTGAAATTTTGAACAAATGAGCAAAAAAATTAAACCATATCAGGTAGCTTGACTATGTGCTTATAACAAATTATGGAATAGAATTTTTGAAACATTGCAAATTCCTAATCAGTATGATTTAACTTCCTCTCTCCCCCTAACTACAATCAAATATTTAAGAGTTTGGGCAGAACCCTATCAAGTAATATACTGTAAATGTTACTAAAATATCATGTGTATATCTAAAACTCCCTTGAAAGTAATAAAATCTACTTTCTATAGAAATATTAATTATTTTAATCTAGGAAACTTTTAGAAAAATATACTGTATATCTTTGAAATGAAAAAGGTCAAAAAGAGTAGCATAAATATTTTAGAGGGAGTTTGTCTCCGATATATATATATATATATATATATATATCTGTCTTCTATATATATGTAAATGTTATGTGTAGAATAGTACATTTTAGAGATTATTTGTCCTCAGAAATATATACATATATCTAAATTTATGTGTAGAATGATATACATTATAGTGAAACAAGCATCTTAAAATATAATTTTAACAAAAACTTCATGAAACCAAGTGCCGGTAACTCACCCTTATAATAAGAGCAATTCTGGGTTCTGAGATCTTAGAATTGTTTGTGAAACTAGCCCAGACAGAAAAGTACTTGTTAGATTCTTATCTCCAATTAACCACTAAAAACAACACCCACAACAACACAATATATCACATTAATTATACAAAAGCATCTTTTAACTGCTGTGAACATTTCTTAGAAACATGAATACATACCCCTGGAAAATGTTAAGTAAAAAGTATAGAATATTTACATCTATGTTAAAGACTTGACTATTTAGATTGTTTAAGATTTAGGTAATGATTAGAAGTTAAGAATAATGATAGGTAAGTCATATATTGGGACTGGTTTTTTTTATTCTATTTTACAATAGTAATAAAATGATATTTATAATGATTATATAAAATTACTCTGGCTTGGTATTTTAATTATCATAAGTGATAAATATTTTTAAATGAGTATCAAAGGAGTATCAATTTTTTTGTAATTTCAAAACAAGTAAGAAAATGATTTCAAGGCTGGTTCACTCTAAGTCTATATTTGTTTTCTTGTTCTAGTTTTCATGTTAATAGAAATTAAAATTCCAAAATTTAATGGTTATTGGCATTCAGGAACATCTTCACATACACTAATATTGGAGTCCCTTAAGTGGAATTGTTTTATTTCATTTGTTACTTTCACAAATAAATCAAGATGATTGTGTATTTTGTTCTTTTCACTGCTTTTGGCTCTTATCTTGAGAGCAAAGTAGAGATAAGCAATTGGGTTGAGTAATTAGCATATGGCTTTCAAAAAGTGCAGATGGATAGATTTGTGTCTTCTGTCATTTCCTAAAAGTTTCTTCTAGAAAAGTTTCTCAATTACTTAAAAGTTTTTCCCCTTCCCCTCCTCAAATTATACTGACATCAAATACAGTGAAAGCAGGGGTTATACTGTGGGGGAGGGACATACAAAGCAACAAATAAATAACCTTATAAATGTGTTAGAAACAATCTCATGAAAGAAAGAAAACATTTGAATTCATATCTTAGGGTTCATTTCCCTAACATCACCTTATCTGATCTTTTCTGCTTGACTCAGACATATAGTAGATATTGTAAATAAGGGAAAGCATGGAGGAAAAAATAGGGATACGGGTGGACCCATTGCAACAATGAGATGTACAAGTCGTTATGTCAAAAAGAACTTTACAACTTTGGTGGGGGAGGTAGAGGGGAGGATTGGGTGGGAAGGCGGGGGAGGTTGGGAAGGGATAGGAAGGGGAAACAAAGGAGGATGCTACAAAGCTTGATAAGAAATATACTCATTATCTTGTCCATATAATTGTAACACCTCTGTACAGTATTTTCACAATAAAAAAATAAAAATAATAAAAAAATAACTTAGAAGTGATGCATAATTCCTAGGTATTCCAGTTATCACATATACTTTTGGATTGAGTTATCACTGTATAAACTCAAACGGACAAAATACCCTCAAAATAAACAGAAAACACCTTTGTTTTAAATGCAGTAGTTTACAAAGGGTTTTTCACCAACACCAAAAACATCTTTTTAGCTATTCTGCATTTTGTGTGAAAGAAGTTTTAACAATAGTTTTTTTTTTCCTGACATACAATTCATTTACAATATATTATCTCCTTTTATTGTATACATTTTAGTGCTTTGGAAGTGAATTGTACTTTCATAGGTTTTCAAAGCCTAATTTTCACAAACTTGCATTTCTTCAAATAGAAATGCTGTAAATTTTAGAACAGACATTAAGATAGATATAAAATACAGATACAGGAATTTGTCCAGCATACATCCTCTATAGTGAGTCTTTTCAAAATATGTTTTTGGGTATCATTTCCAGGGTCTCACACATACTATTCAAGTTCACTGTCAATTAACTACATTCTCTGTCCAAAAAGTTTTTTACTTCTGTTTAATTCATTCATAGAAGTGTAATGCCTGGATCCTTTCACCTTTTGAAGACTTGAAACCTTGTTTGCTAAAATGATTGCAGTATTATACAAATCTATCACTATGAGAAGTATATCAATTTCTCCACAAATGCATTACTATATTTTGCATCCTCTTTTTATATTATGGTCATATTAGTGAGTTTTCTATTTATTATTTCTTAGACACTAAAGAGGAGATTATTTCATATGCTCCTCCTATTGACTATTAATTTACATATGTTATTTAAAGAAATGTCCTATTCAGGAAAAAATTTTATATAGAATTAGAAGATATAAAAATACTTAAGTTTCAGCCAGGCGCTGGTGGCTCATGCCTGTAATCCTAGCTACTCAGGAGGCTGAGATCTGAGGAACGTGGTTCAAAGCCAGCCTGGGCATGAGAGACCGTGAGACTCCTATCTCTAATAAAACCACCAGAATGCCGGAAGTGGCACTGTAGCTCAAGTGGTAGAGCACTCGCCTTGAGCTGAAGAGCTGAGGGACAGCACCCAGGCCCAGAGTTCAAGCCCCACAGCAGACCAAAAAAAAAAAATACTAAAGTTTCAGAATCATTGTAGCATTAACATTGTAGCATTAACAAATATGTGTGCTCTATCTTTTGGATATGGTTTCACTTCTGTTATAGTGGCCTTTGAATTATGAAAAGTTATGACTTGATATAATCCCGTTCTTTCTTTTCTTTAGCCACTAATGTTTTCCATGTCAAATTTTTAGAAACCTTTACTGATCCAATGTCATGAATTTTTACATTTAGGTTTTATAGGTTTTTACATCTCACATTTAGTTTGATAATCATTCTTTATAAGGTTTGAGGTAGGCCAGGTGCCGGTGTCTCACGCCTGTAATCCAAGCTACTCAGGAGGCTGAGATCTGAGGATCATGGTTTAAAGCCAGCCCAGGTAGGAAAGTCCATGAGATTCTTATATCGGATAAAGCACTAGAAAATCGGAAGTTTTGCTGTTGCTCAAGCGGTAGAGTGCTCATCTTGAGCTGAATAGCACATGGACAGTGCCCATGCCCAGAGTTCAAACCCCATGACCAACATACAAAGAAACAAAGGATTGAGGTAGTAGTCTAAGATCATTCTTTAAATCTAGAGAGGCAATAGTGCCAATACAACCATTTAAGATTCTGTTTTTATTTCATAAAGTCATAGCATCCTTTTCAAAATCTGTGGACCATAAAATTAAGAAATTATTTTTGAAAAATCTGTTACCTTCTTCTATGTGTTTGTTCTTATAGTACAACTATGTTATCTTCACTAAACATGGTAATATGATTCAAAGCTACTATGAAGGCTCAAGCTACACCATTTTACGAGATTGTTCTGATTGACCTGTATTCCTTGAATTTACATATGAGATTATCGAGCAGGTGGATCAATATTCTCCAGAGATATGTAGACGTTTGAAAGTCACTCATATTTCGCACCTTGTGAAAACACAAACCCTGATATTATATATAGAAAAATGTCTTTAGAGATTGCTCAAAGCAACTAAAATTAATTTAGGAATGAGTTAAGATTTAGATAACATTATAGCATAACAAAGTTGAATGATAACGACTTGAACTGTACTGCAGAAGTGAGAGAGAGGGGGAAGAATGGTGGACCACATAGGAGCTGTATTTCATTGGTATTGTTTCAAAAAACAGAAAAACTTTAGAGAAGAGAAGGAGAAAAATAAAGTGTCCTGATTCTAGTTTCTTTTTAATCCACCTGATAGTTTGGACTGAAAGTCAGATAACATGGAAAAAATAAAATAGAAAATAATGCATTGAATAGAGCTGTTACAATGTAAAAAAGTTGTAATAGGAATATAATTAATTTCCAAAGAAATAAGAGAAAGAATAACAATAACAATTGCTAACGTGGATAGAAGATGGATCACATTTTATCATATATAATTTTGAAAAAGCATACTAGGAATGATAATTTAAAAATCATAACGTAAAACACAATTTGTATTATTACTAGACAGTATAGTTCAGTGGTAAAACATTGGCCTAACATATGTGAAGCAATTGTGTGATCTCCCAAGCTTTACAAAGTACACACAACGCACACACACAAAAAATCCACATAAACACACACACACACACCAAATACACACATTTGGAATATTGTTATTATCATGTTAAACAGAGGAAATTATCACAAATAATAAAATTATTTTAATATATGAAATCATAACATTGTTCATACAATTTAAAAGTTTAGTAGAAATAAAATAGTCACAAGATACTTGGATCCTTATAGATTAAGTAAATTGAAAATTAAGAAATAAAAGACGTGAAATTTGCAAACAAGTTTTAAATAATAACCATTTTGAAACATGTATCCTTTTATTTTAACCAAAGATTGATGTTACTGGTTTTTTAACTCAAGATTTAGAATATGATAACCAGGTGCTCTATATCTTGCTAGGGATGGCTATATCTCTAATCATTTCACTCTGGAAATGTTATGATAAGGTCTCATAGTTTCCCAGTCTCTCCCGAATTACAAACCCTATTTATACATCCCACCATAGTTAAAAAATGGAAACCACAAATCACTATGCACAGATCAAACATTTTTTTAAATTCAAGTATAAATATTTCCAAAAACTCACCATTTAATGAAGCCTTTTTTAATAAAGTATGTGATTCTTGAAAATACAGTATTTATTACCTGGAAAAATATGTTTAGAACTATAAGAAAATAAATTTATTTAAATTCACCAACCATATAAAATTTAAGAAAATAATCTTTAAATATTCACATGTTAACTATTTTGAAAGCAAAATATATGTCTGAATAATTTACATGTGTTAAAATTATGCAAAACTAAATTAACTAATCCTACAACTCTGAAAAAAGAATTACCCTAAAGAAACAAAAGAAAATAATTAAGTTCAAAATATGAAATTTAGAAAATAAAATGAAGTATACTCTTTAGTTGACTTAAGTAACTGTAAGCCCTCTGTATATCAACTTTATAATAAAAAAATGCATGAACAAAGAAAAAAAAGTACCCAATGAGCAATAGCGACAGGAAAAGCATCAGTAGTTTTTTTTTGAGTGTGTAAAAAAATCAATGGAAGAGATAACAATGTTCCTTCCATAATAAATGTACTCATTACCTTATTTATATCACTGTATCCCCTCTGTACATTACCTTTACAATGAAATTAAATTGAAATTAAAAATTAACTAAATAATATACCTATTAAGAATTCGTAGAGAGCTAGGAAGTTGTCTCAGTGGTAGAGCTCTTGCTTTGCATGCTTGAGTCCCTGTGTTCGTTTCCTCAGCATCACATAAACAGAAAAAAAAAAAAAGCCAGAAGTAGCGCTGTGGTCGAGTGCTAGCTTTGAACTAGCCTTGAGGAACAGCACCCAGGCCCAGAGTTCAGGTCCCACGACCGGACCCCCCACCTAAAAAAAAAAAAACAGAATTACTAGAAACCATTTGTTAAAAACTTTTTAAAAAACTGCCCTAAGTACCCAAGTAATATAATTTGATGATACTATTTAAATACTTCAACTTCAGCAGAGAAGCCAAAAGTTTAAAAACTGTTACAAAGTAAAGTAATAAATCAGAATATATTACTACTAATAATAATCATAAGATGAATTTATAGTGGTAGTCAATATGTAAGAAATGAGGCAATTTGCCATTCGTTTGCACTTAATAAGTGAGAAAGAATTTTCTAGGTCTTTTATTCTTTTCTTTTTTTTTTTTTTTTGTCGGTCGTTTGGCTTGAACTCTGGGCCTGGGCGCTGTCCCTCAGCTCTTCAGCTCAAGGCGAGCGCTCTACCACTTGAGCTACAGCGCCACTTCCGGTTTTCTGGTGGTTTATTGGAGATAGGAGTCTCACGGTCTCTCCTGCCCAGGCTGGCTTTGAACCGCAATCCTCAGATCTCAGCCTCCTGAGTAGCTAGGATTACAGGCGTAAGCCACCAGCGCCTGGCTCTAGGTCTTTTTAAATATATAATAAGTTTAATGAAGAAACTATTCACCATATGATAATTAGATGAAGCTGATATTAGAGCAAAGAGCAGATTGTACTAAGTTTTTGCATGTTAAAGTATATACTTATTTTGGTTGTGGGAAATTGTGTTCAAATTGGGGTATTGTTTTTGGTAGACTGGTGTCATATCAGTGGTTAATTTTAGGATAAGGGTTCCCTTTCCACAAGAACATGCACCTGATCTGTCTTTTTAGCCTGCCCATTATCAAAGGCATAGGAGTTGCACACCAACTTGTCTAGATTCCTACCTTGGCTGGTCTGGATTCTGCAGTCCTTCCAATCTTAACCTGTAGATAATGCAGGGTGGTGGAAATGATCCAATGCACCCAGCTATAGATTGAGAAGGAAGTCCACTAAACTTTTGGCCTGTGTTCTGTTCTCAAGCCTCCTCAGTAGGTAAGAGTTCAGATTGGAGCCCCTGGTGCCAAGCAGTAAGACTATTTCTTAAAGCAACTAGACATATATATGACTTAGGCATGTGAACACCTCAGGACAAGAATAAAAGAGCAGTGAAACGTAGAGGATAGCCCCAATTTTAACTAGCTACTTGGAGGCTGAATAAGCTTAGCTAGCTACTCTGGATGCTTAGATATGAAGACCACTATTCAAAGCCAGTCCAATCATGAAAATACATGCGATTATCTCCAAAAAACCTGAAAGAGAACAATGGCTCAAGTGGTAAACCCCTATCCTTGGTCACAGAAACTTAAGGATGATGAATGAATGAACGAGCACTTGCACATGTGTGTGTGTGTATACACATGCATGTACACACACACACACACTCACACACACACACACACACACACACACGTGAATGTTTCAATGCGAAGTTCTTTTTTTTATCTTGCTGTACTCTATTTCCCTGTATTAGTTTACAAACTAACAAAATCAACTAAGCATCTATTTACATACAACTCATCATGTTTCTCTAAGTCAACTCTCTTTTTGGAAGCATGCTTTTATTTGACCCAAATATAAACTATTCAGGAGTTTGATTATTCTCCCTCAATTCTGTAGAATTAGGTGATTGTTTAGCTTCCTCCAAGCTACATAATTTTGTGAAATCCTGCATCAAGCAACGTATTTCTTTCACTAGAAGGGAAGCCTCTGTCAAACAATTAATAATAGGTTTTTCTTCTCTTTGCTTGCATCTGTAGTTTCATTTTCTTCATATATTTCATGATCTGTCTGTGTATGACAAAGACTGCTGTGAAAATAAAAAGACCCTTCGCAGCATTTATAATTTATATACCATCCATAGATATGAAGGTGTTTAAATATTACTGAAATTGCTTTGGAACAAATCATGTTCACCTTGACTATCATGAAAAAGAAGAATTGATTTCTCAGCACTTTAGGTAAGAACTTGATTGAAAGAAACAAAAGGAAAAGTGAGGAACAACTCAACACATACATTCAAATGGAACAAAACAACCCAAGAAAACAAATTAATTCAGTATTCAAGAACTGCAAAGACTTAAAAAAAAACATCAGCTATGACAAGCTTATGAAAATCCTGACTACATGGGAGTCTACTGTTGTGAGAATAGAGGTTAAAGCCCAGACTGGACAGAAATATCTGTAAACAATGCCATGCACCTATTATTCTAAATTCCAGGAAAAATAGCATAACGTGATCTGAGCCCAAGGTCATACACAATTATATGAAAAATAATCAGGAGAAATTAGGGCTACAGACCATAAAGGTAGTGATGAATTCATCCAAATGTTTACATTAAAATGCACTATTCACCGTAGCCAAGTTACGGAAACAGCCCAGATGCCCTTTGGCGGAGTGATGGTTGGAGAAAGTGTGGCACATACACAGAATTGGATTACACCCATCCATTTTGAAGACTTACATTATTTGCAATGAAATGGATAGATCTAAAAATATATTAAGTGAACTAAGTCAGAGCCAGACACACAAAGTATCCATGTTCTATCTCATATTTGGAAGCTAGAAATTTATACAAGTGTACACAAAAATATTAATCAAAGCATGCTATTTGCAGAGGAGTATTTTAAAGGTGTAATTTCTTATAAAATTGAATTTTACTCCAAGAAAATGAATACCAGGAAACTATCACTTGGAAGATGTGAATGGAAGTCAAAAGGAAGGAATAAAGAGAGTTATGGAGGAAGAGAGTGAAGCTATAATATTCAATGCAGATGTATGAAACTAGAAAAATTTAAAGTGGGGTGAGGTTTGGAAGGGTGTGGAAAAGTTATATAAAATCCATTATATTAAAAAAACTGATTTTATATTTCACACAGTGAATCTTACTGGAATTAATTGGTAATTTGACAAATTAATTGATATTTATTACAATAAATAGATTGGAATATAAATAATCAGGATTAGAATATATATTAGAATATAAAAAGTATCAATGCAATGTTTTTGGTATAAACTTGTGATACCTTCTAAGTGTTCTTGGTCTTCTGAATTCACATGGTAAAAAAAACAATGTTGTTTTCCTCTAATTTATAAGGGATTTTACTCTGCTGCTCTGTTTATTGTTTTAACTTGCTGGTCCCAAACTGTTTTTCTCCATATTTCTGAAGCATTCCTACTGATTATACTCAAATTTTGCTGATATGGTGTCTAAAAGGCATTATTCTTCTACAGGTTCCACGGGTCCTAGGATCCCAGTTATCTGCATGATCAGATAACTAGGGCAAGAGATCTCACCTAGGCCCATGCAACATGCCAACAGAAAGTAATTGAAAACCCATTTCAATTTCTCATTTCCTTTATTTCAGGGCCCCAATTCCTTGAAATGCAGGAATTAACAGTAAGTAATTGGGAAATGCAAGGCAACTTAAAATGCAAGATGAAATCACAAAATGTGAAAGTACAGTAATTCAAACTTTCAATTTTCAGATGACCACTCCATATGAGTGAACAAGACCACAAATGTCACAAGATTATTTGTAATATCCCTCTCCTAATGATAAATGAATGATTTCAGTCCAGCATCAACAGGCCAAAAAATAGTTCCTGGAATGATAGATCCATAATTGGTCTACCAATGCTAGGAATACTTGACATAGAGGTCAAATATAATTCAGAAAAATACATTAATTGACAAGATCCTTAGTGCTTCAAAACACTGGTACTTCAGGAAACCTTGGTTCTGTAGTGTAAAAATGTTGTCATTCTCAAACAAATGATAACCTACATTTAATCTCCTGAAAGTATATTCCTTTTCAAATAAACTTTTTAAAATCACATTTACCAAAATAACACTTTACAAGTAGATGATATTTAGTGACTTTTCTAGTTTTTCAAGTGTAGGGACAAGTTACAATAGAGTTGATTTATTTACCCAGCAATAATGCCAAACAGGTCCAACCATTCATTAAAGTGTAGAAATAGGACCCCCCCCCACCATTTGTGTTTTTCAGTAGGTGCCTTCGAAAATTCATTAAGTAGATCAGCCTCCCATATTTCAAACCAAAACATTAGCTAATAAAGTAAATTTCATCACATAATAAGTGCATTTATAAAAGTCATGAATAGTTGCCTTATCATATGGTTTTTATGTTTTCCCTATCTGTCTAACATAGTAAGAAATATGACTTTAAGTCTTGAATATGGATACTCATCACAGATTTGACAAACATAAAATCTGTCTTCTATTTCTATCATATTCCTCTTCAGTAGTAAATTTCAGTTTTCTTCTTTTTCCAAAACTTATAGGTAGTAGAAAATTTTATCCCATGTAAAATAAAATAATCACAAACCACTGTACAAAGCCATTTATAAAACTGATAGGAATACATTCTAAGCCATTTTAAACTTTCTTGTTTACTACAGATTAATCTTCCAAATAGAAGAGAATAAAATCATGTCTAGGTGCTTCATGTCTCCAGTCTTGCAAATTGTTACTTCAGATGAATGAATTATGGAAATATAAGCTGACATCAGTTTAAGTATATGCAGAATTGAAACTCCATGCAATGTATATAAACCTTTCAAAGGACTAACAGACACTTTAAAAGAATGACTATCAGGAAGTTGAAACCAGAGAGGAATAATAGTCAAGTCATAGAATGAATGAAAAATGGAACAAGGGGCAAGTACAGTTAGAATACTCATTGTACACATGTGAGAAAGGAAGTGGTAAATCAGAAATAAATCTTGTAGAACAGGTTGGTTGAAAATGATAGAAGGAGTGACTCTGATCCAGGAACATTGAACAATTAGATGGACATATTTAATTGTAACACACTAGAACAACTTTTTGAAATTCAGTGAAAAAAACACAACAAAAAACAAAAACTCAATAAAAGCACAACGAAACAGCAATCTCTATAGAGTATTATTATGACCTCTCAAAATTTTAAATAGTTAATGAAGGACAATCTTGAGAAAAGCATACAAAGTTGTTTAAAGTGGGCAGTTTGGGGTAGAGGAGAAATTTTAACAGATTTAAATAGATTGTCTAAATCACCTACATTTGCTGCAAATATTTTCCTCTGCGAGTTCTCTTGGTCTGAACTGGATTCTCCAGTCCTGAGCCACACTTGATAGCGTGTGAAGATAGAATGGAAGAAACAAGATCAAGAACCCATTACTCCACTGGAGACGAAACAGTTCTCTATGTTTTCTCTCATTTCTATTGACTACTTTTATTCATAAGTTTAAGTCAAGTGATTTGAATTATATTTTTCCTCCTTTGTTCTGGCAAAGTAATTGCTCAAAATAATTCACTAAATATTATTTGACATTTTTTTTCTTATGCTGTTTACTTATCCAAGCGAGTCGATTAAACTTTCCCCTTGCATTTGGTTGCCACGGAATCCCAGCATCAATATTAATGAGGACAATCTCTAATGTAAAACTTTGTCTCCAAAATACCAGTCCAAAAAGCTGTGATCACAAATATTTAGCTATATTTTTTTTTCATTTTTCTTTTACCTTGAAAGTCTTCTTTTGTCTAAAGTGCCCTCAAAAATAAGTATTCCACCAATTTTTGGTTCAATCACTTATAACCTCAAAGATACATTTTGCTAACAAGATGCTTAGAGGAAACCGAAGAATACTGCACTTTTATCTTCTCTCTTAAGACTCTCCTTAGATACAATATCAGGAATAGTGAAGTTATTTTTCCAAAATTATTTCAATAGATTATTTTTCTCTTGTCTTGCATTTGCTCAACAAGATGTATGGAGATGAATAGAGTTAAATTGCCCATAACTTGGATGACAGTGTCTGTTACAAAAGTACAATGCTCCTATGTCCTATTTCTCTGTCCTCCTCTTAAGTCTTGCCTGATTTCCAACTTATCACAGATTTTTGGCTTCAAGTCTAGTGAAGGTGAAGGACTATAAGGCCTCCCCCATTGCTACATTGTAGGGCTAGATCTCCGGCAGGAGGTAAGCATGAACGATGCACACAAGGAACACATGTTGGGAGAACAAGCTTAAGCATGTCTGTTTATTTCTGTACAAGGGTTGGGATTTTATAGCCCCAGCTTTCCCAACCTCCTGAGTCCTTCCCAGCCAATTACTTAGTGGGGAGTTGATGATGGGCACTGCTTGGGGACAGGCACTGTTTGGTCCTCGGGGGGCATGTAGGGAGCGTAGACAGCTCATGGATGGCAAGCTAGGCAGACATGCCTGTGGGTCACGTCACTATGAGCAGGAAGTGTGCTTCAACTGCTACTCTAGCTGACTCAACCAGATGTGACCGGTTCTACCCACAAATTTCCCCTTTTATTTTAAAAGGACCATCATTATGGTGATCCGTCGTTGGAGGCATTTTTGCCAGGAGTGCAAGCATTTAATAATTCCTAGGAGAGTAAGCCCTACAAGTGCAAGGCCTCCCCAGATGACCAGAGAGGATGGCAAAAACCATTGTTGTAACTTTTTAAGCACATCTTCTAAAAAGGAGGGACCGGGAATAAGCTGTATGGTGGTCTGGTTTAGGCAGGTAACATCATGCAGCAGGTTTTGGGTGAAGTTTAAGTACTTAAGGGACCAAGGGCCTTTGATGTAGTTACTAAGTTCAGTGACATTGGGTGCGGGAGTGGAAAGCTGACAGAAGTAGTCATAGCATTATATAGTCTTCCTTGTTGTAATCAAAGAAACGTAATCTGTTCTTGGAGCAAGTCTATTTGTTGTTGGAGCACAAGGAGGCCTCCCCTAAGATGATTGGCAAATTGCAAATGTTGTAATTCAATGGATGACAGTTGAGGGATGAGCTGGTTTATCTGTTGCACGATGGGCACGCTTTGGGACAGCAATATAGCGACGGTGGTAGCTGAAGTAACTGTAGCGATGATTGCAGACCTGATTGCAATGATCAATCCTACTGCTCTTTTAGTGCGCAGACGAATCAATTGAACCTGGGAAAACTGAGAGTCATTAGTAGCCAGAGCAATAAATAGGGGAACACGTACCAAACCTGCAATAGGATATGAGTCATTGGGTTGCCAGTGATTGCTGAGAGTGCAAGTAGTGGAGGAGTTGTCTCCTAGACAAAAAAAGAACGGTGCTCTAACCACTACCATTCCTGACACCTGGTCATATCCAGATTGGTTACAGCAACAAGTATTGGCCAATAGGAAAGGGATCAAATCTAGACAGGAATGTGATGAGCAAACAATTGGCATGGTGGGGGGGGACGTCCTAGGTCTCCCAATCGTCCTCTTGAAGAGTCATAAAACTCATTTAGATTTTGAGGTTTGGCTTCTTTTTCAGATTGGTTGTATATATCTGGGTAGAGAGACAATGTGGGGTCCCCAAATACTTTGCCTTGCCAGGAATTGGCACAAAGGCTAATCACTAATTCCTCAAGAGGAGTGGAAATAGTGCCAAAGCTATTAAACTCCCTGCGTGGGCACAACTGCATATGAAAAGGTATGTCAGTAGCCTGATTTCAATTTTTTCCAGTGGGACAAATGGGGTAGGGTCATGTGTAGTTCCACCATCCCATCCCATGCGTTACTGTTGCAAGGGGGATGATACAGCCATTAAATTGCTTTATCATCTCGTTTGAAAAACAAAAAGAGATGGCTCCCTTCTATCTAAAAGTAAGGTTTGTTTTTTGATGCCATAAGGCATCTGCTGATAAAGGAAGGCCAACCGTGCCATTGGAAAACAGCATTGGAGGGAAGATGGTGGTAACTTCACCTACCATCATTAAGATTTAGGGGCTGGGCACTAAGGTTATCTTACACTGCCCTGCAGCTGATTGAGAATTGGCTGTAAAAATGGCACACAATAGGGAGAATAGAGTACCATGCCCCGGGTCAGTGTCTGGGGCCATAGTCTGGGCTTGTTCTACCAATCCTTTAGGTCTCCCCAAGTGATGGCATGGGCTCGAGGTTTATGTCTCCTCCTCCTCACGCTGTTCAAGCATAGCTGACACATCTTATTTGTATGTGGAGACGGTTGGTCACACAACTCCAGGTGGGATCCAAACAGGTATATCACTCGTGTCTGGAAAGATACAAGCAAATCCTCTCCCTTGTGCCATTAAGGGAGGAGGGCCCTCCCATTTTCTTGTGATGGGGTCCCTCCATCTAACCAAAGGGAACAGAGTAGGTGTTTTCATGAGTCCCCAATGCAGGGACACTGGCGTCCCACATGTGGTGGGTGTGAACGTTAAAAAAGTTTTTTACTATAAGGCAATAATTTAATTGTGTTTGGGGATCTTTAAGCTGTAGTCCCTCCAGTTCCCCCTTTTCTTTTAAAAGAAGTGTCTTGATTTCTTTATGACTGCGTTCAACAATGTCTTGGCCTTGTGGGTTACATGGAATATCTGTCTGGTGGGTAATGTTCCAAAATGTACAAAATTCACGAAAATGTTTGGAGGTGTAAGCAGGGCCATTGTCTGTTTTAAAGGTCCAAGGAACGCCCATAATTGTAGTGGCATCTAGAAGTGACTTAATAGTGTGCCTTGTTGTTTCACCTGTTTAGGCTTAGACTTTTATAAAGCCTGAGAATGTATCTATGCATACATGGATGTATTTTTGTTTACCGAATTGGGGGATATGGGTTATGTCCATTTGCCATGAGCTATTGGGTCTAAGGACTCGTGGAATTGTTCCCATGGGTTGAAGTGGTCCTAAGGGTAAAAGAGTTGCACAGGAGGAGCAGGATTGAATCATGTGCTTGCATTGCTGGTGTGTTAAATCAGGAAATAACTGCTTGATAGTAGCTGCCGATAAATGACAATGACCATGTAATGTTAGGGGCTGGTCCATGCACATATTGGTGAGTAGTATATTTGGTGTGACAGCGCAATCAATGGCTTCATTACCAGCAGCTAGGGGTTCAGGGAGGTTAGTCTGAGATCTAATGTGTTGAATGTACCAGGGTTGGACACGATTGTCTAATACATTTTGTAGTTTACACATTATTTGTGTTACATCATGAGCATCATCTTTTAATAAAGCTTCAGGAAGAATGGCAACAGTTTGTACAGTATATAAACTATCAGAAAAAATATTAAGAGGTTCTTTGGGAAAAGATGTAAGGGCGAGCAAAATTGCCAGTATTTCAGCAGCTTGACCAGACAGGGAAGGTTGTTGAAGCATATATTTTTTAGTATTGGCATTGTAAAATCCATAAACAGTTTGTTAGCATCGGTAAAAAGTACAATGGCTTGATGGATAGGTTGCCTATTGGAACAAGTACAACATTTCCATGAAAGTGGGAGTTCTTGGGTAACTTTTAAAAGGTTGGGGCATATGATTATCAATGTTAAAAGAGTAGTGGGTGACTTGTAAGGCTAATGCCTCTTCGGGTGTTAGGAAATCAAAGATTGTTTTTGTAATGGGCCATATAAGAAGGTCGGGGAATCCGCCATAAGTTTGAGGGCATCCTTCCATGCCTTTGATGGCCAGGTTGCATAGCATGGTAATGGGTGTGCTAATTTTTGGAAATTGGGAAGTGGCAAGGTGTACCCATTGTAACACACCATGGGTTTGCGTCAGTGCTGCCATTAGGCCATTATTATTTAATATAATTAGGATGATTCTTTGGGTGGTACCTAAAAACACCAAGGGTATTGACCATAATTGATCAGCGACTTGTGAAACTTGTTGAGCATCAGGTGAAAGTATACGAAGGGAAGTTGGGTCAGAGGGTCCCTGAAGCAATTGAAATAACAGCTGGATTTGTTGGGTGAGGTGACGCATAAAATCACATGCCCAGTTGATATGTCCACATAATTGTTGTAATTCAGTTAAAGTATATTCGGATTTAATGACGATATGAGGCCCATTTGGGGTAATTGTTTGATTTAGATGGTATCCAAGATAGGCATAAGGAGCTTTGAGTTGAATTTTTCGGGGTCAATATGAAGGCCCAGCACTGTATGGCTCTACTTGAGTTGTGTTAAACAGGTTTGCATGGTTGTAGCATCTTTATGTGCAATTAAAATGTCATCCATGTATTGGACACAAAAGCATTTGGAAAGCAAAGGCCTAATAGCATGGGCAACATACATCTGACATATAGTAGGGCTATTTTTCATACCTTTAGGGAGAACTTTCCATAGATATTTATGAGTGCTTAATTGACAATTAAGTTCCCATACTGAGAATGGAAAATATTCTTTATTTTTGGGATGTAGGGGGGTGGAAAAAAGCAGTCCTTGATGTCAATAATGGCAATGTGCCAATCTTTGGGTATTGAAGAAGGGTGTGGAAGTCCAGGTTGAAGCATTCCTATCTTTTGTATATGACAATGGAATGTAGATCATGGAGAAATCTCCACTTTCCTTGAGCCCATTTTTGGATAATAAAAATGGGGAATTGTGGGGACTGATGCTAGGTTCTATGTGCCCCTTTTTTAGTTGCTCCTCCACTAGAGCCTGGAGATGAGGGAGCTTTTCAGAGGAAATAGGCCACTATTCGACCCAAATGGGTTTGGTAGTGTCCCATTGGAGTGGAACTGGCTCTGGTCACGCAACAGTGGTCATTAGAATTGGGGGTACTGTGGGTGATTAATGGCTCGATCAGTTATGATGTCTTCATAAAAAGCCTTATCATCTGTTGTTGTCAGAGTACTCATATTAGTGAGGATATCTCTTCCCCAAATATTGCATGGAAGGCGAGGGGCAACAAGAGGTTTAAAAGCCACGGTGGTCCCACCACAGTCTTCCCATCTTACAGGCCATTGGACATGGAGGGAATCTGTTTTTTCACCGACACCTTGTATGCAGGGGCCAGGAATTAGGTTCCATCCCAACCCTTCTATTTCATCTTTTCTAAGTACTGTGCAGTCAGCTCCCGTATCAATGATGCCCTTAAATTCTGTTCCATTGATTTTAAGTTTCATTCTAGCTTTTCCATTTTGGATAGGAATAGTCCATCACACTTGAGGTGGTGGCTGTTGCTTTGTCCTATTGGGGTCGGGGCTGAGGACTGCCCCTTATTTAGTTGAAAGGCTGAGTTGTAGAGCAGCATTCAGAGACCCAATGAAAACCCTTTTTGCATTTAGGACATACAGAAGGAGGTTGTTTTCTTTTGGGTGAGCGCCAGAGTGATGGGCAATCCTTTTTAAAATGACCAGTTCCACCACATCCCCAACAAGGTCGATTTCCAATTGTGCCATTAGGGGGCACAATTCACCACAAATCTTTGGTGGCTAGGATGCAATCAGTGATCACCCCATTTCGTTCATGGGCAATGGCTTTTCTGCATTCCTGTGTTGCCCCTTCCCATATTAGGGTCTTGGTTAGCGCATCTCGGGCTCCAGCGTGGGATACTTTCCCAGCCACTGCTTCTTGAACACTGGCAACGAAGTCAGTGAAAGGATCGTTGGGACATTGTATGAGTGATTTTAGTTGTTTGTCCCCTTCTTTACAAGGGGCTGAGGAGACAGCTCGAAATGCACAGAGGCTTACTTGGTCAAAGTACTGCGGAGGTTCCACTGCTTGTGCGGCAGGAGACACATAAGCTCCCTCCCCTTTTAAGCAATCAGGGTCCCCCATGGTGGCATCCTGCTCTCAGGCAGCAATATTTCATGCACTTTGTTGTTCACATTCTTCTTAAAAAGCAGCCTTCCATCAAAGGAAGACCCTGAAGATAATGCTGTGCTCCTTAAGCTCTTCCAATCATGGGGGCAGTTAAGATCAATGCTAAGGGTTTCAAGCATCTGTTGAGCATTCGGGGAGTGTAACCCATCTTCCCTGACAGCGGCCCGGTATTTGTCAAGAACTTTTGGGTCATGGGGGTACCATTGGTTAGGTCGTGCAGAGATTCAGTGGATGATTACCGGGAACATGAACTGGGGTTCATTTATAGGCTTGGCTGTCGTTGCCACGGTAGTTGTGGGGCCCATGAACAACTTTTGTATTACATGGGGAACAAGGGGTTTTTGTTCTTGGGCAAAGTTGGATATCTCTGACCAAGAATACAAAGTTTTCTGAGGGGAGTTCCCAGGCTGGCCTAAAGAGCCAAAAGAAGTGATTGGGCAGGCTTCCTGTGACTGATAGTGTGGGGGAGGCGGTTGTACAAGTGTAGCTGGCTGCCCCCCTGCGTCACCTGATAGTGGAAGTTGTTGGTTATCTGTGTTCTTGCTGGAATTGTTTGCTGTGTCATAAGATGATAGGAGTGCTTGAGCAGCTTTGCAATTTTCCTTTTGTTCTGTTTCTTCTTGCAGCGAGGTGTTAAATGCCTGCAGAGTTTCCCCTTCTTCTTTCCCTGAAAGACAGGCTTGAATAGCTACTATGATGGGGTAAAAGTTTAGGGGCAGCTCAGTGCCTTCACAGACTTCCTTTTTATGAGCTGCCTGAAGGACGTGGGTCCCCCTGTCTGGATTCCAATTCCAGAATCAATCCAGAGACACAATTCACTCACTATTTCCCATATTAAACTAGTTTCCTTTTGTGATACTTTTATCTGCCTACTCCGGAGCAGGGCAACAAGTGCTAGTGATTGAGGCTCTCGTGGTGTGGGGGGAAGATTGCCCTTGGAGACACTAACCTTGCACTAGATCCTAAAAC
Source organism: Dipodomys spectabilis (assembly GCF_019054845.1). Classification (NCBI taxonomy): domain Eukaryota; kingdom Metazoa; phylum Chordata; class Mammalia; order Rodentia; family Heteromyidae; genus Dipodomys; species Dipodomys spectabilis. The sequence goes on from NW_024870761.1 coordinate 3,145,069, forward strand.
GCCCATTTGCCAAAAGCGATCGAGCCCCACCTTGGGTGCCACTTGTAGGGTTAGATCTCCAGCAGGAGGTAAGCATGAATGACACACACAAGGAACACACATTGGGAGAACAGGCTTAATCAGGTCTTGTTTATTTCTGCACAAGGTGGGGATTTTATAGCCCCAGCTTTCCCAACCTCCTGAGTCCTTCCCAGCCAATTACTTAGTGGGGAGTTGATGATGGGCACTTGTGATGGGCACTGCTTGGTGACAGGCACTGATTGGTCCCCCGGGGGCATGTAGGGAGCATGGACAGCTCATGGCTGGCAAATTAGGCAGTGATGCCTGTGGGTCACGTCTCTATGAGCAGGAAATGTGCTTCAACTGCTACTCTAGCTGACTCAACCAGATCTGACCGGCTCTACCCACACTACATCTTCATGGTTTTCCTTTTAAAACTCTTTTATTTGGATGTGGAATTTATTTTCATGCCTTCATTCAATCTGTTCTGCATTGCAGTGAGCTAAATAGGCTCTGTAAAATCACTTTAGGTAGCAAAAATATTAAGACAATATGTCAAAAAGTTTGGCCTCCCTCCAATGCTGAAGCCAATATGCTTAGCTAGGGCTTCTAAGAACGTGTTTGTTGTCTTTTCATTTTGCTCAATTCTTTTCTGATCCCAAAACTTTTTGGCTTATGTAATAAGAGAATTCTTCACTATCTCATGATAATGAGGATATTATATTTTGTGAGCTACTAAGAAATGTGAAATCATTTGTTTCAAGTATCCAATCAGATTTTTTTTTGTGGTTCAGTGTGTCATGTACAAAGACATTGTGGAAAGTATTACAAACAGAAAAATGTAAACCCAGTACCTTCTTTCATTGTTGAGGGCACTTTCTCCCTAAATATTTGGACCCAAATTATATTTTTCAGAGAATTACTGTTTGGTAATTAAAGTCAATTCACAAATTTTGATGTCTTTTTTCTAAGAACTTTGAATTTAAATTCCACTACAACCTTGTTTCACACAGTAAGAGTAGATTTCCTGGGTAAAGACAATTCTCAAGGGAACCTACAGGATATATAGCAAGGTTTCTGAGGTTTGTTTGTTTAGTGTGAAAATGAGCCATCTTCACCCACATTGCTCCCTCTCAGCTAAGTCTCCATGGATTACTTTGCATGAACGCCTATTTTCCCAGACAATTTAAAATTTTCATAATAGGCTAAGTTGTGAAAAATTTTGAACAAATTAAAATTTACCTGTTATAATTTTAAAACACTTTTGAATTTTCTTTATTAGAACCGCGAATTCACCAATCCTAACTCCACCTTTACCATCAAAAACAGTTAACATGTTGTTTTCATGATATAGTGCCCATGAAACTATTATTTTCAAGTGGCTTTGTTATGCGTATATATAACCATATAAGCTGATTCTGAGCAAAATGAACTCCAAGATATGAAACCGAGAGTATTATTTGAGGTTGTTGTTTTTAATGTACTATGTGATTTCTATTTTCTTTTGGGTTAATCCTCTATGCTTTATTCCCTGCTGTATTTGATTTTGGTAGCCTGTGTATTGTGCATATATTTAACTTAATTAGAGAAGGGAAGAGGAACAACAAAATGGTGAGACAAAGGACAAAGGCAAACCAATGCAATAGTAATACTCACAAGACAATATGTTGGAAATGTACATTACAACTTGTGAGGGGTATTGGGGTGAAGGAAAACTGAAGAAAATGAGGGAGGCGGTAACAAGTTTGAAAAGTTATGTATTCACTACCTTAAAATTGCTGTAACACCACTGTACATCACTTTGACAATAAAATTAAATTTAAAAAATAAGCTGCATGAAATAAAATTTCACTGTATTGGTAGAGTAAATATTATTCTTTATGTAGTACCTTTTTAAAAATCAATACTGTTTGGCGTGTAATTTGAATTAATTACCCCATTTTAATCAGAGGACCATTAACTTGAATGCTATCTGACTGGACAATATTTTCACAATATACTTACCAATATTTTGAAAAAAAAGAATAAATATAGTACTAAAAGCGAAAACAGTTTAATTCTATGGAAACCTATAACTTTTAAAATTAAATAAGTTGTTAAGAAAACAGAATATATGTGTTCTTCAACATTCCAATGACTAGTAACTACTCATTTTCAAATTCGGAAGATTCCATACCTGAGAGATTCAAAACAGTACCGGCTTGCATGTTCTGTAATTCTGCAATAGATGCATTTTCCAACATGGTGTTACAGATTGAGAGTCAACAGAAAAATAACCACATTCTGGTAGAGGATATAACTATGTAGCATCGGTAATAATTCTTCAAGAGTAAACAATTGTTTATCACAGTAAGCTATTATTTTTATAACCACCAATCCTAATATTTATTATATAGAGTCATCCTAGCCCAACAGTTTAGAACTTTTAGGGTACACCTCAAACTTCCCTTAATTCACATCATGGAAAGCTTATCTCTATTGTGAAAAAAATACAACTCTGCTAGTGTGATGCCATACATGTTCTGGAAAGAACACCACAATAAACTGGGTTGCATCATTTTTACCCCACTGGTATTCTTGAGATCGGAACACTTGCAAATATTATTTATATTTATAGTTTTTTAACGATCATATAAATTCTGGATGCTAAGAAAAATGAGGCTCAAATTGAAGATAAATTTTAGAATAATCCTTTTAAGAATTAGAATGAATGTTTTATTTATTTATTTATTTATTTTTGGGTCTGGTCCTGGGGCCTGGACTGTGGGCGTGGGCACTGTCCCTCAGCTCTTCAGCTCAAGGCTAGTGCTCCACCACTTGAGCCACAGTGCCACTTCCGGCTTTTTTCTATTTTGATTATGCGGTGCTGAGGAATCAAACCCGGGGCCTCAGGCATGCAAGGCAAGCGCTCTACCACTGAGCCACCTTCCCAGCTAGAATGGATGTTAACTAGAGTAGTGCTATTAATATTAGAATCACCTTGCAATTAGGCTTCTGTTTATTCTCAATGTTCCAGTTAAGATTAAGTTTATGGTTAGAAAATAACTAAGATTTTGGAAAAGAATTGAAACCTATGCTTGGAAGGCGTATTTGAATCAAGTTAGGATGAGTGAAAATTAGTGTACTTGTGTGAATGTTAGTATTGATATATATTTTGGATTAAGATCAGGGTCAGTATTTTGTTCTAATTATAATTAGTGTTATAAATAAGAAAGTTTTTTTTATAAAATTAAGATTTCACTAAGAAATGAAGCAAAAATGTCAGATTGAATAGTCACTATAGCATTATCATTATATTTTTTTCTCAGTGATCATTCTTGTAATTATTAATGAGAGTTTTCCAGCCAGGTATTTGTTGAGAGTTAGCTTTAAGTAATGGACTAAATGGTAAGTAAATCTGAAACTGTTTTAGGATATAGTGATTTAGGAAATGGTAGGATCAATGGAAACTACAGTATTTTTCCTGATAAGAGAATTTGAGGACAATTAATATTACGGTACATATTAGGGAACAAGATCACTTCAGAGGTAGAGTTAGGAAATTTGTTGGAATTAGGGCAAATTGAAACTCATTTCCAGAGTGCAAATTGGAGTATTCATTAGAATGACAAAAATTAGAGTATTTTTTAAAATTAATTTTGGACTCTCATTAGGTGGAAAGTTAGGTTTCAGTTCCAGCTGTGCTTAGTTTTAGCATTAGGAAAATGGAAAATTTAGGGTCAAACTGGAAGTATATCTTCGAATAACAAGTCAAGTTAGAATTAGGATGACTATGAAATAGGAAACTGCTAATAATATTAGGATTAGGGTATGATTAGTGTGAGGGTTAGCCTAAAACTTCCAGTTAGAGTTCAGGTTATGGCATGATATGGAGTAAAATGTCACGATATGGAGTAAATCCACAAACTGTTTTAAGAAAGATGAGTTGAAACAAAGATAGGATGAATAAAATCTAATGTATTTGTGTGGCATTTTGAATCCAAAAGCAATTGCTTCTAAGGTTAGGGTTACTTTTCTAATTTCTGAACTACTGAATTAAAGGCACAATTATTTCATTCTTACAAACCAAAACAGTCAGGATTTTGGGAACAAACAGTTTTCTACATGAAAATGTGTCTTGCAACCAGGATTAAATAATAATGAACAGGGTGTCATTTATTAAAATTAGGTAAGTTGATGCTACAGCTTTCAAAAATATCCAAAGATATAGGATAGTTACTCAGAAATGTTACCGGGAAAACAGATATTCGACTTGCTCTAACTGGGAAATGTGTGTGTGTGTGTGTGTGTGTGTGTGTGTGTGTGTGTGTGTGTGTGTGTGTGTGTGTGTGAAGTCACCACAGGTCTTCAACTCAGGCCTGGGTTATGTCATCAGCTTATTCTGTGCAAGGATGACACTAAACCACATAGCCACAGGTTTTCTTCTGTCTTTTTAGTACTTAATTTGAGATACATATCTCATGGATTTTCCTGTCTGGACTTAATCTTCTGATCCCCAGCAATCCTTGGATTAGTGTTACTGTGGCTGCTACTGAAAGCATAATCAAAACCTACTAGCTACAATGTAAGAAGTAGTACATATTTATTTGTATAGCTATATTTATTTGTATTACTGTGCATGAAGAAATTCTGGAGATTTCTGGTTAATTCATAGGGCCACATGCAAAAATATAGGACAAGAGGGAAGTAACTCTTTTTAAATTATAATAGGTTATCATTGATGAAAAATTTTAGTAGATGTCTTTCCTTTTTATTTCTTTTTTGCCAGTTATTCAGTGCTGCAGCAAGCCTGTGCCCTGGAGCAATTTTCAAATCACAGCGTGAACCTCCATTTCTGTAGTCCCTGTAGGTATGGTTGCCTCCTCAGGTCACCCGTTGCGAAGTGGGGCCCCTTCCCTTCTGGTGCACGTGCAGTGAGTGGAAGTGTTTGCATGCTCTCCAGCATTGCCGGATGAGCCCCGCCCACCCTGCCCACGTAACTTCCTGGTCTCTGTTGCTCAATTTCACCCAGGAGCTGGCAGCCATGGGGCTGCAGTTGAGACCACTGCTGCCCTATCCTCCTCCAGCTGTGCTGGTACTAGTCTGCGGTGGTCCTGAGCATGTGGGCCATCCCAGGACACTAAGTTCTGGGGTCACTCCCTGCCCCCATAAGTGTAGAGTGGGGGGACACCATGCTTGTACAGTGCATGATCCATGGGAGAAGGAAGGCTGCACATGCAGTCTGCACCTTTGGGGCCAGGCAGCCCAGCCTTGGTTCACCTCATCAGTCTGTAAGGCGGTCTGGGAACTGGAGCCATGTGCTGGCCACTCTGCCAGCCAGCTTGAGACAGCTGCAGCAGCTCAGCAAACTGGAGCCCCTTCAGCATCTCTGTGGACCTCCATTTTATGGTCCCTGTGGACTCAGAGTATAGGGCCATCGCTGCATATGCCCATCAGTGCCAGATGAGCCTGTACTTGCAGTGCACCAGCTACAGCACCTGGGGCCTGAAGCCCCCTTGGCTTTGTTGTGTAGCTTCCTCCATTGTCTTTCTGGTCCACATGGGCCCAGCTCTCAGTGCCATTCCGGGGATGCTCCGTTTGGAGGCAATGAGCTCACCCCCTAACCTCATTGGGCTCCAAAGCAGGGCAGCAATGGGTCTGGCCTCGTCAGTGTAGGCTGCACAGATGGAAGGCAGGAGTTAAGGTCTGCCTTGCCTTCCCTCCTGGCTTTGGCATCTGAATCTGGGTTGCTTGGTTTGGTCACTCATGGAGCTTCGTTGGCTACAGCCCACAGCAACAAGTGCTGTCCATGCAGCAACAACAAAGAGGTATCCTGAATCTCCTCAAAGTCACCACACAGACCTCTGATGGGTCTACATGGGCTGGTGTGATTTTCATCCCAGGACTCCCATTAGGAAGTGCCACTCCCCTTCGTAGTACTGCAAGAAAGAGGTGCCACATATAATTTCTACTTTCTAACATTTTCTTTCACTGAGATAAAAAGAAGTGGGAGATATAAATAAGTTTTAAAAGCATAGAACCCATGGTTTCCCTTGTTTGCAAGGACTAGCACATGTCTAGGACAAGCAAAGAAGATCAAAGGCTATTGTAATATGACCATATAAGAAGATGTTAAGCGAAATGTACCCCAAGTCAGAGACACAAGTGTTTTATTTTTTCTTGCTTTTGTTTTTAATATACTTATAATGCACTATGTGATTCTTTTGTAGGTTTATCCCCCCATGGTATAATCCCTCTTTTCACTGTATTTGATTCCAGTGTTCTGCACCTTATATACATATGTTGTAATTTGGGGAGTGGAAGGGATATAGCAGAATGCTGAAATGGGGATGCAGGTTGACTCATTGTGACGATGAGATGTACTAGACAATGAGCCGAAAATGAATTTACAATGTTGGGCAGGGGTCAAGGAGGGAGGAGTTGAAGAGTTGGGGAGGGAAAGGGTAGTAGGGGAAAAACAAAGGAGGAGGTAACAATGCTCTATAGGAAATGTACTCATTACCCTACTCATGTAACTGTAAAACATTTGTATAGTATTTTTACAATAAAATATTTTTAAAAAAATCTCTCCCTGGGGTAGATTTCCAGTGTTGCCCTCAGCATTGAATTTTTTGCCTTTTCTGGCTGTGGTTAGTTCCACCTTCCCAGTGGATCAGTAGTCTTCAAGGCATCTTGGTCCTGAAGTGGGACATGGATTATCCAGTGGTGGTTGGAACCAGGCCAAGGACAGGACAAAACCACTTCCAGGCCATGGCTTCTTCATTCCCCATGCAACCAGGATTGCAAGCAGAATTTCTCTGAATTTGACTCCAGAAAACAACCACTGAACCAAAAGGCAAGTTCACCAAACATCTCCCCTCCTCCCCCATTCCCTCCTTTCTTCCTCCTTGGGAAAGTACAAAATAATTTTGCAGGTTTTGGCAAACACACAAATTGCCCACCACCTCCCCTGGTAAACTAAGTTTAAAGTCACTAAGTCATATAAATGGATGATACCTCACTCATTATTCTGGACAACATCTTCAGATTGTTTGATGCTTTAATTTGTTGCTGTTGGTGGTGGTGGTAGGAGGGCCTGAGTTCTGGGACTGGGCAATGACCCTTATGAGCCCTTCAGCTCAAGGCTAGAGCTCTACCACCTGAGCCACAGAGCCATTTCCAGTTTTTTTCTGCTTATGTGGTGCTGAGGAATTGAACTCAGGACCTCATGCATGCAAGAGAAGCACTCTACTACTGAATCTCCTTCCCAGCTCTAATGCTTTAATTCTTTAAATTTTATTGTCTTTGTGTCAGTCATGAGGTTTAATCTCAGGACCTGGGTGTAAATATATCCTTGAGTTTTTAGCTCAAGAGGAGCCCTCTACCACTTGAGCCACAGTGTCACTTCCTGTTTCCAGATAAGCGTCTTTCAGACTTTCCTGTCAGGGTTTGCCTTGAGCCGTGAAATTTTAAATTATATTTCTTTAACGTGTTTATTGGAATATTACAGTATATCTGAAATTTAAATTTTTCTGTAAACCATTGTCTTCAAGTAATCCAATAGCATTAACTATTACATTTAGAATCTATTCTTTAGCACATCCATTTATTTATTTTATTGTGAAAATACCATAGAGGGGTAACAATAACATGGGCAAGATAATGAGTACATTTCTCATCAAGCATTGTTGTATCCTCCTTTTTTTCCCCTTCCCATCTGTTCTCATCTCCCCCGGCTCTCCAGATACCCCCTGCCCGCCCCACACTCTCACCAGCCAAAGTTGAAAGTTCCTTTTCTACATAATGACTTGTACATCTCATCGCTGCAATACATACACCAGTATCCCTGTTTAAATGATTTGTTTTTTCCCATCCCCTCCACAAATTATACCAACATCAAATACAGTGAAAGCAGGGGTTATACCGTGGGGGAGGGACATTCAAAGCAACAAAGAAATCATCTTATAAATATGTTAGGAACAATTGCAATAAAGAAAAAAATCATTTGAATCCTTGCCTTGGGGTTCATTTCACCTAACATCAACTTGTCTGACCTTTTTTGCTTGTCTCAGACACACAGTGATTATTGCAAATAAGGGAAACCATGGGACCTATGTTTATTTGGGACTGGATTACATCCCTTAATATAATGTTTTTCCATTTCCTAACAAATGGGGCAATGTCATTTTTTCTGATGGAGGCATTGAATTCTATTGTGTATATACACCACATTTACTTGATCCATTCATCTACTGAGGGGAATCTGGGTTGGTTCTATATCTTAGCTATGGTAAATAATGCTGCAATAAACAGAGTTGTGCTGGTAGATTTAGTATGGTATTGTTTGTGACCATTTGGGTAAACGTCCAAAAGTGGAATTGCTGGGTTATAGGGGAACTTTATGTGGAGTCTTCTGAGGAACCTCCATACTTCTTTCCAAAGTGGTTGAATAACTTTACATGCCCACCAACAATGCAGTAAAGTTCCCTTCTGTCCACATCCCCTCCATCATCTGTTGTTATTAGAGTTCTTGAAAAGCAAATCACAACAGAAGACTAAACCAACACTTGCAAATCAACCAAGAACATAGAGATTTACCTATTAAGATCATAGATCCCCCCAAAAGAAAACCTCCAAATGGACAGAACAAATCAGAAAAATACAAGAAAAGTGATGTCAAAGTAGTATAATTCACACAGTAAATAACTAGGCATTAGAACAGATAATCAAGGATCTAGAAGATAGTTACCAAAATACATTACATATATGGCTGAAAAATGTGATTAATGGAACGATAGAAAACCTCTACAAGAAAATTTGTGAACAAGATGAGACCAACCAATCATTAGAAAAATAATTCACGGAGACTACAAACAGAAAGATAAATAAATTCTGAAAATACAAAGGAGTCCAAGAATAAAATGGATGCCTAGTTAAAAGATATGAGAGAAGACAGAGCTAAGAAAACAACCCTTGCAACTCCCCCACCCAAAGATAAAAATGTACAGAAAGTCAATGCAAGACCTAAAACAAAGCATTAATAGGATAGAACCCCTAAAAATGACCAATTAGAAGACAGGGAAATCAAAAACAAAGTAGAATATCTCCACAGTAAATAGATGACATAGAAGATAATCTCAGGGTCAAAGACAGAATAGGCCTAATAGGAAAGAGGAGATAATCATTTAGAAAAACTCCAAGAAATAAGAAATGATCTTTCCAGAACTTCAAAACTCAGTTAGAAGATCAAATTTCAGGGAAATAGGTATCAAGAAGGAGAAGAGCAAGAAAGTAAATGGATGGGAAGCATATTACAAAATTGTAGCAGAGAACATGCCAAACATCCAGCAAGATAGGCTCATTCAGAGAAGAGAAGGCTATAGAAACCAAAGAGAATTCTAGAACTGAACAATCCACCACCACATCATAATCCATCAGAGGATCATTAATGATCAAGGAAAGGATTCTTAAAGCTGCCATAGAAAAAAGATTCATTATTTATATAGAATATACAGTCAGAATAAATACAGATTTCTTAGCTGATATGGTAAAAAGAGAGCCTGGCATTATATATGACAAACATTAAAGGTAAACAACTACCAACCGTGAGTATGGTCCCAAGCCAAACTCTCCTTTACATTTAAAGGATATATAAACATATTTCATGAAAAAGAAAACTTGAAACAACGTTTGTCCACCAAATTATCAGGATAGAACTTAATCAAATATATCCTACATAGAGAATGTCAAGAAGAAGAGGAACTGGTTATATAAAATGCTCCCTACTAGAGAACAAGGTAAATATATTAAGAGTAGATGAGGCACAGCTCCTAACAACAGATGTATAACATAGCAGGATTTATCAGATATTTCTCAGTCTTAACTCTCAATATCAATGGACTTAAATTTCCAAATAGAAGACATAGATTAGATAGTAGTATCAAAAAACAAGACACATCCATATAGTATCTAAAAGAGACACATTTTATTGACAGAAACAAACACATACTCAAACTAAAAAGCTGGAAGGAAAATTTTCAATCAAATGGAGACCATAAACAGGCCACAGCAGAATTACTAACATAAGATGAAATAGAATTAAAATTAAAATTAGTAGGAAAAGACATTTATATATTGATAAAAGCAACTCTCCATTAGGAGGATATAACAAGTCTAAATATTAATGCCCTGAATACTGCAGCATCCCACTTCATCAACCAAATATTATTTAACCTAAAAAGACATCTCAACACATCATTCCCTTCCATGGATTGGTTATGCAGGAAAATCTCAACCAAGAAACTGCAGACCTAAATAACTACATTGACCATCTATCCCTTACAGACATCTACATGATATACATTCAATGTCAGACTATACATTCTTTGCAGCAGCTCATGGAAGATTCTTCAAAATAGAAAATATCCTATGTCACATAGAAATTCTGTCCAAATTGAAAGAAAAATTAAATGAATTCCCATTTCTTGTCAGACCATAACAGAACAAACTTAGTATTAAACAGCTAAAGCCAAAAACAAAAAACCTCAAACCCATGAAGACTGAACAAAAAGTTACTGAATGACCAGTGCAACACAAGGGATTAGAATGGAAATCTGAAAGTTTCTAGAATTTAACAAAAAGGAACACACAAAATACCAGCTACTCTGATATTTGCAGTACTTACACGAAAATTTATAGCTCTGTGTGCCTACAGCAAGTAATTGGGGAAATCTCAAATGAATATTTTAATTATGTAGCTCAAGCTCCTTGAAAACAGGAAGAAGCCCTAACCCAAGGCAATAGACAGAAACAAATAAAAAGTTTAAATCAGAAATAACTAAATAAAGACAAAATAAAACATAGAAAGAATCACTAAATCAGAGTTGGTTTTTTAAATAAATTAACAGACTTGACAGATCCTTACTAAATCTGACTAAGATGAGAACTTACGTAGATAAATAGATAAAAAGCACACAGATTGGGAGATCTTTAGTTGCTCTGCAACGCGCAATGGCCTCATATCTCAAATATATTTAGAGCCCAAAAAGTTAATGTCACCCAAAAAACATATCCTCCAAGAAATACCAACCCTCTTAATAAGTGGGCTACAGATGTAAAGAGAGACCTCTCTGAAGAAGAAATATGCATCGCCTAAAGACACATAAAGAAATACTCAACATTTCTGGCCATAAAAGAAATGCAAATCAAAGCAACATTTAGATTCCACCCTCACCCCAGCTAAAATGACCATTATGAAGAAAACTAATAATAAGAGATGCTGGGCTGGTGGGGATGTGGCCAAAAAGGAACATTACTACACTACTGGTAGAAATGTAAACTTGTTCAAATACTCTGTAATGAAGTATAGAGGTTCCTCAATAGAGCTCCTATATGACCCAGCAATGATGGATCAAGAAAATGTCGAATATATTCACAAAACTCTATGCTTCCATCAGAATGAATGACATTGCCCCATTAGTAAGGAAATGGAATCACTTGGAAAACATAATAAGTCAAACAAGCGAGACCCAAAGAATCAGAGTCTACAGGTTTTCACTCATTTGGAAAAAATAGAATATGTCTAGGATATTCACAATAGCTCAATAGCAATATGCATATCACCATATAAAATGATGCTTATTGAAATGTGCTCCAAGACATGGATACAAGATGATAGTATAGTGAACAATTTTTAGTTATTTCTATTTAGTTTTTACCCTTTGGTTTATTCCCTGTAGTCACTGTTTTTTTTTATTTCTGTACCCTTTGTCTTATAGACAAATTAATCTGATTTGGGGAAGGGAAGGGAAATCACAGAAATGGTGGGACAAAGATTAACCAAAGCAGCAGTGATATACAGACGATATGTTAGAAATGAACTTCACAACTTTGGGGGAGTAGGATGTCAGGGTTGGGGGAAGGAGAACAAAATGAGGAAGGGGTAATACTGTTAAAAAATGTACTCATGGGGGTGGGAAGGTAGCTCAGTGGTAGAGCACTTGCCTTGCATGCCTGTGGCCCTGGGTTCGATTCCTCAGCACCACATTGGCAAAAAGAAAAAAACCAGAAGTGGCGCTGTGGCTCAAGTGGTAGAGCACTAGCCTTGAGCTGAAGAGCTGAGGGACAGCACCCAGGCCCAGAGTTCAGGCCCCACGACCGGACCCCCACCCCACACAAAAAATTTACTCATTACTTATGTAACTGTAACCCACCCTTCAGTATATCACCTTCATGATATAAAATCTCCCCCCCCAAAAAAATAAGAGAACTCACCTAAATAGAGAAAATTACAGACAAAAATGAGACATCACAACATAAATAAGAAAAAAATTAAGAAGTTTACAAGAGAGTACTTTGAAAACCGTATGCCAATCACCTGGAGAATCCTGGAGAAATTCATGCTTTCCTATACTTGATCTGAACCAAGAGGTAACACATAAGAAGTAATGAAAATGAAATGTCAATAAACCACTTTCCATTCCAGAAAAATCTAGGACTCAATGAATTTACCATGAAATTAAGGCCTGCAAAGAACTTACAGTAGTTAGAACTAACTCTTCAATGGAATAGAAAGAGAAATGGAATTATCAAAACATTCTATGAGGCTAGAATTAGACTCTTTCCCAAATCACATAGGGACTCACCAAAGAAAGAGAACTATGAACCCAGTTCTTTGATCAGCATTGATACAGAACTTCTTAAAAAATTCTCACCAACCAATTTCTGCCACTAACAAAAAAATCACATCGTATGATCAAATAGGATTGAGCATAGGATACAATTGGATTCAATATTCTTGTCAGTAAACACAATACAAACCATCAGCGGAAGCCAGTACAAGAAACACATCATTGTCTATTTGGATATAGAAATAGCTTTTTAACAACCTGCAATACCCCTTTATGATTAAAAAGTTATGAGAAGCTAGGAATGCATGGAACGTTCCTCAATATACTACTGAATATGTATATAATAATGATAACTAGCAATTACGTAACAGTGGAAGTATGGAGACATTAAAATCAGGAATGAGACAAGGATGTCCACTCTCTCTACTACTCTTCAATATGGTAGTGGACTATCTAGCAAAAGCAATAGGGAAGAGAAAAACATAAAGAGGATCCAAATAGGGAAGAAGTAAACCTATCCCTTTTTACAGATGAAATGACCCTATAGCTTCCTGCCTTAAGATAGTAAAAGTGATGTTAAACTTCGGCAATGTAGCAAGGTATATAGCCCACAAAAATCAGTAGTTTTTCTGTTACCAACAGTGGGATGAACCAGGCTGAAACCCAAAAAAACCTCATATGTATTAGCCTCAAAATCAAAACAAATCTAAACAAAAGACCAACAACAAAACTGAGAATTAATTAATTTAACTAAAAATGTGAAGGACCTCTACTGTGAAAACTTTAAAAATATAAAAAGGGAAACTGAAGGAGATTCAAGGAAATGGAAAGTCTTTCAATGCTCCTGGTTGTAAGAATTAATATAGTGAAAACTGCAATACTGCCCCCAAACTACTAACAATGCAATACTTATCAAAATCCCAACAATATTCTTCAATGCATTCGAGAAAGCAATTCAAATTTAATATGGAATTACAAAATTACAGATGAAACAGAAGGCTTAGAAATGAACTCATGGGCTTATAGTCATCTTACACACACACACACACATACACAATAGAATTCTATTCACCCATTAGAAAGGATAACTTTTCACCAGTCTTAAGAAAAATGAAAGGCTTGGGAAAATTCTACTAAGAGAAAAGAGAAAGGAATGCAGACAAAATAATATAGGTTCCATGGATTCATTCAGTTTTGGTATCTACAAGTAAACAAGACAGATTCTACCTCTTCCCAGTTAGAACGTTCATTATGAAGAAAGCTAACAATAGCAAATGCTGGCATGGATGCAGCCAATTGGGTACTCTATCACACTGTTTGTTGGGAATTAAATTGTTCAAACACTGTGGAATGCAGTACGGAGTTTCCTGAAAAGAGTAAATATACATCTCCTTTAAGACCCAGTAATTCCCCACATGGGCAGTAATCCAAAAATTAACAAACAAGCTCACATGAAAGCTACAAGTATAACCATGTTCAGTGCCCAGGTCCAGAGTTCAAGGACTGGAAAAAAAGTTACCACTGCTGGCATTTGTTTCCACAAAAATGAACCCTTTGACATAAGATACCAAATCATTCTATTTGCAATAGCTAGCATAGGACTTAAAGGTAGTGGGTGACAAAATGGCTTCTTTGTTGAATATTAGGAAAAGATGTAGGCAGTCCAAGAAAAGGGAGATTTTGTTGTTGTTGTTGTTCGAGGGGCTTGAAGTCTTGGCATGGGCACTGCTCCTGAGCTCTTCAACTCACGGTGGGGTACTTTATCTCTTGAGCCACAGTGTCACTTCTGGTTTTTTGGTGGTTAAATGGAGATAAGAGTCTCAAGGACTTTCTTGCCCAGGCTGTCTTTGAACCGCAGTCCTCAGATCTCAGCTTCATGATTAGCTAGGATTACAGCTGTGAGTCACTGGCACCAGGCTAAAAATGGAGGATTTTTAGAAAAGAAAATCCACCTCTTCACTTGTGTCTACACCTCATATATCACTATTAGAACACTTCACCTTCAACTCATTTCATCAGACATTTGTAAATTTTCTCTTTTCCTTCATGCAGGAATACTGCAGCCAGTATCAACTCAGCTGTGGGACTGAACAGGTGTATGGCAATTGCTAGCACCTAAATCAAGAACTGTTACATCAAAACAAATGAGACCCACTTTTGGAATAATTGTTTTCTCTTTTTATAACAAATCTTTGCTTGATTACTTCCTAATGTGACTAATGACATTTTCATTCTCTTCAGCCTTCTCCCACATGTGGTCAAATATTTAAGAATTCAAAGATTTCCTTTGATAATTCATTAAGCTGACCTCTAAGAAAATGTGCATTTCTGGAATTTGGTTTTCTGCCTTGTTCTTACATGCATAGGCTTTCTATGATTTATTTGTTCTACAAGGAATTTTACTTTCAAATCTTTGTGTGATCAATTTTAGTCTCTCTGTTCAGTCTTTCTGACTCTCTGGAGTCTCATTTGAGTCGGCCTCATAAAAAATATATTATTGATCAGCTAAATGACTTTCAGCTTCTGTTTTTTGCCTGATTTCATGTAGTCTGTGATAGCAGACCTGACTGGCTGTGCTTACTGGAGTTTTTGTTTGTTGGTTGGTTTTGTGTGTTTTTTGTTTGTTTGTTTGTTTTAGAGGTCTAGGATTACTATTCAAGGTAGTAGCTTCTCTGGGTCCCAATGATCCCCTGACCTAGAGTCAATGAGTTTTTCTCCTAAAGATACAAAGAAACAGCTAACTAAATTCCTGTTAATTGTCTCAAAATGAGTCAATCTGGCATCCTTGCAAAGCCATCAATAATCCTCTGTAACCACTTATAGAAATGGTCTATCAAGATGGCTTTTCAAGGTTGACTGTGAAAAATGTTCATTTCCAATTCAGCACCATGAAACAGATCACATCCCATGGAGCAGACTTTTGGAAGAAAGGTCCCCTTCCTTCCTTCTCTTATGATTCATCAAACCATAATATTCTGCAGTTGTGGCCAGCCTGGAGCACATTTTCCCAAGAATATTCTGTAGTGTAAAAGAGGACCAACTATGAAAATAAATGTGAAAATACTTGTCTACTACAGAGTGATTTATCTTGCTTTTATCTGTTGTTATTTTCATTACATCAAACACATGGATAAATTATATTGGGATTAGACAAGTGGCAAAAGATTAATGGAATAAACATTCAGTTTACTTTCATATATCCAATATAATGCACTTAACCCCTTATGGAAATTTAAATCCGACTGTAGAAACAATGTCAGAAATATAAAATAAGCCTCAATATGAATAATCTGGCACACATACACCATCATCTACTCAGAAATTCAGTCTCTCTTTAAATATTTATTTAGTACAAAATAATTAAATTCATTTAATTAATGAATGTGACTTTTAAGTATCATCTGAAATACTCCTCGTGTATATGATTGTATATGTTTTAGATGTCACCTAGACAGGAATTAAACATGCATGTAAAATTCAAATTTCCACAATTTAAGCTAGATTAGAGGAGTCATACCCTCCTGTATTGTGTGGTGTGAATTTTACTACAATGCTGAACCCTTCCACCCAATACCAAGAGTGAGGTGCAGTAATTTATTTTTTCATGTTAAGATGAGTGCTAAGTGTAGGATACACTTTGAATTATTACATTAATTTATTAAAATTAGTTTCATTTTTTTCTTTTCTATATCTGCAGAAAGTAAAATTATATATTAAACATTCAATATGAAGTAATCAATAATAAGTAAACTATTACTAAAATGATATACTATTAAACTGTGATTTGAATTATAGTTCTAACAAATTGTGATGTAAACAACATTTAATAGAATTATGGGTAATGTTTATTAAACTTAACATCTTGTTATTGTTTTCTAATTGTGTCATTTGTTATTCTTGATCCAAGTCATCTCTTCACCTCAATTGTTTATTTTTCTATTTTATCTGTATTGGTTTGCTGATTATGCATTTTGTTTTCCCTTTTTAGTGACTGACATGAGGCTGAAAATCTGTACGCTAGTTTATTACTTCCTACATTAAAGTCAAGTTGCTGCTCTCCACAGCTGTTATACTTTTCTTTGTATAGTACAGCATTTCCCCTAGTCCCACCGACTGTATTGCTGCTCTCATATATATATATATTTTTAATTTTATTGTCAAGGTAATGTACAGAGGGGTTATAGTTACATAATTAAGGTCATGAATTAATTTATTTTCTATCTTGTTACCCCTTCACCCATTTTTCTCCCTCTTCCCTACCAACGCACCTCCCAAGATCGTTTCCAAGCTATTGTTTTGTGAGTAACACTGTTGCATAGTTTCCCCCTTTGTCCTTTGTCTCACTATTTTTTTTCCTTCCCATTCCCCAGTTCGGATCAACATATTTACAATACGCATGGTACCAAAATCAAATACAGTGACTACAGGGGATAAATCATAGGTGGGAAAACATAAAAAAGGAAAAAAATAAATCATGTAGTACATTAAGAACAACAACAACAAAGAACATGTCTTGGAGTTCATTTCACTTAGAATCACCTTATACGGTCATATGTACATAGCTTTTGAGCTATTCTGCTCATCTACTAATATTATCCTTGATGTACACAATAATGCTCCCTATTACCCAGTAATCCTACTTCTGGGCATTTAACCAGATGGCCACAAACAAGGCCACACTAAAGCTACCAGCACAATTATGGTTATCACAGTAATATTTACCATAGCTAAGATATGGAATCAACCCTGATGCCCCTCAGTAGATGAATGGATCAAGAAAATGAGACACACAGTCACATACACACATACACATACATACTATGCTTCCATCAGAAAGAAAGATACTACCTCATTTGTAAGGAAATGAAGGTCTTGGGAAAAATCATATTAAGTGAAATAAGCCAGACTTAAAAAAACATAGTTCCCATGGTTTCCCTAATTTGACAGTTTGTTCTATGTTCAGCGTGCAACATTATTGCTATATTGTTTGTTATCATTTCTGCAAACAGGCAGGTATATTGAAAAAATTACGTTCATCTTATCCATTACTGAAAGAAGAACAACTAAAAGAGCAACCTTACTAGGAAGAACAACTCCTACTTATTTAGCTTCATTCCTATGTAAGGCCAATGTTGTCCCCTGTATTCTCATGTACATTTCAACTCTATACCTCATACTGTATATCTGTATCTTCTACATTGTGAACTAAATGCCCCAGATGTTCCACTTTGCTTTACTTAAAAAAAATTCTGTCTTAATATTTGAGGTTGGTGTGTGTGTGTGTGTGTGTGTGTGTGTGTGTGTGTGTGTGTGTGTGTGTGTATGTGAGAGTGTGTGTGTGTTTACAAAGATCAGAACACAACATTTTTCTTCATTTCCAATACATTTTTCAGGTCATTGTGAGTTGTGGCTAATGGGAGCAGTCTCTTGTTATTTTAAGGATGAAACAGAAAAAGATATTTGTGCTTGTACCACAGTTGCTTTAATAGTCTGCAGTTGAACACTGAACATTGACTTATATCTTGGCTGCTCTTGTGAATAATGTGAATAACAATGAACTACAGATTTATTTTCGAGTTACCTAGAGAGAAATAATCACATGATTGGTGGGTCACATGATATCTCAACTTTGGATTTCTTTAGAAACTTGCATACTACTTTGTACAACAAGAATACTAACCTGTTTTTTGACCAATAGTGTAGATAATTTCCTTTTCTCCACACTCTCACCAACACTATTACCTTTTCTTCAAAGGTAATAAAGGGCAGGTTTTTACTATCTGCATTGCCCTAAACTGGCCTTAGACTTAAATCCAACCTCCTAAATGCTTGGAATTACAAGCCTTTACCACCATAACTGGTTCCATTAATTTTTTGATAAGTTATAATAGTTATGAAGTTGTATCATAGTAATTTTGAATTATATTTCTCTAATGACTTCTGCTCAAAAAGCATTAAGGCAGCATAGAAGTTGTATTAAACACAACTTTGTAAACCCACAGGCAATTTTCAGGGCTTTATTGAGAACATGTCTATTCAAACCTTTTGTCCATTTTTGATCCAGTTTCTGTTAATCTCATTTTTTATCTTGCTAAATTAGATCAATTATTAATTCAAGGTAGTATAAAAGAAAAAAAATGTAGCAACTCCTAACATTTTTCAGTTTTTAATAACATGGTATTGCTTAAATCATTTTGTGTTAACAATTGACAGTATATAACTCAATTTAGTTAAACCTGTTACAAGGCTGTAGTTTATTTATTTTACATTGATTGTTCTTTCCAAAGCCTGTTTGTCTAATTTCCCTTGGTTTCTTTCAGTCTCAAGTAGCTCAGATTTCAAACTGAAGAATAAATGGAAGTAAGCAAACAAAAAAAAATACAGTTCCTCTCATCCGATGATGCCTGTATAAGAATGAGGAAAGAGTTAATCCTTTTAAGGACCTATGATGGGACAACAAAAAAATGAATTTATTCTTCTATGTCTTCTTTATCTTTGCGATGTAACTTAAATGTTGAAAAACACAATATACTGCTCAGATAATTTTATGTTTTATACGTTTTGCACATTTTCATATGGATTTCATCTCAGTCTACAACATTCTTTCATCATTCTGTCCCTGATATTTTTACACTATCAAGACATAAGATAACCAGTTTGATTTACAGCAAGAGAAGTTATCCACCTGGCTTCCTTGGAAGCAGAGCATGATCAATAGATATTACTTCTGGTTGCTAACTACATATAATGGTTTCTGTACTACTTATCACATTCTGTTTAGTATTTTAAAAAGAATGCTGGCTAAACTCAAAGCTCATTCCTAGAAGTTTATGTTAAGTATTTCACAAGTTTTATTCCCTTAATTGTTAAGATAACATTTGCTATAATGCTAATGTTATTACCATTTTAGTGTTGGGAAGAATTGTAATTAAAGGCAGTAAGTGCATGACCTAAAGACACACACAGTGAGGAAGGAAATGAGTCAAAGTTTCCAAAAATCTTTCAGCAATACACAAAAGGTAGATAAAATCTCTCCATTCTATGACACTCTCAATTCAATATTCATATTGCCCATGGTGATTGTTTTCTGTCACATTTGTCTTCAACACAGATTGTGTTGGTGACATTGGGTTATCATGCTCAGAGCTGAGCTTATACATTGAGGTCCAAAGAGAGGCAAATTTCTTCTGTCCCACAATTCCAGTATCCTTTTTAAAAAGTACTAAAATTTTAAATATCATCATCTACTTTCTTATAAGTAACCAAAAATTTAAAAAATCATAAATAATCACTCCAAAATGCTTTAAAATTGGAGATGCTAAAACATGCCCCTCTGAAGTAAATTTTCTTCTACTTTTAACGTTATTCTGAAAGTCTTTGCTGGTTTGTCAGACCTGTAATCCTAACTACTTGGGATACCTACTCAGGAGCCTGAGATCTGTGGATAACAGTTGAAACCCAATCAGGGCAAATGAAATTCATGAGATTATTTTTCAAAAATTTTAATGAACTAGCAAAGGGCCAAGAATGGAGATGTAGCTCATTTAGTAGCACACCAATCTAGAGAGAAAAGGCCTTGCAAGACTTGAAGCCCTGATTTCAAACTCTGAGCACGCCAACACACATGGAAGTGCTTAAGCACATGCGTGTGTTCACAAACATATTTATTCAAATTACCTTCATATCGGAGTTTTGCATGAATTTCTTTGCTAACGAAATTATATGAGTAAAATAAAGGAAATAAACTCTTCCATCTCAGAACATTTTTATACATTTTTATTGTAAAAATATTGCACAGAGGGGTAACAATTACATGAGCAAGGTAATGAGTACATTTCCTAACAAGCATTGTTACCTCCTCCTTTATTCTTCCCCTACCATCCCTTCCCTCCCACCTCCACAAGTCCATTAACCCCCTCCATTTCCCGGCCTCAATTGTAAAGTTCACTTTACAACATAGTGTATTGTGCATCTCATTGTTACATGGGTCAACCTGTATCCCTAGTTAAGCATTTTGGTTTTTTTTGTCCTTCCTCTCAAAAAATTAGAGGAGAGTATAAACAAGATGTAGGCACACCAACTTCAAATACAGTGAAAACAGGTGTTATAGCATGGGGGAGGAACATATAAAGAAACAAAAAAAAAAACACACTGCGCGTCATAAATATGTAAGAAAAAATAGCAAGAAAAAAAAACCACTTGTGTCCCTAACTTGGGGTTCATTTCCCTTAACACAATCTTATCTGGTCATATACACATAACTTTTGACCTTTTCTGCTTATCCCAGACATATATTAGTTATTGAAAATTAGAGAAACCATGGGACCTACGTTTCTTTGGACTTGGCTTACTTCACTTAATAATTTTTTTCCAAGTCTTTCCATTTCCTAACAAATTGGGCGATGGAATGCTTCAGAAATTTGCCTGTCATCCTTGCACAGGGGCCAGCTAATCTTCTCTGTATCATTCCAATGTTAGTGTATGTGATGCTGAATTGAGCAAAGAACATTTTTTATATATAAATTGTAATTGATTTTCTTAAACTAGACAATACAACAAAACGTAAGTTTAAAAGAATTGTCATGAAATTTTAGAACCATGTACTTCTTACATAAGTACACATTTAAGAAAAAATCAAGATTGACATGCCAAAAACAAAATAATTCCAGATATTTGTTGTTCAAGAGATGTGTAGGAGGAGGAATTCAATTATTCTATACAAGGGACCTGTCATAATGAACACTGCAGCAAGTGTTAAGGTTTGTTAAAATATTTAATGTTTTAAATATATTTAATTTTGGGAATTTGCTTATAAATGCCAAAAGTGGGACTGTTTGGCAGGTCATAATACTTTTCTATAAAGTATTTAAGATTTATGGTAGCACATAACTACTACTAAGTATGTACATTTCAGAGTTTATTGAAACCTTACTAATGAGAAGTTGCAAAGTCTTTGTGTAAAGGAGCAGAATAAAGAGTTGACGATGTTAACTACACAGTTTCTGTTAAAACTGTAGGCCTTCCTTACTTTATATCTTAGTGAGGAACAAATGATGATATAAGCCATATACAAATTATGAGATGAACTATAAATGGTAATCTTAGTGGGTGATTTAAACACTACTCATAGCCTATAAAATTCTTGTTGAACGTCATAATCTTAGCCAGTGTTAAATGTAAAGAAATATGACAATAATAAAATCTAATTTGTAGTACACTTCAAAAACTGAAAAAATGATAATTGTTTTGTTTTTTATTTTATTAATCAATATTATTTAATTATTGGTTTTCTTTATTTGTAGCATTGTTTTTCTTGTAATATAATACAACTTTTTGTAAGTTGTCATTAGGAGGTACTTTGAGAAGGGTATTTGGATGGCCACACCATTTTTATAGGTGCATGTGAATTTGTAAAGAGGGAAATTAAGAACAAAATATGTATTTAAAAAATGATCAAGTAGAGTCTGATTCAGGAGTGTTGATACATGTCCACACCTAAAATATTAGCCCTAGGCTGAAGCAGAGTTATTACAAAGTTGAAGCCAGGAAAGTGAGAGACTTTGTTTTGTTTTGTTTTGTTTTTATTTTTATTTTGTTGGACATGGGGCTTGAACTCTGGGGCCTGGGTGCTGTCCCTCAGCTCAAGGCTAGTGATACCACTTGAGCCACAGCAGCACTTCCAACTTTTTCTGCTTATGTGATGCTGCGAAAAAAAACCCAAGGCCTCATGCATGCAAGGCAGGCACTCTACCATTGAGCCACCTTCCCAGTACCTGAGAGACTGGATTTTAAAAATCATCTAAACAACATTTGCTTTCTGCTTTGGGTTATATAATGAAATATATGAGTATCTTGTTATGTTTTTGTGCATTGTCATACTTCTAAATTTATACTAACTTCACCCACTTTATCCTTGTCAAAGTCATGAAATATCTCTGAGAGTTTGCTTCTGTGAAGATTGTTTTGTATTTATAATTTCTTCTGAGTCATTTTTATTTTTTATCAAAATCACTTTATATTTCATGTTGATGAGTATTTACCCAGAGACAGGCATATAGAGGATTTAGTTTAACAAGTGAACATTAAAATTAGAGCTCAAAAATAAAAATGAGCCTTAACACATATTTTCATAGCTTTCCCCACATTCTCCCTAAAAGAAGACAATATTAAGAATGTCTGAGGGAAGCTTTTTAGCTCCAATTTTCTTGAGCTTCCTAGGTTTAGAATTCTTAAATCACAGAGACATGCTGTAATGGAAGTAAGATTTTTTGGTACACTTTTCCCTTCAGACTGTGTTTCTCGTTCTTCCCTTTTCTCAACTCCATTATTAGAGATTTTTCTCAGAGATGACACCATCTCCAACTTTTCACTCTTCCTAGCTGGACAAATGAATTTGCAGATCAAGTCTCTTAGACAGAAAGAATTTTTAAGAGCCTGAATCTAAGACACTTCTCTCATACATCATCCCTACAAAGACACAAGTACCAAAGCAGGATACATAGTTTCATTTTTTCTAGCAAGGCCAATGCATGAAGTTGCTTGCTTCTGAGTGTGTCTGTTTGTAACTCTTCCTGATGTTGCAGATTAACTTTATACCTAGTTCCATTATCAGCTACCAGGAATGGCATGTTTAGACCATCCAGGAGGTTGGCTCAACAGGGCGGCTGGATGTGTAGGATGCCTCATGAATGGCACAGAAGATCTTTGTTGGAAATACCGGGGGCAATTAAGGTATCCTACAAACACTATCTCAGCAAGGCAAAGTTTACTCCTGCAGAAGGCATCCTGTTGCATGTCCAAGTTGAATAAGCACACTGGCTAGGCAGCCCACCACTGGCTCCCATGAATTTGAGCTTTGGGATCATCTTTCATGATGGATCAAAATTTTGACCCCTTTCAAACTAGTCAAAAGCTTTAATAATCAACCAAATCAGAACACCTGGCCATATGAAAAACAACCAACTTTTACTCAGCTGGTGTTCTACTGCTAGTGCCATGTCTCTAGCCCCTAGCACTTCTCTAAAATAGCATTAGTAAGGTTTTGACTACCTTTACAAAGGCAGTGCTTATATCAGTCAAGCACTTCAAGATTTAACTTCTACAATTCTCCCATCTGATTTTGCTTTCTTTTCTTCCGAACAATAATCATTGACTTTCCTA
The DNA here is from genome assembly GCF_019054845.1 of Dipodomys spectabilis. Classification (NCBI taxonomy): domain Eukaryota; kingdom Metazoa; phylum Chordata; class Mammalia; order Rodentia; family Heteromyidae; genus Dipodomys; species Dipodomys spectabilis. The sequence goes on from NW_024870761.1 coordinate 3,168,837, forward strand.
TTCAGCAGTATCCAATAAGATATTTTGATTTAAAAAAGGGTTTGATTAAGGCAGTTTTTCAGTCAGTCACTGAACAAAACCTGTTATAGAAGAGATAAAGCACCTGTGCACACATTACTAAGGAAACAATTACTAAAGAGGTAAATATTACCACCATGACTCATTGTTAAAATGCTCATTCTGTCATCAAACTAGTAAAGGGATCTGCCACCACACACAGACACACAACCTTTTTTATAAGTGACTGGGGGATTGGTCTTGGGTTTGATCTCATGCTCTGGGCATTGTGCCAGAGCAGTTTTACTCAAGGCTACCACTTTAGCCACAACTCCAGTAGTATCTTTTTTTGCACCTTCATTGGAAATAAAAGTCTCATCTTTCCTGTCTGGGTTGGCTTCAAACAAAGATCCTCAGAATTCAGCCACCTGAGCATTTAGGATTATACTCAGCATCATCTCAGTTTTTAGGTAATTTTTTTCCAGTATTCAATCCTTGTAAGTCTTTCTGTATCATTGGCCTCCAACCACCACACAGATTACCTTTGAAGTATATTTATTCTTTTATTTTTATATATTTATTGTAAAAATACTGTACAGAGGGGTTAGTTACATGAGCAAGGTAAAGCATACATTTCCTATCAAGCATTGTTACCTCCTCCTTTATATGTCCCCTACCATCCCTAACCTCCTAGCTCCAAAACTACTCCATACACTCTCCCCGACCCCCGCCTAAATTGTAAAGTTTGTTTTTCAACAGTGTCTTGTGCATCTCATTGTTACAATGGGTCAACCTGTATTCCCCTTTAAGTTTTTTCCCCTTTTCCTCCTCAATCTAGTGAACTCTATATACAAGATGGAGGGCACCAACATCAAAAACATTGGAAACAGTGGTTATGCGGTTTTGGGTGGGTGGGGGGACAGAATACAAAGAAACAAAAATCACATGGAACATTATAACTATGTTAGAAACAATAGCAAGAAATGAAAAAAGCACTTGTGCCCCTATGTTGGGGTTCATTTCACTTATCACCATCTTATCTGATCAAGTATTATATTTAGACCAAACTTTTCCCATTCAATCCTACCAGGGACTTCTAGTTACTTTTACATGGTGGCATTTCCAATAAACAAATCCTGCTGATAAATAAAAGCACATATTGGAATAATTCGATTATGAAGATCATAGGTTATGGAGATCAACAGAATAAAATTAATTTAAGCTGCTGTTTCTGGTTTCTAGCTTTAAGCTCTTTGGGAACTTTTCAGGGGCTCCTAAGTAAATATGAAATTTGTAAATATGTAGTTTGTTTTTGCAAATATGAAGTTTGAATGACCCTCTAACTAAGAAGTCTTTCCTTACTTAATTTAAGGTGTTTGAGAATGGTCAGGTGTGGATTGGCCAATGGAACCAAAGCACAGATTCCACTCCAGTTGGCCCGTAACATCTCCAATAGTAGTCTCCTGGAATACCACCAGACATTTCCCCTGGCTATGATTTGTACTTACTGCTCATCTCAAAGGGTTGGCCTTCACTACATCCAGGTAAGTTTCCAAGAAATGTCCAATTTTCCCCAGGTAGTTGACCTGGAAAGAATAGAGCTGATCAGTTTCAGGGATTTTTGAAATAGACTCTTGCTTCTGAGAAGAGTAACAAGGTGTTCCAAGTTTTCTCAGATCACATTTTGCTGACCTATCATGAATTTCATGCACATGGGGTCTGAGCTCCATGACAGCACAAATAGGACCTCTTGTGTGTCTTCCCTGCCACACAGTCATAGCAGTAGTCCTTTTGTGGACACAATCACCACAGTATTTACCTCACTTATTCAGTTTCAATTTGAATCTGGGTAGACTCAAAATTGGAATACATACACAGAGTGTCTGCTCCAAGAATGAATTTGCATCATATCCCTCTTGGTAGGAAACCCTTTAGGTGTAGCTTGCCTTTTTTTTTTTTTTTTGGTCGGTCTTGCAACTGAACACTTTTCCTGGGTGCTGTCCCTCAGCTCTTCAACTCAAAGCTAGTCCTCTACCACTTGAGCCACAACACCACTTCCAGTTTTCTGAGTGGTTTCTTGGTGATAAGAGTATCACAGAATTTACCTGCCTTGCCTAGCTTTGAATGACCGTCTTCAGATCTTAGGCTTCAGAGTAGCTAGGATTACAGGCGTGAGCCACCAGTGCCCATATTTTTTTTTCTTTTTTTCTTTTCTTTGTTCTTGGATTTGTTGGTTGTGAGGCCTGAAATCTGGGCCTGGACACTGTCCCTCAGCTCTTCAGCTCGTGGATAGCTTTCTACCACTTGAGCCACAGTGCTTTTTCTGCTTACATGGTGCTGAGGTGTCGAAGCCAGGGGTTCATGCATGCAAGGCAAGCTCTCTACCGCTAAACCACCTTCCCAGCTCTTCGTGTGAGTTTTTAGTTAACTCACTTGCCAATGTTCAAACCTTCTAAGATCTTTGTGCAGTGGCTGGGAAGGTGGTTCAGTGGTAGAGTGTGTGCCTTGCATGACTGAGGCCCTGGGTTTGATTCCTCAGCACCACATAAGCTAAAAAGAAAAAAAGCCGGAAGTGGCTTGTGGCTCAAGTGGTAGAGCGCTAGCCTTGAGCTGAAGGGTTGAGGGACAGTGCCCAAGCCCAGAGTTTAGGCCCCACGACCGGAAACCCCCTCCCCGAAAAAAAAGTTCTTTGTGCAACTTTTGTCTCCAATCACCACAGAAGCTCTTACCTTGTCAGATAATGTTTCTACAGCTAATTTTCCCATGCCATCCTACTATAGCATTTAGTTTATGGATTAAAAAAAAATTTTAGTATAAATAACAAACCTCTTTTGATTTTATTCTACTCTATATTTTATTTTTGCCAGTCCTGGAGCTCCCTAAACTTCTTCTGCTCAAGGCTAGCACTCTACCAGTTGAACTACAGTGCCATTTCCAGCCTTTTCTGTTTATGTGGTTCCGAGGAATAAAACCCAGGGCTTCATGCCCACAAAGCCATATTCCCAACCCCCAAAATATTTTATTTATACTAATCATAAGAATAAAACTGATTCATAAGGTGCTTTCTGGTTTCAAGCTTTGAACTTTTTGGAAACTTTGTCAGCGGGGATCCTGAAAAGCACCTAAATAATTAGGAAACACGAATGACCCTCTAGGGAAGGGGTCTCTCCTAACTAGTATAAAATGTTTGAGAATGGACAAGTGCATGAAATGCTAGGGTGAAAGGGATGGCCAATTGAACCAAAGTACGGGTTCTACTCTAGTTGGCCAGGAAGGTCTACAACACTGGTCCTCCACAATACCATTAGATATCTCCCCTGACTATATTTAGTGATTACTGCTCATCTCTTCAAGGTTTTGATTCCACTGCATCTTGATAAGTTTCCCAGAAATGCCAATTACCCCTCCCCGTACCTAGAGAAGCAAGGGATATAGTTGGCTTGGGAAGATAGGATTTTTGTCTTAGATCCATACTCTTGTGAACAGCATCAGCAGGGTCTTACAAGTTTCCCCAGGCCGTGTTTGAATGACATATCATGCACTCCATGCCCTTGAGGATCTGAGATTCATCATAGTAGGAAGTGGACCACTTGTTTTTCTGGTTTCTGTGCCACAGAATCTTAAGAGTAATGGTGGGCAGAATATTTAACCCATTTCACCAAAGCATTATTTTCTTTGTCATAGGACTCGAGCTGAAGGGCTCAGGGATAGCACCCAGGCCCAGAGTTCAAGGCAAAAGCCCTACGACTTGAGCCACAGCACCACTTCTAACTGTTGGTGGTTAATTGGAGGTAAGAATCTCAAGAACTCTCCTGCCTGGGCTGGCTTTGAACTCTAATTCTCATATCCTGAGTAGTGCAAGCCACTGGCACCTGGTTTTTGACTTGAAGTTTAAGTCTACCCAGAGAGTCTGCTTTTGAAACTAAGGTTCAATTCCATACATCCTTGGATCAGCTGGAGGATCAATCCAGGCTTCAGAGTCAAAGTGGGCAGCTGAGGGAGTTTAGTGAGTAGGACTTTTTTGAGATCCTCTTTCAAGATTTAAAACACACAAATGCAAGCACATATTCATAACAAGTTTTTGTTTGGACACGTGCACATTATGGAGCTCCATAATGAAAATCATCCATTATATAATAGTGTTCTCAGACCTTTGTCAACATTCTCCCTATGGATTATCAGAAGCAGGTCCTTAGATCATTTTTCTTAGGTTCCTTAGGCCTAGAATTCTTATTTCCCCATTTTAGCAGGTCTGTTGTGATTTCAGTTTTTGATGCATGTAAAACTCCCTATTGTAAGTTTCTTGTGCATCCTTTTCATATTTAACTCTCCCGTTACTGAAGATTTCTCCAGCTCCCACATTTTTATTCTTGGGCCAGGGAATGAAAACACACATCGAGACTCAAGTTCTCTTTGTGCCTAAGACACACTCAGCCCCTAAATATCCCCAACCAACCAGGTAGTATGCTCTACTCCAATTTTTCCTCTCATGGCTGATGTATGAGATTACTTTTTATTGAGGTGCTTCCTTGGCCCTTTCCTGAAATTGCTGATACACTTTGCATCCTTTGCCACAACGGATGGTGTTTAACCCAACCTTGAGCTATCTCAACAAGTCAGGATGTGTCTCCTCCTGAGGGTCTCCCTACATCCCCCTTGCATAACATGGATCCTGGACTAGTCCCCCATTGTTGGGAATACTCCCCTACTGTAACCCAATATCCCAAGAAAGACCACCAGGTCGAAAGGAACTTAGCATGGCAAAGTTTATTTCTGTTAAAGGGGATGTTATTGACAGGAAGCAACCACTCTGAGTGGGAAGTCTGCCCAGGTTATACCCCTAATGAGTTACTACTTCTGTTATTGATCACAAGTTGTGTTCACAATCTTGCTCTATTGGCTCTTTTGCAGCTCAGCTGGTTATTTTGAAAGGGGTTAACAATTTCAGAGCAATCCACTAAACCAGGACAACCAGGCCAGAAATTGTTAGAAAATTCTTACTCAGCTTGTGCTTTATGAGTTAAACTATTCTTCAAGTCCCTAGAATGATTTTAGTAACAGGATATACTTTCGTTATATAGCTTTTTGGAAGATGATTAGGCTTAGTCAATGCTTTCCCTCAATCCATCATTTTCAGAGAAAAATATTATTCTAACTCCTACACAGTCCATTCCCAGACAGAATTTATTATAAGCAGCTCCCTTTTTGGAATGGAGGCTTATGAGCTTCCAGGTGAAAACACCTTATTCGCATATTGCCTTGGTTCCCTTTGGCAACTCGCCTCTGCAAGTGGTTATGAAACTAAAAGTTATGTGTCGCTGCTTCATTATACTTGTGCTCCTACCGCTAAAGAAAGAGGAAAGACTGCTCTCTGAAAGCATGTAACTATGGACTTAAGCATGCTTACTGAACCCTGAGCACAGAGCACAGATTGAGCTGCAGCATTTTCAGAGCCATAGATGAATCAGTCAGATACCAGCTGCTTGGCTGACCACAGGGCACACTTCTGATGCCACATTTCTGAGGCGAAGCAGTTCTAAGCTGTGAAGACACTATGGCAAGAAGAAGCCTGAGGGGGAATTCTTGGTGGGAAGGAGAAGGTGAAAGTTTGGAAGTAAGTTTTAGAAACTGCGAGCCACTTTCTGAATTGCTTGAGGCAGCGAGCAGATCATCATATTTTCTAGCCCTCTAGATGCAGAGTATGAGAACACTTCCCACATCTCACACTCAATCCCACCTGCCTAGCAATCTTCAATTCCCTCTTATAGGAGTTAGGCAAATTTTAAGAAAGCAAAATTCAGCGAACCTGATCTAGCTTGTGAAGAAAACATATCCTCTGGCTTTAGAATAGATCAATTTCTATCTCAGAATAAGAGGAAGAAAAGAAACCACATTCTACAGACTTTAACACCTTAAACATGCTAGTTTGCTGCATTAATTTTCATTTATTAGATTCATGCAAGAAAAAAGGAAGAAATCTGAGAATTTCTGGAGCCTTTGCTTGCCTAATATCAGGTTCTTGTTGTTTTTTTATTTGTTTGTTTCCTTTTTTTCCTAATACTTTAGAGATTCTAGTTGAAAAATTTTGAAAATGCAGACATTAGCCTGGTTCAGATTAATCTGAAACCACAGCACCTAACTTATCAAATTCTAATCTAAATCTAGTCTCAAAGCTGAAGGTCAATGCTTCCCTGCCCTCAACATCTTCAGAATAACAGTATTGTCTATGTCTCGGGTTTGTTTTCTTTAAAGAATTGGAGAGCAGAACAGGTTTTAAAGCAGTTTTTCTTCAAAATGAAAAAAGAGCAGTGCAACAGTCTCTACCTCAAAGCAAAAACAGAGCAGTGAAACAGACTCCCCAGCGTAAAGAGGGACATATTGTCTCATAATTGGTTTCCTAGTCTCAGAACATAAGTATGGAATTTTTCCTTATTGGATGCCCCATCTCAGAGCACAAGCACAGAAAACACTTTTGATTGGATGGGAAGTATAGGGGCACTCCCCAGACCATATTCAGAAAAAGTGTGTTAGCACTTAAAGCTTCATGGGAAAAGGGTGTGTATTTTTTGCTGCACCATTCATCCCCACCACGTTGGAGCCAGTTCCAACCATTACCTTTTATCCATAACTACCCATATGAGGTGGTTTAACTCCCTCTGAGTGGCACATAAGCACTTGTTACTCACAGGGCACTGTACATTGTGATGTCCCATCAACAATATGGATAAATTGGATATCTAAATTGCTGTTTTGAAGAAGCAAAGCCCTCTGACTTAAACTTGCACACTTAACTTAAAATTTATTTTCTTTTTTCAATTCTATTAGCATTACCTACTTAAATAAGTGGATTTTTTCATTTTGATATATCCACATAGGCATACAATGTACCATGATTATGCTCAACCCCTTCATAATTCTCTCCCAGGTTTTATTAATCATTTTAAGAATATAACATAGTAGTAATAAGTGCATTTACAATATTGTACAATCTCAATGTCCACACTCTTTACATCCTCTAAGATTCAAATTCTTTATTTATTAAAACAATTTTCCACTCTCCTCTGCTTCAAGGTATACATCAAGTATGATTTTGTTTCCTTTCTCTATCAATTAGACTGTTCTATGTAACTACTAATGTAAGTATAATCATGTAATATTTGATCTTTTTATGACTGGCTTATTTCACTTAACAGTGTTCCAAAGAGTCATCCATAATATAGTATATGTCACATAATTCTTTTTTTGTGGTGGGGGGGGTCCAGTCGTGGGGCCTGAATTCTGGGCCTGGGCCCTGTCCCTCAGCTCTTCAGCTCAAGGTTAGCACTCTACCACTTGAGCCACAATGCCACTTCTGGCTTTTTTCTTTTTGCTTTTGTGGTCCTAAAGAATCGAACCCAGAGCCTCATGAATGAAAGGCAAGCGCTCTACCACTGAGCCACCTTCCCAGCCCCATAATTCTTTTTGAAGTTGAAATAATATACCACTGTATGTATAAACCACATTTGCTTTAACTATTCATTTGTTGATGGCCACTGGATTGCCTCCATGTTTTGAGTATTATACAAAATGAATATGAGTACAAGATCTGTTCCAGACCTTGCTTTTAGATGTTTAGAGTGTATGCCCAGAATTGTAGTCACTGGATCACATGAAAACTCTCTTTTCTTTCTTTTCTTTTAAATTTTTGTGTCATGGAGCTTGACCTCAGGGCCAAGTCACTGTCCCTGAACTTTTCCTCAAGGCTAAAGTTCTACCACTTTAAACGACAGATCCTCTTCTAGTTTTCTGCCCAGGCTGTGTATGAACCGTGATCCTTGCATTTCAGCCTCCTGTCCTGAGTGGTTAGGATTATAGGTATGAATAATCCTGTTTTTAATTGTTTGAAAAGATGCCATTCTGTTTCCCATAGAACTGTTCCAATTTTACCACACTTTTGTCAATATTGTTACTTTATTTTTTTGTAGTTATCCTACCTAATTCATATGAAGTAGTTATTTTCTTCATTATTTTGACTTACACTTTAGTGGTGATTAATAATGTTAAACACCTTCTTCGTGGGCTTGTTAACAGTTTGTCTTCTCTGGAGAAACATCTGAGTTCTTTGCACATTGTAAAATCAGGTTGTGTGTCATTGCAATGATGTTTTTTATATATTCTTTATTTTTCTTTTTTTGGTTCCGGTCGTGGGGCCTGAACTCTGGGCCTGGGCGCTGTCCCTCAGCTCTTCAGCTCAAGGCTAGCGATCTACCACTTGAGCCACAGTGCCACTTCCTGCTTTTCTTCCTTTTTGCTTATGTGGTGCTGAGGAATTGAACCCAGGGCCTCATGCATGCGAGGCAAGCGCTTTACCACTGAGCCACCTTCCCAGCCCCGTTTTTTATATATTCTTGATGTGAACCACTTATCAAATATATACTTGCAATAACTTTATCCCATTCTGTGTTGCTTTTTTGGACACTGTTGATTGCAACCTTTGGTGCATCCTGATTTATGTTTTCCAACAATGAATGACCCTTCATTGATGTTAATTTCCAGTATGTCTTCTGGTCCTGTAACTATGAACCATCATATTGATTTGAACTCCTGTTATGGTAACAGTGAAGTAAAGCTACATAATTACGCTCTGGTCACCTATCTACTGCCACTTTTGAATATCTCTCCCTTAGCTTTTCGTAAAGGCCTTGGGACATATCCACAGCTTATTTGGTCCTTAAAAACCTGTAGAAAGTTACAGGCCTTAAATTTAGTTAGTTTTAATGGAAATACGTGACTTCCAATTTCTTTTTGTACATATTTGATTGTAAGAATACTGTACAAAGGGGTTACAGTTACATGTCAAGGTAATGAGTACATTTCCTATCAAGCATCTTTGCCTCCTCCCGGCAAATAAGATGAATATTGAGAGCTTCCTAATATAGAAGCACACCAAAACTCTTGGTATGTATTTTTCTTCATATGAGTATTTAGAATTGTGTGAAGCTAGAGATTTAACCTACTTACAAGTTAATAATGAACTTGTCACACTTTAATGGATGCTAGACGATTTATGATGCTCTTGGGTCAGAGACAAAAAGGTCTTAATTTTTACAGTAATAGTGAAAGCCAGTGAGATATGTGTGTATGTGTATATTTACAAATTTCACGTGTACCTCTCATCCCTCAGTGCCACTGAGTGAAGTAAAGATAGCCATGTGAAGCTTATACAAACAATGGGTTCTGAGTTTGAGCAACTGCTATCTTTATAATGAGCAATAGTCATGCCTGAACTTTACTCTGGAGGATGACAATAGCTTAGAAAAAGCTTGCAAATATACTACGGAATATAGAGCAGCTAGTGTTCACTTGAAGATATGCAAACACTTGAGACTCCCATGGAATTGTTCTTTTTCTTTTGTTTCTTGAATGTTCCTGGCTACCAAGACAAATACATATTTTTCCTAATAAAGGCATAACTCCCCTTAAAAATGAGGCATGACAATTTGTTGAGAATACTTACTATTTTTCTAACCCTAAGGTCTCAATCCTATCTAGAGTACAATTTAACAAAAGAAATTGATGGAATTCAAATTTAACACATTTAGAAGCTTTTCTCTTAGAGCCATTTCTTAATGTAGGTGTGGAAGAAATTAAGGGAAAAAAATAGGCCCACAAATATATATTATGAAGATATTCTATGTATTTTAGCAGTAATAAAGGATTACATTTCTGTTTTTTAGTGTGTGAGTATTTACAGAGTATGTACAAAGTGCCAACGTTTATGCCAGGGTCTATCATGGAATAGAACATAGCAAAATTTCTCTATATAGTTTGTATATTTATAGAATTCACCTGTATGACTTCTCTCCCATTTTGATAAACAGATCACCTGTTTGATTGAAATTCAATCATTATTTTTCTACCTACAGGATTCCACACACTTTGCTGTCTACTAAATATAGAAAATATTCATGCATAACCCTCGTCTTCAAGGAGCAATTCTCAGTATCCCAAGTAGCTTATGTTTATCTCCCACCCCTTTCCTCCCAGCTGTCAATCTAGGTGAGTGATGGCTCAATTCTATAAGACAGGAAAGCTCAGATAATTCATAGGCATTCAGTTAATTTCTAATGGAAACTTCTTCACTTGGATTATATTTTATCATCATCTTTGTGAGAACTTCAGCTTCCTTATTTGGAACCTGAGCTGTTCAGATAACAGTGAGTAGATGAATCTTATGATTTAAAATTTCATTTAACTGAAATTGGAAGAATTAATTTTTCAGAAACTATTCACATTTGAGATTCATTAATCGCATATAGCCAGTGGATAGTGTGTTAGACAATGCATATATAGAATATTTCCATTATCACATATGTTTCTGTTAGAACTGTTTTAGAGCATGTTTTTGCTTGTTAAGGCATGGTCCATGTTCATAAACTATATATGCTCTGTAGGTGGTACTCAGACTGAAGATCCAACCAGAAAGGCTAGACACCTATGAAGTTAAGGTATAGGTATAAATTGTTCTACATAGGCACACTTATTTGTGAGGAGGAAGAGGATCAAACAGTCAACGTCAGCAGAATCAACCTTCTCAACTCCAGGAAAGAATAGGTAAAAATTTTAGCAGTTCTTTGCAGCTTTGCTTCTGTGAATGAAATTGACTGTGGTATTCTCAATGGTGATTTTGTTAGAAAATATAAATGTTTAATTATCACATTAGCTCAGTGAAGAATTAGGGTTTGTGCTTTGTAAATGTAATTTGGTATTTATATGTGACATTTCAATTTCTCCTGGTATCAACACACCACAAATAGCTTTATATTGTTGTTTCTTTCATTAATTTTGTTGTTCTTACAGCAGGCATTTTAGAAATTAGTGGAAAAGTTAAGACTTTCTTGTGTTTTGCAATCACATTATTTCTCCATAATCTTAATAAAAAATGAGAATCCAATAAATATGTGAAGAAATTGAATCTCCAATCACCTGTTCACTTTCATTAATTACTGGACCAAAGGGAACTGGCTCCCCAGAATCTCACCTTCAGAATTCAAGAATGAGGTGGGAGAAGACAAGGAAAGAGAGACATAATAATGTGAACTGAAGTTACTGTGCTGTCACAATGAACACTTGTTCTCATGCAATCCTTTTGAATTCCACAGTTAGCTTTTTTGTGGTTTTTATTAGTATGACAAAGATGACTGATTTCCCAGATTTATAGTTGGAAGTGTGTGGGACACATTCCTTTATCTATGGAATCTTCCTTTGGGTCTCAGTGCCTTTTCCATCCTTGTCGCAAGTATGTATTTCTACAAATGAAGACGTTGCTTCATCATTTGTCTTTAAATGATTCAATTATGTGGATTTTGGAGGTTGTGTGATTTGCTGTAAAAGGAAGGTATTATGGGTAGGACCCTTTGGTCCATGTTGTTGTTGTTGCTGGTGGTGGTCGTGGGCCTTGAACTCTGGACCTGGGCGCTGTCACTCATCTATTCAGCTCAAGGCTAGATCTCTACCACTTGAGCCATAGCGCCACTTCTGGTTTTCTGGTGGTTTATTGGAGATAAGAGTCACATGGACTTTTCCTGCCCAGGCTGGCTTTGAACCACGATCCTCATTTCAGCTTCCTGAGTAGCTACAATTATAAAATGTGCCAACAGCACTGGGCTTGAATCAGTATTCTTAGTACAAAGAAAAAATACAAGTGATTTGGAACCAAGCTGTAGAAGGCTGCTTTTTGGCTTCAGAAGAGAGCTGGCTGGTATCTTAGGAATAGATAGATTTAGGAAAAATTGAACATATAAGTCCACATGGAAGGCCACAAAACATTTTAGTGAAGTTCCAAAAATGATAAGGACATGAATTGCAATAACTAGCTTGGTAATAAGGGACATGTTTGGGAGTTCGGTCTCTATTGTTACTGTTGTAAATGTACAATGTCATTTTATTCATTTTTGTTGTTGTTGTTTCCTCAGTATGTTCTTTTTTTGCGGTAGGGGGTCCATTCGTGGGGCCTGAACTCTGGGCCTGGGCGCTGTCCCTCAGCTGTTCAGCTCAAGGCTAGAAGTCTACCACTTGAGCCACAGTGCCACTTCTGGCTTTTTTCTTACGTGGTGTTGAGGAATCGAACCCAGGGCCTCGAGCATGCAAGGCAAGTGCTCTACCACTGAGCCACCTTCCCAGCCCTCCTTAGTATGTTCTTTCCCCTATGGAATATCCTCTGTTGTCACTGTACTTGATTTTGATACCCTGCATCTTGTGTATACATGTCTAATCTGGGGAGGGTAAAGGGAATTACAAAACGCTGAAACAAGGACACAGGATGACCCATTGCAACACAGATACCAATAAGACTTTATTGGAAATGAACCTTACTACTTCATGCTGCAAAGAATGGGGAGAAAGGAAGGTGGGAGCTGGGGGATGGAAGGGTTAGTGGCACAACAACAAGGAAGGAAAGAGGTAATAATGATCAACAGGCAATGTGCTCATTGCCTTACTCATGTAACAGTAACCCCTCTGTACAACATTTTAACAATAAAATAAAATAAAGTAAAATCAATAAAGGACACGTTTGGCAAATAAAGTAAAATGTTAACTTAAAAGAAAAATGAAAATAATAATAACATATATATATATGTATATTCATATAAATGCATACATATATAGGTATTTGTGTATGAACACATATAAGTATGAATATATGAATATGCATATAGTGTGCATACATATACATTTATTTAAAGAGACTTGAATAAGAAATATATTAATGTCTATGAAAAACTTTAACCATCCTGCCTATGAAAAGCTTTAACTATCCTAAATATGTCTAAAAAAAATCCAAATACATATCTTTATAATAATATACCAAAATCCAAAAAATATATGTCAAAATCATACCATACCTATACATTGCATACATATAGAGATTAGTGGAAATAGAAAAAACAATAGAATAGCAGTGCATAACCAAGATGTAGAAATTGGAATCCTTATATATTGGTGCTTGACAGTTAAAGTGATATAGTCAATTTGTTAAACATACTGGCAATCTAAGATATTACACATAGAGTTGCCTCTATGATGCAGCATTTTGAATCATAATTTCATATACAAAATATATTTCAACATATGTCCAACAAAACACATGTACAATTATATACATAAGCAAACCTTTTATAGGGCTAGGAAGGTGGCTCAGTGGTAGAGTGCTTGCCTTGCATTCATGAGGCCCTGTGTTCTATTCCTTAGCACCACATAAGCAAAAGAAAAAAGTTGGAAGTGGAGCTGTGGCTCAAGTGGTAGAGCGCTAGACTTGAGCTGAAGAGCTGAGGGACAGCACCCAGGCCCAGAGTTCAGGCCCCACGACCATACCCCTCCCCCCAAAAAAGAAAACTTTTATAATAACATATAATAAAATATTGAAATTCCCATTGAGGGTATTATAGAATTATACACACACATACAAATCAATATGGTATATCCCTGGGAAAAATTTATATGGCCTTGGTTCGGAAACTAATTTTACTTGGGAGGAATGGATAAAATAAACTTCAATTTTTAATTATATGAGCTTTTTAAAATGGACACAGCCGTAGTGGTAGACTATGAAGTAATGGTTGGTAAAGTGGAGCGTAGGTTGAAATGATCACAGGAAGTGACTAATAATAGATATTGGAGTACTTTGAGAGGGTAGTGATGAAAAAATGTTCTAGAACTGAAGGTGATATTCATAGTCCAACTCTTTAACATTCTATTAATCATTGTACTTTATCGAAGAATTACAGATTGCATTTGCATTAACCTTAAGAAAAATTTTAGAATAGTAATGGGTGAATCTGAGTGATAATTTAGAATTTAAAGTTACAGAATTCTATAATGCACACGTTTAATATGTTGATGAATAAGACTTTCAATAAAATATGATCTGTGATATATCCTCTGAGTGACTGTATATGACACTGCAAGTCAATGAGTACTCTACAAAATTATGTAAATTGAGGAATGAGATAGGATTGAAAAGAATGAGGGATAATGATCATCCAGCTTTGTATTGAGCTGGGAATGTGGCTTAGTGGTAGTCTTAGGGGAATACTGTGAAGCCCTGGGTTTGATTCCTCACTTCTACATTAACAAAATAAAGCTGGAATTGGCACTGTGACAGAAGTCGTAAAGTGCCAGTGTGAGGAAAAGAAGTTCGTGGACATTGCCAAGGCCCTGAGTTCAAGCCCCAGGACTGGTCAAAAAGAAAACGATGCATTGTATTAAGATAGCACTAACGGCTCATGCCTGTAATCCTAGATACTCAGGAGGCTGAGGATTGAGGTTTAAGCCAGCCCAGGTAGGAAAGTCTGTGAGATTCTTATCCCCAATTAAATGTCAAAAAATCTGAAAGTACTGCTTTGCCTCAAGTGATAGAGTTCTAGTGTTCATCGAATGGAGGTCATGCACAGCGCTCAGACCCAGAGTTCAAACCTCAGAAGAGAAGAAAAAAAACAAAATAACTCACTATACACTATTCATAAACTGCATGGTCAATCAGATACTCCCATGCAACCAATTAAAGTCAATTAAAAATATGATTAAAATAGAATACAAGTCATTTTGTGGACCAAACATAGATAGAATACAAAGGTTGTTTACAGGGACAGAGTAAATTTTATCTCTTATTTAGAGTTGAAATTTGTTCTTCAGTCTTCTTAAATCATTTATGAAATTGACAATATTGCCAATTATAGGTCAATTTCCATGAGGAACAGTTTGAATTCTTCTGTCTTTTCATAGCAAACCATAGAGGTGAATTTTTTGCCTCTTGTTGAAGTATATCTGTTATTTAAAAGTAGATTTGTCCTAATATAATATTGATTTAATAAATCATTTCATTAGGGTGATGTTAGATTTTTTTCCAGTAAATCCTATCCCTTATAATAAATGAGAGCATGCTGTGTCAGTCTTCTATTAATATGACAAAATATTTTATAAAATTAATTAATAAGGGGGAAAGATTTACCTTGGCATCTGATTTTATACACTTCAGTTTATGTTTCTTATCCTCATTGCTTTGGGTTGGAGGTGGCACAGAATACAATGTCAGGAACATGTGATGGAGTATGTGTATTCATGGAAGACAGAAAGTAAAGAAGAGGAGGAATAGGAGTGGGAGAGAGAGAAAGAGGAGGAGGGGAAGAAGGAGAAGGAGAAGGAAAAGGAGAAGGAGACAGAGAAGGAAAAGAAGGAAGAGGAGGAAAGACTTTGATCTTGACATCGTCTTTGATCACAAGTTCTCAGTGACCATACCTCTACAACTGTGCGCACTTGAAAAGATTCACAACCTATTTATGGCAACATAGTGAAAGCTAATTATTAATCCCAATCCTTTATGATTTCAGATTTAATTTCTAGAATGGTGGGTAGATATTTCTATACAAGTGTGATAACTTCTGTTCCTAAATATTTACTTGAATTAAACAGATAAGCTATTTGGCATGGAGTTGGTTTGGTTATACCACTGTTGGAGAGATGAATGAAATATTTTGAATGCAAATACAGTTCATTTAACAGATAAAGAAGCTTCAAGAGATTTCATTTTGTGACCTGCAAAAATGACTATTTCATTCAACTTATAGTCACTCAAACTTTTCATAATTTTATGGCATTTTCATTGAAGTATTTTGTCGTCTATAGCGAGGTTCATTCTTTCTAGTGAAGGAAAAATGAATGCTATCACGATCATTTATTTCTTAATTATTCTATAGAAAGTAGGTATAATATGAATTTCCTACCATTCAAAAATAAGTTATATTAAAGTCTATAGGAATAATTGGAAAAGTCATGGAAAATCTTGCTTTGTTATCTCATATTAAGATTGATTCAATTTCTAAAAAATCACTGTTGACATAAAATATATGAAATTCAATTTTTGTCTGAAATGACTTGATACTCAAACATGAGAAATACATGACCAGTAACTATGATTTCTGTATACTCAAAATTGTGGTAGAGAGCTTGCCTTGCATGCATGAGGCCCTGAGTTCAATTTCTCAGCACCACATAAGCAAAAAGAAAAAAGCCGGAAGTGGCACTGTGGCTCAAGTGGTAGAGCGCTAGCCTTGAGCTGAAGAGCTGAGGGGCAGCGCTCAGGCCCCAGAGCTCAGGCCCCATGCCTGGACCCCCCCCAAAAATGGTGCAATATTATTCTTAATGATTGATGAATAAAATTTGATTATGTATGTATATATACATAAATACTTGTAAATAGGAATCAATAAAATTATATATATATATATACATATATATATATAATTCATATACACACAGGAACACAATTCTTGATCCCTTATTGCAATGAGAGGCATCTGGGCTGATTCCATATGTTGGCTACAGAAAATAATGCAACAATGAACATGATTGTTCTGGCAGCTTCAGTGTGGTCGTGTTTCTGCTCTATTGGATAAATGCCAATAAGTGGAATTGCTGTATCATAGGGAGCTTTCTATTCATTTTTGTGAGCAACCTCCATAGTGTTTTCCAAAGCCGTTGAACAAGATTACATTTCCACCAATATAATAGAGTTTCCTTTGGACCACATCCCTATCAGTATCTGGGATTGTTCATTTTTTCATAATGGCATTGTAACAGGGATGAGAAGAATCTCAGTGTTGTTTGGATTTGCATTTCTTTCATGGAGAGAGATATGTCTATTTGTCATTGTCACTTTTCTACTATGAAGTTCTCCTTAAGTCATTATCCCATACATTAATTGGGCTCTTGTTTATTTGAGGGTTTATTTGATCTGTAAATATGGGTTAGTTATGTAAACCCTTGTCTAGTGCTTAGTTAGTAAAAATCTTCTTCCATTCTGTTCTCTTTCTATATACCCTGCTAACTTTTTTCTTTGCCATGAAGAAACTCTTCAGTATGATGCAACTCTATTCACCCAGAAAAAATGATATTATACCATTCATAAGGAAATGGAAATACTTGGAAAAAACCTATATTAAGTGAAGAAAATCAGACTCAAAAAATATAAGTTGCCCGATTTCCCTCATTTGTTGTATTAGAATGTGCCTTTAATTCTACAACTTAAAACACAGTTGGATGTTAAAAGAGAAAACATTACATTAGGACATGATAAATTACATGGGATTCTAAACATTTATACAGTGAGATCAAAGGAGGATGCCATTTGGAGAGGATCACAAAGGCTCAATAGCTATATGAATATTATCATATGAAATAATGTTCATCAAATTGATCTCCAAGAATTGATAATGAGAGGTTTTTATTATTTTGCTTTTTCCATCTGAATTTGGATGCTGTTTTTTTTGTTTCAATTTCTGCACCTTTGGTCTTATATGCAAGTTTGTAAAGGGCAAGGGGAAACACAGAAATGGTGGGACAAAGGGTGAACAAATGTAGCAGTGCCACTCAATAGACACTACCTTGTAAATGAACTATACAACATATGGGGGAGGGAGGTTGAAAGGGACAAACTAGGAGAATATGAGGGAAGAGGTGACACTGTTGAAAAAGAAATACGCTCATCATTTGACTTATGTAATTGGATCCCTTCTATACATCATCTTTACAAATTAAAAATGGACCTCATAAACAGGCAAGAGTAGTTATATTAATTAGTTAAGATTGGCTTTAAATTAAAATTGGTATAAAAGTAAAAAGAGACTAAAAAGGACATTAAATATTGATGAAGGAAAGTCTCCACCAGGAGGATATGACAATGCTAAATATCAATGCCCTGAATCCTAGATCTCTCAAATTCATCAGACAAATACTACTTGTCCTAAAAATATGCATACATCCAAACGCATTGTTGGTTGCTTGAACACGTCATTCTTACCTCTGGACAGGCCATCCAGGTCAAAATCTAGCAAAAAATCAAAACCAAATACCTGGTTTGACAAGCTATACTTAACAGCTCATGGAACGTTCTCCAAAATAGATTATATCTTAGATCACAAAGAAAATCTGTGAAAATTCAAAAATAAAAATGAAATTACTCCTCGTATCATATCAGACCACAATGAGACCAAATTAGATCTCAACATCAAAAGGCATCACAAAAAATTCTGAAACTCACAGAGACTCAATAACACATTGCTAAATCATCAGGGAGTCAATGAAGACCTATGGAGGGAAGTTCCAACGTTTATGGAATTCAGTAGAAGTGAACAGCCAAAATACTACCTCCTCTTGGACACAAGAACACAGGCAATACTCAGGAAAATTTATAGCTTTGACTATGTACATCAACAAATTATAACAATCTTAAATCAGCACTAATAATGCACCACTAGGTCCTTGAAAAACAGGAACAAGCCAATTCAAAAACTGGTAAATAGAAATCATACAAATTAGATTAAAGAAATTTAATCTACTAGCTACTAGTAGTTAGAAGTCAATTATGATTGGATGTTTTTCTGAGACTGTTACATTAATGTTGTAAGTAACACAATTCAAATCCCAGTGAAATTAGAAGGTTCAGATTTAAAGTTAAATATTCAAAAGGTCTAATAGTTCCATTTTGGCAACCAAACTGAAAATCAGGCATGTTTTATCCTCACAAATGTCATTATTTCTTATGCAAAAAGTAATTTTACCTACATTTTCTCTCATATGTTAACATATTATCTGCTAATCAGAGAGATACAAAAAGACTTTTAATTATGATATGAAAAATGCATCGACATAAATGAATGAAATCAGCGAGTAGATGGCCCATAGTGGGGTGGTTATGTTTTATATTTTCATTATTTTGAATGATATGGTGTTTTTGTATGTGTGGAATTATGAATGTATTTTATATCTGGACAAGCAAGTTTGATTAATAGATCATTGTCTGATACCCAATGTCTGGAACCTAACCTGAGTCAGAGTAGTAAGTATGTGTGTGTGTGTGTGAGTGTGTGTGTATGTGTGTGGGTGTGGGTGTCTCTCTGTCTGCCTGCAAGTCTGGATTTAGAAGGAAGTATCTTATTTCCCTGAGGGTATATACTTAATTCTATTAGGTATACTCCATTAATGACAGCAGATAAAGTTAATTAACATTTTGTGCCATATATTTATGTTCCTGTGATGGCATGAACAAACTAAAAATTATGTTTGGGGTATGAGTTTTGTAAATGGTCAGCTGAAAGTATAAACATGTGGAATCTTGAGAAAGATATCAATGACAATCATTTCAGTTTAGATAAATTTTGACAACACTTGCAGTGATAGGCAATCCTATATCAAAATTCAATATTTATTGATTTTCCATAGCTACAATATTCTATAAATATGTAGGAAAACAAGTTAAATTATGGAATCATAAAAGTAATGTGATTATTTATTGCAAACAGCTTTACAATTAGGTCCTGATTGTAAGCGCTAGGATCAACAGAATAAAAAACACAATATACAACATGGAGTTAGATATTTTATAATGAAGCATATTTTAATATACTCTACATTTTTAGAAAGACTAGAACTTTGGGTTAGCTTTATAACCTACCAAAATAAGTGATATTGTCTATTTATTAAGCAGAAAGGCTTACTCAGATTTACAAGATTGAATGTTTCAGTGTATGTTCAGCTGGTTTTATTGCTTTTGGGGCCAGTGCCAAGACAATATCAAGGAGGGGAGTATGTCAAAGAGAAAAGTTTTTTACCTAGAATGATTAAAAGATAAAAGAAGAAAGAAGATGAGAGTCTATTTTCTCATGTGTTTCACTCTGAAGAACTTAATCTCCAGAAGAACTCCACAGTCTGGGATGAATTGGAATGTCATTTCTCTTAAACACATAGGTCTTCCTGGGGCATTCTACAATCCAATGGCAACATCTTCACCAATGATAATAACTTGTCCAGGGGTGGAAGCCACTAGATATTTCTTAAAATTCTAATCAGATCTCAGGAGACTAAATATTTTATGGAATTCCTATTAAAATATTTTCTTGCAGACTGACTGGGTCTTCATAATGTGTATCTGTTTATATGTGTGTGTTTGAATAAACTAATAAAACAATGTGGCAGATAAAAGTATTAGTATGGTCTTTTGTTTTTCTTCTCATACTATGAAAGCCTGTCACAATTCCAATCAAATCCCATCCAAGATTCAAACATTAATGCTGTCCCAACATTTCATTATGTTAACCTAAGTACATCCCTCTCATTTCAGATGGCCATGGTATAGGAAAATTTTAAGTCTTCCAATTACGTTGTCACCAAGGAAACAACGTACAATATTTCTTTTAAAAATACCTAGATTGTAGAACATGTTAGCCAGAAAATTGAAGGAGTATACATTATAGGATTTAATTTAAATATTTAGTCACATAAATGGATATTCTTTATCCCCAACTCAGAGCCCTTTTAAACTACATAATTGCACAACTCATCTATTACCATCTTCCATGAAGACAGTCCTTGCTGTAAACAAACCAGATGTGGTGAACAAATTTACAAGTACACCATTGTTACATGCTGCTGTTCTAAAGCATGGAAGTGAAAGAGCATTTAATGCCTGTGAAGAGCTGGTTCTAAGGATTATGGAAAGTGATTACTTTGCACCATAAATAGAAAAATCCACAGATGTTTCAAGTTGTGTTTTGTTGTTGGCATTTGTGAGATATATTTTGGAAAGCACAATGAATGAAAGCATGCTATTTTGTAAAACTTTGCTGGCTGACACATTTACTGAAATGTTTCAAATGAGAAGACAGACAATAGGGTGGGTAAGATGTGGTATGCAGCTTTAAATACAGACAAGCAAAAAAAGAATGGGAAATATTTTTCCTTAAAAATGCTTTCTGGTTATATTGCGCTATACACTATACTGTTGAAATAATCATTTCTTTGGAAAAGTAAGGAGAAAACACTGTCACCTGTTGAATTTCTTTTTAAACTGAATCTTAAATGTCAGGGTTAAAGAAATTTAAATGTCTTAATAAAATATTATCCAGTATTACTTTCATTTTTGATAAAAACTTAAAACAGACTGACAGACTGTTAGTCCATTAAGATTTATAAGTTTCCTGCTATATATTTCCTATTGTTCCTTTATTTGGGGGGTGATATATATATATTTTTTAGAATGACAACCTTGTCTTAACCATTCCCCACAAAATTTATGCTCTCATAGAATCAGAGAGTTTTTGTTTTTGTTGTTGTTGTTTTGTTTTGTTTAATTGGTTGGTCGTGGGGCTTGAACTCTCTGCCTCGGCGATGGTCCTACACTCTTCAGCTCAAGGTGAGTACTCTACCGCTTGAGCCACAGTGCCATTTCTGATTTTCTAGTGGCTTATTGTAGATACGAGTCTCACAGACTTTCCTACCCGGGCTGTCTTTGAACTGAGATCCTCATATCTCAGGCTCCTGAGTAGCTGGGATTACAAGCATGAGCCTCCGGTGCCCAGCCAGAGAATTTTATTTTATTAAATTAAGACAATAGTAGGCTCATTTTATGCCAACACAAAATATAAACACCAATGACATTTTTCCCAAAAAAAAAATAACACTCATAAAAAATTCATGAGATTTGGGGGAAGATGGGAGAGGAGAAGCTGAAGGCTAAACAAGCTCTCCCATAGAAAGCATTTTAGTATTCCAGTGAACAGTCTTAGGCTACAGAGTCACACCAAGTGTGTCATCTCAATACAGAGAGTTTGGACAGAGAGGGAAAATCCAAGCAAGGAAAGAGATCTGAACACATGCAGCTAGCTATGGCTGCAGTGGCAGAGTTGGTAGCAGACACACTCTTAGTAGCCATAACTACAGAGAGAATCTGGGACAAAGGTGCCAGATGTGGCAGGCAAGCGGATTCTACCCAACACAAGCAAGAACTGACAAGGAGCAGATATATTCATCCTGCAGATCACAGACCAGAAACTGCCAAGGAACAAGACTCTGGCATGAGTAGAACCCTGATCTCCTCATTCCTTCTCAGGAAGCAGAGGAGGGAAGGACGTCCCCTACCACTGGAGATCTCTGTCTTTGATACTAACAAAGGCCCAGCTGAGCAACTAGCTCCAATTCAGGCCTTGGAAGAAAACAAAAGAGTCATTTAGCAGGTCACAGGAACCTGCCCTGACCTGCCAGGCTCAGCTCCACCCAGGGGAAAGTCAACCAACCCTGACAGAGAAAAATCTGCCCCCTGAAGAGTGACTTTCATCACTGGGTAAACATAGCCAGAGGCTGCCCCTCCCTACAGCAGCCTAGAAAAACAAAACTCAGTAAACATAAACCCTGAGAATGGCTCCAAGCTGGGCTCTCTGAGAGACTCAGGAGCTAGCCCAACAAGGAAAAGCTACTGATTGCTGAAAGGCCTCAACTCTACCCATAACCTATTCTCATCACAGCATCTCCAAACTAGAGGAAACTCCCATCTCCCTCTTTTGGGATACTCAAAGCAAATCTACCTCCCACTAAACTAGCCTGGGAGGAGGATCACAAGACAATGGGATAGGCAAAGCATTTTTCTGCCTGCTCAAACAAACTGACTTAAGAAAACAATCAAGCCACAGGAAAACCAAACACCACAAGCAGACCAGAGACTCCACCAAGAGACTGGTTATGGACATGGGAGATACACAATCATCCCATTGCCCTCATTCCCCCCCCACCAAAAAAAATCAAAGAACTCTTTTTTAAATTTAATTTTATTTTTTTATTGTGAGAATACAGTACAGAGCAGTTACCATTACATGGGCAAGATAACGAGTATATTTCTTATCAAGCGTTTTTGCCTCCTTGTTGTTTCCCCTTCCTATCCCTTCCCATACTTCTCCCCTCCCCACACCGGCTCCTCCCCCACTCCCCACCAAAGTTGTTAATTTCATTTTTCTACATAGTGAATTGTACATCTCATTGTTGCAATCAAAGAACTCTTATTTGAACCATTTAAAAAATTTTTAATTTTAAAAATTGTTTTCTATTAATCTTATTTTCCTCCCATAATGTTTATTGTAGGTGTATACGTGTGTGTGTGTGTGTGTGTGTGTGTGTGTGTGTGTGTGTGTGTGTGTGCACATGCGTTTTTTATCTCCTCTGAATTTTTGGTCCTTTTTACGTATTCTTTTCATTTTTTTCTTTTTCTTTTTTTGCGTGACAAAATTGCTGTTTGGCTCATTCCCAGATATATACCTGTCGTTGATTATTAGACCTTATACCCCATTTTGTACACATTTAATCCAGAAATTTATTACTCAATTCACAACCTCTTAGGCTTAAATTTTTAATAGCAGTATTATCTTTTTATATGTATATAATTTTCAAGTAACTAATTTTAAGAATTTTTATTTTTTAGTTTTCATTTCTCCTTTCAATCCATCCCTTCTTCTCATCTTATCCTTTTCTTCTCTCAATATCATTTGTTTAAACTTACATAATTTTTAAGTGTTTCACTACTTAAATTTAAATTTTGGTTTTTTCATTTTTTCTTGTTCTTTTTTTTGTAATCTCTCTCCTATCATTCTATCCAAACCATTTCCCTCTCTAAGATTAGGACTTGGTTAAATACCACATTTTCTCGATCCATCCATCTACTGAGGGGCTTCTGGGTTGATTCCATATCTTAGCTATGGTAAATAATGTTGCAATAAATATAGTTGTGTTGGTAGCGTTAGTATGGTCTTGTTTGTGATCATTTGGGTAAATGCCCAAAAGGTAGATTGGTGGGTCATAGGGAAGTTCTAGGTGGAATCTTTTGAAGAACCTCCATACTACTCCAAAGTGGTGGAACAAGTTTCATTCCCACCAACAATGGAGTAAGGTTCCCTTCTGGCCACATCCATTCAAGGATCTGTTGTTATTAGACTTCTCTATTATAGCCATTCTAAATGGCTTGAGGTGGTATCTCAATGTTGTTTTGATTTGCTTTTCTTTTATGGCTTGGGAGGTTGAGCAATTCTTCATGTGTCTGTTGGCCTTCCTTCTTTCCTTTTCAGAGAAGTTTCTCTTGAAGTCTTTAGTCCACTTATTTATTGGGAAGTTGTTTCTTTTAGGATTTGTTGTTGGGGGATTTAATGTTTTGAGTTCCACATATATTTTATATGAGACCCTTGTATATTGTATGGTTAGCGAAGATCTTCTCCCAATCAATGGGCTTTCTATTGATCTTGCTAGCTATGTCCTTTGCCATGCAGAAGCTCTGCAATTTCATACAATCCCATTTACCCAACATTTCTTTGATTTGTTGTGCTTCTGGGTCTCTATTAAGAAAATTTCCGCCTCTTCACAGGAGACCTACGGTATGTCCTACTCCATCCTGTAATGTTATCAGGGTGTCTGCTTTGACTTCGAGGTCTTTGATACATTTGGAGTTGATTTGGTACAGGATGATATATAAGGATATAGCTTTAGTTTTCTATGAGTGATTAACCAATTTTGCCAGCACTTTTACTGAATAGGCTGTCTTTCTTCCATTCTATTTTTTATCTCCTTTATCAAAGATTAGGTACCTATTGGTCTGTAGGCTCATTTCTGGGTTTTCAATTCTATTCCATTGGTCCTGAGGTCTGTTCTTGTGCCAGTACAAGCTGTTTTGTTTGCTAAGGCTTTGTAGTAGAGTTTGAAATTTGGTATTGATATTACTCCAGCACTGTTCTTTCTGTTAAGGATTGCTTATGCTACTCACTGCCTTTTATCATTCCATATGACTTTTTGGATTGCCTCTTCTATTTCCTTGAAGAATGAGATTGAAATATTGATAGGTATTGCATTGAATTTGTAGATAGCCTTGGGAAGTATTGTCATTTTCACGATGTTAATCCTTCCAATCCAGGATCAACGGAGTTTTTCACTTTCTAAGTTCTGTTTTGATTTCCTTTTTCAGGTTTTCAAAGTTTTCATCATGGAGATCCTTTACTTCTTTGGTTAAGTTAATTCAATGTTATTCTATTTTATGTGGGGTTATTAAGAATGGAGTTGCTTTTCTGATTGCAGCCACACTTTTCTTATTGTTGGCATACAAAAAAGCCACTGATTTTTGAGGGTTAATTTTATACCCTGATACATTGCCATAGTTTTGAATCAGCATGAGTAATTGGGGAGTGGAATCCATGGGATTCTTCAAATACAAGATCATGTCATCTGCAAAGAGGGAGTGTCTTACTTCATCTTTCCCTGTTTGGATCCCTTTTCGGTTTTCATCTTTTCTTATTGCTGTAGCTAGGCATGCTAATAGTAAATTGAAGAGAAGTGGAGAGAGTGGACATCCTTGTCTCGTTCCTGAGTTGTGAGGAAATGTCTTTACTTTTTGACAATTAAGTATAATGCTGGCAGCAGGTTTGTCATATACAGCCTTTATTTTATTGAGGAATGTTCCCTGGATTCCTAGTTTATCCAGAAACTTCATCATAAAGATTTGTGTATATTGAACCATCTTTGGATCCCTGAACTGAATCCTGTTTTATCATGGTATGTAATGTTTTGGATGAAGTGTTGAATTGTTTGGCCAAAATTTTGTTGAGAAGTTTGGCATCAATGTTCATCAAAGTAATGGGTGTATAATTCTCTTTCTTTGATGAGTTCCTGCATGGTTTTGGGATGAGGGTTTTGATGGCTTCATAGAATTAGTTTGGTCCTGAGATTTCTCTTTCAATTTCATTGAAGAGTTGGAGGAGTATTTGTATGAGCTCTGCTTTGAAAGCCTTGTAGAATTCTGCTGTAAATCCATGTGGTCCTGGGCTTTTCTTAGACATGAGGTCTCTTATTGCTTTTTCTATTTCAATGCTTGATATGGGCCTGTTAAGATGGTTTAATTCATTTGCTCCTTTTCAGTTGTTGCTGTTGTTGAGTTGAATCTGCTCATCCAATGTGTCTGCTGCCTTTGTCCTGGAACCTCTCTGTTGTAGGTGTGGCGGGTTATGGCCACCACCAAAGCTGCCTCAGCCATGGCTACAGCAACTGCTCAGATCTGTCTCCTTCCCTGGATTTTCCCTCTCTAGCCAAACTCTGTACTGTGATGGCACACTGGGTGTGATACTCCAGCCTAGTACTGTTCACTGGAACACTAAAATAGCTTTCTATGCGAGAGATTGTTTAGCCTCCAGCTTCTTCTCCACCGTCTTCCCCCACTTCTCATAAGCATTTTCTTATTATAGATTATTCTAGATTAGGTATATTATGATTGATAATGACCAAGATTG
The DNA here is from genome assembly GCF_019054845.1 of Dipodomys spectabilis. NCBI lineage: Eukaryota > Metazoa > Chordata > Mammalia > Rodentia > Heteromyidae > Dipodomys > Dipodomys spectabilis. The sequence goes on from NW_024870761.1 coordinate 3,194,957, forward strand.
ACAGAAAGGTGAAGGAAAATTGTCTACGCTTTCATGAGGTTCTGACCTGTGTTTCACAAAATGTTATAAAAGCTCTCCATGAGAAATCTAGCAGCTGCATTTCTAAATAGTCTTTGCGTGCTTACACTTTCTGATGTTTCAATTCAAGTACTTCTCCTTAGAGTCCCATACCATTCAATGATGCTGTATTAGAACTTTGTTACATCTTGAGAACAGCTCTTGGTGATTAAATTTGTGCTTTTCAAATTAGCTCTCGCAATTCCATCCACAAAATGCAGACAAAAATTATCTAAAATAAATTTGTATCTGTTAATAGTGAAAATATTTTATTTTCCATTACAAACATAGAGTGTAGTAAAATTTTTCACAGAAATTACACTGCACTAGGTTGTGGACAGATTCTAATGAAAATAATAAACTGTGTTTATGTAGAGAATTTGAGCTTGCAAAATTTTAATATGCCTGTGCTCCTAAAACCAATACCTTACTTATATTGAGTGACAAATACAACTTGCTATAAGTAAGTTTTCCTTGTACGTTTTTAATATATATTTTATTGTAAAGATACTGTACACAGAGGTTACAGTTACATAAGTAAGGTAATGAGTACATTTTTATTGAGCATTGTTACAACCTCCTTTGTTTTTCCCCTACTATTCCTTCACACATCCCCAACACCTCCGTACATCCCCCTCTAATATTATCTTGCAAATCTCATTGTTACAATGGGTCAACCTGTATACTTTCCTTGTGTCTTAAATGAAGAAATGCTGACTTGTTTCATGCTGATTCTACTTGTGTAGACACACTTAAAAACACTTTCCAAGTCCAAAAGCACATAAAGGAAATGCACAACATCTTTTGTGAGCTTGTATAATTGTGTTCTACACATTTATTGACAGGTTACAAATTATTCTCAAATTTTAATACATAAAAACCTTTCTTTTTTTCTTATTTTCGTTGCCAGGACATCGGCACAACCTCAGTAAGCATTTCTCACTTTAGACATTTCATATGGTTTGGTTAAATTTTGACCTGCGCTCCAGTCTTCTGAGGAGTCACTCATCTGCTTAAGAATTGATGCTGGCTGTTGGAAAAGAGCCCAAGGAAGGATGCCATTTAAAGCCTTATAACTTTATTCTTAACAAGGATATTGTCCTACTAATTTGGCTGTTGAGAGTGTCTACAAGAGCAAGGATTCCATGGTGAGCAGGGAGACATCATATGACCTATACTTATTGAGATTTCTGAGTGACTTGCTATCACTTGTACTGCATTTTTCAAGTCGAATATCTCTAAACCTACAAGTTGGAAGAGATAAGAGGAGTGGTAAAAGAACTCTTAGAGACAAATACATCTTCAACATATTTATTTCCAAGCAGTCTGTCTAAGGCATATTGAACAACTAGTAAAACTTATGTTTGCTATATATGTGTCTTTTTCCATTTGTGCATGTGTACATATGTGTACGTATGTGTGTATTTGTGTGTATAGTAACATTCATGTTTACATATATGGGCCGATATACACATATATGCATATATAAATAAATATACAAACATAAATATATGTTCATATATATCAGGTGTTCATTGATTTAATCTAGAATTCCCAGCACGTTGTCCTTATCACAAAGTGTACATGATAAACTGCTCTAAGTATCTGTGCTATATGAGGTGTATCCTTTGTACTCACTTCCCCCATTACCTTGTTTTTCATCCCTGTGAACAACTTCAGCCTACTTTCCATAGGATAGCGTTGTTTTTATTACTTACTGATAATAAAAGAAAAAGGTTGTTTGTAAAAGAAAAAGAATTTTTAGGACCCAGGCTAAAAGTATCTTATCAGTCTCAATGATTCGTATGAGATAAAATTTATAATAGTACTAAAAGTGAAAAGGAATTCCTAGATCTGTTGTTTTGCCATTTAGAATGGCAAAGAATAATTTCACGTCACTGTTATAACTCTTAAAGAATGCAAGGGTAACTGATGGTCCTTATCATGTTCCCACAAAACCAGTGGACCCTGAAGGATAATAGTAGACCAGCAGAAATTCTAAGTAGCAGACAAGGAGCATGAAAGAGAAAGAGCGGAAATGAGAGAGAGTGAAAGAGAGAGAAAAATATCATAATACTTATAGTGCATAACAGATAAACAAGAGGTTTATGAGAATATTCATACTGCTATCTTGAGACTCTACATATACATTTGAAGGTATTTGATGTATGATAACTCATCAGCATAAAATATAAAATTATTTTGATAAAAAATAAAAATGACTCAGAAGAAATTATAAATGCAAAAACATTCTTCACAGAAGCAAACTCTCAGAAATATTTCTTGACTTTGAAAAGGATAAATTGGCTGCAGTTAGTATAAATTTAGAAGTATGACAATTCACAAAAATATAAAAATGTGTTCACATATTTCATTATATAACCCATAGCAGAAAGCAAATATTGTTCAGATGATTTTTTAAATCACAGTTTCTCAGGTGCTGTGAAGGTGGCTCAGTGAATTTCATGCCTCAGCACGACATAAGCAGAAAAATGTGAAAGTGGTGTTGTGGATCAAGTGATAGCTCTAGCCTTGAGCTGAAGAGCTGAGGGACAGTACCCAAGACCCAGAGTTCAAGCCCCACAACCAACAAAACCAAAGCAAAAAAAAACAAAACATAACAAAACAAAACAATTTTGTAGCCTCAATTCTGTAATAACACTACTTCAGCTTAGGGTTAAGATTTAGGTGTGGACATTTATCAACACTCCTGATTCAGACTCTACTTGATTAAATTTTTAATCAGTATTTTGTTTTTAGTTTTGCTCTTTGTACATTCACATGCACCTATGAAATATGGTATGGCCATCCCAATAATATTCTCAAAGTACCTCTTAATCACTACTCACAAAAATTTGTATTATATTACAACAAGGAAAAAATGCTATAAATAAAGAAAACAATAATTAAATATTAATGATTACTAAAATAAAAAAGAAAACAATTACCAGGGTTTTCAGTATTTGAAGTGTACACAGTTGATTTTACTATTTTCTCATATTCTTATACATTTAAATCTGGATAAAGCTATGAGTAGCTTTTAAATTTACCCACTAAGATTACTATTTATAGTTCATCTCACCATTTGTATGTGGCTTATATCATTATTTGTTCATCACAAACATATAACGTAAGGGAGCCCTAAAGTTTTAACAGAAACTGTGTACTTAAAATTTTACCTCTTCACTCTGCTTCTTTACACAGTCTTTGCAACTTATCATTAGTAAAGTTTCTATAAACTATGAAATGTACATACTTACTAGTACATGCTACCAGAAAAATTATATACTTTATCGAAAAATTTTATGACCTTCAAACAGTCTTGATTTTGCCATATATAAGCAAATCCCAAAATGAAACATATTTAAAACATTAAAACTTTTAACAAACCTTAACATTTGCTGCAATGACCATTATGACAGGTGCCTTGTGTAGAATAATTGAATTCTTCTTCCTACACATCTCATGAACAACAAATATCTGGAATTATTTTGTTTTTGGCATGTCAATCTTGACTTTATTCTTAAATGTGTGCTTATGTAAGAAATACATGGTTCTAAAATTTCACAATTCTTTTTAACTTATTTGTGTTGAATTGTCTAGTTTAAGAAAATCAATTACACTTTACATATAAAAAATTGTTCTGTGCTCAATTTGGCTGCACATACACTAAAATTGGAACATACAGAGAAGATTAGCATGGTCCCTGCACAAAGATGACATGCAACTTAGTGAATCGTTCCATATTTTTAAAACAACAGATGCTGGAAGGGATGTGGCCAGAAGGGAAGCCTATTGCATTCTTGGTGTGAGTGTACACTTGTTCATCCACTTTGGAAAGCAGTTTGGAGGTTCCTCAAAAGACTCCACATAGAGCTTCCCTATTACACAGCAATCCCACTTTTGGACATTCATCCAAATGATCACAAACAAGTCCATACTAAAACAACCACCACAGCAATGCTTATTGTAGCATTATTTGCCATAGCTAAGATATGGAACCAACCCCGATGCCCCTTAGTAGAAGAATGGATCAAGAAAACATTCTGTGTGTGTGTGTGTGTGTGTGTGTGTGTGTGTGTGTGTATGTGTGTGTGTGTGTGTGAATGTACACTTACACAACCACTTTGGAAAGCAGTCTGGTGAGTCCTCAGAAAGCTAAATATTGACGCTCCTTATGGCCCACTCATACCACTTCTAGGCATCTATCCTGAACAACAGGTACCAATATTCAAGGACACATGCACCTCCATGTTTATCGCAGCACTGTTCACAGTAGCTAGGATATGAAAACAACCCATATGTCCCACCAGAGATGAATAGATCCAAAAACTATGGTAACTATACACAACGGAATATTTTCCAGTCATTAGAAAGGACAAAATAATGGCATTAGCAGGGAAATCAATCAACCTACAAGAAATCATGTTGAGTGAGGTAAGCCAAAAGCAAAGAGACAAACAGCACATGGTCTCCGTGATAAGTGGATTTTAAATCCAAAATGTAAGGTGATATGACAAAATTAACAACACTTAAGAAACCAAGGACTTCCACTCATCTGATTGAATCACTACTAAATAACCCCATTCTGCTGATCAAATGTGCACACTGAAGTGAAACCAGGAAGATGACACAGAACTAGAGGGAATCAGGGAAAAACATACAACAGCTGGATCCATCAGCTGCAATGGACATTGACCAAAATGAAATAAGCAACTCAATGTCACTGAAGGGAAGGAGGAAACAAGTGGGAAAGAGGGAACAGCTGATGCTCTGCAAAACAAAAGAAATGTACATATTTCAAAACAAAAGAAGTATACATATGGAAGAAATAATTCTATTTCAAAGCTCAGAGAACTCATAAATGTTGTAGACCATGATAGACAATTTGCTCCATCAAAGTTAGAATGTGTTTGTGACTTTAACTAAGCATCACTATCCCACAATATTGTGAAATTTGGGAAATTATGTAACCACTTAATCACAAGAAAAACATTTGAAAAAATGATGAAGGTGGAAAACTAAGTTGCTCTAAAAAACAAAAAAGTAAAATGTTCTGTGTGTATGTGTACACACACACACACACACACACATATTACATATATATACATATATATGTATATATATGTATATATATTAATTCTATGCCTCCGTCAGAAAGAATGACATTGCCCAATTTGTTAGGAAATGGAAAGTCTTGAAAAAAAATTATATTAACTGATGTAAGCCAAGTCCAAAGAAACATAGGTCCCATAGTATACCTTATTTGCAATAACTAGTATATGTCTGGGATAAGCAGAAAAGTTGAAAAAGCTATGTGTATATGATAGATAAGTTGATGTTAAGCTAAATGACCCCCAAGATAGAGACAGAAGTGGTTTTTCTTTTTTGCTGATGTTTCTCACATATTTATAATGTAAGATGTGATTTTTTTATATGTTCCTCCCCAACAGTATAACCCCCGTGTTCAATTTATTTGATGTTGGTGCATCTGCATCTTGTATATACACTTCTCTAATTTGGGGAGGGAAATGGAAAAAACAACATGCTTAAATAGGAATACAGTTTGACCCATTGTATAACAATAGATGCACAAGACATTATTTTGAAAAACGAACTTTATAATTTAGGCTGGGGACATTGGGTGGGGCTTGTGGGTGTGAGGAGTGTACTTGTGGAGGTGGAAGGGAAGCAATGGTGGGGGGAAAACAAAGGAGGAGGTAACAATGCTTGATAGGAAACGTACTTATTACTTTGATCATGTAACTATAACCCCTCTGTACAGTATTTTTACAACAAAAATGTATAAAAATGTTTTGAGATGGAAGTTTATTTTGCCTATTTTACCCATATAATATCGTTAACAAAGAAATTAATGCAAAATACTGATATGAAGATATTTTGAAAAAGTGAGTGTGTGTGCATTCCTGCATGTTGGCATGCTCAGAGTTTGAAATCAGGGCTTAAGGTCTCGCTACATCTTTCTCTCTAGATTGGTGAGCTACTATATGAGCTATATCTCCATTCCTGGCCCTTTGCTGGTTCATTAAAATTTTTGAAAAATAATCTCATGAATTTATTTTGCCCTGATTGGCTTCCACAGATCTCAGTCTCCTGAGTAGGTATCCCAAGTAGTTAGGATTACAGGTGTAACAAACCAGCAAATGGCTTTCAGAATAATTTTAAAAGTAGAAGAAAATTTACTTCACAGGGGCCTGTTTTATCATCTCCTAGTTTTAAAGCATTTTGGATTGATTATATGTGAATTTTTTCATTCTTGAATTCTTAAAATACAGTAAGTGATGACATTTAAAATATTTAGAACGTTTTAAAACCGATACTGGAACTATGGGACAGAAAAAAATTTGCATGTCTTTGGACCATAATTTATAAGCTCAGCTCTGTTCATGATAACCCAATGTCACCAACACAGTCTGTGTTGAAGACAAAATGTAACAGAAAACAATCACCATTCGCAATAATTGCTATGCTATTATTCCTTGGACAATATGAATATTGAATTGAGAGTATCAGAGAATGGAGAGAATTTATCTACCTTTTGTGTATTGCTGAAAGACTTCTGGAAAATTTGACTCATCTCCTTCAACACTGTGTGTCTTGGGCCATGCACTTACTTCCTTTAATTACAATTTTTCCCAACACTGAAATGGTAATAACATTAGCATTATAACAAATTTTATCTTAAGAATTAAGGGTTCTTAGAATGGTGAACTCTTTCTCATTCTTGTAGAGGCATTATCAGATGAGAAGAACTGTATTTTTTGTTTACTTACTTCCATTTATTCTTCAGATTGAAATCTGAACTACTTAAGACTGAAAGAAACCAAAATTAGACATGCAGGCTTTGGAAAGAGCAAGCAATGTAAAATAAATAAAATACATATAGCTATGTAACAGGTCTAACTAAATTGTTATATAGTCTCAATTATAAACAGAAAATGATTGAAGCAATATCATGTTATTGAAAATTGAAAAATGTTAGGAGTTGCTTAATTTTTTTCTTTTTTACTACCTTGAATTAATTATTTTTGTATACAGAGATTAAAGATGAGATTAACAAGAAACTTGATTTAAAATGGACAAAAGTTTGAATAGACATGTTTTCCATAAGCCCCTCTATATCACCAGTGGGTTTACCAGTTGTGTTTAATACAACTTCTGTGCTGGCTTAATGCTTTGTGAGCAGAAGTCATTAGAGAAATGTAATTCAAAATTACTATGATACTACTTTATAACTATTATAACTCTTATCAAAAAAAATCAAAGGAACCAGGTGTGGTGGTAAAGGTTTGTAATTCCAAGCATTTAGGAGGTTGGATTTCAGTCTTAAGACAGTCTGGGGTACTGAAGATAGTAAAAACTTGGCCTTTATTACCTTTTAAGTAAAAGGTAATAATGTTGGTGAGAGTGTGAAGAAAAGGAAATTTTCTACACTCTTGGTCAAAATACAGGTTAATATTCTCCTTGTAGAAAGTAGTATGCAGTTTTCTAAAGAAATCATAATTGAAATATCATCTGAACCACCAATCATGTGATTATTTCTCTCTGGGTAACTAGAAAATATATCTGTAGTTCATTGTTATTCACATTATTCACATCAACAGCCAAGATATAAATCAAAGTTCAGTGTTCAAATATACTAATAAACAACTGTGGTACATGCACAAATATCTTTTTGTTTCATCTTTAAAATAACAAGAGACTTCTCCCATTAGCCACAACTTACAATGACCTGAAAGATGTATTCGAAATGAAGAAAAATGTCATGTTCTGATCTTTGTAAACACACACACACACACACACACATACACACACACACACACACACACACACACACCTACACACACACACACCATCCTCAAATAGTAAGACAGAATTTTTTTTAAAAAAGTAAAGCAAAGTGGAACTTCTGGGGCATTTAGTTCACAATGCATAAGATACTAGATATATATTATGACCAGGTATAGAGTTGTAATGTACAACATGAGGATACAGGGCACAACATTGGCCTTACATACGAATATATCTAAGTAAGTAGGAGTTGTTCTTCCTAGTAGTGGTTACTCTTTTAGTTGTTCTTCCTTCTATAATGGATAATATGAATGTAATTCTTTAAGTATACCTGCCGATTTCCAGAAATAATAACAAACAATATAGCAATAATGTTGCACGCTCAACATAGAACAAAATGTCAAATTAAAATACATGAGATTATCCTTGATGTAAACTAATTATTACAAATAATGGAAACCATGTGACCTATGTTTCTTTAAGTCTGGGGTACTTCACTTAATATGATTTTTCCAAGATCTTCCATTTTCTTATAAATGTGGTGGTCACATTCTTTATGATGGAAGCATATTTTTCCATGTGTGTATATCTGTGTTTGTGTGTGTGTGTGTGTGCGTGTGTGTGTGTGTGTGTGTGTGTGTGTGTGTGTGCGTGTGTCGTTTTTGGTAAATATTACTGTGATACACAGTAGTAGCTTTACTGTGGCCTTGTTTGTGATCACCTGGTTATATGCCCAGAAGTGGGATAACTGGGTAATAGGGGAGCATTATTGTGTACATCAAGGATAATATTAGTAGATGAGTAGAATAGCTCAATAGTTATGTACATATGATCGTATAAGGTGATTCCAAGTGAAATGAACTCCAAGACATGTTCTTTGTTGTTGTTGTTCTTTTTTTTTTTGTCGGGCGTGGGGCTTGAACTCTGGGCCTGGGCGCTGTCCCTCAGCTATTCAGCTCAAGGTGAGCACTCTACCACTTGAGCTACAGCGCCATTTCCGGTTTTCTGGTGGTTTATTGGAGATAGGAGTCTCACGGTCTTTCCTGCCCGGGCTGGCTTTGAACCACGATCCTCAGATAGCCTCCTGAGTAGCTAGGATTACAGGCATGAGCCACCAGCGCCCGGCTTGTTGTTGTTGTTCTTAATGTACTATGTGATTTCTTTTTATCCTTTTGTGTTTTCCCCACCTATGGTTTATCCCCTGTAGTCACTGTATTTGATTTTGATACCCTGGGTATTTTAAATATGTTGATCTGAACTAGGGAAGGGAAAGGAAAATAAAACAAAATGGTGAGACAAAGGACAAAGGGGGAACCTTTGCATCAGTAGTACTCACAAGACAATATGTTGTAAATAATCTTGGGGGGGCGTTAGAAATGAAGAGGGAGAAAAATAGGGGAAAATGTAACAAGTTAGAAAAAAATAAATTAATTACCTTACTTATGTTACTATATCCCATCTCTACATTACCTTGACAATAAAATTTAAATAAAAAATAAAATAAAATATAAGAGAGCAGCAATACAGGAGATGGGAGTGGGGGAAATACTGTAGTATCATAGAGTAGAACAGCTGTGGAAAGCAGTAATTTTACATTAACATAGCAAGTAATAAACTAACATACAGATTTTCAGCCTCATGTCAGTCATTAAAAAGGGAAACAAAATACACAATCAGCAAACCAATAGAGATAAAATAGAAAACTAAACAATTAAGATGAAGAGATGACTTGGACCAAGAATAACAAATGACACAATTAGGAAACAAATAACAAGCTGCTGGGCTGGGAAGGTGGCTCAGTGGTAGAGTGCTTGCCTTGCATACCTGAGGCCCTGGGTTTGATTCTCAGCACCACATAATCAAAAAGAAAAAAACCAGAAGTGGTGCTCTATTTCAAGTGGTAGAGCACTAGCCTTGAGCTGAAGTGCTGAGGCACAGCGCCAAGGCCTAGAGTTCAGGACCCACAATTGGACCCAAAAAATAAAATAAAAAAAATAACAAGCTGCTAAGTTTGAAAATGATCACCCTTAATTCTATTGACTTGTTTACATCACAATTTTTTAGAAGTATAATTCAAATCACAGTTAAATAGCATATCATTTTAATAATAGTTTACTTATTATTGATTTCTTAATATTGAATGTTTAATATATAATTTTAATTTCAGCAGCTATAGAAAAGAAAGTGAAAATAATTTTAATAATATATTTATGAATTGTAAAATTGAGAAGCATGAGAATTTAAACAAATAACATATCATTTTTGCTTCATTTCTGTGATTTAATGTAATAATTCAAAGTGTGTTCTACACTTAGCACTCATCTTAACATCAAATAATAAATTATTGCACATGACACTTGGTATTAGTTGGAAGGGTTCAGCACTGTGGAAAAATTCACACCGCATAGTACACGAGGGTATGACCCCTCTCATATAGCTTAAATTGTGGAAATTTGATTTCTACATGCATGTTAAATTCTTGCCTAGGTGACATCTATAAAATTATATACACGAGGACTATTTCAGATGATTCTTAAAAGTTATATTCATTAATTGAATTTTTATTACTTCATACCAAATATTTACAGAGAGACTGAATTTTTGAGTAGATGATGTTGTATGTGTGCCAGATTATACGTATTAAGGTTTATTTTATATTCCTGACATTGTTTCTAGAGTTGGATTTATTTGTCCATTACGGGTTAAGTGTATTATATTGGATATATGAAAGTAAAGTGAATGTTTAGTCCATTAATACTTTGTGTAATCCCAATATAAATTATCCATCTGTTTGAAGTAATGAAAATAACAACAGATAAAAGCAAGATAAATGAGTGTGTAGTAGACAAGTATTTACACCGTTATTTTGAAAGTTGGTCCTCTTTTACACAACAGAATGTTCTTGAGAATATGTGTCCCAGACTGGCCACAACTGAAGAATATTATGGTTTGATCGATCATAAAAGAAGGAAGGAAGGTTCGTTCCCCTTCCTTCCAAATGTCTGATCCCAGGAATGTGATCTGCTTTATGGTGCCTAGTTGGAAATGAACTTTTTTCAGAGTCAACCTTGAAAAGCCATCTTGATAGACGACTTCTGTAAGTGGTTAGAAAACATTATTGATGACTTTGCAAGGATGCCTGATTTTCTCATTTTGAAACAATTAACAGGAATTTAATCAGTTGTTCTTTGTATCTTTAGGAGAAAAACCCATTGACTCTAGGCCAGCGGATCACAGGGGTCCAGAGAAACTTCTAACTTGAATAGTAATCCTAGATATCTAAAACAAAACACACACACACACACACACACACACACACACACACACACACACACACGCACTCCAGTAAGCACAGCCAGGCAGGGTTGCTATCACAGCCTACATGAAGTCAGGCAAAAAACAGAAGCTGAGAGTCATTTAGTTGATAACTAATATATTTTTTATGAGGCAGACTCACATGAGACTCCAGAGAGAGGATCAGAAAGACTGATCAGAGAGACAAAAATTGGTCACTGAAAGATTGGAAAGTAGAATTCCTTGTAGAACAAATAAATCATAGAAAGCTTGTGCATGTAAGAACAAGATAGAATACCAAATTCCAGAAATGCACATTTTCTTAAAAGTCACCTTAATGAATTATCAGTGCAAATCTTTAAATTCTAAAGTATTTGACCACATGTGGGAGAAGGTTGAAAAGAAAGAAAATTTCATCACTTTATTAGGAAGTCTAATATCACATTAGGAAGTAATCAAGCACAGATTTGTAATAAAAAGAGAAAACAATTATTCCAAATTAGGGTTTCATTTCCTTTGATGTAAAAGTTCTTAAATTAGGTGCTAGCAATTACCATACAATTGATCCAGTCCCCCAGCTGAGTTGATATTGACTGCAGTATTATCACATGAAGGAAAAGAGAAAATTTACAAATGTCTGATGAAATGAGGTAAATGTGAAGTGTTCTAATAGTAATATCTGAGGTTTAGACACAGGTGAAGAGGTGGATTTTCTTTTCTAAAAATCCCCCATTTTTACCTTGTGCCAGTGGCTCACAGCTGTATCCTAGCTACTCAGGAAGCTGAGATCTAAGGACTATGGTTCAAAGCCAGCCTGGGCAAGAAAGACCCTGAGACTATTATTTCCATTTAGCCATCAGAAAACCAGAAGTGGCACTGTTGCTCAAGTAGTAAAGCACTCATCTTGAGTTGAAGAGTTCAGGGACAGTGCCCAAGTCCAGACTACAAGCCCCTCGCACAGCAACGACAACAAAATCTCCATTTCATGGATTACCTACATCTCCTCCTAACATTCAACAAAGGAGCCATTTTATCACCCACTACATTTAAGTCCTAATCTAGCTACTGCAAATAGATTGATTTGGTATCTTATATAAAACGGTTCATATTTGCGGAAATACCAGCAGTGGTAACTTTTTTCCAGTCCTTGAACTCTGGGCCTGAGCCCTGAACATGGTTATGCTGGTAGCTTTCAAGTGAGCTTGTTTGTTATTTATTGGATTACTGCCAATGAGGGGAATTACTGGGTCTAAAGGGAGATCTATATTTACTCTTTCAGGAAACTCCGTACTGCATTCCACAGTGGTTGAACATGTTTAATTTCCCACCAACAGTGTAATAGAGTTCCAAATTGGCTACATCCATGCCAGTGTTTGCTATTGTTAGTTTTCTTAGTAATGGCCATTCTAATGGACGAGGTAGAATCTGCCTTGTTTACTTATAGATTTGTATGCATCTTCTAGCTACAATAAAGAAATGAATCCATGAAACCTATATTGCTCTGAGTCGGCATTCCTTTCTCTTTGCTCTTAATATAATTTCCCAAACCTTTCGTTTTCCTTAGACTGGTGAAAATTCATCTTTCTGATGGGTGAATATAATTCCATTGTGTGTGTGTGTGTGTGTTTGTGTGTGTGTGTGTGTGTGTGTGTGTGTGTGTGTGTGTTTGTGTGTGTAAGATGACTATAGGGCCATGAATTCATTTCTAAGCATTCTGTTTCATCTGTAATTTTGTAATTCCATATTATAGTTGCATTGCTTTCTCTTCTACATTGAAGAAAGTTGTTGGGATTTTGATGAGTATTGCATTGCCAATTGTTTAAGGGAAGTATTGCAGTTTTCAAAATGTTAATTCTTCCAACAAGGAACATTGAAAGACTTTCTATTTTCATGAATCTCCTTCAATTTCCCTTTTTATATTTTTAAAGTTTTCACATATACGTCCTTCATAATTTTAGTTAAATTAATTAATTCCTAGTTTTGTTGTTGTTGTTTTGTTTTGTTTAGGTTTGATTTGATTTTGAGGCTAGTATATGAGGCTGTTTTTTGGATTTCAGCATGGATCTTCCCATTGTTGGTCAGAGAAAAACTACTGATTCTTGTGGTTTTTATATCCTGCTACATTGCTGAAGGTTAGCATCACCTTTACTAACTTGAGGGAGGAATCCACAGTGTCCTTTAAATACAGGGTCATTTAATCTGTAAAAAGGGATAGTTTTGCTTCTTCCCTATTTGGATCTGCTTTATGTTTTTCTCTTGTCTATTGTTCTTGCAAGAAAGTCCACTACCATATTGAAGAGTAGTAGACAGTGGACATCTTTTTCTCATTCCTCATGTTAATGTCTTCATGCTTCCACTCTTAGGTAAATGCTAATTATCTCTGTCATATACATACTCAGTTTAATATTGAAGAATGTTCCATGCATTCCTAGGTTCTCAGACTTTTTAATCATAAAGGTGTATTGGAACTTGTTAAAAGCTATTTCTACATCCCTATTGATGATCATGTGTTTCTGGTCCCTGCTTCTGCTGATGGTTTGTATTAGGCTTATTGACAAGAATATTGAATCAAATCATATCCAAGATGAATCTTATTTGATCATACCATATGATTTTTTTGTTAGTTGTTGAAATTGGTTTGTTAGAATTTTATTAAGAAGTTCTGCATTAATGCTTATCAAAGAGTTTGGTTCATAGTTATCTTTCTTTGGTGAGTCCCTATGTGATTTGGGGAGGAGTCTTATTCTAGCTTCATAGAATGTATTTGATAACGTGTCTCTCATAGATACTAGATAGATGCATCTTGGTTTTTGATACTACTATCTAATCTATGTCTTCTATTTGGAAATTTAAGTCCATTGATATTGAGAGTTAAGACAGAAATATCTGATAAGTCCTGCTATGTTATACACCTGTTGTTAGGGGCTGTGCCTCATCTACTGTTAACATATTTACCTTGTTCTCTGGTAGGGAGCATTTTATGTAACCAGTTCCTCTTCTTCTTGATCTTCTCTATGTAGGATATTTTTGATTATATTCTATTCTGATAATATGGTGGACATAGATTGTTTCAAGTTTTCTTTGTCATGAAATATGTTTATATATCCTTTAAATGTAAAGGAGAGTTTGGCTTGGGACCGTATTCATGGTTGGTAGTTGTTTACCTTTAATGTTTGTCATATATAATGCCAGGCTTTCCTTTTTACCATATCAGCTAAGAAACCTGTTTCTTATTCTGACTGTATATCCTTTATAAATAATCAATCTTTTCTCTATGGCATCTTTAAGAATCCTTTCCTTGATCTTTAATAATCCTCTAATGGATTATGATATCATAGTGGATTGTTCAGTTCTAGAATTCTGATTGGTTTCTAAAGGCTTCTCTTCCTTGAATGAGCCTATCTCTTTGGATGTTTGTCATGTTCTCTGCTAGAATTCTGTAATATGCTTCCCATTCATTTAGTTTCTTGCTCTTCTCCTTCCTGATACATATCTCCCTGAAATTTGATCTTCTAACTGAGTCTTGAAGTTCTGGCAAGATCATTTCTTATTTCTTGGATTTGTTCTAAATGTTTAGTTCCTCTTTTCTGCTAGATCTATTCTGTCTTTGACCCTGAGATTATCTTCTATGTCATCTATTTGCTGTGGAGACTTTCTACTTTGTTTTTGATTTCCCTGTCTTCTAATTGGTCATTTTTTAGAGGTTCTGTCTCTTTATTAAAGCTTTGTTTTAGGTCTTGTATGGACTTTCTGTACAGTTTTTGTTTGGTTGGGGGAAATGTAAGGGTTGTTTTCTTAGTTGTGTCTTCTCTCATATCTTTTAACTAGGCATCCATTTTTTCTTGGACTCCCTTGACTTCTCAGAATTTATTCATATTTCTGTTTGAAATCTCCATGAATTATTTTGCTAATGACTGGTTGGTCTCCTCTTGTTCACTGTCGCGACCGCCTCAACCCTCAAGGATGACCCGACAACAGGTTCTTCTTTCAGGCGGTTTATTCAGGACCTTTTACAACATCTTCTCTCCTGCTTCTTCTGCCCGCTTTTTCCTTCTTCTCTTGCCCACTTCTTCCTGCTTCTCTGACCCTCCGCCCCCGCGCTCCGGTTTTAAGCCTCCTGGATGGCCAATCCCGAAGCGCCACGTGGCATATACCGATAGGGCTGCAAACACAGAAGCAAACTAGGAGCCAAGTCATAGCCATATAAGGAGTTGTTTTTTACAGAGAGCACTCATCACCGGGAAGACGGAAGGCGGGAGCCAGCACCATCTTTGGTCGCAGCCGCGCCAGCTACAATGTTGCTTTCGTGGCCACGCCTTACGGCTGCGCCTTCTTTGGGCACGGTTCCCGCAGCTCTCCACAGTTCACAAATTTCTTGTAGAGGTTTTCTATCTTTCCATTAATCACATTTTTCAGCAGTATCTGTAATACATTTTAATAACTATCTTCTACATCCTTGATTGTCTGTTCTAATGCCTCGTTATTTACTGTGTGAATTATACTACTTTGTCATCACTTTTCTTGTATTTTTCTGATTTGTTCTGTCCATTTGGAGTTTTTCTTTTGGGGGATCTATGATATTAATAGGTGACTCTCTATATTCTTGGTTGATTTGCTGGGTCTTGATTTGGTTTCCTGTTGTGATGTGTTTTCTGCAATTGCATTTTTGTCGAGTCCATTAAGTGTAGGAATAGAAATCAGTTGTGGTGAGATGTTGTGATGTTAATATTTGTGTTTCCAGTGACCATTTGGACTGTCCAGTGGTATGGTAAATTTTCTATGTGTATGGGTGTGGCTTTCTCTGATGTACACTTCTGTTCCTGCTTTTTTCAATGTTGTCCTTTTATTTCCACACTGCACATGTGCTTTTGAATGTGTTGCCCAATGTATTCCTGGCTGGCACCTTTTCATAGATTTCTGGTTTCTTGTGAAGACGGTATAAAATCTTCTTATGAATTCTATGTCTATAATTATGTCTATATTTATAGCTGCATATCTATAATTATAGCTGATTTGGTGTGACCCTCTAGATGTGGAGGACCTGCTAGGACTCTAAATCTCTGTTTCATTAGAGATTGCTAGGATAATTTTCTGTTGTTATTCTGTCATTGTTTTTCCTCTTCCTCAGATTTACTTTTTATATTGTGGATTTTTTCACATAATTCAGGATTTGTGATTGTTGTATCAGTTTATTTTGTTTTCCTGCTTATGCTACTTTGAAATATTGATTTCAGGCTTGTGAGAAGAAACAGAAAGAGACAGAAATATATGTTATTAAATTGAGAGAAAGAGAAGATATTTAATCCTATTTACTACAAGTAAATTAATATTAAGCAAAGCTAATGAAAATAATTACTTATTTACACTTCAGAGGATGAGTATAGTACTCTTGGGTATCTCGGGGAAAGACTTTAGACTCATTACAATTGATGACTTACATTGAAATTACTGGCTAAACGTTCTTCTTCAGAAAGGGAAAAGCTCCATTACTTCCATATTAGTACTATAAAATCATTATAGCTTCATGTTGAATAGTTTTCCCTTTGCTATTTTCAATTCCGTTCTTCATCCATTAATTATCTAGGGCTTTGAATGACCAATTCCTTAAAATATCTATATTGCTTATATTGTGATATAAATCCCAGTAATATAAATATGAATTTATCTTTGAGTCTCATCTTGAGCTACATTCATATGAAATTTATGCAGTCTCAAGCAAGAAACTTGCCTTTTTTTACTCTATTCTATGTTGTAATCAATAAATCCTTTCTCTTTAGAAATGCGTTCTCAGCTTTTATATTGCTCCAGTAAACATCATGTGTTTCTAGTACTTTTACTGAAGTAAATATAAAGTTTGGAACATGAAGACAACTCCCCTATTATCACTTTAAAGTAAACCTTTGGGGACTATTTCATATATAAAAATAAAAAAGTGCAATGCAATGTTTATACATGAATAATATAATGGTTAAATCAATTAGACACATGAACTAACATAGCAATTTTCAATTAACATAAAGGCATCAAAATATTGTGTTCATGAATATCACTCATTTTTAAAAAATGACTAGTCAATATAAAGTTTATATTATATTTGAAATCTACAAAATGAAAATTACACTCAGATTTGCTGTCAATATCCTGTTTCCAGGAATGCATTTATTCCACAAACAGGAAAACAAAAAATAAGGGTTTTTCACATAGAATGAAAAATGTAGAAGCAGACTGTCTTTCCTTAAGATGTTAAGTACCTGCAAATCGTGTGATTTATTCAAAGGTACTATACATACTCATAAGAGAATTTGTGACCAGAAGTGATAGGTAAGCAAAGTAACTGGAAAACTGTATGCTTAAATTAAGCTTTCAATATAGGATGACAAGTTTTCAATAAATGAGCCTATTATTCTGTATCTCTAACACACATACAGCATTCTTCATTTTCCCACATACTTCCGTTCTCTTAGCTCAGTTCCTGATTGATATTCTTCTATTTCATGATTTCAATTCCTTCTAAAATAACAAGGTGGGCGTTTTTTTTTTTTTGTCTCTAGATCCAATACATTCTAGAATCTTGGAAGAGTAGTATGAATTCATGGAGTTTGACTTGAATGTCAAGTATGAAGATTTTGTATTCAGGGTAATCTTAATTGGCCTAAAGCACACAAAGATACACAGTATACTAAGAACAAGAGACTTTACCTCAGGGAAACATACAGGTCCAGGCAAGATCCTGAAGCAAAGAAAAGCAAGGAAGCGCAAGCCTCAATCAACTATAATTACAAAGGAATGGAACTGATCTCTGATGTGTCTGGGTGGCAGCTCTATGTGTGTGTGTGTGTGTGTGTGTGTGTGTGTGTGTGAGTAGGAAGAGAGAAAGAGAGACAGACAGAGGGATAATTTTGTGTGGCTTACATATTTACAGTCCATAGAGCATTATTTGTTAGGGAGGAGGTGCTCATATCAGAGCTGTGATACTACTGTCATCACTTTACTACAAAAAAACACTTGCTTAATCTCTAATTAAATAGGGAAAATAAACTAACATCTTACACGATTGTTTGACAATTGATTAGTATATTGAAGGCCAAAGGGAGGAATTGGAGATCAATATAAACTTTTTCCTCTCTTCTAAATATTACACTGTAATAGATGTGATTTCAGGCGTCTCCTGCCATGTACTTCCAGTTGAATTACTAATATGCTTAATAATATGAAATATGTGATAGAGAAATAGATCAGCCAGCAAGCACAAAGAATTTGTGATAAGATTGAGCTTTTGAGCAGGGTTGCCACAACTTCTAGGAATGTAATTCTTTCATATGAACTTCAAATTTTCTGGCTTTCCCTGTGTGATTAAATGGCAAGAAAGTACTGTAGAAATAAGAATTCTTGTTCAGCCAAGTAGAAAGTGCTCATGTTCCCATCTGCACGTTGCAAATTTCCATTCCATATAGACTCTCTGTTAGAGTGGTTTAATTTAATATACTTCAGCATCTCATCTTTCCCTGTGGGAGACAAGAAAAAAGATAACTTTGTTTGTGTATTAAATTATGTAAATTACCATGTACAGGCATGATTTGTATAATTTTAGAACTTTGTAATAAATATAAGTAGGGATCATTTCACAATAAAAATATAATTAAAATCAATTAGTCAGACTAGAAGTCACAGAATTTTCTGCATGAAAACATACATTAGATTAGTTGCAGAATTTCTATTTTGAGATAAAGTATATATTGAAGTATAATGCACTCTACCTAAGGATTGAAACATTTTATTGAAAAATATATTTCCTGGAGATATTTTTGCTTCATAATTTTAGGGATACCGTTGGACTCATTGTAATAATGAGATGTACAAGACGTTATGTCAAAAGACGAACTTTACAACTTTGGCTGGCGAGGGTGTGGAGATGGGTAAGCATGGAAAGGGGAAACAAAGGAAGAGGAAACAATGCTTGATAAGAAATGAACTAATTACTTTGCCCATATAATTGTAACCCCTCTGTATGATATTTTCACAAAAAAATTAAGAAGAAAAGGATCTCAAAGTAATCATTTTTATTATTTTCCTATTTCCATGTGATTTACCTGCAATTTAGAAATCTAGTTATATAATTTAATTTAATTAAACCAAAAACATTATTGAGTATAAGATTCTTATACTCTCTACATTCTTCACACTGAGATCATCAAATATGGTGAGTTTGAAATGATTAGTCTCTGTTTGACCCATGTTAATATTATTTAAAATGTGAGTGAAATGTTTAAAAAGTAGTATTTATTTTAGTTGCTCTGAAGAGACAATAACTTATATAATCAAAGCCTTAAAATGATTAGATTTAAAATTTAGAATTCAGGAAATGTTTTTGATCACATTGGTTACTGGAGCCTTCACAAAAACCTCATGTGATAATTTATATTGATGAAGCAAATATCTCACAATGGTTACTGGAGCCTTCACAAAAACCTCATGAGACAGTTTATATTGATGAAGCAAAAATCCCAGAGTTTAGACATTTACCAATAGAAAAATCATGTCATTCTGAATATGTAGAGCTACATAACAAACATAGAATATTTATCTTTAAATATCTGAATATACTAATACATTTAATTTCAGGGTAAGTTCTTGTTCTGAAAGGAGATAAAATTTCATTTATTTTGAAAAGTAAACCTAAGTATTCATTTGAATAAGACAATGTTTAAAATATCACTCATCCAAGACACAAGATGTACAGTTCAGTGTTTTTCATGCCTATTATGTTCTCTAAACTTACTACAAATACTAGATTAGTAAATCTAAATCATTGTTTTGTAGGGAAATAGAAAGATTCTTAAAACTCATGACTATAACTTTTTCTCAAACAATTACTTGGTAACTGTTTTATATTTTTTGTCATGGATTCCTATTTGATAAATTTTTACTCATTAAGTTAAATAATTGGCCAATAACAATATAAATTATGCAGGAACAAAGTTTAGAACAAGTATTTCTTTCACAAGACATATCATGGTTCTCTTCAAGAACACTGGAAGGCTGTGTGTTATTTATTTATTTATTTATTTTATTAATGGTTATTAATTTTAAGAAGTGGCAGTTTCGTTATTCTCTTTCCATAATATATTTAAAACGGTTGATTATACTCCCTCTATTTCCTTTTTGTTACACCTTCCTTCAAAGATCTTGTTTTTTACATAAAATTATATCGTTATATAGGCACATATAAACTCATTTGGAAGATTTAAGCTAAATTGCAACTTAATTCAAGATGTACAGAGGATTAACAGGAAGAACAAAAACGAGTATTTTTTGTTAACTTCGGAATTGAACTATCATTATTATTATGCTTAGGGTTAGGATACCAGACAGAATTAGAATTAGGGTTAGAGAAATAGCAAATTTAGGTTCAACACAGGATGACCTATTGCAACAATAATAGTCACAGCACACTGTACTAAAAATGAACTTTACACCATGTGGAGAGAAGAGTAATGGAGATTGGAGAGGGAAGGGATAGTTGGACAACAACAAAGAAGTGAGTAACAATGGTCAACAAGAAATGTACTCATTACCTTACACATTTAACTGTAATCCCTCTGTCAGCTTCATTACCTACTCAGGAAGCTGATTTCTGAGGACCGCAGTTCAAAGCCAGCCCAGTCAGGAAAGTCTGTGAGAATTTTATCTCCAATTAACTACCAGGAAACCAGAAAGTGGTACTGTGGCTCAAGTGGTACAAGCACACACCTTGAGCTAAAGAACTCAGGGATTGTGCCCTGGCCCAGAGTTCAAGCCCTACGACTGACAAAAAGAAAAAATAAATAAATGTGTTAAATGTTAAGTAAAGCAGAACTTTTTTAGGTTCTAGGAATTCAGGAAAATCTGGGATAATGGAAGTACAATGTATTTCATAATATCAGGATTTGAGATCAATGGGTATAATGATTCCTCTTATGGAACAAGATAGGTTCACAGATAAGAGTGAGAAAATCTGTAGGGTTTAGGAAAACCTGCAATTTATTTCGAGGATTACTGTGGAATTTCAGTTAGGATTGCACAAAATGAGCATTTTTCATACATTTTAGAATTGGGATACCTTTAGTATTAAGGTTATGGTTAGGATTTCAGCCATGGTTAGGGTTAGAGTGAAGGAAAAAAAAAATTGAGGGTCAAATTGAAGGTACATTGTAATATAAGCCTGGTAAGAATTAGAATGAATGTGAACTAGAGTATTGCTATTAATATTAGAATCTACTTGCAATTAGGCTTATATTTATTCTCAATATTCCAGTTAAGATTAAGTTTAGGGTTAGAATATGACTAAGGTATAGGAAAAAATTGAAACCTATGTATGGAAGGCTTATTGAATCAAGTTAGGATGAATGAAAACTAGTGTAACACTAGTTAGTGTTAGTATTGACATATAATTTGGACTAAAATCAGGGTCAGCATTTTGTTCTGATTATGATTAGTGTTATGAATAGGAAAGTTTTACTATAAAATTGAGTTTTCACTAACAAGTAGAAGCAAAAATGTGAGCCTGAATAGTAACTACAGCATTATCCTTATATTTATTTCTCAGTGATCATTCTTGTAATGATTAATGAGAGTTTTCCAGTCAGGTTTAGGTTGAGAGTTAGCATTAAGTAAAAGACTAGATGATATGTAAATCTGAAATTGTTTTAGGATACAATGGTTCAGGAAAATGTAGGATTAATGAAAACTACAGTATTTTTCCTAGTAAGAGAATTTGAGGACAAGTAATATAATGGTTCATGTTAGGGAAGAAGATAACTTCACAGGTAGAGTCAGGAAATTTGTTGGATTCGGGCAAATTGAAGCTCATTTCCAGAGTGCAAACTGGAATATTCATTACAATGAATAAAAACTAGAGTATTTTTTAATATTAATTTTGGACTATTATTAGGTTGAAAATTGGATTTCAGTTCCAGCTAGCCTTAGTGTTAGCATCAGGGAAATGGAAAATTTATGGTCAAACTGAAAGTAAATCTTTGAATAACAAGTCAAGATCGAATTAGGATGAATATGAAATGGGAAACTTCTAATAATATTAGGATTAGGGGATGATTAGTGTTAGGGTTAGCCTGAATGTTGTGTTAGAAAAATGGCAAGGTATTGAGTAAAACTAGAAACTAGTTTAAGAAGATGAATTGAATCAAAGACAAGATGTATAAATTTAATGCACTTTTGTGGCTTTTAGAATCCAAAGGCAATTGGTTCTAGGGTTAGGGTTACTTTTCTAATTTATGAACTAATGAATTAATGTCAAAATTCTTTCATTCTTACAAACCAAGACAGTCACAAGTTGGGGAAAAAACAATTTTCTACATGAAAATGTGTCTTAAAACATTTTCCAACCAGGATTAAATAATAGTGAACAGGGTGTCATTTATTAAAATTAGGTAAGTTCATGATAAAACTTTCAAAAATATCCAAACACTTAAGATTGGAACTCAGATATGTTATTGGGAAAACAGATAATTGCTCTAGCTGGGAAATTGTGTGTGTGTGTGTGTGTGTGTGTGTGTGTGTGTGTGTGTGTGTGTGTGTGTGTGTATGCACCCACCACAGGTGTTCAAATCAGGCCTGGGCCCTGTCGTTAGCTTATTCTGTGGAAGTATGTCACTAAACCACATAGCACAGGCTTTCTTCTGGCTTTTTAGTAGTTATTTTGAGATAAATATCTCATGGATTTTCCTGTCTGGACTTAATCTTCTGATCCCTAGCAATCCTTGGGTTAGTGTTACTGTGGGTGCTACCACAAAGTGACAATTCATTAAATTGGAGCAATATGGAAGTAGTTGTGCAAGATATGAAGTAACCAGTTCATTAATGTGGGAGTAACAGGATCACATTTGATTGCCTTCAAACACATTATTTCTGATGAGTTTAACTGAAGCCCAAAGCATAATCCAAACCTATTATCCACACTGTATGAAGTAGCATATATTCATGGTGTAGAATATGTACAATGAATTAAATCCTGAATCAAACGACTTTGTTGGGTTTGCACCAAAGAAATAGATTGTCATTGAAATGAAGTCCAGACTGGAGGCCTGTAGCGAGCAGGAGAGCATCTGCTTAGTGTGGGTCCAACCACCAGGACCATAAAAAAGTAGAAGGGAAATTGTAAGAGAGAGAGGAAAGGAAAGGAGGAGGAAGGGGTAAGAGAGGAGGAAGGGCATAGCAGGAGGGAGAAGAGAAGGGGACAGGGAGAAAGTAGAGGTAGGAGAGAAGGAAGAGGGAAACAGGACCCTGGGGAAGAGGAGCAGGAGAGGAGACAGGAGGAGGAAGATAAATGCAATATAACAGCAAGAATTTTTGGAAAACATTTTGCATAAGTGATTTGCATGTGCATGGCAGGATTATTTTCTAATCAGAGACAGCTAGCACAGTGACAATATGGGTGATACCTGTTGCTCAGTCATTTTATTCTCTTTCTTCTGTGAGGAGTTCAGAAGATATGCTGAGTTTGGTTCGGTGTTTACTTCAGGATTTCTTTTTCATGAATCAAACAATGGAAGGAAATAATTGCAACTTCCCTTAATTAAAAAAGAATAGAAGCTATATTTATTTGTATTACAATGCATGAAGAAATCCTGGAGATTTCTGGTTAATTCAGAGGGCCCCATGCAAAAATATAATACCAGAGGAAAGTAAAACTGCTTTTAATGTATAATAGGTTATCATTGATGAAAAGGTTTACTGGACTTTTTTCGTTTTTCTTTTTGTTTTTTTGTTTTTGTTTTTGCCAGTTGTTCATTGCTCCAAGTCACCACGTGAAACTCCATTTCTGTAGTCCCTGTGGGTGTGGGTGACTCCTCAGGTCACCCGTTGAGATGTGTGGCCAACTCCTTTACAGTGGATGTGCAGTGAGTGGATGTGTGTGCATGCTCCCCAGCATTGCCAGATGAGTCATGCCCACACTTCCCACCTAAATTCCCAGTCTCAGTTGCTCCATTTCACCCAGGAACTGGCAGCCATGGGTCTAGAGTTGAGGCCATTGCTGCCTTCTCCTCCTCCAGCTGTGCTGGTACTGGTCTTCTGTAATCCTGAGTGCGTGGCCCATCCTAAGGAGACTCTATTCTGGGGTCACTGCCTGCCCCCGTGAGTGCGGGTTGGGGGACACCATGTTTGTACACTGCACAGTCCACGGTTAAAGGAAGGCTGGGGATGTTGTCTGCCCTCTTGGGGCCAGGCAGCCCAGCCGTGGTTCACCTCATCAGTCTTTAAGGGGGTCTGGGTACTGGAGCCATGTGTTGACACCTCTGCCAGCTGGCTTGTGACAGCTGCAACAGCTCAGCAACTTGGAGCCCCTTCAGCATCTCTGTGGACCTCCATTTTCTGGTCCTTGTGGGCTCTGGTACAGGGCCAGCCCTACATATGCCAATCAGTGCCAGAGAAGCCTGGACTTGCAGCACACCAGCTGCAGCACCGAGGGAATGAAGCCCCTCTTGCTTTGCTGTGTAGCCTCCTCTGTCGCCCTTCTGGCCCACATGGGCCCAGCTCTGGGTGCCATTCCAGGGATACTCCATTTGGAGGCAATGGGGTCACCCTCTACCCTCGTTGTTCTCCACAGCAGGGGAAAGGGCTTGGCCTTGGCAATGTAGGCTACACAGATGGAAGGCAGGACTTGGCGTCTCCCCTGCCTTCCCCCCAGGCTTTGGCACTTGAGTCTGGGTTGCTTGGTTTGGTCACTAATGGAACCTTGTTGGCTACAGCCCACCGGAAAGGTCCTGCACCTGCTGCAGCAGCAATGCGGTGTCCTGGATCCCCTTAGGGTCACCACATGGAACTCTGATGGGTCTACTTGGTCTGGGTGTGGGTTTCATCTCAGGACTCCAATTAAGAATTTCCACTCCCCTTCGTGGTACTGCAAGCAAGAGGTGCCACATATAATATCTACTTTCTAACATTTTCCTTCACTGAGATAAACAGAACTTGGAGATATAAATAAGTTTTATAAAAACAAAATATATAACCTATATCACTTCAACCTTCTAAATCATTATAATATTTTAATCCAATAGGAATTGTCTGTAATTATTTATTTTACATTTGAATGTAACTAATGTAATGTATTTTGTGTGTGTTTTACTATTCTAGTATAATTTCATTTGCACTACTTACATACAATTTTTTTCAAATTCTGAGATTCAATCACGTGTTTATGGATAAGTGTTTTGTTGTACTTTTATTTCAGTTTTCCATTATGGCCTTATGAATACAAACAATAAGATCCATTCGTGCTAATATAAAGTTCAATGATTTTGGACTAGAGAATCGAGGATATAGTATTACATATCATACAGTAATGTGTATCACTTTGTTTGTTACTACTCCATAAAATAATTAATAATTCAGGTGGCAGCCACTTCATCTGGCATGCTCGTCTGTCTGGTGAAGTAGGATCCTACTGGCAGCCTGCCCATATCAGGCCATTGCAGCCTGCTGTTCAGCTAGGGCAGCAACCCGGCAGCTGCTGTGTGAATGACACAGTGTCACTAACTCACATCTAACACATGCTTGCCCCATGGGCTTGGGCCCTGAGGATCAGCCCCTGGGAGCACACACACACCGGGGGCTAGGGGCTCCTACCTAGGAAGGTGTGCAGACCAAACAGAAGCTACTCAGCAGATTGGCTGGTACGGTATTTATTCTCCTTAGAGCAAGGGACAATTCTGCTCTGCTGTGGGGAGAAAACAAGAAAGACAGACCCAGGAAGGTGAAGCCAACTTTTGTACTCAGGCTGCCAAGGAAACTTTCCTCCATGCACTCTCCAGCAGGCTCATGAAGTCATTCCATGCACCTTGTCCATGAAGTAGCAGCCAGGGACACTCATGTCTGGTACTCCTGGCTGCTCTTTTGGATTTGTTTGTTAATTTATACAGACAGCCCCTCCCTCAGACAGCAGAGTTATTCTGGGTTTTGTAAAACGTTCTGCATCTGAGCATTCCCAATGTTTGGTTTTTGCATTATTTCTTGTAAATGCTTTGTGAAATTTGTGTTTTAGGTGTTGTGGTGTGAGAGAAGGACCAGATTATGAACATAGTTTCCTATCAGTCTTTCATTTAAAAACGAAAACAGATTCTCTATAAAAATGCCTATCAGGAAGTAAATTTGAGAGGGGAAAAAAGGCTGTTTTCTCATAAGATCAAAATTTGCTAGTTTTATATGCATGTTTTATGCACTCAAAATACAATTAAGTAACTCACTATCTAGGAACAATTGTCCAGAGCTAAGAGTAAAGTGTCTGGGAGCTAGAAGCAGGGTGTTTGTGAGCTTTATCCAAAGGGAGGGAAGAAAGTTAAAATTCATAATTGACTTTGTAGAATCAAGGTGGCAAATCAAAATGAGAATCACAATAAATTTCTTTGCTATTCGGGGTCTTTTATTGTTCCATATGAATTTTTGGATTGCTTCTTCTATTTCATTGAAGAGTGACATTGAGATATTGGTAGGTAACACATTGAATTTGGATATAGCCTTTCGCAGTATTGCCATTTTCATGATGTTAATCCTCCCAATCCAGGAGAATGGGAAGTTTCCCACATCCACAGCTCTGCTTTACTTTTCTTTTTCAAGTTTTTAAAGTTCCCAACATAGAGGTCCTTCACCTCTTAAGTTAACTCCTAGGTATTTTATTTTTTGTGCGGCTAGTAAAAAGGGGTTGCTTTCCTAATTTCAGCTGCACTCTATCATTATTGGAATACAGGAAAACCTTTATTTTCTGAGGGTTAATTGTATACTCTGCTAGTTTGCCAAAGTTTCTGATCAGCTCAAGTAACTTGGGAATGGAGTCCATGGGTTTCATTAAATACAAGAGCATGTTATCTTCAAAGAGGGAGAGTTTTACTTCATTTTTGCTATTTGGAACCCCTTTAAGATTGCATCTTATCTTATTGCCCCAGCTAGCATTCTAATACTAAGTTGAAAAGGAGTGTAGAGAGCAGACATCCTTATCTTATTCCTGAATTTATAAGAAATGGGTTTAACTTCTCACCATTAATATAATGCTGGCTGTAGGTTTGTCAATTTTTAGCAGAAAGAACAGCACTAGAGCAATATCAGTTCCAAATTTCAAATGCTACTAAAAAGCCATAGTAATAAGAACAGCTTGGTTCTGGCGCAAGAACAGACCTGAGGACCAGTGGAGTAGGAATGAAGACTCAGAAATGAACCCCCTGACCGATAGCTACCTAATCTTTGACAAAGGAGCTAAAAAAAGAGAATGGAAGAAAGACAGCCTTTTGAGTAAATGGTATGGGCAAAATTGGTTAAACACCTGTTAAACTAAACCTGCATCCGTGTATATTATCCTGCACAAGAGTCAACTCCAAATGGATCAAGGACCTCAAAATAAAAGAGGACACAATGAAAACATTACATGAAGAAATAGGATAAACTCTAGAGCTTATTAGCACATACCGAAATTTTCTTAATAGAGAGCCAGAAACAAAGAGTAAAGAAAAATAAGTTAAGAAATTCATTCCTTAATTCATCTCTTTATGAAACAAGTAATTTACTATTACAAGATGAGATGGAATTATAAATTCCAAGTGCTGATACAGTCTGTATGTAATAAACATATTACAAATGTCAAAAAAAAGAAATCAAAGAAAAGTTGAACAAATGGGATTGCATGAATCATGAGAGCTTCTGCAAGGCAAAGGTCATAGCTAGCAATATCAATAGAAAGCACACGTTCTGGGAGAAGATCTTCACGAGGTATAAAACGGACAAGGTCTTATATCTAAAATGTACTTAGGACTCAAAAAATTAAATCCCCAAAAGCAAATCCTCAAAGAAACAACTGCTCGATAATTAAGTG
The DNA here is from genome assembly GCF_019054845.1 of Dipodomys spectabilis. Classification (NCBI taxonomy): domain Eukaryota; kingdom Metazoa; phylum Chordata; class Mammalia; order Rodentia; family Heteromyidae; genus Dipodomys; species Dipodomys spectabilis. The sequence goes on from NW_024870761.1 coordinate 3,222,975, forward strand.
GGCTATTAACTTAAAGAGAGACTTCTCTGAAGAGGAAATAAAAATGGCGATTAGACACATGAAGAAATGCTCAACTATTCTAGCCACAAAAGAAATGCAAATCAAGACAACATTGCGCTTGCACCTTATTCTAGTTAGAATGGCTATAATCAAGAAATTTATTTTTTTTCTGTTGATGTGGTGCTGAGGAATCCAACCGAGGGCCTCATTCATGCAAGGCAAAGCACTCTACTATTGAGCCACCTTCCCGGTCCCTAATCAAGAAATTTAATAACAACATGTTGGAGGGGATGTGGCTAAATAGGAAGCCTATTTCATTGATGGTGGGAGTGTAAACTTGTTTAACCACTTTGGAATGCAGTATGGAAGTTCTTCAAAAGACTCCATGTAAAGTTCCCCTGTGTCCCAGCAATCCCACTTTTGGGCATTTAGGCATTTACGCAAATCATCACAAACAAGGTCATACCAAAGTTGCCTGTGCAACCATGTTTATTGCAGTATTATTCACCATAGCTAAGATATGGAACCAACCTCGATGCTCCTCATTTCATGAATGGATCAAGAAAATGTGATACAATCACACACACACACACACACACACACACACACACACACACACACACTCACACACACACAAAATGGAATTCTATGTCTCCATTAGAAAGAATGAATGAAATTGTCACATTTGTTAGGAAATGGAAAGACTTGGTAAATATTATATTAAGTGAAGTAAGCCAGGCCCAAAGAAACATACATCCCATGGTTTCCCTTGTTTGCAAGGACTAGTACATGTCTAGGACAAGCATAGAAGATCAAAGGCTATGGACGTATAACCACATAAGATGACATTAAGTGAAAGGAATCCCAAGTCAGACACACAAGTGATTTTTTCTTTCTTGTTTTTGTTTTTAATATACTTATAATGCGCTATGTGATTCTTTTGTAAGTTCATCCCTCCATGGTATAATCCCTGTTTTCATTGTATTTGATTCAAGTGTTCTGCATTTTTATATACATTTTTGTAATTTGGGGAGTGGAAAGGTTATAGCAGAATGCTGAAATGGGGATGCAGGTTGACCCATTGTGATGATGAGATGTACAGGACACTGTGTCAAAAATGAATTTACAATGTCGGGTAGGGGTGAAGGAGGGAGGAGTTGGAGAGTTGTGGAGGGAAGTGGTAGTAGGGGAAAAACAAAGGAGGAGGTAACAATGCTCAATAGGAAATGTACTCATTACCCTACTCATGTAACTATATACCCTCTGTATATTATTTTTACAATAAATAATATAAAACTCTCTTCTTGGTATAGAATTCCAGTGCTGCCCTCGGCATTGCATTTTTTGTCTTTTCTGGCTGTGGTTAGGTCCACTGCCTAGTGGATCAGTAGTCTTGGTCCTGAAGTGGGACTTGGATTATCCAGTGATGGTTGGAACTAGGCCAAGGACATGACAAAACCATTTCCAGGGCATGGCTTTTTCATTCCCCGCCGCTATGAAACTAGGATTGCAAGCAGAATGTCTCTGAATTTGACTCCAGAAAACAATCACTGAACCAAAAGGCAAGGTCACAAAACACCTCCCCTCCTCCCCCCATTCCCGCCTTTCTTCCTCCTTGGTAAAGTACAAAATAATTTTACAGGTTTTGGCAAACACACAAATTGCCTACCACCTCCCCTTTTAAACTAGGTTTAAAGTCACTAAGTCGTGTAAACTGATAATGTCGCACTCATTATTCTGGACAACAACTTCAGGTTGTTTGATGCTTTAATTAGTTGTTGTTGGTGGTGGTAGTAGGAGGGCCTGAACTCTGGGTCTGGTTGCTGTACCTTAATGCTTCAATTCTTTAAATTTTATTTTTGTCAGTCCTGGGGTTTAATCTCAGGGAGTTAACATATCCCTGAGTTCTTCAGCTCAAGTGGAACTGAAGTGCCAATTCCTGTTTTCAGATAAGTGTCTTTCAGACATTCCTGCCAGGGTTTGCTTTGATCAGTGAATTTTTGAATTATATTTCTTCTATGTATTTATTGGAATATTGCACTTTATCTGAAATTTAAAGTTTTCTGTAAAACTTTGTCTTCAAGTATGCAATAGTATTAAATATTACATTTACAATCTATTCTGTAGCAATACATTTAGAAATTATTATGTTAAGATGAAAATCTTGTTGATTGTAGAAAAATCCTATTAAAGTCCAAATGGGAAATATGCTCATTTCAGCAGCCTTGAGTCTCCTTCGTATTTATTTATTTATTTATCTATTTATTTGTGAAAATACCATACAGAGGGGTAACAATTACATGGGCAAGATAATGAGCACATTATTCATCAAGCACTGTTGCCTCCTCCTTTGTTTCCCCTTCCCATCTGTTCTCATCTGCGCCACCCCCGCCCCGGGCTCTCCAGACACCCCTGTGCCTGCCCCCCACCCTCGCCGGGCAAGTTGTAAAGTTCGTTTTTCTTTTCTTTTTTATTTGTTTATTTTTTTATATTAAGAATACCAACAGATGAGTTACAATTACATGGGCAAGATAATGAGTACATTTCTTATCAAGCATTGTTGCCGCCTCTGCCTCTTTGTTTCCCCTTCCCATCCCTTTCCATGCTACCCCCCTCTCCCCACCCGATCCTCCCCACACCCCCCATCAAAGCTGTAAAGTTTGTTTTTCGACCTAACGACTTGTAAATCTCATTGTTGCAATGGGTCCACCTGTATCTCTAGTTAAAAGATTAGTTTTTTCCCTTTCCCTCCACAAATTATACCATCAAATACCGTGAAAGCAGGGGCTATACTGTAGGGGAAGGACATACAAAGCAATATAGAAATCATCTTATAAATATGTTAGAAACAATCACAAGAAAAAAAATATTGAATCCTTATCTTGTGGTTCATTTCACCCAACACCAACTTGTCCGACCTTTTCTGCTTGTCTCAGACATATACTGGTTATTGAAAATAAAGGAAACCATGGGACCTATGTTTCTTTGGGACTGGTTTACTTCACTTAATATAAATTTTTCCAAGTCTTTCCATTTCCTAACAAGTGGGGCAATGTCATTTTTTCTGATGGAGGCATAGAATTCTATTATGTATATATATACCACATTATATTGATCCATGCATCTACTGAGGCGCATCTGGGTTGGTTCCATATCTTAGCTATGGTAAATAATGGTTCAATAAACATAATTGTGCCGGAGCTTTAATATGGTCTTGTTTGTGACCTTTTGGGTAAATACCCAAAAGTCGGATTGCTGGGCCATATGGGAGCTCTATGTGTAATCTTTTGAGGAACCTCCATACTACTTTCCAAAGTGGTTGAACACGTTTACATGCCCACCAACAATGCAATAAATTTCCCTTATCCCCACATCCTCTCTAGCATCTGTTGTTATTAGAGTTCTTCATTATAGCCATTCTAACTAGGGTGAGGTGGTATCTCAATGTTGTTTTGATTTGCATTTCTGTTATGGCTAGACAGATTGAGCATTTCTTCCTGGGTCTATTGGCCATCCTTCTTTCATATGCAGAGGAGATTCTCTATACGTCTTTAGCCCACTTATTTATTTGGCAGTTGTTTCTTTGAGGATTTGTTGTTGGGGGATTTAATTTTTTTGAGTTCCAGGTATATTTTAGATATGAGATCCATGTATGTTGTAATGAAGAGCTTCTCCCAATCAATGGGCTTTCAATTGATCTTGCTAGCTATGTCCTTTGCCATGCAGAAGCTCTGCAATTTCATGCAATCCCATTTGTCCAACATTTCTTTGATTTGTGTAATTCTGGGTCTCTATTAAGAAAATTTCAGCCTGTGCAAAGGAGACCTACTGTTTCTCCTATTCCATTCTTTAATGTTTTCAGAGTGTCTGTTTGACTCCGAGGTCTTTGATCCATTTGAAGTTCATTCTGGTGCAGGATGATGTATAAAGTTCTAGCTTTAGTTTCCTACAAGTTGTCAACCAATTTTGCCAGCACCATTTACTGAAGAGATTGTGTTTCTTCCATTCTAATTTCTTAGCTCCCTTATTGAACATTAGATGTCTATAGGTCTATAGGTTCATTTCTGGGTTTTCATTTCTAGTCCATTGGTCCTATGGGTTGTTCTTGTGAGAGTAGCAAGCTGTTTTAATTACTATGGCTTTGTAGAAGAGTTTGAAATTTGGTATTGATATTCCTCCAGCACTGTTGTTTCCGTTAAATATCATTTTTGCTATTCGAGGTATTTTATAGTTCTATATGAATTTTTGGATTGCCTCTTCTTTTTACTAAAAGAATGAGGCTGGAATATTGATAGGTATCATATTGAATTTGAGGATAGCCTTGGGAAATATTGCCATTTTTCACGATGTTGATCTTTCCAATCCAGGAGCATGGGGTTTTTTTCAACTTTCTAAGTTCGGTGCTGATTTCCTTTTTAAGGTTTTCAAAGTTGTCATCATAGAGGTCCTTCTTTTCTTTGTTAAGTCCTAGGTATTTTATTTTTTGTGGGGCTATTACGAATGGAGTTGCTTTCCTGATTTCAGCCATACTTTTCTCATTTTTGGCATACAGAAAAGCCATTGTTATTTGAGGGTTAATTTTATACCCTGCTACTTTGTCAAAGTTTTGAATAAGCTTGAATAATTTGGGAATGGAGTCCGTGGGATTCTTTAAATCCAAGTTCATGTCATCTGCATAGAGGTAGAGCTTCTTCTTTCCCTATTTGGATTCCCTTTTATATTTGAATCTTATCTTATAGCTGTAGCTAGGTATTCTAATACTAGTTTGAAGAGAAGTGGAGTGAGTGGACATCCTTATCTCATTCCTTAGTTAAGAGGAAATACCTTTATTTTTTCACCATTAAGTAAAATGTTTGAAGTAGGTTTGTCATATACATCCTTTATTGTATTGAGGAATGTTCACTGAATTCCTAATTTTCCCAGAACCTTCATCATAAAGGGGTGTTGGATCTTGTCAAATCCTTTTTCTGCATCTATTGATGTAACCATGTGGTTCTTATCCTTGCTCTTGTTGATGCGAGTTATTGTATCAATTGATTTGCGTATATTGAAGCAGCTTTACATCCCTGAAATGAATCCTGTTTGATCATGATGTATGATTTTTTGGATGAATTGTGAAAGTCGATTGACCAAAATTTTGCTGAGAAGATTTGCATCAATGTTCATCAAGGAAATTGATCTACAGTTCTCTTTCTTTGATGAGTCCTTGCCTAGTTTGGGGATGAAGTTTAATGATGGCTTCATAGAATGAGTTTGGTAGTGAACTTTTACTTTCAATTTCATTGAAGACTTGAAGGAGTATTGATGTGAGCTGCAAAACCATCTGGTTCTGGGCTTTTCTTAGATGGGAGGTCTCTTATTGCTATTTCTATTTCATTGCTTAATATGGAACAGTTAAGATGGTTTAACTCAGTTTAGTTTCAGCATGTCATTATTTGCTAGGAAAAGGTCCATTACTGCAAACTTCTTAAACTTACTAGCATAAAGTTTTGAGAAGTATTCCCTTATAATGTACTGAATCTTGGTTGTTTCTGTGGTGATGTTTCCATTCTCATCTCTGAGTTTATTTATTTCAGTGTGTTCTCTTGTTCTTCTAATAAGATTTGTTAAGGGTCTGCCAATTTGTTAATTTTTCAAAAACCAACTCTGTTTTGTTGATTCTTTCTATGTTTTTGGATTCTTATTTATTTAATTTTGATTTAATTTTAATTATTTCTTTCCATCTACTGGATTGGGGTTTATCCTGCTGCTCTTTTTCAAGGAGGCTCAGATGTCTCACTAAATTGTTGGTTTGAGATCACTCCAATTTGTTGATGTAGGAACTCAGAGCTATAAATGTGCCTCTGAGTACTGCATTTGCGGTGTCTCAGAGGAGCTGGTAATTTGTGTGTTCATTTTTGTTGAATATTACAAACATTTGAATTTCGTTTCTGATCTCTTCCATGACCCACTGGTGATTCAACAGTGTGTTGTTCAGCCTCCATGTGTTACAGGACTTTCATTGGTGGCTTTTGGTGTTGAGTTCTAATTTTATTCCCTTGTGGTCTGAGAGAATGCAAGGTATAATTTCAATGTTTTTGTATTTGGACAAGTTTGCTTTGTGACCTAAATGTGGTCTATTTTGGAAAAAGTTCCCTGTGCTGCTGAGAAAAATGTGTATTCTGATGCTGCTGGGTGAAATATTCGGTAGGTGTCTGTTAAATCTAGGTGATCTATGCAGTTTTATATCTTTGGTTTCTCTGCTGATTTTTTGCCGAGTTGATATATCTAGTGGGCAGAGTGTGTGTTAAAGTCCCCAACAATTAATATCTTGGATCTATGGGAGATGTGAGAAAAATTAGAATTTCTTGGATAAATTTGGGTGCTCTTGTGGGGAATAGATATTTAGAATTTTAATATCCTCCTGAAGGAGAGATCTCTTAATAAGTATATAGCGACCTTCTTTATCTCTTCTCACTACTTTTAATTTGAAATCTATTTTATCTGATATTAGGATTGCAACTCCTTCCTGTTTATGAGGCCGTTTGCTTGTTAGATTTTGTTCCAGCCTTTCACTTTCAACATGTGTTTGTTTTTATGAGAAAGTTGTGACTCCTGAATGCAGCAGACAGAAAGATCTTTTTTTTTTTTTTGAATCCAAGTAGACAGTCTATTTTGCTTAATTGTATTGTTAAGTTTGTTAATGTTGGGAGATAGTACTGAGAGATATTTGGGAGTTCCTGCCATTTTATGCACCTTCTTGGGGGCTGTGCCAACTGGGTTATTCCTACGGTTCTTGGATTCTCAATTTGGGTGCAGTTTCTTAGCCTTTATTGTGGTCCTGTTGGTTTTCTCTGTGTAGGACATCTTTAAGTAACTTTTGTAGGGCTAGTTTGGTAGAGATATATTGTTTCACTTTTTCTTTGGTATGGAAAGTTTTTATTTGTCCTGCAGTCATGAAGGAGAGTATAGCTGGGTACAGTTTTCTTGGTTGATAGTTGTTTGTCTTTAGGGCATGGCCTACATCATTCCAGGCTCTTCTTGGTTTAATTGACTCTGCTGAGAAATCTGAGGTGATTCTACGTGGTTTCCCTTATAGGTGATTGATCTTTTCACCTTGACAACTTTAAGGATGTTTTCCTTGGTCTGAATTGATCCTGTGGATATTATAATGTGGAGTTGTGATGTCTTGTTTTGGTCTGGTCTATTTGGGGTTCTAAAAGCTTCTTGTATCTGAATAGGCCTATCTTTTTGCGTGTTTGGGAAGTTTTCTGCTATGAACCTGTGAAACAAATTTCTTAGATCATTAACTTCTGTTTCTAGGTGCTGCCCTATACCTATTATCATCAGATTAGGCTATCTGATGGTGTCTTCCAAATGTTGAATAGGTCTATCATATTTCTTGGATTTGTCTTAGATAGTTGTGTGTTCTTCCTCTATAATATATAGGCTGTCTTCAATCCCCGAGTTTCAGTCTTCTTCATGGTCTAACCTATTTTCAAAATTTCTACTTTGGTTTTTTTAATTTATTTTCCTTCTAATTGGTCGGCTTTGATGGCTTCAAATTCTTTGTTGGAGCTTTGTTTTAGATCTTGTATGAATTTGTTTACTTCCTTAATTTCGTGTTCAGTGTTTATTCACAAATCACTTAATTGATTGGTTATGGTTTCCTTGGACTCTCATTCCTTCTGTTAGGCTCCATTCAACATTCCCTTTCAGGTCTCCCTGACTTCTTTCAGCTGTCTTTTAATGGCTTCCACGAATGCCTCTATTTGGTATGAAAGTAACACAAGTTTTGTGCTAGAACACTATTTTAAGGCAAGCATCAGCCAAATTCCTTTAGTTGCACAATCAAAAGTCGACAGATACAAACAATCTATTTCAACAGGTACAATCTATTCAACGTAAAACAACAATGTATTAATGGGGTAAGAACAGCAAAGTAGAATTCGGCATACCAGAAATTAGTTTTAGGGAGAAAAATGGGGAAAAATATGATTAGAGAGATGTGGAAAGGTAAAAGGAGAGTGAAATTAACCAAGTCATAATCTCAAAGAAGAAAATGTATTGGACAAAATGATAGGAGAAAGAGAAGTGAAAGTAAAAGAGGCAAGAAAAAATGGAAAAACAAAAATTTAAATTTAAAAAGTAAAACACAAAAATGATGCAATTTTAAAGAAGAAATATCGAGAGAAGAATGGGAATACGATGAGAGGAGGGGAAGAGTAGAAAGGAGATATGAAGAACTAAAAATACTTATAATAAAAATAAAAAATAAAAAATCATTTTAATATTATATATATATGGTATTATGAGATAATACTGTAATTAAGGAATTTAAGCCAGAGATTTTTTGAAATAAGTAATAAATTTCTGGATTCATCGTGTAAACAATGTGGAATAAGGTCTAATAATCGATGAAGGGTATATCTGAGGATGAGCAGAACAGCAATTAAGTTACCCAAAAAAGAATGAAGAGAAGAAAAAGTGAAAAGAATGAGAAAGAAAGAAAGGAAAAGGATCAAAAGTTCAATAGAGATAAAATAAAAATACAAAAGTGCACACACATATACACCAAAAATAAAATTTCTAAAAGCAAAACAAGATTAATAGAAAACAATTTTTTAAAAAAATAACAAGTTAATAAAAAGGTACAAAGAAAGTGTTCTTTGGGGGTGGGGGGGTTGAAAAGGAAGATCCTGTATCTCCCTTGTGTCCATAACTAGTCTCTTGGTGGAGTCTCTGGTCTGCTTTTGGTGTTTGGTTTTCCTGTGGCTTGATTGGTTTCTTAAGTTAGTTTATTTGGCAGGCAGAAAAATGGTCTGCTTTACCCAGAATTTTGTGATCCCCTTCCCAGGCTAGTCAGTGGGAGGGAGATCTGCTTTGTTTCTCACAAAAGAGGGAGTTGGCTGTTTCCTCTTGATTGGAGATGCTGTGATGAGGCTAGGTTCTGGGTAGAGTTGAGGCCTTTCAGCAAACAGTAGCTTTTCCCTGAGGGGCTAGCTTCTGAGAAACTCACAGAGCCCAGCATGGAGCCATTCTCAGGGTTTATGTTTACTGAAATTCAATTGATTGTCTAGGCTGCTATAGGGAGGGGAAGCCTCTGGCTCTGTTTACCCAGTGAAGAAAGACATTCCTCTGGGGGCAGAGTTTTCACTGCTTGGGCTGGGTGACTTTCTCCTGGGTGGAGCTGAGCCTGGCAGGTCATGTCAGGTTCCTCTGACCTGCTAAATGACTCTTTTGTTTTCCTCCAAGGCCTGGGTTGGAGCTATATTCTCAGCTGGGCCTTTGACAGTCTCAAAGATGGAGATCTCAGGTAGTGGCACAGTGGGGAGAGGGAGGGGGAGGGGAGCCATGCCTCCTCTGCTCCCTGAGAAGGTGTTATTATGTAAGGCTTCTACTCATGCCAGTGTCTTGGTTCCTGGGTCGTCTCTGGTCTGTGATCTGCAGGATGAAGATACCTACTCCTTGTCAGTTCTTGCTGGTGTGGGGTAGAATCTGCTCATTTGCTGTGTCTGGCACATTTGTCCAGGACTCTCTGTGTTGTAGGTGTGGAAGCAATGGCCACTGTTACCACCGTCACTGCTACCGGCAAGTGCTCAAATCTGTTTCCTTGCCTGGATTTCCCCTTTCTGGCAAAACTCTTTGTACTGGGATGGCACACTTGGTGTTATTCTCCCGCCTAGGACTGTTCACTGAAACACTAATACTGCTTTCTAGGTGAGAGCTTGTTTAGCCTCCAGGTTCTGCTCTGCCATCTTCCTGGAACTACTCCTCTTTTTTTTCTCTCCAGTATATTTTCTTGTTTTGGAACAAATGTCATGGACTGTTTAACCATTCAAAAAGAAGCGTATTCCATTAATTTAATAGAAAAGGAATGCAGCTTGCTTTCATCTCAAGGAAACTTTGAGTATAATGTTAATCTCATAATTCACATCATTGAATTATCAAAGTCGTATTTATAATTTTTTGTTAAACTATTCATTAATGTTTTAAATGTTTTAAAAGCTAGTAATTCAAGAAAACACATTCTATTCTTCCAAGATTCCATAGTGAAGAATTTGTCTTTTATCATAGCCCTTACCACTGATCCCCTCCCTTCAAACTTGTAGCTTTATTCAGTTTTCTTGTTCCCACTTTCATTTTGGTACTAGCACGAATAATCTCCTTGTAGTATTTGACAATGAAATTCCATTTGTTGTTAGAGAGCTCAATACATATTGCCAAAGCAGACCCATAGGCAAATAATAGAGCATAAACTATTGAATATCATTAACGTGATCCTATGCAACTATTCCATCAATTAATATAAATACCACAAAGTATGCATCTTCATATAATTTTTAAAATACAATATAGTTATACATCATATGTCATAAAATAATTCAGACCACTGATAGAAGAGACTAAGCTCAACCTTTTGCATTGTTCCCAATACTATTTACAAAATTTTCTTTCTCATTAACTTTCACTGCAGGGCCTTCTTTCCCTAGCAATAAGTTATAAGTTATGTCCTTGGATTTTAGTCAACTTTGAGTAAGCTGTTTTCTTTCCACAACTAGTTAGTCCCTCGTGTTAAATACCTGAGGAATAACTTGTTCCAATATGCCTGCAAGAGGAGTATCCAAGGCAACTGTCTGTGCCCACTCTTCCCTTACTTTGTTTGGGAATGCAGTATCATAGACAGGGGAGAAACGGGTTTCAGGGTTCAGGTGGCGGGAACCCTGGTGTTATGAATTATGGGTAGCAGAAAAGAGTAGTAGAAACTAGGATACCAGGTAAAGGTTAACTGTGACTGTAATTGCTGAGTTCCAGTGTAAGGAAATTGGTTAGCAGCAACAGCTTTGCAGGGGTTGGGGTAGCTAACACAGGTATCCAGAACTGTTTAGCAGGGACTAGGAAGCATAGACAAAGTGAAAGAGTAAAAGTTGTGAGGGATTGTGGGGCACGACCAGGGTAACAAGGTCATGGGTGTGCAAACTGGGTAGCCAGTACTATGATAGAAGCAATTGGCATGGTGTCCTGATGTGGTGCAGAGCTCTGGGTGTGCTTGTCCAGTTTTGGCTGTTAGATCTTTAGGGAAACTACCTCTAGCAGCTCATTATCAGCTTGTTGTGTTCAGGCATGTGCCATCTATAAATGTCTACTCCAAGTAGATTGCATTCTTTGACACCAACTATAGGATCTTTGCCCTAAGCATCCTGAGAGACCACACTCCACAATGCTGCAGAACAGCCTCCAAATAATGAGTTGCAATCACCTCATACAACTCTTGCTGCTACTCTCCAATGTCAATGATCATGGTAGCAAAGAATCTGAGATGTGCTCAGCCGCAGTGCTCTGGGAAGCTACCAATTCGCCCTGTCTTTCTGGGAACTCCCTAGAAATGGGCAAGAGCACTTGTTGATGTTCTTCCAACTTTTCTCTGTGGCTCAGCACAACCAGACTGTTGTACCTCAGATGGGATACTTTGATGTCCAGGTGGCCTCAAATGTGCTCTATCTTCTCTCTCTAGATGCTCTTCTGCTTCAGCTGCCTCTCCTTTCCCTTCCACGTAGCTTGCTTCATCTCCACATCCTTTGAATTCTGCTTTATTTCAACCTGTGGCTTTAACACCAAGCCTTTCCACTTTCTCATCTACCTCTCTAGCTGTGAATCTGGTACAACAAGTAACTTCTGTATCTGTTTATCAAGATTTGAGCTGGAATCTAGGAGGTACTAGCTAACTGAGAACATGGGGAGCTTCCTAAATACTCCCCTGCCATTCACTGCTCATTGAGAAAGATGCAAATGTGTTCTGGTCAGTCTCTCCTTCTCCATTTCTGGTGAATAAAGTGAAGTCACAATGGACCTACCAAACAGCTGCTATGTCAGCAAGTGACCAAACTAAAGACAATATAGTGAGGGGTACTTATCAAGAGTAGTAGGACAAATGAACATATTTGTGTATATTACTAAGGGCTTTCATCAAACTAGTTATTTTATGTCCAAAATGGCAGACCAATGTTAGGCTCTCCCCGAGATCTTCCTGTTCTGCAAGTCCTGAGGTCTCCGACATACAACTCAGACCTAATGACATGGGTGAACAAAAAAGTAAGGGAGTATGGATTAGTATTTTGAAGGTGTGGTAAGATTTTGTCTTGTCATGACCACCATGAAATCAATGTCCTTTCTCTGACCTTCATCATATCTCTTTATTTGGCATAATTGGCAGATTTCTTAGTGTGTCGTTTTCTCCTGTTACTTCAGTTTACAAGTTAAAACATTAAGCATGCCAAACCAGGGATTTCCATTGTCCTAGTAGATGTTTTGTCTTCTAGGACCTTCCTTCCAGGTAACTCTCTGTTTAGCATATTGCACAATGCCCCAATCAATGAAATAATTTTGAGCCTAGGAGAAAATCTCCATTTGTAAAGCAGTACACATAAAAGGAAATGATGCCCCACACTCAAATGCTCCAGGAAAACAGAGTGTAAGGGTGTCTACACAGTTGGGAATTAGGATTCTGAGGGGTGGGAAGGGATGAGTTTAGATAGGAAACCTAGAAGTAATTATAAGTTTCTGAATGTCTAACCTTATTTCCTTCTGCCACTCAGACCCAATTCAGGAAGTGGTTGAATGTTTATGATCACAAAAAAGAGTTTTTAATCCCGGGCCCAAACTCTATGTGTTCTTGTTACATCGTTCCACCAGCTCCTGATGTAAATTGTCAGAAGGGCAAAGGGGAAAGATGACCCCTGCTCAGGAATATAAATGGAGCTTAAAAGTAACTGCAATCTCTGACTTTCTATTTTAAAGGTAAGATAAAAGGCAGTTTGAGTTTCTACGAAATCAGTTTCTAGGCTCTATTGTTCCTTCAGAACTTCTTTCCTTCCTTCTGTGTTTTGAGAGCAACAGTTAGTAGTGCTTCTGTCTCTTAGGGGCAATCCTTCTCTTCACACAATGCTTAAAGTAGACAATATGTGGGAAGCTGCCATTAAATTTAAAAAGCATGAAATAGCACACAATGTGTGCTTTCCCTGAATTCCTGGACCTAACAAGTTCCAAATTCTGAAGAGAACGTGATTATGTGTGAGTACTAACAACCTCCACTGAATGGTGAGCTTAGAACACTTTTCCCAAGGCAGGTTCTGTCCAGGTTATTGGGATGGCTGAGATCTACTGGATCAATGAACTTACAGACCATGCAAGACAGAAAAATCTAAGACATTTAGATCCCAAAAAGAAACTGGACCAAGAAGAGAAAACTTATCATTGCTGAAAAAGGAGGAAGACTTAACTAGGAGAATGTCCCTCTGAATACAGATATGGGTATAATTATAACAAAGTTCTAGGTTATGGCTCATCAGTAGAAACTATCAAGTCAAAACTCACTAAAGCTAAAAATAAAGCTTATAAAATTAACAAAAAACTATTTGGATTGCAGTACTAACATCTGTTTTAAGGAGTGTGATTTTGGTTTTTGTGTGTGTGTGTGGTGTCTGAGATTATGTATGGGTGAGCATTAGTTCTTAAAATCATCATACTGTCAATATTCTTTAGATTTCCCATTCATGTCTGGTGACATTCTAGCTCTACCACGTGAAACACAATTCTCGCTTTCTTCTGGTTAAATGGAGATCAACATGTAATGGATATGTCAACCTGGGTTGGTTTCAAATGATGATATTCAGATCTTACTCTCTGGAATAGGTAATGTATAAGAGTGAGCCAGTATTGTCAGCCCAGTATTTCCAGTGACTTACATAATCTTTCTGAATCTCAGTTTCTTCCTGTGTGGAAAGTGAAAAGAATTACTGTGTTGACCTTAGAATCAGGTGGGAGTTATGACTGGGTGTAGGAAGTATACGTGTTTGGGATGTGTGTACAGAGCCTGACACTCTCATAAAACTATTGATGTTTATATTGAAATGTATTCCAGGAATTGGAAACAAGAGGGATTTTTCTGTTCTAGTTTACTCTTTTATGGCATTGAGGGAACCAGAGATAGTCAAGGAGAACAGGGAAACAAATGCAGCACTTGTACACTGTAGCTATTGTGTTCACAATGAGCTATACCACTGTGGACAGAGACAGGAGGGATGGGATTGTCAAACAAGAAATGAACTCATTACCTGACTTACAAAATGGTTATCCATATAACAATTTTAAAAATATAATAACAATTATAAAAATCGAGGTTGATGATTCTCTCCTCCAGTTTTTGTAGGTGCCCTTAAGACTCAGGCCCACCAATGGAGTTTTTGAAGGTCAATATATATGATAATTAATATAAAGCCATAATCTCTTAAGAAATGTTATAACAAGTATTTCATTTTAGTACTGGTTTCTCTTTGATTAGAAATTCTATATGTTGTTGGCAGAGCTAATGTTTTACTTTCTGGTTTTAATATTTGTTAGGTGTTGAAATCCTTCTTAAAGATTTGCAACAGAGTTCTGCTGTGTCTTGGCACCCTGCCCCTAACTAAAATGGTAATCAAATTTTGAAATTCATGTACTTAAGTATGAGTTTTATTTATTTAATTTGCTGATGATGGTGAACTGTCGCTGTCTTTCAGCTCTTCAACTCAAGACTGCTCTAGCACTTGAGCCAAAGTACCTCTTCTAGCTGTTTCTGCTTAGGTGGTGCTATGGAATCAAACCCAGGGTCTCGTACATTCAAGATAAGCTGTCTACCACTTATCCACCTTCTCAGCACCCATAAGCGGTATTTTTGTGCTAAGGTCTATCAAGCAAATCACTGAGCAAATGTATTCATTCGCCACTAGACATAATCAAAATTATGAATTATCTGATATTTTAATGAATAAAACTGTTATCATTGTTACTAAGAATTGTTTGTCTCCCCATGCTGTAAACATGGAGGACGTATTTTAAACTAAAACTAAAAAAGTAATTTTAAGGTCTTGATGCTAACAAATGTGTCCAGGTGTTATTACACTAAACAGAGAATTCAAAATGACTTTTCTTCATAAATACAGAGATTAAAGGACTTATAATACTTATTTCAAAATGCAAATTAAAGGGAAAATCAGTCAGGAGATAAAATTTATATTGAATGTTAATTTTTGAAGAGGAAAAGAAGATATTAGATGGCAGACTAAAGACAAAACACTATCAGAGCCCTTTATGCTGAATTATAAAAAAAGAAGCTTTAATTGAAAAATTGAGCTGGAATGTGCACATCAGGCAAAGGCAAGCAATCAGAGCATACCACCAACAAAAACGGCATAATGTATACCTCAGAAAAAGGAAACAAGTGCAGACCAGGGCTCAAAATCCTTATCCTTTATTTCAATGATACACATATACCCCCCTACACACAGACGCACAATCACACACATAAACACACACACACACACACACACACGAACACACAAGAATGTATGCAACAGCTCAACCTACTCACTTCCATTCAACATGAATCAAAGATCTTCCTGTAATATTTGAAACTTTAAAAGTTTCAAGTCTTTTAAGTAATTGATAACAGATGCTTAAGCAATTATTTTCTGAATAGACTCTGCTATAGAAATGAGAGTTCAAGATGGTTATAACTACTTAAACATCTTTGAATCTCAAAAGAATTAAACAAGAGACAATCCGAATTTTGGGACTATATTTCTACCAGCTATTCTTCAAAGGCTTAATAAGAGGTTGCAAAATCCAAAATTAAATATCAAATTAATACAACTAATATTTGTGTAAGCGAAGTGAAAGACACTGATCAGTGACCTATGCTGCCTCCATTTCTAAGCCGGCTGCACATTGTGGAACCTTTGATTCTACTGGGCCAGGCCCACAGTTGTCCTCCCCAGAGCAGTGGCCCTGCTGGGGTTGGCACTGGGAGCTGTGTGGAGAAGAGGGGAGGTCTCGGAGGCGGCCAAGCTGGGATTGGGGATGGGGGTAGTAGGGAGAGTATGGGAGGCCCTGGCAGAGGCTGGTGAAGGGAGGAAGGAGGCAGTAGGCCAATGACTCAGGAAGCAGCAGCCCCAAAGGCAGCTGCGTTCTGGAGAGTGTCTGTGAGGTGTGGAGTTTGGCCCCGGGGGCCTCGTGGCTGGTTGAGGAGAGGAAGGAGTCTCAAATCCCACCCAAATAGGCAATGAGAAATGAGACAACCAGTGGCTGAAGAATTTCAAGAAAAAAGGCAGGGACTTGTAGGTAAACTCTGGGGGTGGGGAGGGCAGCAGTGCTGAACCAGTGATGGTCATGCCTCTCTGGAGGCACTTGAAGTGAGTGAGGGCCAGCGCTGCTGTGCACTAGGCCTCACTCTCGCCTTGAAGCAGGCACCAGGAATCACAGGCACAGCTTCAGCTTGCCTCACAGAGCTGGCCTGCCATGAGTGCTGGGGACTGGGCAGCTGCTGGGAGGTTAGGTGCAGCAGGACAGAGGAGAATGGCTGGTGGGTACTGCTCCACCCTAGCCAGGTACAGATCCACTGGGGAAGTTCTGGCTCTGGATCAGGACCAGGGACTGTCCCCCAGAGAAGTGGCCTCTGGGGATTTGCGTGTTGGCTGCTATGTGTGGGCTGGGAAATACCTTAACATGGCCAAGGAGTCTCCACAGCTAGGCACATTTGCTCCTGTGCCTCTCCCATCTTCTGGATTCCCACTGTCCTCCTGCCTTGTGCCATGTCCAACTACAGGATTAAACTTCTCCAGGCCTCTAAGAGGCCATCCTGGAGATGCTCACAGGGCTTCCCACGTCTGGTTCACCATGCATGCAGGGCTCACAGGGTGCTATCCTCCAGGCAAAGCGTACCCCAATTTCAGCTTAGAAGAGGGAAAAGCTTCATTGTCCCAGATACAGCTGCCCTTGGGGTTCTCTGTGTACACTAGTCTTGTGCTGAGATAACGATCCCCAAAGACCGCCAAGGAGCCATTTCTGATGTGAGCACACGAGGGTCATTTATTGCAAGCTCGAGCATGGACTCACAACTGTCAGCATCACAGTGGGTCAGAGTTGAGAACTCCGAATCTTCAGTTAGGGTTTTTATAGGGCATAGGGCTGAGGTAAGTGGGTTCATAGCTTGTCAGTTACATGATTTGTTGACATTTAATGAGTTAATATTGTAACAATATTTTTGGCTAATATGTGTAAGCTTAGCAGTAAAAAGCAAATTATGTTAAATATGGAATCTTAAGAAACATGTGTAGCTTTAGGTACCTTCCTGTCATCTGCTGATGGCTATTGCTAGGGGAGTTATGGGAAGAATGTTATTGGGACATTTCATGGTGTTTCCAGGAACCTGAGTCCTAACTTTCGGTAAAGTCTTTACAATGGGTACGTTCAGTAAATGCCTTCACAATGTATACTTTCAGTATAGGCCTTCATAATGGACTAAGTCCAAAATGGCTATACTTTGGCTAAGGTCTCCCACTTGGGGTGTGTGTGTGTGTGTGTGTGTGTGTGTGTGTGTGTGTGTGTGTGTGTGTGTGTGTGTTTGGTGTGAGAAAGTCAGACACAGCTGAGCTTTGGTGCAAAACACTTCTTCCCTTCAGCATTGAGTTTGGTATCTAGTGGTTGTTCCCTCTCCCGGATTCTGAACTCTAAATTTGTTCTTCTATATACTTTTATCTTTAGATCTTAATATTCAGATTCCTAATATCTGCTTGTGAACTTCAGAATTTGCTTCATAAATGGGGTGCTTTTCTTCTAACTTTTATGAAGCCCTTTGCTCTTTTTAAATGCAGCATGTGCTGTGTTAGTGGTTTTACTTAGCCCAGACTGTTGTGGCCCAGGCTGTGACTGTTAGTTCTGAGATTAGTTTAGGCTAATATGAGATACTATCATTTCAGTCTGTCTAGTGAAAAAAGTTCAGAAGCTTTATTGAAACATTTTCCTGGCTGTAAAACCAACAAAAAATTCCAGTGGTATAAATGTACAATCTGTTGATTTTAGTTAATTGTGCACCACAGCAATGAAAAAAATCTTCTTACTGAAGTGATTATTTAGAATGTGGAAAAAAATCAAATATTATAGAACTTAAAAACTGATCAAATAACAAAAGAAAAAGAAAGACACTGATCAGGAATGCAGTACAAATGTAAGTGTTTAATAAATAAATGAAATGTTTGGGATTCTTATCCACATAGTAAATACAAAGGAAAATAAATAGGAAAGTCTCTGAAATCCCATCCTACACACCAGAATAGCTATCACGACTCGAATAAATAAACATCTGGAGAGGTAGAAATAAATTAGGAACTGTATTTGGTTTTGTGGTATTGTAAACTAGTGCAACCTATAATGATCATAATGGAAGTTTAGACAATACCAAAAAGACACATGTGTTGATGACCTTTACTGCAACCTTGATATATAAAGAAGGAATATATATCAACATCAATATCCATGTGCATGGCAGCAAGAAAGAAATCTGTGCATTCAACCGAGATGCACAAAAAAGAGGGAATAAAGGAAATATGCTATTCATAACTATAAACATGTTCTGGTATATAAGAAAAGTGAATTTTTCCAATATCACTGCTATATATTTTTGGATATATACCTAATCCTAATTTCACAGGTTTCGTGGCTTCTTGTTTTTCTTTAAAAGGGATCTCCATATTGATTTTTAGATGTTGAAGATATCCTATAGTATGTGGATATTAGAAGAAATTTAAATATATCAATGAACACATAAAGGACCATCATATACAGTTTGTAATTTGATACAATTTTAAGAAGGCAACAATTGGGGGACAAGACAATGTTAGAACCTTAATAACAAAAAAAGACATGGAAAAATTTTAGAAATGTGCAACTGATTAGTTCTAATACTAACAAAATATTTTCCTCAAGTTTTAAAAATGAAACAATTAAAATAATACTTAATAACATCAAATAAATATGCTATGGAAGAAAATGTACAATAGACATATGTTTCCCCATAATTTGTTTTAATTTATAACAAATGGATTAAAAGAAAATGTGATTACATGTCTGAAGATGATAACACATTCAAGTATCATTGATTGAATCCAGCAAAAGAAAGTAACAGAGAAGTAGAGAGTAAGAACAACCTGGGGCATGGATTTAGATACTCAGTAGAACATTGTGAGGAAAAAATGTGCTCCATTTTGCTCATCAACATTGAGCTAGGACAGCTACCTTTTGACAGAGTACTCGTAATGTAGTCAGAGCAGTGGAGTTACTAATTTAGGCAGTAATTTATTACTTTTATTCCCTAATCTTATGATGTGATTCCCAAATGATGTGAGTGATCCTAGATTTTCTGAGCCCTTTTTTTCACCAAAAATTACTAATTCCTTCCCCTGCCAATAATTCTTCTGCTACTCTCATTTCACCTTGTTTCTGAACTCAACTCCTGTGTCCTTTTGGTTTATGAGAAAGAGCTAGAGAAATATGAGGATTGTCTGGAATCTGAGGAACATCCACTCTAGCTTGGAGGATCTGGTAAAAAACCTCCACCTGGGACTCAGAATCAGATATTAATTGACCTCTTTGGAAATAGAGAATCTCAATCCCTCAGGCAGGATTCATCATTCCTTGACTTTCTCTGAAGAGATTTGGTCCTAGGGCATAATTCAGAGAATGAACTTTCCCTCCACTCACCACAGCTTTGTCAGGAGGAATAGGTTCAATACTAAAAGTGATCTCAGTCCTCACAGGGCCAGTCAGAAGCCAAAAGATCATATTTTCCTCCTCATCAGGCACCTTCTAGTAGGAACAGAGTCTGGGCAAAGTCTACGATGGAGATAAAGTGAGACTGGGCCTAAGGTGTACACAAAAGAATGATCCTCTCTTTGACTAAAAGTGAGTTGTGCAGTGAGACATGACAACATCCTTTATATATGAAAATTCAATAGGTGAGTCATCTCACTGCCACCATGAGGGAGGTCAGTTTCCCCAAAGAAGTTGTTAAATGTTGTGTCTACCAGTTTGCCCTTTAGGCTGTTGTCTCTCCCACCCCTTCCCATGCCAAGAATGCATTGCTTCTTTCAGACACTCAACTACTTGTCCTGAATCCTAAGCAGGAATATTGTAGGCTATTCTTTGGCAAACCTCTTGGTTTGGAGGTAGAAAAGACCAAGGCTCTGCACATGCCAAGAGGTAGAGAAGGTGAGTATAAGCTCAGATTGGTACGGAAGAACAATCATGTTGAAAAAAAAATGAAATTAATGGTTGAGTAATTTAGGGTGTATAGCCACTAAATTTAGGTAATTATTAGTAACACATATACAATCATGGATTAGGAAGAAAACAGTGAAGTAGGTTCATGATAACATGGAAAAGACACATAACAGCCAAAACAGGAGATGAGAGTGCTCAGGAACTGTTGGCAGAGGTCTATTTACTATTTGAGGAGTGACCTTGGATAGGAGGCTTTTAGAATAATATCTAAAAGAGAGGGACTTGCTGGGCACTAGTGGCTCACACCTGTAATCCTAGCTACCCAGGAGGGTGAGATCTGAATGTTATGATTCAAAGCAAGCCCAGGCAGAAAAAGCCAGAAGTAGTGCTGTGGCTCAAGTGGTAGAGCGCTAGTCTGGAGCTCAGGGACACTACCTAGGCCCTGAGTTCAAGCTTCAGGATCATCAAAACAACAACAAAAAACAATAATGATAAAAAGAATTAAAAGAAGGACTTAAAGATATGCGATGGAATGATGATCCTGTGTAACTGTCTAGGTAACATAAAAGGAGACAAAATTTGGAGGAAAATGATACCTATTCATTACTAATCAAGGATGCAAAGAAAATGCCAAATTCCTCTTCTCAAAAACTTCCAAACCTGAGCTCCTTGGTTGAGTGATTGCCTTGCAGGCTTGACGCCCTGGGTTCAATTCCTCACCCAGAAGTGGTGCTATGGCTCGAGTGGTAGAGCACTAGCCTTGAGATGAAGAGGTGAGGGACAGGACCCAGGCCCAGAGTTCAGGCCCCATGACCTGCCAAAAAAACCCCCAAAAAACAAAAAAAACCTTCCAAACTTATCTTTTCTCATAATTGAGGAGAGAGTTTTTATTTTAACAGGGATTCTTATCTAGTTCAAGGTCATCAGAACTTCAGTAGAGTTTTCCTGTTGAGATATAATGCACCTAACTCTGCTGAACTTAATCATGACTAGGAAAGTATGGACATTGATGTGTTTATTGTATTTTTCCTTATAAATATATAATTCTGTCAGGTATTATATATAATGTATATTGCACAATATATTATACATTTTATAGTACAATAAATATATTATAATGTAACATGTATTATATATGAACAGATTTCCTAATTTTAGAGTTAGGAACAAGCAACATATTGAAAGACGAATGCTTGAATCTCTGAGTAATTTCTCTACCACTGGACAATTCCAGGTTTCATTCTTATTACCCAAAGAGCAACATAGGCAAGCAGTGCCCATGGAGGTGGAACTCTGGATTCTGGAAACTGTGATCAGCACATATATATATATATATATATATATATATATATATATATATATATATATGAAATATTGTTTTATACTAGTGAATGTGTAAAACTATAACAGCACATAATTAAGTCAACATCTATGTGCACACACACTCAATCAAATTTCAAGTATAATAATTTCTTTTCAGGCTGGGAAAATGGCTCAGTGGTAGAGCTCTTGCCTTGCATGCATGAGGCCCTGGGTTCGATTCCTCAGCACCACATAAGCAAAAGGAAAAAAGCCGGAAGTGGCACAGTGGCTCAAGTGGTAGAGCGCTAGCCTTGAGCTGAAGAGCTGAGGGACAGCACCCAGGCCCAGAGTTCAGGCCCCACCTCCGGACCCCCCCCCCAAAAAAATATAATGTCTTTTCTATGTTCCCTATGCACCTACACAAGGAGTACATGAGTTGCCCATGAATTGTCCTGGGAGTTCTTTATCTGGCTACTGTAGCTTCACATCATTTGTTCTCTTAGTAGCCAGATGTCATGTGTTCAACAACAATACTTGTTACAGGAAAAAGTATCCACCCTGACACACAGAGGAACTTGGATTTCAGAAATGCCACAAATAAGTGGGGGTTGCAGCAGTACTTTTCAAAATTAAATAGATTGCATATTTATTAGAAAGTTTGTCAGAAAAATAAACTTCAGTGCAGGATGAAACACTTGAAGAAAACTACAGTTGAAATTACATATAGCTAGGTGCTGGTAGCTCGTGCCTGTAATCTTGGCTAATATGGAGGCTGATATCTGAGAATCACAGTTCAAAGCCATCTTGGGCAGAAAAGTTGACATGAGATACTTATCTCCAATTAATCAATCAAGACTAAATTTGATACTGTGGCTCAATGTTGTACAGAGATAACCTTGAGCCAAAGACCTCAGGAACAGTGCCCAGGACCCAAGTTCAAACTCTGCAATAGAAAATAAATAAAAATAAAAAATAAATTACATATAATTTATTACCAACACTGTATAAGGAAAATATATGACACATGGCAACATATGACTTCAAGTTACAAAGTTCCAAAGCGTTTCCTCACTCTTGAGAACTAGGAGTAATCCATATTGAAAAAAATAAAAACATGAATGATTTATACCAAATTTCAAAACATACTATATGTTATACAAAGGAAATGCAATAAACATGCATTTCACAATTTAGTAACATCATATAATATGAAGAATCTGATTAACTGATTCATAAAAATCAATACAATGCAGATAAAACATCCAATATCTCAGGGGTCAAATTAGCAGAATAATTTCCATCTATGATGGTTGTTTTGCAAATTATCCAGCCCTATCCATCCCACAATTGCAGAAGGCTTTTCCTGAGAATGTCCAGAAAACTGTCTACTGTGAGTGCTCAATGGAGACCTGGTCCCATTCTCTATTATTTAGACATGTGATAGAATGAATATCTGATAACTTGCCAAAGACACAATTTGGGAATGGCTTCCAGTAATGACATTTTAGTTCTCAGAATAAAATGGAAATTGAAGATAGTGGGAAATTCTACCAGATCCCGGAAAGATTTCTATTATTGTGCTAAAACTGTCCCTTCTACTTACTCTTGAACAAACTGCAGCAATTGTCACTCCAACCACATGTCCAAAAAATAGCTTTCCAAATATTGACCTGTTTTCATGTTAGCAAATCAAGACACTCTATTGTGGCCCTGTTTTACTTAAACTATCTGCTCTGGTTTGCCCAAGAGATAGTTGACCTTAACAATTTCTTAAATTTTAGGTCATCACACAATTACTTCATAGCCCTTAAACATTAAAAATACATATCCATATTAGTCTGCATTACATACTTATGACGGTTTTTCTTCATTTGTCATGTTATACATATTTGTGTATCCCAGGGCTTAGTTCTGTAATCTTCTTTCTCATGAGTGTTACCACTGAGTACATGTAATTATTTCGTTTTTTTTTATCTTCAGCTCTGTTCTTTTTTTAATTCAAGTCCTTAATAGCATCATGTCTACTGACAACTCCTAGTTATTGATTTTAACAAATTCAAAAGAACCCAAAGTGAGCTTTGATTCTATCCCTCATTACTATTTGTTTAATTGATAATTCTTCTAGTTGCCTTGTCAAAATATCTTGGAGTCATTTCAGACTGGCCTACTATTTCACACCTCATATGTAATGTATGAACAGGTTTTGACAAATTAACTCACAGAATATTTTAGGAACCATAAATATATAGTATATGAGTACTAATACTATGCGTTAAATTCGTGGCCTTGGTTTTTTTTTTTTTACTTTTCTTTTTTGCTCAGGCTGTCAGTCTTCCATTTGAGCCACAGGTCCACTTTTAGCTTTTTGGTTCTTAGTTAAAGATAAGTGTCTCATGGTCCATTTACCTGCTCTAGCATGAAACTACGATCTTCTGTTTTCAACCTTATAAATACCTAGATTTAAACGCGTGCACCACTAAAACCACCCCTATTATATTTGAATTAAAAATAAGTTCAAAGAACGAATATTTGTGGCATTTTCAAATCAATATGTTTTCATTTACACATTGCCTTAAAAGGTTTTTGTTATTACAGCTCACTTATCAAGAAAGGAATGGAAAAATTCATAACCAAAGAAGCTTTGTATGTACCAATGCTCAAGCCTGCTAGCCACAATTTCTTTGCTGGGAAATAACAAAGGATTATATCGTCTACAGGGAAAACAAGAGAAAAAGCTCTTCACTGAAGTTGCTGAATGGCTGATAAGGATGAGGACAAGCAACTTTATCCAGAAATTATCACAAAGTGTTTGCTGTGGATAAGTGTAGCCAATCTTAGAGGATGATCATAATGATGAGGGGAATATTTGAAGGTGATTACAGAGGTGTAATTTCTTGAAGATATATATTTATAGCATAGTTTGTATACTGTCAAAAATGAGACAGTTACGATAGGGATGTTGTCATTCCTTGTATCGTTCACAGTATAATATTAAAACCAGGTTTATACATGTAGTATTTATAATAATTATAGAATATCACTAATTATGCATATATTATAAATACATCATTTTTATGTTATGTAATATAGTATATTACATATATTATGCACACATAATTTAATTTTTCTACTTGTCTGTCCAGGAATTAAACTAGCAATATCTTTGAAAATGGATAGAAAGTAGGGTCCTTACAATTTCGATTGCAACATAGAGTTTTACCCAATTAGAAATTATTTATTCTGAATTGGTTTAGAAATGGAATATCAGAATATAATTGAGCTTTCAAAAATCATTATGTAAAAACATGCCAAGGATGGAGTTAAAAAACTATAACCTGACTCATGTATGTAATTCCAGCTACTTAGGAGCTGAGATCTGAAGATAGCTATATGAAGCCAGTCTGAGTGAAATGGCTCAGGGACAACACCCAGTCTGAGTAATGGCAGAAAAATAAATTATGTGACTAAAGCATACATATATATTTATTGAAATAAAGTTGTCATTCCTTGTATCCTTCACAGTATAATACTAAAATGTTTAATGCATATATTATTTATAGTAGTGGTAGACTATCAGTAATGATACATATATATGTATATATATGATATATAAATATATAACTTCTATGTTATGTAATAAAATACATTACAAATATTATGCACACCTAATTTATACTGATAACACTAATATCCATTAAATTGATATATGTTTTAGAATAGGGAATAGATTTTTTTTTTTGGTACAACAAGGAAGTAAGTTGTCACAAAAATTATTCGTTTTGGATTGTATATCCATAGCAATCTATTCCCTGTGTATTGAGGGTACTGATTGATAAAAACCTGTGTTCATCAGCACAGGTGTCTTTGACACCAGGAATAATAAACAGTGGAAGCTGAATGATGTTCACTCAGGTATTTCTTTAGAAATTAAACTGATCTACATTTGGTATGAAGATCACTTATGCTGTCATTATCCACACCCTTTTCATTTAAAAGTATTTATATTCTGTATCAATGTTATTGCCCTTATTACCATAATTAGGGAGATAATGTGGATTCATCTGGTCCATAGCTCTTGAAAATTAATGAATGTGACAAAGAATATCTTCAGATGTGGCTGGTGGAATTCTGGAGTTGAATTATGGGTCTCAACTGATCAGTCTTAAGAACTTGGGAAATTTGTTTGGGCTTCTTGCCTACTTTTGGTTTTAATAAAATACTTAATTCATTTCCTAACTTGAAGAACAATCATGAGCACTTAAATTACCCTATTGTAGGTTCAGTGCTTGGAATGGTGTCTGCAAATTGTGTAGTAGGTCCCAAAAAAGTCAGCTTCCATGAACATGGTCACATCATCCTTCCTGAAGGCCTTAAGAAATATATACCCAGTTGATGTTAATATCTGTGAAAATTTGTCTTTACTAAAAAAAGTCTTATCTTCATATGAAACAATGAAAGCAATGTTGGGGTTGTCCTGTGGCTTTTATTCTGAAGGAGTTTTGCCTAAATTTCATTCTTACCCTATTAGTGATAGCAGAAGTATTCTTTAGTGCTACCCTTCATATTTCTAGTTCTGTGTTCCATTTGGAATACTATTGTAACTTCGTTTATAATCTTTATAGGGAATAAATAAACTACAACTGCTGAAGTTTTCAATAGTCAATGCATTACATTTTATGTGCTTAGTATTTTCCTGAAATTATTACCTTTGGATTATATATCCCTAACAAACTATTTTTTTATGATTTCTTGTATGATTTATATCGATTTCTTATGTGGTTCTCATATGACTTCTTAGAGATCCATAAATAAAACAGCTGAGAAAGGAAAAGAGTAGGTAAGAAGTCATAAAAATTACAATACTATTATGGTGCTCTTAATGGCTAAGTGTAAAGAATATGTAATAAAACTGTTGGAAGATTCATTTATTTTTTTGCTATTCTCTCTCCTTTCTTTGTAGAAAGGTTCTCACTACAATGTTCCAAGTGGTCTGGACCTTTCAAGGCTTGTCTTAGTGACATAAGTGATGGGATTAGGGATATGTGTTCCCATGGCTGGCTTTTAGGAAGTTCACAATATAGCAATACCTATACACATAAAGAAACTTTTGTGAGTGATGTATATTCACTTCCTCAATAGCCACAATGTCAAAACATCAAATTACTAACAACTGGCATCACTAACACCTCCATAAAACAAAAGTAAACTAAAAGCTCTACTTCAAAAACCAACATCTAAGGCAGTGTTGGAAATACAAGAAGAAACATAATACATCTAAAGGAGTGAGTTCTTTAACACTGGCAATGAGCAGGGATAGCTGAATTTTTAACCAAGCTTGAAAAGTTCGGGTGTCCAGTAACTATGTGATTAGAGTTGCAGAGTTGACCTTGGTATCAAGATTGGAGATAAAATTCAAGGCAGATACGTTGCTGCAGTATTGTAGCACAATACACTGTGACCCTTCCTGAGAATGGTAAACAGAGAGTAGAAGCTAAGTCATTAAAATTTATAGGAAGGATTCTCCACTGAGAATAATTTCAGGGGGTGATCATTACTCTTGCATTGAAAATGAATAGCCCATCATTCTACTTTAAGCTCTAGCATATTTCTGATTTGAGGACAATTATAACATACCACTGTGCCATGAGTGCTGAGCAGTGTAGGTGTATATTACTCTAATATATGTAAAAATCCTTACAGGTATGGAATGGCCTGACCCTGACACTTCATTCTTTGTTGTTGAGTTTCATGGAGAAATGTTCATAATTAGGCAATTCACACTCATCTAAGTCTGACTCAGGCAACTGAGATAAGACATTAGGGTCATCACTCCAGTGACATGGTCTGTGACATGTGAAATAAATGACATAATTTCACAATGCAGATGTGTTTCTGAAAATGCATACAATACCAAATACCAAATATACAAAAAGGACAATTATCCATCTCATATTATCAGAAGTAAAGATACTCTTGAATTGTACTTACTTGCTAGAAGATCACAGGGTCACTGCTAACGTTTGGTATCTTTCCAGGTGCTCAATCTTCCTCAATCTTTTTGGAGGAAGTGTTTTTCCATAGTTTTTTTTGAGGTGTTCAGAAAATCATTACTGTCACTAACCGCAACCATGGGACAGGAAAGATGATGGGATACCTGGCCAAAGAACTGAGAAATCACAGGAAGTGATAGGAAAGAAGACACCAGAGGACCCCCAGCCTCATTGCCAGCTTCTGGATCAACAAATCCTGCTTAACAAGTTTATATTCCTTCTACTACAAGGGGATTGGTGGTCAGTGGCTATAGGTATGTCCATAAACTAAGGCATTAACCTAGCTTTGGTTACAAAGGTATTGTTTGTATACATAGTGATAATTGAATCCCTTATTGTTAGGGAGCAGAAGGGAGCAATAGTCATTACATCCATAACACAGACATCCATCTTGTCTCCAAAGTCTTAATCTTTTAGTGTCCCCCAGCTCGAATTTGAATACTCTTGAGGTAATAACTCATACCCCTGTCTTCCCTTGATTGACCTTTCCAGAGCAGAGCTCTCAGCCTTTTGATTGCTGTTTGAGATGTCTTCCCACTCTATCCCTTTCCAGGTTTAACAGTTTGACCCTGGAATCCCTCACAAGTACTGTGACAGATGTATTATTTTGAAAAATATATTTTTTCTAGGATAGGTTCAATTTTTAAATTTTATTTTACTTCAAAAAATACTTTACAGAGTGGTTACAGTTACATGAGTAAGATACATTCCTTGTTGAATATTGTTACCCACTCCATTTTTGTTCTCATTTCTCTTCCAACTCTCCACACCTCCTCCCCACCCCATAGTTGTAAAGTTCATTTCTGAAAGTGTCTTGGGAATATCATTGTTGCAATGGGTCACTCTTGTACTTCTTTCACCACTTTATTTTTTCTCCTTCCATCTCCAAATCAGATAAATGTGTATACAAGATGGAAGGTATCAAAATCAACACAGAGTTTGCTAGGGATAAACCAATAGAAAAAAGAAGTGAAATAAAATAAAATCTAGATACTCTACCGACATCAAGGTTGATATCTGAAAAAAAAAAGAAAAGATTTGTTGTTTCCATGTCTTCGAGTTCATTTCAATTAGCATCATTTTGTAAGGTCAAATGTATATAAATCTGGAGCCAGAAATCCCACTCATGGGCACTTGTAGAAATGATCTCAAGATAAAACACACTAAATCTACAACTATATTTTTTGCAGCATTATTATTGTAGCTAAGATATGGAACCAATCAAGACGCCCCTCAATAGATGAATGGATCAAGAAAATGTGGTAATGTTATTCTTCTATCAGAATGAATGATAGAATGATAGTTCCTTTCTTAAGAAAATGGAAAGACTTGGAAAACAATCATATTATGTGAAGGAAGCCAGACTCAAAGAAAAATAGGTTCCAAGGTTTGCCTCATTTTTATTAATTAATATATGCTTAGGATAGTCCTGACAGACAGGTTAACTTTTTAAACTCTTAATATTCCCTTTTTTTCTCTCGTTCTTCTTCTTTCATGCCATTTGTGTGTGTGTGTGTGTGTGTGTGTGTGTGTGTGTGTGTGTGTGTGTGTGTGTGTACGCAGACAGTAATGAAACTTGACTCGGAGCCTCAAAACTCTTGCTTGGTTTCTTCATTCATGACTGACTGAGTCTGTACTGTTTAAACCAAGGTTTCAATCTGTCTTTGATTGAACAATTGAACATAAATATCTCATGGATTGCTACCTCAGCCATCTGTGAACCATGATCTTCCAAGCTCAGCCTCGTGACTATCTAGGAATAGGGATGAGGCACTGGCATCCAGCTTTATTGACAAGTGCTTTTTGCTTTGATTTGTTTTTGTTTTTTGTTGTTTTGTGCATCCAAAATCTGTATGGAAAACAAATCACTTATAACCAAGTGTTGTTTAAATATTATTTTATTAATGTTATCCTTTTACATACACATTATATGATTTGATTTTTTGAACTCTATTGTTGCAAAAGGTCAAGTCACATATATAATTTGAGTCTTCTTTTCTTAGTTTTACAGTGTGTTAGGTGTTTCAAAACAGAATTTACCAAGGTTTAACTCTGCACTACTGAAGCAGCACCTTTATGATTATTCAATGTCCTGTAAATCATAAGTTCATCACTTCTTGTGGCATCATATGAGCACAGGTATTTTCCTATAATACCTCCACATAGTTTAGACATCAATGCCATGCACTCTTCTGCCAAATATGCAAGGACATCCTTTGTAAATCTCCTTGCATTTTCACTGTTCTTCTCTCTACTCTCCCATGCTAAGTCCTGTGATGATCATGTTGATTTTCTCCCCTGTTACATTCATCATTTCATCTTGGGAAATACTGGTATGCACTACTGTAATTCTGTCCATTCTCCTTGTGCTTCGTCTTGTACCCCTCTCACCGCAGAGGGTCAGAGATTGGGGATATTTTCTTCACTCTTTAGCTCAAATATCAATCTTTACTTTCTAGCAATACATTCATTGAATTCTTTCTGTAAAGTCTAATGTCTTGAAAATGATTACTGCATTTTCATGGCTTTGCTATTTGGCATTAGGGAAGAACATAGGTCAGTAACTATAACTTAGGTAAAAGAACATTGCAATCATGCCTCCATATATGTTGTTAATTGGATAAGTTTTACTTCAAGGTCTACCTGCCTGCTTCCTTTTCACTGTTTATTTTTCAATGTAGCCTTTTTCTTCTGGAAAGTATTTATCGGCCTAGTGAAGATCCTACGTAATTAGTCATTAATTTTATTCCAACATCATTTCACAGATCCTTCTGAGTTTCTTCAGGGTATGTATAGCAATGCTTCACATTCTTAGATATGTTTTTAACATCGATGCATCCGATGATAAAGACACATTGCTTAAGTAACCATTTTGATGATTGAAAAGAAACGATGCTGCAATCTCACTATATCGCAATTTTCTGGTTTTAAATTCTTTCAGATTAGAATTGATGCTGGAGAACGAACATTCTGTGTACAATTTTATATTTTCCTAATTATGTTTATTATACTTTTCAATATTGTATAAAGTTAAAACATTACTACTTACTTAGTTTTAGGATTTCTAAAATGGTTAGAATAAAAGTTCTATTCATTCACAATTTTAAGACAATATTGTCCATTATGACCAAGTGAGATATTTTAAACTTTTTATTTGTGGTCCTTAATGGTGGTGCTGGGGAATCAAGTTCTTGGTTCATGTGTCTTAAGTCTACTGTGTGCCTCTGAGCCTGATTTGACCTATGGTTTTATTTTCAATCAACTGGAATAAAGCAAAATTTCCCTAGGAAGGAATTAAAACTTGGTTACTTTCTCCAGTATCTCTCACACACATAAAAATAATATAATTCTACACTGAAAGAAAATGGTGTTCTTTTATTTATTAGTAGTAACTTTTTATTTTTTGTAGCCCCACTCTTCACTAAGTCTTGCCCATTTGCTATCCCTCCTTCCCATAAAACTTGACTAGATCAACTGGAAACCCACTTCTAGTAAGCCTTATCCTTAAAAAGCTCAACATTAACTAACCTACCCCATGGAAGCCCTGCTAAAAACTTTCAAAGGCCTGACTGAAACCAGACTCCTGCCTGATAGCCCTCCTCTGCTTTAGGGAAATCCCTCTTCTACTCCACCCCTTCCTGGAATCCCTGCTCTGCACCACCAGAAACCAGGCCACATCAATATCTCCTTCTATGTCCCACCTTGCTGCAATAGAACCCCGCCTACACCAGGCTCCTCCCTCAAATCCCCACCTCATCCACCAGATGAAGTCCGCCCCTAACTATTCTAGTCCCTCATAGTCGCATTGCTCCCATATCCTAGTACTTCCAAACTCCTCCCTTCCCTTTTATACCCCACCCCCAACCAGCCTTCTCACTACAGCGCCCCCCTACCCGGTTTCATCAGATACTCAGCCTATAACTAGCCTACTTGTAAGAGACCTAATCCCTCAGACACAGACCTGAACCTACCTCTTCCCACAAAGCCCATCATGCTATACCAAAAACCCTTCAGCTCCCTATAACTGCCCTTGAAGCCCTGTCTTGCTTGGCCAGAAGCTTCTCACACAGCCCATTTCCTGCCTTGAAAGTACAAAATGTCATGTCAAAAACGAGCTTTACAATGTCAGTGTGGGGCAGGGGAGGCAGGGAAGGATTGGGTGGGGGAGAGAGGGGGGCTGGGAAGGGAGGTGAAGGGTAAACAAAGGAGGAGGATGCAATGCTTGGTAAGAAATGTATGCCTTATCCTGCCTATGTAATTGTAACCCCTCTGTACAATATGTTCTCAAATAAAATAAAATTAAATTAAAAAGATAAGACAGCCCTGCTCCACCACAAGCCTCTTTACCTCCCACATCTACTCTCTCAATGCCCTGCCTTGCTCTCCAGATAATCCTGCTCCCTATTGGCTCCTCCCTCAGTTACACATCTTACTCCACCAGATACACTGCCCAAAATTATCCTTCACCATTGTAGCTCTTCCACTCTTTCTCAAAGCCCCTCCTCCAACTAGCCCCATGGCTCCAAACCCTGCCCTGCTCCTGAAAAACCCCACTAGAAATCCCCCACCACACTATGCCATTTCTGGACACCCACATTGCTCCACTGGAAACCACTGCACCAGTTGGCCTCCCTCTGAAAGGCTCACTAGACTCAACTGTAAATCCCAGTCCCTCCATAGTCCCTTTTGGAAGGTTGTTTTGCCCTGCTGGAAATCCTGTCCATAATCCATGTCCTGCCTTACAACACTGAAATACCCATCCAATCTTACTCTTCTTTATGAAGTGGTGACTGGCTACACCAGAAACCCCATCCTACCTAGTCTAGTGCACTGGATCTTATCACTGCTCTCACAAAGCCCTGGTCCTTAATAACGCCTCCATACATTGTGACTACATCCTGCTCTGCTGGAAACCCCACCTCCACCCTAAAACACTTTCCCAAAGGCCTGGCATTCTCCATGAGAAACCCCGCCCCTTGCTAACCTATGTCTTCTGAGTACCACCCTGCCCTCTCAAAGCCACACCCTGAAAAGCCACTCCCTCATAGCTCCGCATTCCTGCTCCAGAATCCCCACTTTCTGTCAACCTCTTGCCTCCATTCCCTGCCCTGCCTTATGGGAAACCTCACCCTACATATCCCACAAGGGCTCACAGTGTTCCACCAAATCCCCTCGTCTAAGTAACCTCCTCCTTTGTAAACTCATTCTTCCTTCTCAAAGCCCCGCCCCAAACAGCCTCCTCCCCAGTGACCCAACCTACTTCCAATGAAAACCTGTCCACCTGCCAGCGTCCGTCCTAAGTCCCACCTACTCCACAAGAGACCCCTCCCCTAACAAGTCTAGTCCTTCCTGTTCCCTCCCTGATGTCTCAAAACCCTACACACACTGGCCTTCACCCTCAAAGCCCTGTCCTGTTCCACCATACAGGCTGTGCCAATACCAAATCCTCCCTTAAACCAGACAGAGCTTCACCAGAAACCCAATATCACCTCACCCATGAAGGTCTCATCTAGTAATTTTTATAACAATTGTGATTTTGAACATATCTGGGGAAATAAAAGTTCCTGCCTCCAACTGGGCTCAGTCACAGAGAAGGATTTGTGCCTGTTTTTGATTTTTCAGCTCGTCCTGACAATGCAAAAATTCAAGAACTCAAGCAAATAATATGGACTAGAAGTATGGCAACAGTGGTTGAGCTTCTTGGTGCTATACAACAAAAGTCCTGTCTAGCAAGCAGAGAACTCCTGGATAGAACCCTAGTAATACTCCTCTCTTCCACCAAAAAGCCTAAATAAGTTTGTCCTATTTAAACATCTAATTTCAAGGCCACTGACAGATCAGAGATGGTGACATTTCTTTAAAATCAGGTATTCAAAAGAGACAAAGTTATTTAGGCTTGAAAGAATTGAAAAGAAAGGAAAATGCATTTGATTTTTGTTAGCTCCATAATTCTTGAAAACATAAAATGCATATATCCATGTATGTATGTATATACATGTATGTAAATATATGTGCAAGTAGTTCATCTCTTTTCTGTGTAGCAAATGGTACAAATGAATCTGCACAATCACTACTCAAAGGCATGAATATACATAGAGAAGGAGCAAAGAACTTGTATTCAGAAATCTATGGTTAGACAATAACCCTGAAAATCTTTTACATCAGTTTGCATTTGTCAGTTACTGCAGTACAGGGACAGTAAGGCGACAATGTGATATCAGGCAGAAGAAATAAGAGAAATGAGAGATGAGAAATACAAATGGTACAATATTCTTTCTGATGGGTAAGTAGAATTTCCAATGTGTGTGTGTGTGTGTGTGTGTGTGTGTGTGTGTGTGTGTGTGTGTGTATTACATTTTCTTCATTCATTTCTCACTTGAAGGGTATCTGGGCTGATTCAGTAAGCATGGTTGTGCTGAAACTTTAACTATATCCTGGTTTGTAAACTTTCAGGTAAATGCCTAGGAGTAGAGTTGATGGAAAATATGGAAGTGGGTAGTCAAAAGAGAGGTAAAGGGAGAAAAGATAGAATGAATAAGAGGAATTGGAGGAACAGTAGAGAGGAATCCAGTAAATTTCCTACAAAATTAAGAAAAGTGAAGAAAGATTTTCATAGAGGTGGGATGGATGAGAATGTTGAAAGGGTTGCCATTGATCAAAGTATACTGTACGCATTAACTGCTTTATTTAATGATAACTCAAAATAATGATTAAAAATCATGTCCCTAAAATGTTATGCAATTAGAGGCAAAGCATGAGAATATGCACAGATCAACTCTAGGGTCTATAAATATTTTTTCGTTAGGATGAGTTTTAGAACAACAGTAATGATGCCTATCATCCGAAGAAAATTTAATGATTTCCAGCTATTTAACATAATCATTTTAGTTGATATGGTTCACGTGGCATTGTCTACCTTGTGACCAACGCTCTCAGATATTGAATTCAAGACTTGATCTTGAACATAAGTAAAAACAATCAATAAAAGTCAAGCACTTTCCCCGGCACTAGTAGCTCATGCCTTTAATTCTAACTTTAATCAGAAGTCAGAGATCTGGGGATCTGAGTTCAGTATCAGCTTGGATAGGAAAGTCTGTGCGATTCTGGTCTCCAATTCACTGCCAAAGAAAGCTGGAAGTGGATTCGTGGCTCGTAGCCTACAGAATAAAGCTCAAGAACAGAACCCAAGCCTTGAGTTAAAGCCTTAGAATAGTTCATATATATACACAAATGAAGTAAGTCTCTCAAGTTCTCAACCTTCAATTTCCCTTATCTTAACTCTAATCCTGGTCAAAACCCTAAGAGTTACCGTGATAATAATAGTAACCCAATCCTAAAATTAATGGAAATTACTCCAGTTTAGATACATCCTTACAGATACCCATTGTCTTTGAAATGATTTGCAATTTGCTCCAAATCCTACAGATTTCCTAACCTGGACTCTGAAATCTATCTTGTTCCCTATTAGGAATCATTAACCTCAAATTCTCATATCATGAAAAATACCATAGTTTCCATTGATCTTAACTTTTACTGAACTCCTGTATATCCAAAAAGAAGCTGCGGGTTTACTTAAAATCTATTCTCCTTCCAAACCCTAATGATATATCTAAACCTTACTAGAAACCTAACTCTAAATTTAACCCTATTGAACCCTGAATAGGAAAATTAGGGAAACTCTGTAGTTTTTGTTAAATTTCACACTTACTTTACTTGAAAGTGTTAGTAGAAACTCAGTTTTACCTTAAAGCTTACCGTTCCCTAACCCTAAGCCTAAACGGAATTAGGAAAGTAAACCTAAACCTAGAACTAATGGACTTTGGAGTCTAAAAGCCACACAAATACATTTGTTTTTATTCATCCTAACTTCAACTCATCTTTCTAAAAATAGTTTGTAGTTTCACTCATTATCTTGTCTTTATTGTAACCCTAACCCTAACTGGAATATTGATGTTAACCCTCACCCAAATCATACTCTAATCGTAATATTATTAGCAGTTTTCTATTTCACATTCATCCTAATTCTAACTCTACTTGTTATTCTAAGATTTACTTTCACTTTGACCCTAAATTTTCCATTTCCCTAATGTTTACAGTAAGCCTAGCTGGAATTAAAAACCTAACTTTCACCTTAATGATAATCCAATTCTAATGCTTAAGAAAAATACTCTAGTTTTTAATCATTCTAATGAATATTCCAGTTTTCACTCTGGAAATGAGTTTCAGTTTGCCCTAATTCACGCAAATTTTCTGACTCTACCTCGAAAGTTATGTTGTTCCCTAACATGAGCCATTATATTACTTGTCTTCAAATTCTCTTACCAGGAAAATACTGTAGTTTCCATTGATTCTACCTTTTCCTGAACCACTGTATCTGAAAACAGTTTCAGATTTTCTTACCATCTAGTCCATTACTTAACGCTAACTCTCAACATAAACCTGACTGGAAAGCTCTCATTAATCACTACAAGAATGATCACTGAGGAATAAATATAATGATAATGTTCTAGTTACTATTCAGCCTCACATATTTGCTTTTACTTGTTAGTGAACACAATTTTATACTAAAAGCTTTCTTATTCATAACAGTAAATATAATCAGTAAATATAATCAAAAGAAAATACTGACCCTAATCTTAATCCAAATTATATGACAATACTAACACACAAGTACACTAGTTTTCATTCATCCTTCCAAACATAGGTTACAATTTTTCCAATATCTTAGTCATTTTCTAACCCTAAACTTAATTTTTCTTAACTAGAACATTGAGAATAACCATCAGCCTAATTGTAAGTAGATTCTAATATTAAAAGCAATACTTTAGTTTACATTCATTCTAATTCTTATCAGGCTTATATTAAAATTTACCTTCAATTTGACCCTCATTTATTTTCTCCTTCACTCCAAGCCTAACCATGGCTCGAATCCTAACCATAACCTTGACACTAATCGTATCCCAGTTCTAAAATGTATGAAAAATGCTCGTTTTGTGCAAGCCTAACTGAAATTCCACTGGTAATTCTTGAAATAAATTGCAGGTTTTTGGTAAACCCTACGGATTTTTTCACTCTTAACTTTGAATGTATTTTGTTCCATAACAGGAATCATTATACCCATTGATCTCAAATCCTGATATTAAGAAATACATTGTACGTCCATTATCCCAGCTTTTCCTGAATTCCTGGAATCTGAAAAATAGGTTCACCTTTACTTAATATTTAACATTTCTTTTTTTTTCTTTTTGTCGGTCATGGGGCTTGCACTCTGGGCCAGGGCATGATTCCTGAGTTCTTTAGCTCAAGGTCTGCGTTCAACCAATTGAGCCATAGCACCGCTTTTGTGTTTTATGGTGGTTAATTTCAGATAAAAGTCTCATGGACTTTCCTGCCTGGGCTACCTTTGAGCTGCGGTCCTCAGAAAACAGCTTCCTGAGTGGCTAGGATAATAGGTGCGATCCACTAGCTTAACCCATTTCTCTATCCTCAACACCGGTTAACCAGAAACCTAATCCAAATCACATTCGGAATTTAACACCAAATGGTTAATGTAAGGAAAATTGTTTAGATTCTATTCAATCGCACTTTTTTTTGGCTTCTACTTCTAATTGGAAAACTAAAATTTACCTTAAAGCTTATCCTTCCCTAACCCTAACTGGAACAAAAAAGTATCTCACACTTTAAACCAAATTATATCTGAACGTTTAAAGTAACAGAGACTGGTTTTCAATCATTCTTGCCATTCATTCTTCTTAAAATATGTGGCAGTTTTGCACAATGTCTTACATGTTTTTCTCATCCTAACCCCGCTCTAACTGGCACACCGTGCCTAATCCTAAGCCTACATATAACCGAATCATCGTGTTAATAGCAAGCCACTTTTTTCATATTTATCCTAACTCTTGCTCAGCGTGTAGGTCTAAATTTTACTTGCATTTTGAACATAAATTTTTAAATGTTTTTCTATTTCCTGTCAGGTTTTATTTTTTATTATTTTTTAAAAATTTTATTTTGTTGCAAAGATGCTTTAAAGAGGGATTAGTTACATGTATAAGGTAAGGATTACGTTTCTTGTTGAGCATTGTAACCCACTTCTTTCTTGTTCTCCCACTACCCCATCCCTCCCCAATTCCTTTTCTCCTCCCTCCCCTTGGTGTAAACTTCATTTTCAACATAGTGTCTTGTGAGTATCATTGTTGCAATGGGTCATCATTTGATGAACCTAAATTTTCTATTTCTCTAATCCTAATTCTAATTCTGTCTGGGATCCTAACCTTAACCATAATAATAATAATAATAATAGCTCAATTCAAAAGTTAACAAAAGATATTCAGGTTTTTGTTAATCGTATTAATTCATTGTACATCTTGAATTAACTTGCAGTTTAGCTTAAATCTTCCAAGTTAGTTTATATGTGCATATATGAAGATGTAATTTTATGTGAATAACAGAAGATCTTTGGAGGAACGAGTAATGAGAAGGAAATAGAGGGAGTATAATCAAATATGTTAAATATATTATGGA
Organism: Dipodomys spectabilis; assembly: GCF_019054845.1. Lineage (NCBI taxonomy): Eukaryota > Metazoa > Chordata > Mammalia > Rodentia > Heteromyidae > Dipodomys > Dipodomys spectabilis. Next base: position 3,260,924 of record NW_024870761.1, read on the forward strand.
ATTGTCACTTCTGACAATTAATATCCATTAACAAAATAACTAAAAATTAATAAAGAACACTGCCTTCTAGTGTTCTTTAAGAGAGCCATAATCTGTCTTCTGAAAAAATAAACTCGTGTTAGATAAACATTTTTTATGCATAATTTATACTTTTGTCCAATTATTTAACTTAATGAATAAAAATTTATCGAATAAGATTCCATGACAAAACAATATAAAACAGTTACTTAGCAATTGTTTCAGAAAAAGTTATTTTCATGAGTTTTAGGAAACGGGATTGCTATTTTCCTACAAAGCAATGAATTAGTTTTACTAATCTATACTTGTAGTAAGTTTAGAGAACTTAATTGGCATGAAAAACAACTAACTCTACATCTTATTTCTTGAATGAGTGATATTTTAAACATTTTCTTTTATTCAAATAAATACTTAGGTTTATATTTCAAAATAAGTGCAATTTTATCTCATTTCAGAACTAGTATTTACCCTGCAATTAAATGTACTAGCATATTCAGGTATTTAAAACCTGATTGACATGATTTTTTTATTCATAAATGTCTAACCTCAGATTTTTGCTTTATCAGTATAAATTGTCTCATGAGGTTGTAGTGAAAGCTCCAGTAACCAGAGTGGTCAAAACCATTTCCAGAATTCTAAATTTTAAAACAAATCATTTTTAAGCTTTGATAATATCATTTATTGTCTCTTCAGAGCAGTTAAGCTAAAACAAATACTACTTTTTAAACATTTCACTCATATTGTAAAGAATATTAACATAGATCAAAAAGAGACTATTTCAGACTCACCATATTTGGTGATCTTAGTGGGAAGAATGTAGAGAGTAGAAGTTCCTTATACTCAATAAATAGTTTTGGTTAAATTAAATCATATATCTGGATTTCCAATTTGGAGGTTAATCAAATGGAAACAGGAAAATAATAAAAAATACTTTGGGATCAACAGAAAAAGATATTTGTGCATGTACCACAGTTGCTTTATTAGTTTGTAGTTGAACACTGGACTTCGATTTATATCTTGGCTGTTGTTGTGAATAATGTGAATAACAATGAACTACAGATATATTTATGAGTTACCCAGAGAGAAATAATCACGCGATTGGTGGGTCAGATGATATTTCAACTTTGGATGTCTTTAGAAAACTGCATGCTACTTTCTACAATGAGAACACTAACCTGTATTTTGACCAAGAGTGTAGAAAATTTCCTTTTCTCCACAGTGTCGCCAGCCAACATTATTACCTTTTGAGTTTATTTAAATGGCAGGTTTTTACTGTGTGCAGTACCCAAGACTGGCCTTAGACTTAAATCCTTTTACTCCATCCCCCAATCACTTGGAATTACAAGCCTTTACCACCACACCTGGTTCCTTGGATATTTTTGATGAGAGTTATAATAGTTAAGAAGTAAGGAGAGTTCCGGGAAGATGGCGGAGGAGAAGCTGGAATCTGAACAAGCTCTTGCATAGAAAACAGTTTCAGAGTTCCAGTGAACAGTCCCAAGCCAGAGAATCACACCAAGTGTGCCATCACAGGACAGAGAGTTAGTCAAGAGAGGGGAAGCCAAGCAGACACATCTGAGCAGCTGCCGCTGCGGCGGCAGGATCGCAGCGGCGACCACCGCCGCGGAGGCATACCTGAGACGCAGTCCGGGACGAAGGAGCCAGACGCAGCGGACGAGCGAATTCTACTCAACACCAGCAAGAACCGACAAGGAGCGGACAACTTCATCCTGCACTTTGCAGACCAGAGACGACCCGGGATCCAAGACTCCGCGTGAGTAGAAGCCCCACTTCCTCACTCCTCCTCTGGGAGCAGAGGAGGGAAGGCCACCCCTCCCCCCCCAGCACCGGTGATCTCCATCTTGGATACCGACAAAGCTCGGAGGAGCGGCTAGCTCCAGCTCAGGCCTTGGAATAAAACGAGTCATTTAGCAGGTCACAAGAACTTAACTGCGAAGTGACCTCACAGACTCAGTTCCATCCAGGGAAAAGTCACCCAGCTCAGGCGCCAGCCATTGGAGTGGCTCTCCTCACCAGGTAACCAGAGCCAGAGGCTGCCCCGCCCTCTAGCAGCCACCACAATCAATTGAAAAACAGAAACCCTGAGAATGGCTCCAGGCTTGGTGCTGTGAGTTTTTTTTCACAAAATAGCCCCAGGGAAAAGCTACTGTTCGTTGAAAGGCCTCAACTCTACCCAGAACCTAGCCTCATCACTGCATCCCCCTCTTTTGTGATTCTCAAAGCAGATCACCCTCCCAGTAAACTAACCTGGGAGGGGGATCTCAAAATCTTGGGTAAAGCAGAGCATTTTTCTGCCTGTTCCAACAAACTGACTTAAGAAACCAATCAAGCCACAGGACCTCAAGCTGACCAGAGACTCCAACCAGACTCTGATTACAGACAAAAGGGAGATACAGGACTCTTCCCACCCCTCCCCCCCCAAAAAAAAAATCAAAGAACTTTTTTTTTCTTCTTCTTCTTTTCTTTTTCTTGTTTTGTTTTTTTTCATTTTTTGTTACCTTATATATATACATAAAATTTTTTTTTGCTTTTCTAAAACTTTTATTAATCTTTAATTTTTGCCTCTTCTGAAAAAATAATTGTTTTCCATTAACTTTTTTTTTTTTCTCCTCTTATAATTTTTATTTTAGGAATACGTGAATGTGTGTTTTCTTTTCTTTTCTTGTCTTCTTTCTCTTTTTCTTTCATTCTTAATTATCTTTTTGTTTTTTTTTCTAGCTCTACTGAACTTCTGATCTTTTCTTCTCACTTTCCTATCCTTTCCATCTTTTCCTCTTTGTTCATCTTTATGTGACTTAACTCTTGTCCTGCACATCCTCAGATAAACCCGTAGTTAACCAGTAGACCCTATCCCCCATTGTGTACACACTTAATCCACAAACTTATTACTTAATTCAAAACCTCTGAGACTTAAATTCATTAATAGCAGTACTACCTCTTTATACCTATATAATATTTTAAGCATTTTTTTTAAAGTTTTTCTCATCTCCTCTATGTCCCTCCCTTTCTCTCAACATATTCATATTCCTCTATAAATAGATGGTCTTTTAATCTCTAAAATAACATTAATTTTTACGTTTCTATTTTATTTTCTGGTCTCTTTTCATTCCCCTTTCCCTTTCTTCTTTTTCTCTCTCTCTCTACTTACATCCTACCCAACCTATTTCCTGCATTGTGATTAGGACATAGTTAACTCTCCCTGTGCCTCCCCACACCAATCTATTCCTATTTTTTACCCACATCTCTCCCTAACCCTAATAATTTCTGGTTTTCCAAATTCTTCTCTGCGGTTCGAAGCCCTTTAACATATAGTTGTTTGATGTCGAATAGATGTATCTGTTGAACTAGATTGTATCTATAGACTATTGACTGTACAAATGCAAACTTTGGTTGATGGTTGCCTTAAGATAGTGTTCTAGCACAAAACTGGTGCTATCTTCATCTCAAATGGGCAGAGTAAGCCGGAAAAAACACAAGAAAAATGGCAAATTCGGGTATCTCAATTCCCAATCCTGATAATCAGGGGTTAGAACAGATAATGAATAATCCAGAGGAGAGTTCCCAAACAGCTCTACAAACACTGCTGGCAAACATGATAAATGAAAAGTTTGACAACGTACAAAGGACTCTGTATGAGCGTGATAGGGAGAGAGAGGAGGCATCCCAGAAGTTTATACAGGAATATCATAAGCGTGAGGAAGCTACTCAAAAACTGATACAGGATTTGCGTGAACAACTTGAGAATACTCAAAGAGAAAGAGAGGAATGGCGTGAGCAGGCTGAGAACACTCAAAGAGATCTGCAGGAATCCCACGAACGGGAGGAAGCTAATCAAAGAGTAATACAGGAATTGAGAGACCAGGTAGAGAACACACAAAGATCACTAAAGACATTCATGGAATCCATTAACAAAGAGCTGAAGGATGTCAGGGAGACCACAAAGGGAATGCTGAATGGAACCCAACAGAAGGAATGGGAGCCCAAAGAAACCATAACCAATCAACTAAGTGATTTGAGGACAAACACTGAACACCAAATTAAGGAAGTAAAGAAATTCATACAAGACCTAAAACAGAGCTTCAACAAAGAACTTGAAGCCATCAAAGCTGACCAACTAGAAGGAAAAGAGATAAAAAACAAAGTAGAGAGTCTTGACAGCAGGTTAGACCATGCAGAAGATCGAATCTCAGGGATTGAAGACAGCCTAGATATTATAGAGAAAGAACATACAACCATCCAAGACAAGTCCAAGAAATATGATAGATCTATCCAACACCTGGAAGACACCATCAGAAGGCCTAATCTAAGGATAATGGGTGTAGAGGAGCACCTAGAAAGAGAAGTTAATGGTCTAGGAAATCTGTTTAACAGGATCCTAGCAGAGAACTTCCCAAACATGCAAAAAGATAGGCCTGTCCAGATACAAGAAGCCTTTAGAACCCCAAATAGACCAGACCAGAATAGGACATCCCACGGTCACATTATAATCCACACAGGATCAACTCAGAATAAGGAAAAGATCCTTAAAGCTGTCAGAGAGAAAAGGGTAATCACTTATAAAGGGAAACCAATTAGAATCACCTCAGATTTCTCAGCAGAGACAATCAAAGCAAGAAGAGCCTGGAATGATGTATGCCATGCCCTAAAAACAAACAACTATCAACCAAGAATACTGTACCCAGCTGAACTCTCCTTCATAACTGAAGGCCAAATAAAAACCTTCCATAGCAAAGAAAAATTGAAACAATACATCTCCACCAAACCAGCCCTACAAAAGATTCTTAAAGATGTCCTACACATAGAAAACCAACAAGACCGCAATAAAGGCCAAGAAACTGCACCCAAACTGAGAATCCAAGAACCATAGGAAGAACCCAGTTTTCGCAGCCCCCAAGAAGGTAGATAACATGGCAGGAACTCCCAAATACCTCTCAGTCCTATCTCTTAATGTTAACGGACTGAACTCTCCAATTAAGCGACATAGACTGTCTAGTTGGATTAAAAAACAAGACCCTTCTATCTGCTGCCTGCAGGAGTCACATCTTGCCTGTAAAAACAAACACATTTTCAATGTTAAAGGCTGGAACAAAATCTACCAAGCAAACGGACTCCATAAACAGGCGGGAGTTGCAATCCTAATATCAGATAAAATAGACTTCAAATTAAAATTCGTGAGAAGAGATAAAGAAGGTCGCTACATACTAATTAAAGGATCTCTCCTTCAGGAGGATATTACAATTCTAAATATCTATTCGCCAAACAATGGAGCACCCAAATTTATCAAAGAAACACTACTTTCCCTCAAATCCCATATAGATCCAAAGACATTAATTGTTGGGGATTTTAACACACCACTCTCCCCACTAGATAGGTCAACTCGGCAAAAAATCAACAGAGAAACCGCAGATCTAAACAGCTGCATAGATCAACTAGACTTAACAGACATTTACCGAACATTTCACCCAGCAGCATCAGAATACACGTTTTTCTCAGCAGCACATGGAACGTTTTCTAAAATAGACCACATTTTAGGCCACAAAGCAAACTTGTCTAAATTCAGAAACATTGAAGTTATACCTTGCATTCTCTCTGACCGCAAGGGAATAAAGTTAGAACTCAACACCAAAAGCCACCAAAGAAAGTCCGGTATCACATGGAGGCTGAACAACACACTGCTGAATCATGAGTGGGTCATGGAAGAGATTAGAAAGGAAATTAAAATGTTCATGCTATTCAACAAAAATGAACACACAAATTACCAGCTCCTCTGGGACACAGCAAAGGCAGTACTCAGAGGCAAGTTTATAGCTCTGAGCTCCTACATCAACAAATTGGAGAAATCTGAAACTAGCAATTTAATGACACATCTAAACCTCCTTGAAAAAGAGCAGCAAGATAAACCCCAATCCAGTAGACTGAAAGAAATAATCAAAATTAAATCAGAACTAAATGAATTAGAATCCAAAAAACTATAGAAAGAATCAACAAAACAAAGAGTTGGTTCTTCGAAAAACTTAACAAAATTGACAGACCCTTAGCAAATCTTATCAGAAAAAGAAGAGAACACACCCAAATTAATCAACTCAGAGATGAGAATGGAAACATCACCACGGAAACAAGCAAGATTCAGAACATTATAAGGGAATACTTCTCAAAACTTTATGCTAATAAGTTTGAGAACTTGACAGAAATGGACCTCTTCTTAGCAAATATTGACATGCCAAAACTAAACCAAGATGAGGCAAACTATCTTAACAGGCCCATATCAAGCATTGAAATAGAAACAGCAATAAGAGACCTCCCAGCTAAGAAAAGTCCAGGACCAGATGGTTTCACAGCGGAATTTTACAAGGCCTTCAAAGCAGAGCTCACACCAATTCTCCTCCAACTCTTCAATGAAATTGAAAGAGAAAGCTCACTATCGAACACATTCTATGAAGCCATCATAACCCTCATCCCAAAACCAGGCAGGGACTCAACAAAGAAAGAGAACTATAGACCCATTTCTTTGATGAACATTGATGCAAAACTTCTCAACAAAATTTTGGCCAACCGACTTCAATAATTCATCCAAAAAATCATACACCACGATCAAACAGGATTCATTTCAGGGATGCAAAGCTGGTTCAATATACGCAAATCAATTAATATTATTCATCACATCAACAGGAGCAAGAATAAGAACCACATGGTTATCTCAATATACGCAGAAAAAGCATTCGACAAGATCCAACACCCCTTTATGATGAAGGTTTTGGAAAAATTAGGAATCCATGGAACATTCCTCAATACAATAAAGGCTGTATATGACAAACCTACAGCCAGCATTATACTCAATGGTGAAAAACTAAAGCCATTTCCTCTTAACTCAGGAACAAGACAAGGATGCCCACTCTCTCCACTTCTCTTCAATCTAGTATTAGAATGCCTAGCTACAGCAATAAGACAAGATGCAGACATAAAGGGGATCCAAATAGGGAAAGAAGAAATAAAACTCTCCCTCTTTGCAGATGACATGATCTTGTATTTAAAGAATCCCATAGACTCCACTCCCAAATTACTCAAGCTGATTCAAATCTTTGGCAAAGTAGCAGGTTATAAAATTAACCCCCAAAAATCAATGGCTTTTCTGTATGCCAACAATGAGAAAAGTGTGGCTGAAATTAGGAAAGCAACTCCATTTGTAATAGCCCCACAAAAAATAAAATACCTAGGAATTAACTTAACTAAAGAAGTGAAGGACCTCTATGATGAAAACTTTAAAATCTTGAAAAAGGAAATCAACACAGAACTTAAAAAATGGCAAAACCTCCCATGCTCCTGGATTGGAAAGATTAACATCGTGAAAATGGCAATACTTCCCAAGGCTATCTACAAATTCAATGCAATACCTATCAAAATTCCACCCTCATTCTTCAAGGAAATAGAAGAGGCAATCCAAAAATTCATATGGAACAATAAAAGACCCCGAATAGCAAAAACGCTCCTCAACGGAAAGAACACTGCTGGAGGAATATCAATACCAAATTTCAAACTCTACTATAAAGCCATAGTAATCAAAACAGCTTGGTATTGGCATAAGAACAGACCTCAGGACCAATGGAATAGAATTGAAAACCCAGAAATGAACCTACAGACCTATAGCCATCTAATCTTCGATAAGGGAGCTAAAACAATAGAATGGAAGACAGACAGCCTCTTCAGTAAATGGTGCTGGCAAAACTGGTTAACTACATGTAGAAAACTAAAGCTAGATCCTTATATATCACCCTGCACCAGAATCAACTCCAAATGGATCAAAGACCTTGAACTCAAAGCAGACACTCTGAAAACATTACAGGATGGAATAGGAGAAACCCTGGGTCTCCTTGGCTCAGGCCGAAATTTTCTGAATAGAGACCCGGAAACACAACAAATCAAAGAAAGGCTGGACAAATGGGATTGTATAAGGTTGCAGAGCTTCTGCAGGGCAAATGACATAGCTAGCAAGATCAATAGAAAGCCCACGGACTGGGAGAAGATCTTTACTAGCTATACAATGGACAAGGGTCTCATATCTTTAGATATTTAGTATATTTTAATATACTTGGAACTCAAAAAATTAAACCACCCAACAACAAATCCTCAAAGAAACAACTGCCCAATAAGTAATTGGGCGAAAGACTTAAAGAGAAGCTTCTCTGAGGAAGAAAGAAGGATGGCCAATAGACACATGAAGAAATGTTCAACATCCCTAGCCATAAAAGAAATGCAAATCAAAACAACATTGAGATATCACCTCACTCCAGTTAGAACGGCAAAAATCAAGAACTCTAACAACAACAGATGCTGGAGGGGATGTGGACAGAAAGGAACCTTACTTCATTGTTGGTGGGAATGTAAACTTGTTCAACCACTTTGGAAAGCAGTATGGAGGTTCCTCAAAAGACTCCACATAGAGCTCCCCAATGACCCAGCAATCCCACTTTTGGGCATTTACCCAAATGATCACAAACAAGGCCACACTAAAGCTACCAGCACAACTATGTTTATTGCAGCATTATTTACCATAGCTAAGACATGGAACCAACCCAGATGCCCCTCAGTAGATGAATGGATCAAGAAGATGTGGTATATATACACAATGGAATTCTATGCCTCCATCAGAAAGAATGACATTTCCCCATTTGTTAGGAAATGGAGAGGCTTGGAAAAAAATTATATTAAGTGAAGTAAGCCAGGCCCAAAGAAACATAGGTCCCATGGTTTCCCTTATTTGCAATATCTAGTATAGGTATGAGTCAAGCGGAAAAAGTCAGATAATGTGATGTTAGGAAAACGAACCCTCAAATATGTATTTTAATGTTTTTGTTTCTTTCATGCATGTGTTTCTAACGCATTTATAAGATGATTTCTTTGTTGCTTTGTATGTCCCTCCTCCACAGTGTAACCCCCGCTCTCACTATATTTGATGTCAGTATAACATGTGGAGGAGATGGGGACAAACAAGTCGTTTAAGGATTCAGGTGGACCTGTTGCAACAATGAGAAGTACAAAATGTCATGTCAAAACCAGCTTTACAATGTCGGTGGGGGGGGGGGTATGACTGGGTGGGAGGGAGGGGGGAGGCTGGGAAGGGAGGTGAAGGGTAAACAAAGGAGGAGGCTGCAATGCTTGGTAAGAAATGTATGCATTATCCTGCCCATGTAATTGTAACCCCTCTGTACAGTATGTTCTCAAATAAAATAAAATTAAATTAAAAAAAAAATAAAATAACACAATGATTAGCAATCTTAACAAAGGAGGAGGCGGGCTGGGATGTAGCTCAGTGGCAAAGCGCTTGCCTAGCAAGTGCAACGTCCTGGGTTCGATCCCCAGTACCAAAAAAGAAAAGACAAAAAAATACAGTTAAAAAAAAAAAAAACCCAAACAACAAAAAAAAAAAAAAAAAAACAAAGGAGGAGGCTACAATGCTTAATAAGAAATAGACTCACTATCTTGCTCATGTAATTGTAACCCCTCTGTACAGTATTTTCACAATAAAAAATAAATAAAAATTAAAAAAAAAAGAAGTAATATCATAATAATTTTGATTTGCATTTCTCTAATGACTTCTGCTCACAAAGCATTAAGCCAGCATAGAAGTTGTATTAAATACAAATTTGTAAATCCACAGGCGATTTTCAGGGCTTTTTGGAAAACATGTCTATTCAGAACTTTTGTCCATTTTTAATCAAGTTGCTTGTTAATCTGATCTTTAATCTCTCTATAGAAAATCAATAATTAATTCATAGTAGTAGAAAGGAAAAAGATTAAGAAGCTCCAAACATTTTTAAATTTTTATTAACATGATATTTTTAAAATCATTTTCTGTTAACGCTTGAGACTATATAACTCAATGTAGTTAGACCTTTTACAAGGCTATATATACTTTATTTATTTTTCTTTGATTGTTCTTTCTAAAGGCTACATGGCTAATTTCACTTGGTTTCTTTCAGTCTTATGTTCTTCAGATTTCAAACTGAAGAGTAAATGGAAGGAAACAAACAAAAAATATAGTTCCCCTCATCTGACGATGCCTCTACAAGAATGAGGAAAGTGTTCATCCTTCTAAGGACCTATGATAGACTATCAAAAAGACGTTTTATTCTTCTAGGTCTTCCTTATCTTTGCGATGTAACTTAAATGATGTAAAACACAATATACTGCTCAGATACTTCCATGTTTTATCAGTTTTGCACATTTTCGTATGGATTTCACCTCAGTCTACAACATTCCCTCATCGTTCTGTCCCTGATATTTTTACACTATCATGACATAAGATAACCAGTTTGATTTACAGCATAAGAAGTTATACACCTGGCTTCCTTGGACGCAGAGCATGGTCAGTAGATATTAATTCTGGTTGCTCACACTACATGTAATGGTTTCTGTACTACTTATCACATTCTTTTTAGTATTTTAAAAAGATTGGTGGCTAAACTCAAAGATCATTCATAGGTTTATGTTAAGTGTTTAACAAGTTTTATTCTCTTAATTCTTAAGATAACATTTGCTATAATGCTAATGTTATTACCATTGTAGTGTTGGGAAAAATTGTAGTTAAAGACAGTAAGTGCATGGCCCAAAGACACACACAGTGAGGAAGGAAATGAGTCAAAATTTCCAAAAGTCTTTCAGCAATACCAAAAAGGTGGGTAAAGTCTCTCCATTTTTTATACTCTCAATTCAATATTCATATTGCCCAAGAAATAAGAGCGTAGCAAATATTGCCCATGGTGATTGTTTTCTGTCACATTTTGTCTTCAACACAGACTGCGTTGGTGACATTGGGTTATCATGCACAGAGCTGAGCTTATAAATTGATGTCCGAAGACAGCCAAATTTCTTCTGTCCCACAGTTCCAGTTTCTTTTTTAAAAAGTACTAAAACTTTTAAATATCATCACTTTCTATCTTTTAACAATCCCCAAACAAATTAAATTATCATAAAATCACTCTAAAAGGCTTTCATATTAGGAGATGATAAAACAGGCTCCCTTGAAGTAAATTTTCTTTTATTTTAAAAATTATTCTAAAAGCCTTGTTCTGGCTGGTCACACCTATAATCCTATCTACTCTGAATATTTGCTCAGGAGACTGAGATCTGTGGATAACACTTGGGAGCCAATCAGGGCCAAAAAAAACACGTCATGAAATTATTTTTCAAAAAGATTAATGAATTAGCAAAGAGCCAGGAATTGAGATGTAGCTTATATCGTAGCTAGATAGTAAAAGCCTAGCAAGACCTTGAAGACCTGATTTTAAACTCTCAGCACGCCAATATACATGCATGGCGTGTGTTTGCACGCACGCATGTGTTTGATTGTGCGGTGCCGCACTCACTCACACACACACACACACACACACACACACACACACACACATTTATTCAAATTACCTTCATATCAGTGTTCTGCATTCTTTGTTAATGATATTATATGGGTAAAATAGAGGAAATAAACTCTTCCATCTCAGAGCATTTTATATGTTTTTTATTGTAATAATACTGTGCAGAGGGGTCACATTTACATGAACAAGGAAACTAGTATATTTCCTAACAATCATTGTTAACTCCTCCTTTGTATTTCCCCTACCATCCCTTCCCTCCCACCTCCACAAGTACACTCCCCTCACCCTTCCTTCCTACGCCTAAATTGTAAAGTTCATTTTTCAACATAGTGTCTTGTGCATCTCATTGTTACAATGGGTCAACCTGTATCCCTATTTGAGCATTTTTTCCCTTCCCCTCCCCAAATTAGAGAAGCATACATACAAGATATAAGTGCACCAACTTCAAATACAGAAAAAACAGGGGTTATAGCATGGGGAGAAACATACAAAAAAACAAAAAAAAATGACATCGCACATTATAAGTACGTTAGAAACAATAGCAAGAAACAAAAAAATCCACTTGTATCCCTATCTTGGGGTTCAATTTCTTTAACATCATCTTATCTGGATATATGCACTGGATATATCTTTTGAACTTTTCTGCTTATCCAAGACATATATTCGTTATTGAAAATAAGGGAAATCATGGGACCTATATTTATTTGGACTTGGCTTACTTTACACAATAATTTTTTTTCCAAGTCTTTCCATTTCCTATCAAATTGGGAGATGTCATTCTTTCTGATGGAGACATAGAATTCCATTGTGTATATATACCACATTTTCTTGATCCATTCATCTAATGGGGCATCTGGGTTGATTCCATATCTTAGCTATCGTAAATAATGTTGCAATAACCATAGTTGTGCTGGTAGTTTTAGTATGGTCTTGTTTATGATCATTTGGGTAAATCCCCAGAAGTGGGATTACTGTGTCATAGAGGAGTTTATGTGGAGTCTTTTGAGGAAACTCCATACTACTTTCCAAAGTAGTTGAATAAGTTTACACTCCCACCAAGAATGCAATACGGTTCCCTTGTGGCCACATACCTTTCAGCATCTGTTGTAAAAAATATGGAACGCTCCACGAATTTTCATGTCATCCTTGCGCCTGGGGTGTGCTAATCTTCTCTGTATTGTTCCAATGTTAGTGTATGTGATGCTAAATTGAGCATAAAACATTTTTTATATATAAAGTATAATTTTCATTGATTTTATTAAACTAGACAATTCAACAAAAAGTAAGTTCAAAAGAATTGTTGTGAAATTTTAGAATCATGTATTTCTTACATAAGCACACATTTAAGAATAAAATCAAGATAGACATGCCAAAAACAAAATAATTCTGGATATTTATTGTTCAAGAGATGTGTAGGAGGAGAAATTCAATTATTCTATACAAGGCACCTGTCAAAATGAACATTGCAGAAAGTGTTAAGGTTTGTTAAAAGTTTTAATGTTTTAAATATGCTTACTTTGGGGATTTTGCTTATATATGCCAAAAAAATAGGACTATTTGGCAAGTATAAAACTTTTCTATAAAGTATTTAAGATTTATGGTAGCAGACATTAAGCATTAAGTATGTACATTTCAGAGTTTATGGAAACTTTATTAATGAGGAGTTGCAAAGTCTTTGTGTAAAGAAGCAGAGTGAAGAGTTAAGACTTTAACTACACAGTTTCTGTTAAAACTTTAGGGATTCCTTACTTTATTTGTTAGCAAGGAATAAATGATGATATAAGCCATAATGTACACATGTATGTTACTATTCACACACATACATATACACATGTATACATGCACACATGGAGAAAGACACATAATTACAGCCAACATAAGTTTCACCAGTTATTGAATATGCCTAAACGGAATACTTGGAACAATATGTGTTGAAGATGTATTTGTCTCTAAGAGTTCTTTTACCACTCCTCTTATCTCTTAAAACTGGTAGTTTTAGAGAGATTTGACTTACAAAATGCTGTACAAGTGATAGCAAGTCAATTGGGTATAAGTCATATGGTGTCTCCCTTCTTCTCACAGAATTCATAGTCTTGTAGACACTCTCAACACCCAAAGTAGCAAGAGAATAGCCTGGTAAAGAGTAAAGTTATAAGGCTTTAAATGGCATCTTTACTTGAGCTCTTTTTCCAACAGCCAGCATGAATTCCTAGGCAGATGAGTGAATCCTCAGAAAACTGGACTCTACATATACATTTAACTCCACTCATGATAATCAGTGGACAGAACAGATAATGAATAATAGAGAGGGGAGCTCCCAAAAAGCTCTACAAACACTAATGGTAAACATGGTAAATGAAAAGATTGAAAACCTGCAATGGACTCTGCGTGATCATGATAGGGAGAGAGAGGAGGCAAACCAAAGATCAAAACAGGAAGCTCATGGGCGTGAGGAAGCTACTCAAAGATACATAAAGGAATTGCCTGAGCAGTTTGACTACACTCAAAAAGAAATAAAGGAATTGTGTGAGCAAGCTGAGATCAATCAAAGAGAACTACAGGAATTGCATGAACGTGAGGAAGCTAATCAAAGAGTAATACAGAAAATGAGAGCGGGATGAGAATAGACAGAGATCACTAGAGGCATTCATGCAATCCATAAACAGAGAGCTGAAAGAAGTCAGGGAGTCCACAAAGGGAATGCTGAATGGATCCCAACAGAAGAAATGGGAGTCCAAGGAAACCATAACTAATCAATTAAGTGATTTGAGAATAAACACTGAACACTAAATTAAGGAAGTAAAGAATTTCATACAAGATCTAAAACAAAGATCCAACAAAGAATTTGAAGCCATAAAAGCCCAACAACTATAAGGAAATAAAAAAAAGTAGAAAGTCTGGATAGTGGGATAGACCATGCAGAAGACTGAATCCTGAGGATAGAAGACAGCCTAGATATTATAGAGAAAGAACATACAACCATCCAAGACAAATCCAAGAAATATGATAGATCTATTCAACATTCAACCCTTGGAAGACACCATTACAAGGCCTAATCTGAGGAAAATGTGTGTAGAGGGGCACCTAGAGCCAGAAGTCAATGGTCTAGGAAATTTGTTTAACAAGATCCTAGGAGACAACATCCCAAACATGCAAAAAGATAGGCCTATTCAGATACAAGAAGCTTTTAGAACTCCCAATAGACCAGACCAGAACAGGATATCCCATTGTCACATTATAATATGCACAGGATCAATTCAGACCCAGGAAAAGATCCTTAAAGTTGTCATGGAGAAAAGATCAATCACCTGTAAAGGGAAACCAATTAGAATCACCTCAGATTTCTCAGCAGAGACAATCAAAGCAAGAAGAGCCTAGAATGATGTAAGCCATGCCGTAAAGACAAACACGAGTCAACCAAGAATAATTTACCAAGCTATACTCTCCTTAATAATCGGAGGTCAAATAAAACACTTCCATGGCAAAGAAAAATTGAAACTATATATCTCTACCAAACCAGCCCTACAAAAGAATCTTAAAGATGTCCTACACAGAGAAAACCAACAAGACCACAATAAAGGCCAAGAAACAGCACCCAAACTGAGAATCCAAGAACCATAAGAATACAGTTGCGGCAGCCCCTAACAAGTTGGATAAAATGGCAGGAACTCCCAAATACCTCTGAGTTCTATCTCTCAACATTAACGGACTTAATTCTCCAATTAAGCAACAAAGTGTGTCTACTTGGATTAAAAAGCAAGATCCTTCTATCTACTGCCTTCAGGATTTACATCTTGGCCAAAAAACAAACATTTTCAATTATAAAGGCTAGAACAAAATCTACCAAGCAAATGGTCCCCATAAACAAGAAGGAGTTGCAATCCTAATATCAGATAAAATAGACTTTTAATTAAAATTAGTGAAAAGTTCGGGACATACTAATTAAGGGATTACCCCTTCAGGAGGATATTACAATTCTAAATATCTATTTGCCAAACAACGGAGCACCCAAATTTATCCAAGAAACACTATTTTCCCTCAAATCCCACATAGATCTAAAGACATTAATTGTTGGGGACTTTAACACAGAACTTTCCCCACTAGATAGCTGAATTTCGCAAAAACTCAATAGAGAAACCGCCGATATAAAAAACTGCATAAACCAAGTAGATTTAACAGACATCTACTGAATATTTCACCCAGCAGCATTAGACAATACGTTTTTCTCCACAGCACATGGAACATTTTCCAAAATAGACCACATTTTAGGCCACAAAGCAAACTTGTCCAAATTCAGAAACATTGAAGTTATACCTTGCATTCTCTCAGACCACAAGGGAATAAAATTAGAACTCAACACCAAATGCCACCAAAAAAAGTCATGTAATACATGGATCCTGAACAACACACTACTGAATCACGAGTGGGTCATGGAAGAGATTAGAAAGGAAATTCAAATGTTCATGATATTCAACAAAAATGAACACACCAATTTGCTGTGTCGGCTGGGACACAGCAAACACAGTATTCAAAGGCAAGTTTATACCTCTGCGTTCCTACATCAACAAATTGGAGAGATGTGAAACCAATTTAATGAGACATCCAAGCCTCCTTGAAAAAGAGCAGCAAGATAAACACAATCCAGTAGATGCAAATAAATAATTAAAATTAAATCATAATTAAATGAATTGGAATGTAAAAAAAAAATAGAAAGAATCAAGAAACCAAAGAGTTGAGTCTTCAAAACATTTAACAAAATTGACAGACGTTTAGCAAACTTATCAGAAAAAGAAGAGAACACACCCAAATAAACTCAGAGATAAGAATGGAAATATCAGAGAAACAACTAAGATTCAGAACATTATAAGGGAATGCTTCTAAAACCTTTAAACTAATAAGTTTGAGAACTTGGCAGAAATGGACCTTATCCTAACAAATACTGACATGCCGAAACTAAGCCAAGATGAGTCAAACTATCTTAAAAGGCCTATACCAAGCATTGAAATAGAACCAGCAATAAGAGCCCTCCCATGTAAGAAAAGCCCAGGACCAAATGGTTTTACAGCAGAATTCTATAAGGCCTTCAAAGCAGAGATCACACCAATACTCCTCCAACTCTTCAATGAAACTGAAAGAGAAAGTTCACTAATGAACTCATTCTATGAGGCC